>NC_091435.1:142340725-143016350 GCF_964237555.1 Oryctolagus cuniculus | reverse complement strand
TGAACTGAAACTGAAAAAAAAGAGACTGCGGGTGACAGAACTCACGGAATTCACCTGAGTACTCCCCAGAGAAGCTACAATTCGGTAACCTTGGCAACCCAGTGGGAGACTGCAGGAGAATTTGAGCCCACACTGAGGGCAGAACAGATTCCCTGTGTGGTCCTTGGGAAAGAGCTTCTGATCTCTGGCTCCTATGGGTATATCATTTGCCTGCTAACTACCTCCAATTCCGCTCAGCTGTATGGAATTACTTCCCTTTTGAATCAAAAAAAGAAAGAAAGAGAGAGAGAGATTTACCACGCCTAAACTGGGAGTGTCACCTTTGGCACACCCTTAATCCTGAGGAACCAAACAGAGCTCTCAGGCCACACCCATCTCAAGCCTCTAAGGCTCCATCAAAAGCAGACAGTCCACTTAATACAGTCATAGTATAACAAGAAAAAACACCACAGCGAGGGAAGAAGAATCCAAAGAATATCTCCACAATGCCAAGCAACAAACGCAGAAACCGAGAAATCAGGAACAAGGAAGACATTATGACACCCCCAAATGAACAAGACACCCCAAGCCAAGATTATGAAGATGATGAGATGGAAGAAATGCAAGACAGATTTCAAAAAATTTATGATAAGAATAATCAGAAGTTTTCAAAAACAAATGCTTGAGCTAGGGAAATCCTTACTGGACAGGATAGAAAATCTCCTTCGAGAAAATGAAATCTTAAGGAGGAATCAAAATGAAACGCAGAAACTAGTAGAACAGGAAAGTGTGATAGTGGAGAGAAATCAAAATGAAATGAAGAACTCAATAGATCAAATGACAAACACATTAGAGAGCCTTAAAAACAGAGTCACTGAAACAGAAGAGAGAATATCGGACTTAGAAGACAGAGCACAGGAAAGTATACAGTCAAACAAAAAAGAAAAGAAAAGGAAATTAGAAATCTAAAAAATATTGTTGGGAATCTACAGGATATTATTAAAAAAACCCAACATTCAGGTTCTAGGAGTTCCTGAAGGCATGGAGAGAGAGAAAGGATTAGAATGCCTTTTTAGTGAGATACTTGCAGAGAACTTTCCAGTTTTGGAGAAGGACAGAGACATCCTAGTACAGGAAACTCATAGAACCCCTAGTAAACATGACCAAAAGAGATCCTCACCATAACACGTTGTAATCAAACTCACCACAGTGAAACACAAAGAAAAGATTCCAAAATGTGCAAGAGAGAAACATCAGATTACTCTCAGAGGATCTCCAATCAGACTCACAGCTAGCTGACTTCTCGTCAGAAACCCTACAAGCTAGAAGGGAATGGCAAGACATAGCCCAGGTACTAACAGAGAAAAACTGCCAGCCCAGAATATTATATCCTGCAAAGCAATCATTTGTGAATGAAGGTGAAATAAAGACCTTTCATAGCAAACGAAAATTGAAAGAATTTGTCGCCACTTGTCCAGCCCTGCAAAAGATGCTTAAAGATGTGTTACACACAGAAACACGGTCATCAATATGAAAGAAGGTAAAGGAAGGAAACCTCACAGCAAAAGATCACAGGAAGTTCAAAGCATATATTAGAAAATATCTTTGGCAAGTGGCAGGGCAAAGTAACTACTTATCAATAGTCACATTGGACGTTAATGGCCTGAACTGTCTAGTTCAAAGACACAGATTGGCTGATTGGGTTAAGGAACAAAACCCATCTATTTGCTGCTTACAAGAAACACATCTTTCCAACAAAGATCCATACAGACTGAAAGTGAAAGGCTGGAAAAAGATATTCCATGCCAACAGAAATGAAAAAAGAGCAGGCGTAGACATCTTAATAATGGACAACATAAACTTTACCACAAAAGCTGTTAAGAGAGACAAAGAGGGGCACTATATAATGATTAAAGGATCAATTCAACAGGAAGATATGACGATTATCAATGTATATGCACCTAATTACAGGGCACTGGTTTATTTAAAAGATTTGTTAAGGGACTTAACAGGAGACTTAGACTCCAATACAATAGTACTGGGGGATTCAATACTCCACTCTCAGAAATAAACAGATCAACAGGACAGAAGATCAACAAGGATACAGTAGATTTAAACGACACTACAGCCCAAATGGATCTAACAGATATCTACAGAACTTTTCATCCTACACATAAAGAATTTACATTCGTCTCAGCAGTACATGGAACCTTCTCTAGGATTGACCACATACTAGGCCATAAAGCAAGTCTCAGCAAATTTAAAAGAATTAGAATCATACCATGCAGCTTCTCAGAAAACAGTGGAATGAAGTTGGAAATTAGCAACTCAGGAATCCCTAGAGCATATGCAAACACATGGAGATTGAACAACATGCTCCTGAATGAACACTGGGTCATAGAAGAAATCAAAAGAGAAATCAAAAATTTTCTGGAAGTAAATGAGGATAACAGCACAACATACCAAAATTATGGGATACAGCAAAAGAAGTGTTAAGAGGAAAGTTTATAGCAATAGGTGCCTACATCAAGAAATTGGAAAGGTACCAAATAAATGAGCTTTCAATTCATCTCAAGGATCTAGAAAAACTGCAGCAAACCAGAACCAAATCTAGTAGGAGAAGAGAAATAATTAAAATCAGAGAAGAAATCAACAGGATTGAATCCAAAAAAACATTACAAAAAATCAGCCAAACAAGGAGCTGGTTTTTGAAAAAAATAAACAAAATTGACACCCCATTAGCCCAACTAACTAAAAAAAGAAGAGAAAAGACCCAAATCAATAAAACCAGACATGAAACAGGGAATGTAACAGCAAACACCACATAAATAAAAAGAATCATCAGAAATTACTACAAGGACTTGTATGCCAGCAAACAGGGAAATCTATCAAAAATGGACAGATTCCTGGACACATGCAACCTACCTAAATTGAACCAGGAAGACATAGAACACCTAAACAGACCCATAACTGAGACAGAAATTGAAACAATAATAAAGGCCCTCCCAAGAAAGAAAAGCCTAGGACCAGATGGATTCACTGCTGAATTCTACCAGACATTTAAAGAAGAACTAACTCCAATTCTTCTCAAACTATTCAGAACAATCGAAAAAGAGGGAACCCTCCCAAATTCTTTTTATGAAGCCAGTGTCACCTTAATTCCTAAACCAGAAAAAGATGCAGCATTGAAAGAGAATTACAGACCAATATCCCTGATGAACATAGATGCAAAAATTCTCAATAAAATTCTGGCCAATAGAATGCAACAACACATCAGAAAGATCATCCACCCAGACAAAGTGGGATTTATCCCTGGTATGCAGGGATGGTTTGATGTTCGCAAAACAATCAATGTGATATACCACATTAACAGATTGTAGAAAAAAAAACCATATGGTTATCTCAATAGACGCAGAGAAAGCATTTGATAAAATACAACACCCGTTCATGATGAAAACTCTAAGCAAATTGGGTATGGAAGGAACATTCCTCAATACAATCAAAGTAATTTATGAAAAACCCATGGCCAACATCCTATTGAACGGGGAAAAGTTGGAAGCATTTCCACTGAGATCTGGTACCAGACAGGGATGCCCACTCTCACCACTGCTATTCAATATAGTTCTGGAAGTTTTAGCCAGAGCTATTAGGCAAGAAAAAGAAATTAAAGGGATACAAATTGGGAAGGAAGAACTCAAACTATCCCACTTTGCAGATGATATGATTCTTTATTTAGGGGATCCAAAGAACTCTACTAAGAGACTACTGGCACTCAGAGAAGAGTTTGGAAAAGCAGCAGGATAGAAAGTCAATGCACAAAAATCAACAGCCTTTGTATACACAGGCAATGCCATGGCTGAGGAAGAACTTCTAAGATCAATCCCATTCACCACAGCTACAAAAACAATCAAATACCTTGGAATAAACTTAACCAAGGACGTTAAAGATCTCTACGATGAGAATTACAAAACCTTAAAGAAAGAAATAGAAGAGGATACCAAAAAATGGAAAAATCTTCCATGCTCATGGATTGGAAGAATCAATATCATCAAATTGCCCATTCTCCCAAAAGCAATTTATAGATTCAATGCAATACCAATCAAAATACTGAAGACATTCTTCTCAGATCTGGAAAAAATGATGCTGAAATTCATATGGAGACACAGGAGACCTCGAATAGCTAAAGCAATCTTGTACAACAAAAACAAAGCCAGAGGCATCACAATACCAGATTTCAGGACATACTACAGGGCAGTTGTAATCAAAACAGCATGGTACTGGTACAGAAACAGATGGATAGATCAATGGAACAGAATAGAAACACCAGAAATCTATCCAACCATCTACAGCCAACTTATATTTGATCAAGGATCCAAAACCAATCCCTGGAGTAAGGACAGTTTATTCAATAAATGGTGCTGGGAAAATTGGATTTCCACGTGCAGAATCATAAAGCAAGACCCCTACCTTTCACCTTACACAAAAATTCACTCAACATGGATTAAAGACTTAAATCTATGACCCGACACCATCAAATTATTAGAGAACATTGGAGAAACCCTGCAAGATATAGGTACCAGCAAAGACTTCTTGGAAAAGATCCCAGAAGCACAGGCAGTCAAAGCCAAAATTAACATTTGGGATTGCATCAAATTGAGAAGTTTCTGTACTTAAATGGAAACAGTCAGGAGAGTGAAGAGGCAACCAACAGAATGGGAAAAAATATTTGCAAACTATGCAACAGATAAAGGGTTGATAACCAGATGCTACAAAGAAATCAAGAAACTCCACAACATCAAAACAAACAACCCACTTAAGAGATGGGCCAAGGACCTCAATAGACATTTTTCAAAAGAGGAAATGCAAATGGCAACAGACACATGAAAAAATGTTCAAGATCACTAGCAATCAGGGAAATGCAAATCAAAACCACAATGAGGTTTCACCTCACCCTGGTTAGAATGGCTCACATTCAGAAATCTACCAACAATAGATGCTGGAGAGGATGTGGGGGAAAAGGGACACTAACCCACTGTTAGTGGAAATGCAAACTGGTTAAGCCACTATGGAAGTCAGTCTGGAGATTCCTCAGAAACCTGAATATAACCCTACCATACAACCCAGCCATACTACTCCTTGCAATTTACCCAAAGGAAATTAAATTGGCAAACAAACAAGCTGTCTGCACATTAATGTTTATTGCAGCTCAATTCACAATAGCTAAGACCTGGAATCAACCCAAATGCCCATCAACAGTAGACTGGATAAAGAAATTATGGGACATGTACTCTATAGAATACTATACAGCAGTCAAAAACAATGAAACCCGGTCATTTGCAACAAGATGGAGGAATCTGGAAAACATTATGCTGAGTGAATTAAGTCAGTCCCAAGGGGACAAATATCATATGTTCTCCCTGATCGGCGACAACTAACTGAGCACCAAAGGGGAAACCTGTTGAAGTGAAATGGACACTATGAGAAACAGTGACTTGATCAGCCCTCATCCTGACTGTTGATGAACAACTTAATACGTTATCCCTCCTAGTATTTTTTTTTGTTCTAGTACTATTGGTTGAACTCTGTAATTAATACACGATTATTCTTAGGTGGTTAAATTTTAACTGAAAAGTGATCCCTGTTAAATATAAGAGTGGGAATAAGAGAGGGAGGAGATGTACAATTTGGGACATGCTCAAGCTGACTTGCCCCAAATGGTAGAGTTAGAAACGTGCCAGGGGATTCCAATTCAATCCCATCAAGGTGGCATGTACCAATGCCATCTCACTAGTCCAAGTGATCAATTTCAGTTCACAATTGATCACACTGATAGGTCTAAGAGTCAAAGGGATCACACAAACAAGTCTAGTGTCTGTGAATACTAACTGATAGAATCAAAAAGGGAGAGAATGATCCAACATGGGAAGCCAGATACACAGCAGACTCATAGAATGACAGATGTCCTAAATAGCACTCTGGCCTCAGAATCAGCCCTTAAGGCATTCAGATCTGGCTGAAGAGCCCATGAGAGTATTTTAGGCATGGAAAGCCAAGACACCCTGGAAAAAAAAAAAAAAAAAAAAAAAGAAGAAGACCTAAATGAAAGATCTCTGCAAGTGAGATCCCAGTGGAAAGAACGGGGCCATCAAAGAAGGAGGTACCTTTCTCTGAAGGGAGGAGAGAACTTCCACTCTGACTATGACCCTGTGGGAATAAGATCGAAGTCTGTGAACTCAAAAGGCTTCCATAGCCTTGGCAACTCATAGCCTAGGGAGATTACTGATGCCATAAACAAGAGTGTCAAATTGTTAAGTCAACAACAGGAGTCACTGTGTACTTACTTCTCATGTGGGATCCGTCCTTAATGTTTTGTCCAATGTGAAGTAATGCTATAACTAGTACTGAAACAGTATTTTACATTTTGTGTTTCTATGTGGGTGCAAACTGATGAAATCTTTACTTAATATATACTAAATTGATCTTCTGCATATAAAGATAATTGAAAATGAATCTTGATGTGAATGGAATGGGAGAGGAAGCAGGAGATGGGAGGGGTGCGAGTGGGCGGGAAATTATGGAGGGGGAAAGCCATTGTAATCCATAAACTGTACTTTGGAAATTTATATTTACTAAATAAATGTTTAAAAAAAATGTTCTATACCAATGGAATACCTAAATCAATTCTGTTTTTGCTTCAGGAATAATGCAGTTTTAGAATTCCCATAGCTCCCTGATGAAGAAGGTTGGAAAAGAGTTAAGTGGTCTGTCCAAGTCAAGAGCTATAAAGAAGTTTGTCCCAAATACTTTTTCTTAAAATTGCCCTAACCCCTGATTTCCACATTGGGGTCAGTTGCGTGAAAACACTAAAAAGTTTAGAAAAACAATTGCACATACATATTGCTCTTCACCAGCAAACTCCATTCCCCAGGATCACCATGCAGAGGGGAGGTGATGGAGCAAAGCAAAAACAAACAAAAAAACAACCAAAAATCACAAGAAAAAAGTCTAACAAGCTCAAAGACAATAAGATTTTAAACTTTTAAACAAAACTTTGACAATTTAATAAACTGAATAAACATTCTAAGCAATGTAACATAAGCCAATTTTTCTTAATTCAGCTACCACATACAGATTCACATACACAGCAAAAGTGGTTGTGAAAATGAGCATGTTTGCTGTGTCTACAACAGACAAGGCACATATCAAAAATCTTTAAAAAGTAATAACCTAAAAAGTTAAACTTCGCATAAATTTACCACATGATTACCATATTAATAACATAATCCAGTGACAATCAAAGTGACATTGTAAATTAAATATATAGAAATTCTATGAACAACATACCTGCTTAATATAAGAAATGGTGGCTTCCCGAGGTACCTCCAACTGGATATAAATCCCAGTGGGCAAAAGGAAATCCACAGGTATGGAGCCATCAGATGCTATCTGTGAATCCACTGCCCAGATGTCAAGGATGTCTGCCATAGCAGGAGGCATTATGAAACTGAAGCACATTCATAACCATCGGGCCCTAGAAATCAGTGAGTAAAGTATAACAATCATCAGCCAATTTTTATACAAAATATATTAAAGCCCATCAGTCTACAATTAATCCTTGGATCTCAATGTAGTCAGTAATAGAAGGCCAATTACAGGCAGTATTTTTTTTTTTTTTTTTTTTTTATTTTTGACAGGCAGAGTGGACAGTGAGAGAGAGAGACAGAGAGAGAAAGGTCTTCCTTTGCCGTTGGTTCACCCTCCAATGGCCGCCGCTGCAGCCGGCGCACCGCGCTGATCCGATGGCAGGAGCCAGGATCCAGGTGCTTTTCCTGGTCTCCCATGGGGTGCAGGGCCCAAGCACCTGGGCCATCCTCCACTGCACTCCCTGGCCATAGCAGAGAGCTGGCCTGGAAGAGGGGCAACCGGGACAGAATCCGGCGCCCCGACCGGGACTAGAACCCGGTGTGCCGGCGCCGCACGGTGGAGGATTAGCCTATTGAGCCACGGCGCCGGCTACAGGCAGTATTTTAAAAAGCAAAATGGGGCATTCAGCACAACACTTAAGTGGCTACTTGGGTCTCCCACATCCCGTATCAGAATGCCTAGTTTGAATCCCAGTTACTCCACTTCCAATCCAGATTCCTGATAATGTGTACACTAGAAGGCAGCAGGTGATGGCTCAAGTTCTTGGGTCCCTACCACCCAGGTGGGAGACCCACATGGAGTTACAGGATCCTCGCTTCAACCTGGCCCAGCCCTGGCTGTCGCAGGCATTTGGGGGAGGATGTCCCGGGTCCTTGGGCCCTTGCACCCGTTGCAGCCAATTGGAGAGTGAACCAGCGGATGGAAGACCTTTCTCTGTCTTTCTCTCTCACTGTCTGTGACTCTGCCTCTTAAATAAATAAATAAATAAAATCTTTAAAACACACACACACAAATAAACAACATTTAAAAAAAAGATTTATTTACTTATTTGAAAGTCAGAGTTACACAGACAGAGGAGAAGCAGAGGGAGGGAGGGATGGAGGGAGGAAGGGAGAGGTCTTCCATCTGATGCTTCACTCCCCAGTTGGCTGCAACGGCCGGAGCTGTGCCTATCCGAAGCCAGGAGTCAGGAGCTTCTTCTGGGTCTCCCACATGGGTACAGGGGCCCAAGGACTTGGGCCATCTTCTACTGCTTTCCCAGGCCATAGTAGAGAGCTGGATTGCAAGTGGAGCAGCCGGGTCTTTAACCGGTGCCCATATGGGATGCTGGCGCTTCAGGCCAGGGCATCAACCCACTGCGCCACACCACCGGCCCCATCATAAACAACATTTTTAAAAACACAATAAATACTTCCATGGACTGAAACACATCAAATATATAAAAATAGGAGTTAATGATATAAAAAAAAAAAAAACACCTTTCAGTGGTACCACTGGAGACTAAAACATATACCCATTATTCTGAAATTCAAAGAATGGCAAAGTAAATGAAACACATACTGCTCTGCATTAACTGTATTTCAGAGTAACCAAATTAACCAAGGTTCTCTTTTAATTTTTAGCACAATTTTAGCAAAATGCAAAATGAATGGTAAATTAGAAAATTACTATTTTGCAAACTCTAACAATGTAATGAATCTATGCAACAATTAGTGGATGCTACAAATAACAATGAAGAAAAAAGACAGGCACTTCATATGAATTTATCTTGTTGCCTGTAACCTCTGATCAAGCTCAGCACCATTACAAACAGGACCACCAGACAATGTGTCTCTTCACAGAGTGCAGTAGGAAACAGTTATCACTCCTGTGGCTTGCCTTTAAGCAAAAGAAAACTGAACCTGAATCTAATCAAGTCTCTATAACAGATCCATCTATCTACTGATCAATCGATAAATCTATATAACTTTACATAAATAGAGGAACATTGCAAGGAAGCAACAAAATACAGAATGTGGGATCTTCAATGGAACAAATAATGATATGGGAGAGCTTAGGGGTGTTTGGAAGAACTGTTAAAGAGTAAAAGAACATTTAGGAGACATGGCCAAACCCAATATTAATATGAACAAATTAACTTTAAAAAAAATCCATAAAACAATCTAGGAAATTTATTTTTATTTTTATTTATTTATTTTATTGGTTTGAAAAGTAGATTGAGGAGCCAGCGATGTGGTGTAATGGGTAGATGCCGCCTGTGGTGCTGGCAACCCATATAGGCGCCGGTTCGAATTCCGGCTGCTCTACTTCCAATCCAGCTCTCTGCTGTGGCCTGGGAAGGCAGCAGATTACCCAAGTCCTTGAGCCCCTGTACCTGTGCAGGAGAACCAGCAGAAGCTCCTGATTCCGGGCTTCAGATCAGCGCAGCTCTGGCCATTGTGGCCAATTGGGGAGTGAGTCAGTGGATAGAAGACCTCTCCCCCTACCCCCGCCTCCCCTTCTCTCTCAGTGTAACTCTGACTTTCAAATAAATAAATAAATCTTTAAAAAAGAAAGGTAGGAGCCTGGTGCAGTGGCTCACTTGGTTAATCCTCCACCTGTGGCGCCGGAATCCCATATGGGCACCAGGTTCTAGTCCCAGTTGCTCCTCTTCCAATCCAGCTCTCTGCTGTAGCCCGGGAGGACAATGAAGGATGGCCTAAGTGCTTGGGCCCTGCACCCGCATGGGAGACCAGGAGGAAGCACCTGGCTCCTGGCTTCGGATCGGTGCAGCGCCTGCCGTGGCGGTCATTTGTGGGGTGAACCAACGGAAGGAAGACCTTTCTCTCTGTCTCTCTCTCTATCTGTAACTCTACCTGTCAAATAAATAAATTTAAAAAAAGTAGAAAGAAAGGTAGATTGACAGAGTAAAAGGCAGACAGAGGGAGATCTTCCATCTGCTGGTTCACTCTCCAAATGTCTTAACTGCCAGGGCTGGTCAGGCAGAAGCCAGGAACCAAGAACTCAATCTGGGTTTACCAGATGGTGGAATGGATGCAATTACCTGAGTTATCACTTACTGTCTCCTAGGGTATGCATTAGCAGTAAACTGGAATCAGAAGTGGAGTTGGGACTCGAACTTAGATACTCTGATATTGTATGAGGGGTGTCCCAAGTGGCATCCTAAAGGCTGTGCCAAATGTCTGCCCCTATCTGGGAAATTTAAAAATGGATTGACTGTAAACTCCTTGAGGGCTCAGACCAGGCTTTTTAAAGTACTGTCTATCACCAGAGTATATGGAGAGGGCCCCTATACTTAAGAACTCTAAATTACAAATTTCATAGCCACGAACAAAACAACACAAAGCCACCGAAGAGGCCACTAACAGTCACTAGACCTTAAACTTCTTTAGGTAAATTACTTCAGAATGGCCACTAGAAATTGTCTCATTCTTACATGTTACATCAAATTACAAAGACCATGCTTTGCTTATATTCAAATATCACCTTGCAAAGACAAACAGGGGAAATCAGCTCCTGAAGAAATCACAGCAAGTACTTCATCTTAATCAAGAGTTGCCAAAAAAAACTTACCGAAAAACTAAAAGTTACAGTTCAAAATCAAGACAAGTTTATGAAAAATCAGCCATATGCCACAGAATTACAATTATCATAAACTTATATATGCCCCCGGTGTCTTCAGCACAAATTTTTTGGCAAGACTCTCAAAACTGAAACTGAATCACCTTATAAATAACAGCAATCCAGGAGCAGGAAACCATAAACCCAAGAACTCTGAGACTTCACCCTTCTGTGACGGCTGGAAATGATCAGGCATCCTAAGGTGGGAGTGCAGAGCAGCAATCTTTCCAAAGAGACTGCCTGACTGCATCCACCACCACTCCCACTCTATAGCGTCAACTTCCCAGTACTTAAAACTCTGCTCTTGGGGGATACTAGAGAAAAAAGCACTACGGAAGATTTAAGCATTTTTTTGTGAAATGGTTACATATAAAATGAATTACAAGAATGAACCATGTTTGAGCCCCTAAGGTCCTTTCTCTCTAAACTGGTCATTCAACACTGTAACATATATAATCATTATTCCAGTCATGCTGTGCCACTAGTACTTTGTAGTATACCCTACATTCTAACACCTGCCTCCTATCTTAAATACATTATTGCATCTCCTTAGGATGTCCTCACCTCCTTATTTCCTGACCAACTATTAACTCTTCTAGATTACTGGAAACTCTCCCTGATAATCCTCTGTGTACCACAAGCATGATGATATTTCTATGTCAGAGCAGGAACATACTATACAAAAGCTCTTAGCTTACTGATTCATCTTCTTATCGGTAGCTCTGGTATATCAGGCACTAAATATTTACTTAGGGGTAAATGAAAAAAATTGAATGGAAAAATTCTCTAGACGGCCGGCGCCACGGCTCACTAGGCTAATCCTCCGCCTTGTGGCGCTGGCACACCGGGTTCTAGTCCCGGTCGGGGCGCCAGATTCTGTCCTGGTTGCCCCTCTTCCAGGCCAGCTCTCTGCTGTGGCCAGGGAAGTGCAGTGGAGGATGGCCCAAGTCCTTGGGCCCTGCACCCCATGGGAGACCAGGAGAAGCACCTGGCTCCTGCCATCGGATCAGCGCGGTGCGCCGGCCATGGCGGCCATTGGAGGGTGAACCAACGGCAAAGGAAGACCTTTCTCTCTGTCTCTCTCTCTCACTGTCCACTCTGCCTGTCAAAAAATTTAAAAAAATAAAATAAAAATTCTCTAGAATTTGGTGCAACAATTCCATTGGATTAGTTAAAATTTCTTTAAATCATGCTCGACAGGAAAAACTGAATTCTGTGACCTTCAAAGTAGTCTTTCAACTTCTAGTCTAAAAATAAAATAAGGCCACTATTGTGGCACAGTGGTGAAGTTGCTGCTTTCGACACTGGCATCCCAGGTTTGAGTCCTGGCTCCTCTGCTTCCATTCCATCCTCCAGCTAATGCACCTGGGAAGGGAACACAAGATGGCCCAAGTGCTTGGGGCCCAAGTGCTTGGGTACCCTGCAACCCATGTGAAAAATCAGAATGGAGTTCCTGGCTGCGGCCCAGGAACTGGTTGTTTCAGTCCAGCCCAGCCCTGATTGTTAGAGGTATTTAGGGAGTGAACCAGCACATGGAGGATTTTTCTCTGTATCTCTCTCTCTCTGTCAGTCTGCTTTGCAAATAAATAAAGGAATCGTTAAAAAAAAAAAATCTCAACCTATATTCTTCAGTAAATGTACCTGTTCTTATAAATAAATTTTTTAAAAGATTTTTATTTATTTATTTGAGAGGCAGAGTTACAGACAGAGGGATAAACAGAAAGATCTATCTACTGGTTCACTCACCAGATGGCCGCAACGGCTGGAGCTGAGTGATCCAAAGCCAGAAGCCAGGAGCTTATTCCAGGTCTCCCATGTGGATGCAGGGGCCCAAGCACTTGGGCTATCTTCCACTGCTCTCTCAGGCGATGGCAGAGAGCTGGAACAGGAGAGAAGTGGTCGGGACCAGAACTAGAGCCTACGTGGGATTCTGGTGCAGCAGGCAGAGTCTTAGCCCACTACACTACAGTGCCAGCCTGGTAAATGTACATTTTTATCAATGAATAAAATAGGAAAATATTAACAAATGTACATAATTCTAACTGCATCATCAGCTACTATAGATCAGGCTTTGCTGAATGCCAGTGTGTGCCAATCTATAAACTCCTGTCATGTGAGGAAGAACTTGAAATAGGGCTCATCTATAACTTAAGTGTGGCACCTTCACTGTACTGCAATCCCAGTAATGTTATAGGCATTTCCAAAAAAATGATACTACTTTCAACTAATGTGTGCTATAAAAAATGATATATTCTTAGGACACTGCATACTCTCTCAAATTTAGATAATATTCAGAACTCTCATGATGTCTTTATATTTTCAATATAAAGAAAAGTAATATATAAAGACTCATTTCAGGCTGGCGCCGCGGCTCACTTGGCTAATCCTCCGCCTGCGGTGCTGGCACTCTGGGTTCTAGTCCCAGTTGGGGCACCGGTTCTGTCCCGGTTGTTCCTCTTCCAGTCCAGCTCTCTGCTGTGGCCCGGGAAGGCAGCGGAGGATGGCCCAGGTCCTTGGGCCCTGCACCCGCATGGGAGACCAGGAGGAAGCACCTGGCTCCTGGCTTTGGATCAGCGCAGCGTGCCGGCCACTTGGGAGGTGAACCAACGGCAAAGGAAGACCTTTCTTTCTGTCTAACTCCGCATGTCAAAAAAAAAATAAATAAATAAAATAAATAAATAAAAGACTCATTTCAAAATAATATAATAAGCTTCATGTTTATATGTACTTTTCTATATCTTTGTGATATTTCACAATAAAATTACCTTAAAATCTAAATAAATGGCAAAATACACTGCAAAGGTTAAATATTTTTCTGGTGTTATCTTAAGGCTCATCTTAAAAGAAAGTTATATCTTTTAGCTTTATACTTGCCTACACTTATGAACAGAAAAACCTTTTCTTACTTTTTACAAAGGAGCACCGCCAATCTGCAAAATCAATTCCTCCAGCTATAATTTCAAAGAAAAAATCCTCACATTTTCAAAGTGTCAGCGCATTCAGAAATATACTAATAATTCAACAAGATATTAAAGAAGCATATAAAGCAGTACAGTGGGTTCTGTATCTGTGGATTCAACAAACTACACACTAAAAATAATTGAGACGGGAGTGGCATAGTAGATTAAGCTGCAGCCTATCATAGCGGTGTCTCAGTGTCCCGGCTGCTCCACTTGCGCAGCCAGTGGAAGAACAGTGGAAGACAGCCCAAGTGCTTGGGACCCTGCCACCCACATGGGAGACCCAGATGAAGCTCCCGATTCCTGGCTTTGGCCTAGCTCAGCCATGCTGGCCATCTGGGTACTGAACCAGCAGATGGAAAATCTCTCTGATTCTTCGTCTCTCTCTCTTTCTCTACAGAGTCTGATTTTCAAAATAAATAGATCTTTAAAAAAAAAAAAAGTAATTGAGAAGAAAAATTAAATCTGGGCCAGTACTTGAGTCATCACCTATTGTTTCCCAGGGTAAGCATTAACAGGAAGCTGGATTGGAAGCAGAGTGGGAACTCTGGCACTGGGTTATGGGACAGGGGCATTTAAAGTGATGTCTCAACCACTAAGTCAAAAGCCTCACCTAGAATATTTCCTTTAAAGGAAAAAGGAAAAGAAGTAAAGGAAGGGAGGGAGAGAGAAGGGGAGGGGAGGAAAGAATGCTAAATGCCTTGAGGAAATAAAATATCTGACTTCTGGTCCAAATGCATTGCTTTTTTCTTCTCTCTCTCTCTCTTGATAACTTAGTTAATCTTTCTGGATTTTATTTTTCTTATCTTTAAAATGAGAAGGGTCCGTAACTCCTAAGACCCATTCCAGTATGAAACTATGAATCATTTCTCCAGCTAGGCTCGTGGTGTAATGCTCCCTATAAAATAAGGGTAAGGGAAATAAGAACTAGCATATCTTTTTATTTTCCAACTTTATAGCAATGATTTTATTTTCTTCAAAACATCTTTACAAGGTAAGAATAAATTTTAGGTCTGACAGAGGGCTTGCTATTACAGTGGCAACACAGCATATTTTGTGATGTCCTCTTCAGTATCTACCTGGAAGGGCTATACAGGAAGTACTGAGTGCAATAAGTCATCCTGTGGTTTTAGTATGACCATCCCATCAATGTATTTTTTGACTAAAGGTCTACTGGCTTCTGCCTGGCCCGGTAACCATTGTGGCAATTTGGGGAGTGAATTAGTGGATGGAAGATACTTCTCTCTCTTTCTGTCTCTGTAACATTGTCTTTCAAATAAATTAATATACCTTTTTTTAAAAATAGCATTTATCTAGTATTTCTTCATTATAACATAATTAGCAAAAATGTGAATATTCATAAATGAACACCAGCACTGAGGAATACTACATTCCCTATCAAAAAATTTTTCCTTCAAACTACAAAGACAACAAATTAGGATTAACTAACTACTGAGCACTGTAGTACTTCATTTCTAAATGTGATTAGTTTTCTAAATCGTTATGATTCTACATGAAGGATTTAAACTGATGCACGGTTTTTTTGTTTGTTTGTTTTGTTTTTTTACAGGCAGAGTGGACAGTGTGAGAGAGAGACAGAGAGAAAGGTCTTCCTTTTCCGTTGGTTCACCCTCCAATGGCCGCTGTGGCCGGCGCACCGCGCTGATCTGAAGCCAGGAGCCAGGTGCCTCCTCCTGGTCTCCCATGCAGATGCAGGGCCCAAGGACCTGGGCCATCCTCCACTGCCTTCCCGGGCACAGCAGAGAGCTGGACTGGAAGAGGAACAATCGGGACAGAATCCAGCACCACGACTGGGACTAGAACCCGGGGTGCCGGTGCCACAGGTGGAGGATTAGCCTATTGAGCTGCGGCGCCAGCTTGATGCATAGTTTTTTCATAATATGCATTCTTCATGAACTTTTTAAAGACTCCCTCATATGCATGGATTTCAAAAAACTTTCATATCAAAATAAATTTCTTTTAATTCTATTCTCTATTAACTCTTTCAATCATCCTCATATCTTGAAAATAATTCCAAATTATTAAAAAACTGTCAAAATATTAAATACCTTATCAATTATATTGAAATAACATTTAAATGTTTCAAATGAAACATGGTACTCTAAGTTCAGAAAACACCTGCAAAGACACTGAACCTTGATTAACTTTATGTCTGCTAACCCAGTAATTTCCATTCTATAATATATCTATTTAAAAATTGAATATGGCTTCATATATAAGGTAAAATATACACATACAAAAAATTTCAAATAACCAGACTGTCCAAACATGATGTAGATGATCAGATAGATCTACTTAATGATATACACACTATACAGTCATTTAAACTGAAATTTTTCGTGTGTGAGATAATGTTTGTAAATGGCATGAGAAAAGTAAAATTGAAAATAGAAGTATAATTTAAAATATTTATAAGAGTGGTGTTGTGTCACAGCGAGTTAAGCCACCACTTGGATGTCCCCATTCCCTAGCACAGTGTGTGAGATCCAGTCACATCTTCACTTCTCACCCAGCTTTCTGCTAACGTGCCTAGGAGGCAGCAGATGATGGCCCAAGTGTTTGGGTTTCTGCTACCCATGTGGGAGACCCAAGTTCTGATCTTAAGCAGAGAAGCATGGATTCAAACCAGCACTTCAGTATGGGAAGCCACTGTCTCAAGTGGCAGCTTAACCTGCTGTACCACAATGAGGGCCCCGATTCATGGAATTTGTGTGTACTTGCAATGTAACTGTAGTCAGTGCAGTCAACAGTGATTGAAGTACAGGTGTAAACATTGGACTATGGTCTACTACAATAGTCTCTGATGTATTTACATAAGGAAATTCATAATATTTTTATCACAAATCATCTTGCTTTATAGGATAGTTCAAATTCATATTTTATTACACACAAAGGTAAATTATGTTATCTACAAATTTCATCTCAATATAAAAATATTTAAAAACATGCTACTAAACAGAGTTTTGGATCTAACAGGATTTACAAACACTGGTATGAACTACTTTAAGGTTATTTATATACACTGATAAACTTTCTAGAAAGGTGCTTTTAGAAATGTTCTAATTTGGGGCCGGCGCTGTGGCACAGTGGGTTAACACCCTGGGCTGAGGCGCCGGTATCCCATATGGACGCTGGTTCGAAACCCGGCTGCTCTACTTCCAATCCAGCTCTCTGCTGCGGCCTGGGAAAGCAGTGGAAGATGGCCCAAATTCTTGGGCCCCTGCACCAGCGTGGGAGACCCAGAAGAAGCTCCTGGCTCCTGGCTTCAGATCAGCTCAGCTCCAACGGATTGGGGAGTGAACCAGCGGATGGAAGACCTCTCTCTCTCTCTCTCTCTCTCTTTCTTCCTTCCTCCCTCCCTCCCTCCCTCCCTCTCCTCTCCCCTCTCTGTGTAACTCTGACTTGCAAATAAATAAATAAATCTTTTTTTAAAAAAAAAAAAGAAGAAGAAAGAAACTCTCTCTCACGCTGTCACACATTGCTGGTAAGAACTAAAAAAAAAAAAAAAGAAAGAAAGAAATGTTCTAATTTGTATTCCAATTACAGTATCCAATAACAAAACTGTATAGAGCTTTCTAATTTCAATCAATTATCTAAAGGCAAAAAATAACTGAGTTAATGCATATCACTCTAATTACTTAAAAAATCAGAAGTTTTTCATATTAACTAGAATCTGTGTTTCTTCTTAGGTAGAATTACTTAATTTACTTATTATTCATTCCCTGTTCTGCACTGTCAGTGTTTTTCATTTCTAATTTTGGTATGGTGTCTTTCTCTATTGAGGATTTTATGCAGCCCTTCCTATAGCTGTTTCCAAAATACTAATAGTTAAGGCTACCCACAGAGGACTGCGAGGTACCATGGTCTAAAAGTCCCAATTTGGTTCTACACTGAGATTCTTAAACATTTTTAATTTCAGATAACAGCTTAGGGCTCACCCTGAGCAGAAGAACCTCAGCAGCATCCAATGCATGAAGACAAGCTTAGAAGCACAGGGAATCTCAAAATGCATGGGGTACACCACACCATAGGGCGCTCTTCACTTCAACCTTTTTACTCAAGCTTTCCCTTGCTCCTTCCACTGATAATCACTGAATGAATAATACGGTTTAAAATAAATTATATAAATTTGCCTACTTAAAAGGCATGAGAGAATCCTAAATAACTCCCAACTTCCCAATGACTTAAAAAAAAAAAAAAAACTGTTACTATCAGAAGGGAGACATTATTGATATTATGTCATCAGACTAAAACACTTGATAAAAACGTTTTAATTCAGTACATTCCCAGGTCTAAAGAATGTTAATAACCTTCCCAAAACGTTTATTAAAAAGAAGTCAGGGACAAGAATTTGGCATAGCAGTTAAAACAGCACTTAGGACACTGCAGTGCCTGTGTTAGAGTTCTGATTCCACTCCTGATTCCAGTGTCCTCCTAATGCACACCCTGAGAAGCACCAATGGATACTCAAGTGGTGGAGTCCCTGCCATCCACATGAGAGTCCTAGGTTGAGTTCCTGGCTCCCAGTTTCAGCCTCTCAGCTACTGCACGCATTTTGCTACTGAATAAGCAGAAAGGAGATCTGTCTCACTCTATATCTCTGCCTTTCAAATTCATAAAACAGAAAGAAAGAGAGTCAAGGATGAACATTTGCCGTAGTGATTAAGATGCCACTTGAGACATCCATATGCCATAATGCCTGAATTTCAGTCCCAGACCTGCTCTTGATTCTAGCTTCCTACTCATGTGCATGTGACTGGGTCCCTGCCATCCACATGGGAGACCCAGACTGAGTTATTGACTGCTAGTTTTAATCTACCCCAGCACCAGCTATTGCAGGCATTAGGAGAATAAAGCAGTGGATGGGAGATCTCTCTTGGCCTGCCTGCCTGTCTTCTGCTACATCATTCAAATAAATAAGAAAAAAATTTAAAAAGTCATACCACTCTATTATTCCAAAATATACAGCTAGCCTCTTTAAGATACTCTAAGCGGACGGCTCTGAGGCATGGAAAGTAAAGCTGCTGCTTGCAGAGCTGGCATCCCATGTAGGCACTGGTTTAAGTTCCGTCTGCTCCAATTCCAATCCAGCTCCCTGCTAGTAAGCCTGGGAAAGCAGTAGAGGATGGCCCAAGTGCTTGGGTCCTTGCCACCCATGTGGGAGACCTGGATGGAGTTCTAGGCTTCTGGCTTCAGCCTGGCCCAGCACTGGCCATTGAGGCCACTTGGGGAGTGAACCAGTGGTTGGAAGATGTCTCTTTTTCTTTCTCCCCCCTCTCCCCTGTAACTCACCTTTCAATAAATTATCAATGAAATATTCCAACTGGATATATATTTCCAAGAAAAATTTCATCTTCACTGACTTTTCCCCCAACCCAGTCCACCCCTTCCTGAAGGCCAAGTGATTAGTTGGGGCATGCAAACTGTCGCTAATCGTTAAGCTTATTTCAATTACTGGTTGACAATAAGCAGATTTTAGGGTAAAAACAACTACTTCCTTAAATTGATACGGTTAACAGAACGAAGACTTTGTAGTTTTTGAAGACACAACTGAGAATTCTCTTACATAATCAAAGAGTACTTTTAAAACATTTAAAAATATCAAATAGGCAACCATACAGTTCAATGAATTATTATAAAGCAAACACCTGCTACAAAGCAAACTGCCTACCAGGTCAGGAAACAAAACAGTGCCCGAGTCTCAAAGACTCCTTGACATCCCTTACTGATAGCTACCTCCTCTCTCACCCTGACTTTTAGGGTACAACCCTCCTTTTTTGGCCTTTTAATAAACATTTTAGGTAACAGTAAAGAAATAAAGCAAATATCAAAATAATCCCAGCTTACAGGATATACTCTCGCACCTATCTTCCAGATCTATATTTAGACAAAAGTCCCATTGTGTATGTAGATCTGCTTCTGTTTCTCACTCCAAGGGATATGTGTTCAAAAGACTCACTGGAGTATGTGCTTTCGAACATCAACAAATATTCCTCCAAAAAGTGGTATCCAATCAAATTATGGTTCTTGTCTACAAGTGACATCATGACAATAAGGAATGACTGTTTGTGTAGCAAAGGATACCCACATGAAACCGCTGTGAGAGTGAGTCATGAGCCAAACTGTACAAGTGTGTGGTGGTGCTGGTGTGTAAGTAACCAACAGTCTTCACATCTAGGAACTGAATCAGTGCCAGAAAGCCATCTGGATGGCAAACAGTAACACGAGAAGAATTTTAAATAGCTTACAGCTGTAGAAAAAAGCATCCGAACCTTTAAGTTACTTCTGTCTACTGTCATTTTGAAAATGCTCTAATACATAAAAATTAAAAGAGCATCTTACAAAGGTTGGCAATTCTCCCAAGTCATTTCAGGTTTACTCCTCTGCATACTGATTGATGTTTGATCTGTGTATTTATTATTTGTGTATTTTAAACGCTTTCCTTGGAGACAAATTTTCTCCCAAGCTATCCAGCCCTGAATGACAAAATGGCTCCGTGTGTAGCTTTCATTTCTCCCTCACTACTGACAGTAAAGGGGAGATGGGTGGGGGGAAGTGGTGGGGAAAAATTGAAGAGGTATCTATCCTTGGTGTCAAGTCTTCGTTTATTGCCTATTCTCTCTAGAGGACACAGTAAGTTAAGAGAGGCAGGCTGACAGTGTCATCTGTTCTAAGCCTTAATCAAGAAGAAGTGGAAGGAACTGCAGAAGGACAAACAGGGAGAAATGATTGAACTTTTAAGTTACTAAATATTTACCAAGTGCTCATTCTGTATAAGAAGCCACATCAAAGACCTGTTGAGAGGTGGGAAATTACAAAAACAAAAAAAATGGAGTTTGCATCCAGCCTATAATCCCAGATACATAGGCTTTCTGAGACAAGTGGGAGGCACGTCTGTACTATTTCATTCAGATGGTGCTCCTTCAGAGACTGCTGGGGGCAATAAAACACAGGGAAACATCGAGAAGGCTTACATGACTGGTTGCAATGTTTTCCACCTCAACCTCCCAGAGCCTCAATCAAAGGAAATAAGGATGGAATACTGAGGGAGAGAAGTATGGAGTACCTGCTTGAACTTTAAGGGGGGTGGGATGGAAGCATCAGCAGTCAGGATGCCTCAGCTAAAAAGTAGAGGCAGCACCACAGTACCACTGTCATAAAACCAACTGTCTCATTACTTGTGCACAACAGAATGAGTACTGGGAGTTACACAGTTTGGAGTACAACTTATCCATGTCATTATGTCTAAGATCCCAGAAGATCTGAAATTTTCATGTTTATACTTCAAATTCAACTTCTGAATACTGTCCTGTATTTAACTGATAATGCTACATTAAATCTAATAAAACAGTTTGTTTGTTTTTTTTTTTTTTTTTCCTGACAGGCAGAGTGGACAGTGAGAGAGAGAGAGAGAGACAGAGAGAAAGGTCTTCCTTTTGCCGTTGGTTCACCCTCCAATGGCCGCCGCGGCCAGCGCGCTGCAGACGGCGCACCACGCTGATCCGATGGCAGGAGCCAGGTACTTATCCTGGTCTCCCATGGGGTGCAGGGCCCAAGCACTTGGGCCATCCTCCACTGCACTCCTGGGCCACAGCAGAGAGCTGGCCTGGAAGAGGGGCAAGGGACAGAATCTGGAGCCCCGACCAGGACTAGCACCCGGTGTGCCGGGGCCGCAAGGCAGAGGATTAGCCTAGTGAGCCACGTGCTGGCAAAACATAGTTTCAAAACCTCAAATAAAGCATTCCTTAAAAGTGGCATAATTTCTGTCTCTCCTCTTAATTATTATTTTTGTTTTTGGTTATTTTTAAATTTATGTCTGGGCCGGCGCCACAGCTCACTAGGCTAATCCTCCACCTAGCGGTGCCAGCACACCGGGTTCTAGTCCCGGTCGGGGCGCCGGATTCTTTCCCAGTTGCTCCTCTTCCAGGCCAGCTCTCTGCTGTGGCAAGGGAGTGCAGTGGAGGATGGCCCAAGTACTTGGGCCCTGCACCCCATGGGAGACCAGAAGCACCTGGCTCCTGCCTTCGGATCAGCACGGTGCACCGGCTGCGGTGCACCGGCTGCAGCGCGCCAGCCGTGGTGGCCATTGGAGGGTGAACCAATGGCAAAGGAAGACCTTTCTCCCTGTCTCTCTCTCTCACTATCCACTCTGCTTGTCAAAAAATAAAAATAAAAAAATTAAAAATTAAATTTATGTCTGATGTTGATAGACAGAATGCAAGAGCGTCCATATGCTGGTTTACTTCTCAAATGCCCATAAAGGTCAGGACCTTGATCAGCTATTTTTAAATAAAACCAGAGTAACATAGTAACAGGGAAAGACAGAGAAGGCATCTTCTATCCACTGATTCACTCCTCAAAAGCCAGCAACAGCCACAGATGGCTAGGAGTCAGGAGCTCCATCCAGGTCTCCCACGTGGGCAGCAGGAACCCAACCAATCATCTGGCTGCCTTGCAGGCACATTAGCAGGAAGCTGAATCAGAAGCCACAAAGTAGCTAGGGCTCAAATCAGGCACTTGGATGTGGGATACAGGCATCCCATGTGGCAGCTTAACCTGCTGTGCCAAACGCCCATCCTTTGCCTCTTAATCCTTAATATATCATCTCAAACATTGTTTATGAGAGTGGGGTTTTCATCTCACCATTTACACCACATATCTTACTTACTAACACAAAAGAATTGTTAACAAAAAGAACAAATAAGCTGAAAAATGTTAATATATTTAATACCACTAATTACAATAGCTAAAAAATTAAAAATATTATTTCCTGATTGAATGTAATTATTCAAACCAACTTGTAATTTGTTCTTGCTGTTTTTTAAGTAAAAGTTACTGTGAGACGTCCACCTGACTTTATTTTTGAGCTTTAAAACGGACACTATCAGGAATCTGTGGCAATATTCAAGGGATTAAAAACATCAGATAAGACATTAACAATGAAAGAAACATTTAAAAATTGGAATAAGATAACACAGTGTTGAAAACTAACTCAAAAGGATTTCTTTTTATTTTATTTTATTTTATTTTATTTTATTTTATTTTATTTGACAGGCAGAGTGGATAGTGAGAGAGAGAGACAGAAAGAAAGGTCTTCCTTTTGCCGTTGGTTCACCCTCCAATGGCCGCTGCGGCCAGCGCACTGCGCTGATCCGAAGGCAGGAGCCAGGTGCTTCTCCTGGTCTCCCATGGGGTGCAGGGCCCAAGCACTTGGGCCATCCTCCACTGCACTCCTGGGCCACAGCAGAGAGCTGGCCTGGAAGAGGGGCAACCGGGAAAGAATCCGGCGCCCCAACTGGGACTAGAACCTGGTGTGCCAGCGCCACTAGGTGGAGGATTAGCCTATTGAGCCGCAGCGCTGGGCACTCAAAAGGATTTCTAATTGGGACTGGCATTGTGGCTCAGGGAAATAAGGTGCAGAGCTTGCAATGCTGATACCCCATATTCTATCACCAGTTTGAGTCTTGGCTGCTCTGTTTCCAATCTAGCTCCCTGCTTATATGCCTGGGAAAGCAGCAGAAGATGGCCCAAGTCCTTGGGTGTCTGAACCCACGTAGGAGTCACAGAAGAAGCTCCTGGCTCCTGGCTTCAGCTTGGCCCAACCCTGGTTGTTGGAACCATTTGAGGAGTCAACCAGAAGATAGAAGACAAGTCTCTACTGTTTCTCCCCTCTTCCCGGTAACTTTGCCTTTCAAAATAAATCTTTAAAAAAATATTAATAACTTTTAATAAAATATTTTATCTAGAAATCATTTAATTATTAATCATTTTAATTAATTAAAATTTAATTGTTTAATAATTTAATTAAATAAATGGTTAATAATTTTTAAATATGCATTTATTTGAGAATTGGCCCTGATTAATCATTTTTTATGCTACAGTGTGAAAATGAATAAAGAACATGAATTCAAAAGAAACATGGGCAAAATAATTAAACGGAAATTTCAAAGAAGGTTAAACAATCCATAAACACACGGGAGGAAATGCTCAACCTCATTAGTTACCAAACAAAAATTAAAACCGTAATGTGATGCCATTTCATAGATCACTGCTAATGGGAGAAAAAAAGGGTTCAACTTCTTCCATAAAGAGCTTGGCATAAAAAATTCCATTATTCTGAGCGCCATTTGCCATAGAGGTTAAGATCCTGCTTGTAATGCCTACAATCCATATCAGAATGCCTGCATGTGCCTGGGCTATTCCAGCTTCCAGCCAGCACACACCCTGGAGGGAGCAGATGATGGCTCAAATAACTGGATCTCTACCATCCATCTACAGGATAGACCCCTACTAAGTTCCCAGCCAGGCCTGGCCCGATTCTGTCTGTTTTGGGCATTTGAGTTTTGAATCAGTGAATGGGAAATGTCTATCTCTCTGTCTTTCAAATAAATTAATTTTTAAAAGCTTTTAAGATATCCCATTATTAGGTATACTTCTATAAAAATTCTCATCCAAGGGTATCATGCACACTTAAATATTTAAGGTGAAATTTTTCATAATAAATGAGGCAAAATTCCAATGTACAACAGAATAGTTCAAACAATTATACTGATTGTTTTACAATAAGGAAAATTAATAAAATACAATTACAAACATCACCATTAATGAGCTGTACAATCCTAAGAGAAATAATTTGAAAAATATATGTAGTATGATTCCATTTACTTAAGTATACCTAACAGTCAAAGCTAAAGTATTTTGGGGCTGGCATTGTGCTGTAGAAGGTAAAGCTGCCACCTGCAACACCAGCAACCTGTATTGGCTGTATTCTGGCTTCTCCACTTCCCATCCAGCTCCTTGCTAATGGCCTGGGAAATCAGTGAAAGACAGCCCAAGTACTTGGGCCCCTGCCACTTATGCGGCAGACCTGGAAGAAGCTCCTAGCTCCTGACTTGGCCTTTCCCAGCCCTGGCTATTGTGGCCATTTGGAGAGTGAACCAACAGATAGAAGATGTGTCTCTCCCTCTCTCTGTAACTCTTTCGAACAAATAAACCTTAAAAAGAGAGAGCGCTAAAATATTTTTAGAGATAAAAATACAAGTGATAAAGTTATAAAAGAAAAGTAAGGAAATAATTTTTAAAAAATCAGTAAAATATCTCTTGGGGAGAGCATGAGATTATGACAAAAGACGGCATGTAAGATTGGCCAGTTATACAGAAAATGTTTCCTCCCAGCCCCTACCATTCTCTAAACTGTAATTTTAAGTTTTCATGAGCTCTTCTAAATAAATTTTAAATTTCACACTTTACTGTGAATTAACAATGATAACATGTAAAGCCCTTAGGTAGTCCCTGGCATGAGGAACCCATTTGATGAGAACCCATGCCCGGTTCTGCAGGGCCTATGAACTCAGTGTTAGTGATAACCAAACCTAGGCTCCAGGTTTCTCTTATTCTCTATAGCTGCTGCTCTCCCAGCACTGTTCCCACATAAGAATTCTGACCATCCTCATGACCCCATGGCTTCTCCTTATGACCTTTACTTTCAGATTCTAGGAGAGAAGACACACGATGAAAGACAAGTGTTTATGATCCTGACACAATCAAGTTACCCTTGAGACAATGACCTAGTGAATTCCTGAATGACAAAGCCAGGGTCTTTCATCTCTGTGTCCCACACAATGCTTGACACACAACAGGCTCTCAGTAATTATCTGTAAAATGATAAACAAATAAATACACTACAGAGCTAAGCCACCAGAGGATAAAAAGGATGGGGTCAGTGTTGTTGGTGCAGTTGTTAAGACACTGGATTCCCATGTGAGAGCTGGTTCAAGTCCTGGCTGCTCCACTTCTGATCCAGCTCCCTGCTGGAGAGCAGCAAGAGATGGCTAAATACTTGGGCCCCTGCATCCACATAGCAGTTCCAGGCTCCTGGCTTTCACCTGGTCCAGCCCCTGTCATTTTGGCCATTTGTGGAATAACCCAGGGGACAGAAGATCTCACTCACTTTGTATCTCTTTCTCTATCACTCTGCCTTTCAAATAAGTAAGTAAATCTTAGAAAAGATGAATCAAAGTTTACAATCAGGCAGATTGTAATCAGATTTACTCATTTTCCTCGAGTCTCGTCACAGTTTAAATTCTCTTGGGCGCTCAAGAGCAACAGAAATACACCTCCAAAGGTTGCTTTTAACAGTTTTCATCATGGGGTGGGTTTGGCCTAGAAGTTAAGATGCAGGCTAAGACACCTGCTTTCCGTATTTTAGGCCAGGATTCAATATCCAGTTCTGGCTCCCAATTCCAGCTTCCTGCCGAGGCAGAGCCTGAGAGGCAGCAAGTGCTGGCTCTTGTATTGGCTCCTGGACACCCACACAGAAGCCCTAGTTCCCAGCTCCTGGCTACAGCCCAGGCACAGACCCAGCCTGGGTCCCAGACACAGTGAGCATCTGAAGAGTGAATCAGAATGGGAGTGGTCTTTTTACTTCTTGAATAGTTTAAAAAGAGAGACAAAAATATTTCAAAGAAACTTTTTCCTCATAAAATGACAAAATTTGTACTTATGAACTATATATAATAATCACCATTCATCAATAATCCTCAAAACTTTTAACAAAATATTTAGACCCTTTTTGAAAATAACATTGATTTTTCTATTTAAATTTTAAATAGACACTTTATAGTTATACTTAAAATGTACTCCATGTATTATGCTCAAAAATAATAATCCTCCACATAACCAAAACTATGCGTAATATTACATGTGCTTGTTTAATATGTTCTTAGTTTGGAAAACTGCATTAAGATCAACAAGACAAGTCATTTATAGTGCCCTTTGTGTACTACGTCTTCTATCATGTGGCAGTCAAAAGGCTAAGTGAGATGCTTGCAGCAAAGAAAACAGTTTTGAAAGGTCATGCTATGCAGACAGCCAGAATTTCTTTCACAATATCCTTACTGTCTATGGCCGCCTATATGACAATCTGACCACAGTTATTTTCTGAGTAAAAGCAAAAAACACATCACGTTATCAAAGGGCCAGAAAGAGTAGGCATTCAACAATATCATCTTTATGAACATTTTTGCTAACTGCATAAGCATCTAATACATACTAAAAAGAATCCTGAGACAAAGACAAAGTATTGGAGGAAGAGGAACTACCAAAAACTGAGAGGCAAATTTAAACTATATCACTGTTAATTCATAGTGTACATATGAAAAGAATTTTTTAACTTTTTCTGGGATCAGCATTGTGGTGCAGCTAGTTAAGCCACTGCCTGTGATTTTGGATTTCCATGTGAGAGCTGGTTCAAGTCCTGGCTGCTCCATTTCCAATCCAGCTCCCCAATAATGCACCTGGGCAAGCAGCAGAAGATGGCCCAAGTGCTTGGGCCCCTGCGCCCATGTGGGAGACCCAGAAGAAGCTCCGGGCTCCTGGCTGTGGCCTGGCCCAGTCCTAGCTATTGCGGACATTTGGGGAATAACCCAGCGAATGGAAGATTTGTCCGTCTCTCTCTGTAATGCTGCCTTTCAAATAAATTTAAAAAATACTTTTTAAAAAAGTTTTAAAAAATAAATAAAAGGGTTTTAACTTTTTCAAACGAAACATGTCATTTACCAAGGAAAAGCATAAGTATAATAATAATTGAGGACAATAAGATCATCATTAAGATTTCTAGATCTTAATTACAAACAAGGTACAAAGTTTCAAAAATATTTTCTAAAGAAGCTATAACCCCATCAACATTTCACTCACCTACCCCCATAGCTATTATTGGTCTATTATCCATATCAACTGGAAATATATTTCAATGACTCAGTCAACATCAAGGTGAAAATTTCAACAACTCCTTAAAAAATTTCCAAGCTCGGAGGGGAGCAAGTACATTCTTTAAGAAAGAAATATCAATCTAGCACACTTAATCATCTTCTCTCCTCCTAGAAGATCAAAATCCATGCCAATTCAAAACACATAGCTTTCTCCTGAGGCAAGTAAAGTTACTTAGCACATAACAGCCACATGACAGACACAGTAACCTTATGTTTCAGAAAAGCATTCTTTTTAAGTTTTTTTTTTTTTTTTTATTTCAGAGGCAGACTACACAGAGAGATGGGGAGGGTACTATGGCACAATAGGTTAAAACTCCGCTTAGGACATCCAACAACCATATTAGAATGCTACTTTGTATCTCAGCTACTTTGCTTCCCATCCAACTTCCTGTCAAGGAAGAAAGGATAGAAAGGCAAGGATAGAAAGATTTGTGGCCGGCGCCGCAGCTCACTAGGCTAATCCTCCACCTTGCGGTGCCGGCACACCGGGTTCTAGTCCCGGTCGGGGCGCTGGATTCTGTCCCGGTTGCTCCTCTTCCAGGCCAGCTCTCTGCTGTGGCCAGGGAGTGCAGTGGAGGATGGCCCAAGTGCTTGGGCCCTGCACCCCATGGGAGACCAGGAGAAGCACCTGGCTCCTGGCTTTGGATCAGCTCGGTGCGGCCATTGGAGGGTGAACCAACAGCAAAGGAAGACCTTTCTCTTTCTCTCTCTCTCACTATCCACTCTGCCTGTCAAAAGAAAGAAAGAAAGAAAGAAAGATTTGTACACTGCTGGCAGGAATGTAAAATGGTACAGCTGCTACAAATGTCATGGTTGTTTCTAAGAAAAAAAAAAATTAAACATATTTAACATATTGCAACAGATAGCATTACAGGAGATCCTCTCCCTGAGTAACTAGGCAGATGAATATCATTTCTTCAAAGCTGTTTTTCAGGCCCAGAAGGAGGAAACAGTGATTCCAATGACCAGAGAAACCAGTTGGAACCAGTCATGATCATAGACAACACAACTGAACATGCTACAATGTCTGAGAGTTAATCTTTCCCATAATTAAAAAAAAAAAATTCATTTATTTTCATCTGCCTGAAAGGGCAGTCAACGGTGAGAGAAAGAGATAGAAACAGAGAGGAGAGAGATTCTGATTTTTCCATTTACTGTTCACTCCCCAAATGCCCACAACAGCTAGGGCTAGGTCAAATGAAAGTCAAGATCCTAGAACACCATCCAAATCTCTCACATTGGTGGCAGGGGCCCAAGCACTTAAGCTATCACCTGCTGCCCTACAAGATGCATTAGTAGGAAGCTGGATTGAAAGCAGAGTAGCCAAAACTTGAACAGCACTGCAATAAGGGTTGCAGGCTTAATCCACTGTGTCTCAATGCCCTCCGGGTTTCCCATACTTTAATTCTCAAATCTATGCCCAAGAATTTAAGTCTCATTACCATAACAGGCAATATATACACAAGTATGCTATTAAACTGCACCTGTGCAAGCATATAGGGACGTAACTTTCCCTTCCAAATATTCATATCCTTCTCAAATAAAGGTACTTGCTTTCCCTTGCTAGGGGAGCCATAGCTTTGGAAGTGATTTCCCATGGTCTCCTTTTTTGCTGCAAATAAAAAGTTACTTCATGTGACACCTCCTAATAAATTCCTTGTTTATACTCACCAAGAGCAGACCCACAAATTGAGTAGGTAACAATAAGATCCAACATAATATAACAATCTCACTCAGGTTTATATTCAAAACAGCTGAAAGCAAAGGACTCACTCAACTCCAAATACTTGTATAACAGTCTTCACAACAGTATTATTCACACAAAAGTCAAAAGGTGGAAACAGGGGCCCGTGCTGAGGAGTAATAGGCTAAGCCTCCGCCTGCAGCGCCAGCATGCCATATGGGTGCCAGTTTGTGTACTAGCTGCTCCATTTCCAATCCAGCTCTCTGCTAATGTGCTTGGGAAAGCAGCACACAATAGCCCAATTGGTTGAGCCTCTGCACCCATGTGGGAGACCTAGAAGAAGCTCCTGGCTTTGGCCTGGCCCAGCCCTGGCAGTTGTGGCCATCTGGAGAGTGAACCAGCAGATGGAAGATATCTCTCTCTCTCTCTCTCTCTTTATTTCTTTTGCTCCCTCTCTCTGTGTAGCTCTTTCAAATAAATAAATAAATAAAATTTTTTTGACAGAGAGAGAGAGAGAGGGAGAAAGGTCTTCCTTTTACCATTGGTTCACCCTCCAATGGCCACTGCGGCCGGCGCACCGCACTGACCCAAAGCCAGGAGCCAGGTGCTTCTCCTGGTCTCCCATGCGGGTGCAGGGCCCAAGCACTTGGGGCATCCTCCACTGCACTCCTGGGCCACAGCAGAGAGCTGGACTGGAAGAGGAGCAACCAGGACAGAATCCGGCGCCCTGACCGGGACTAGAACCCAGTGTGCTGGCGCCACAGGCGGAGGATTAGCCTATTGAGCCATGGCGCCGGCCAATAAATAAAATCTTAAAAAAAAATAAGTTTTGGAGATGGATAGTCCACTGTGAATGTATTTGTATTTAATTCCACTGAGCTGTATACTTTAAAATGGTGAAAAAGGCATAGCAGGTTAAGTCAGACTGCAGTGCCAGCATCCTATATGGGTGCCAGTTCAAGTCCCAGCTGTTCCACTTCTAATCCAGTTCCCTGACAATGTGTGCTTGTGAAAACAGTGCAAATGGCCTGTATGCTTGGGCATCTTCCAACCATGTGGGAAACCCAGTTGGAGTTCTGGGCTCCTGGCTTTGGCCTGGTCCAGCCCCAGACACCACAGCCATTTGAAGAACGAACCAGCAGATGAAAGATTTCTCTCTCTGACACTCTTTCACATAAATAAATAAATTTAAAAAAAAGAAAAAAGAAACAAAAAAGGCAGAATTAGGAATCCTACAGTTTTCTTCCTATTTCCTAGAAGTTCCTTGGTTCCCCCTCTCCTCTAATCCTCTGGTTCCTAAGCAGAAAGGCTGCTGCTGTAAGAAGTAAGCAATGGGGCTGGTGCTGCAGTGCAGTGGGTTAATCCTCTGCCTGTGGTGCCGGCATCCCATATGGACACCAGCTCGAGTCCTGGCTGTACCTCACCTCTTCCAATCCAGCTCTCTGCTATGGCCTGGGAAAGCAGTAGAGGACGGCCCCAGTCCTTGGGCCCCTGCACCCATGTGGGAGACCTGGAAGAAGCTCCTGAATCCTGGCTTCAGATTGGCACAGCTCTGGCTGTTGTGTCCATCTGGGGAGTGAACCAGCGGAAGGAAGACTTTTTTCTGTCTCTCCCTCTCACCATCTGTAACTCCCTCTCTCAAATAAATAAATAAAATCTCTAAAAAAAACTTTCTTTAAAAAAAGAAGCGGGTCAACTAAAAAAAAAAAAAAAAAAAAAGAGGTAAGTAAGCCCTTTGCCCATGTCTTTGATCTCAAACTTTGTTATTTCCTGAGTGAAAACTTAATCACTTTTTAAGCATTTAACTACTCTAACATATCATTCTTTTTTACCTAAAAATATATTATTTTCTAATGTAAAATATCTAGCAGGTAAGATTATCTCAGGCTTGGAATGTGTCTGTCCTTGTTTTTGTCTTTGTTAAGATTTATTTTATTTGAAAGGCAGAGTTATAAAGAGAGATGAAGAGGCAGAGAGACAATCTTTCATCTGCTGGTTCACTTCCCAAATGGCTGCCAACAACCAGAGCTGAGCTACCCTGGTCTCCCACATGTATGGCAGGGCAATCATCCACTGCCACTCCAGGTGCATTAATAGGAAGTCAGATTAGAAACAGAGCAGTTAGGATTTGAACTGGCACTCCAATATGGAATGCTGGCATTGTAAGTAATGGCTTAACCACCTGGGCCACAATGCTGGCCCCTAAACTCTATTCTTAATTTTGTGGTAAACATGATCCTAAACATCAGGCTATTTTAAAATAAGGTGTAAGATTTCCCCACCTCACCCTGACTCTGCAGCCCCCTCCTCACAGATTAACTAAAAGATCTTGAATCTAACCAATAATTCACATTTTCCTTCTATATTTTATTTTGGGGAAAAAAGCTAAGAAATTAAAACTAAAAGTTGGATACTTACCTCAAAATCATGGCCTCTATATCAGTCTTCCAGAAAAAAAGATGTCATACTTACTTTTTTAAATGATATTTTCATGGAAGACTGAGATTAGAGGATATACTAAAAAGGTTGAAGATACAAACTATTCACTCAAAATGGGCCAAATTAGATCAATTTTATTACTTATATGATATTTACTTTCTTATAACTCTACAAATTTTAAAATATAGGTTGAAGATATAATGAAGTTGAGAAAACGTGCTACTATCTGAGCTCCTTTGCTCTCAGTTCACAGCTCTCAGTTATGGCTACCTTTTGAAACTGAATAGTCTTCTTATTAATTAGTAGCCTTTATACAGATTTAGGACCAGGACTGGCCACATAATTTGCAGAGCCTGCGCAAAATAAAAAATTACGGTCTTTTCATCAACAACATCACAAGTGAAGAAGGAGGCCTCTACCCCTCAAACCCAAGGGGAAGCCAAAGTAAAGACTTTTAAAGTCAAGAATGCAGTGCTGCAGGGGCCAGTGTTGTGGCATTAAGGGTTAAGCCACCACCTGTGATGCTGGCATCCCAAATGGGCACCAGGTCAAGGCATGGATGCTCCATTTCTGACCCAGCTCCCTGCTAATGTACCTGGAAAAGCAGCAGATGGCCCAAGTGCTTGAGCCCCTGCACCCATGTGGGAGACCCAGAGGAAGCTATTGTGACCATTTGGGAAACCTAGAAAAAGCTCCTGACTTTGGCCTGGCTCAGCTCTAGCCATTGCAGCCATTTAGGGAGTGAACCAGTGGATGGAAGATCTCTGTGTCTCTGCCTCTCAAGTAAATAAATAAATCTAAAAACAAAAAAAAAAAGCTGTAAACAACCTAAATGTCAGCCAACAGAGAACTGGGTAAATTATCTAAGTGGATGCCATAAAGTTAAAAACAAACAATTTTATATACTCTAAGGGAAGACCTATTTAAATCTACATTAAATCAACACAATGTAGGGGAGAGCCAAATTTGCAAACTAATAGGTATAATATGCAACCTTCGTGTTATTGGATTTTGCAATAAAGAGAGAAATAAGAATCAGTAATTTTATTGTCTTTATAAAGAGGAGCACTAGAAGGATATATAAATAATCCATGATTTTTTGGGTGGGGTGGGATGTTAAAGAGAAATGGGGTAAATAGAAGAGGGCAGTTAAGGGACAGTAGTGGAAAAGAGACTCCTCAAACGCTTCATGGTTTCTTCTGAACAAAAGCCTCACTACAGGTTCTCTCATTCTCACCCAGAAAACCAAGGGTAATCTTTTCTACCCACTAGCAATTCATGATTAACAACTAAGTCATGGCCTAATAAATAAGGGAACTACAAAAAACATGCACCCAGGGTTGAGCATTAGGCACAATGGTTAAACTGCTGCTTAGGATGCCTATTTCTGTGTCATAGTGCTTGGGTTCAAGTCCCTGTTCTGTTCTCCAGTCCCACTTCCTGCTACTGCACACCTGTGGAGACAGCAAGAGATGCCTCAAGTAGTGGGAGTTCCAGGATCCTGGCTTCAGCCTAAGCCAGTCCCACCTGTTGTTGAGTATTTGGGGGAATCAATCAATCAATCTCTCTCTCTCTCTCTCTCATACATAAAATAAATTTAAAGGCTTTAAAAAAAAAGATTTATTTATTTATTTATTTGAAAGTCAGAGTTATGCAGAGAGAGAAGGAGAGGCTGAGAGAGAGAGAGAGAAAGGGGTCTTCCATCCGCTGGTTCACTCCCCACATGGCTTCAACGGCAGGATCCGAAGCCAGAAGCTTCTTCCAAGTCTCCCAAGTGGGTGCAGGGGCCCAAGGACTTGGGCCACCTTGTACTGCCATAGCAGAGAGCTGGGTGGGAAGTGGAGCAGCTGGGACTCGAACTGGTGCCCACATGGGATGCCAGCACTGCAGGCGGCAGCTTTACCCACTACACCACAGCACTGGCCCCAAATTTAATGTTTAAAAACAAAATATGTGTCCTTAAACTGAAACAATGAAAAAAATTACTGTCCTGAAATGTCTCAATAATGAATTATCAATACCCATCTTTCATTTACCTAAAATGCAAAACACTATCTGACTGACTTCTGGCAACACCAAAATTAAGTAGTTTAGAATCTAAACCTATGCAGATACTGCTCACCCCTGCACCCTGGGTGAGGAAAACTCCTGTGCACCTGCACCTGCACCTGCTCTGATGACATTTTCTCTAGGGCTCTTTCCTGATCCCCTGGGGAATTCTGCTATGATGTGCAGGCATCATACAACAGTGCACCAGAAATATTGATTTGCTTATCTTCCCTGTTGGCTATGGATACCTCAGGACAAGTGAAGAAGTCACATACTTATAATCCAACTACCTAACAAAGTGCTTTTGCAAACAGCAAGTAATCAAAAACGTTCACTAAATGAACTGAAGAAACCATATAAGCAAAATTTTAGTGTAGCTGCAGTACCCTTTCATGTTCTATCTAGTCTCACAAGCATTTCACTTTTTTTCAACCTCACTTTGAAGGAAATAATTACAAGTCACATACTTCCTTAGTGATATGTACCAACAACCTGAATTTAACGTTTTCATACACATAAAATAACTAAACATTGTATAAATGCATTTATCAACTCAGAAGTGTTGAATAAAACTGTAAAAATATATATATATATATTACAAGGGGGAAAAGCAGCTAATATTCAGAGTAATAAACTTTTATGATTTTTAATTCATTTGCTAAAAATCTATGAAATATAAAGGAATGATTTCAAGTTAAGAGAGTATCGCATATTTCCTACAAAGGTAGAAAGAGTTACAGTGTCCAGATACTTCTTCACATAGTATCTCAAATACTGCTACTAACTTATATATTTTTAAATAACTGTCAAGTATCCTGAGGAAGAACAAAAGGAAACAGAACACAGAAATCAACTACTTACAAATACCCAAGGTGTGGCCGGCGACACAGCTCACTAGGCTAATCCTCTGCCTTGCGGCACCAGCACACTGGGTTCTAGTCCCGGTCAGGGCACCGGATTCTGTCCCGGTTGCCCCTCTTCCAGGCCAGCTCTCTGCTGTGGCCAGGGAGTGCAGTGGAGGATGGCCCAGGTGCTTGGGCCCTGCACCCCATGGGAGACCAAATCAAATACCAGTAAAAATCGGGAACTAAGAAGAAAATTAATTTAAGTGCACCCTAGTTAACCATGAACCTATCCTCCAAAATACTGTCTTCCAAATCTAGGAACTCAATAGCTATTCTATTTACTGTCAGAAAATGATAAGGAATAAAGAACGGAACTAGGAAACACATGCATGTGTATTGACCCATACATACACATAGCAATATTTATTACTGTGTCTCTGGATGTCCAAAAAGACCAAGGATTCATATTGCTATCTCAGACTAAAAAAATCTAAGACCACAGCATTCACTCAAGCCACAGTCTTCACCCCAGTAAGAAATGAAATTCTCATTATCCTCAATATATGATAAAGTTGCTCAATCTTAAAATTCAACCAAAATAGTTATGGAATTCCTAACCTTATCACTATGAAAAAAACAAATATATTAATTAGAGCTCAGCATTTATTTAGATATTTTTAAAGCTTGGGATTAAAGTCAAAATTCTATGTGGTTAACTGGCTTAGCTGTTTTACTCTCCTTTTCAGTGTAGTTGTTATTCATCAGAAATCCAGTTAGGGGGCAGCTGCTTAGTACAGTCGTTAAGAAGCAGTCTGAATAAGCCCTTATCATAGTGCCTGGGTTCAAGTTCAATCTCCATTTCCAATTCCAGCTCCTTGTTAATGTGTACTATGAAAGGCAGCAGTGATGGCTCAAGTAGGTAGGTCCTTCCCACCACGTAGGAAACCTGAATTTGAGTTCCCATCTCCTGGCTTCAGCCTGACCCAGCCTTGGCTCTTGAGAGCATTTGAGGAGTGAACCAACAGATGAGAGATCTCTTGTTCTCAGTATGTCTGTCTCTGTCTCTTTGCCTTTCAAATAAAATGAAATTAAATTTTTAAAATTAAAAATATCCAATCAGATTCATTTTTTGTCTTTATTTCACTTTGAGTTTTTTCTCCAGCCTGATTTTATGTAGTTATTTTTGATTATGTTAAAAACATTAATATGACTCTGAAAGTCAAAACAATACACTCAGAAAAACATCCATCTGCATTCCTAATAGACTGTTCCCATTCCTTTCATCTTTTCCATACTACATGAAACCAAACTCTATATGTAACTAGTCTCATCAGTTTCTGGCTTCTGTTTCCTGTTTTCACTTTTGTACAAATGAGCAAACACATATATATTTTTTGTATTTCCTTCTTTCTCTTCCACAAAATATAGCATACTGTAATACTCCTTTGTACTCCACTTTTTCCCATTAACATGTTCTGAAAATTACTTTATCAGTTCATACAGATATTCCTCATTCTTTTATCTGAACAGTACCCCAAAGTGTGGCTATAGAGTTATTTATAGGTAGTTAGGTTATTTCCAGCATTTTTGTAATTATAAATAATGCTATGATAGATGAAAAACATGGTATATGGATTTGTGTATTGGAAGTTCATCTTGAGGATTAATTCCTAGAAGTAGGACTTCTGTTTCTAAAATGATTTTAATTTTTAAATACAAACATGTGCATTTATGAATACACATATATGCATATAAATTTTTTACTCTTTATTGCTAAGAATTGAGAATTACTATGGTATCCCAAGACTCTGGTCTCAAGGTTCTCTTCACTGTCTTCATCCATAGAAAATTTCACCCAGTCCTTGCTGTCAAATATCACCAAACACTGATAACTCTTAAATTTCCATCTCTAGCTTGAACCTCTTCCCTGAGCTTTTAGACCTGTGTGTCTCTACTTGACACCTTCACTTGGATGTGTCACGGCATTTCAAACCGGGCTAAAATAAACTATTGCCAGCCTCCTGGTCTGCTCATCCTCAAACACCACTACAGACCAAAACAAACCATCTGTTTCTATCCTGAAAACATATCGAAGTTACCCAACATTTCCACTGCCCCAACAAAGCCTAAGTCTGCAACCATCAGAAGTTTTAGGCTGTCGTGTTTCAACACTCACAGAACTTGTCTCTCTGCTTCAACTCTTGCCTCTACAATTCATGTGTGTAGAGCATCCAGAATGTACCTTGTACAGCATAAATCAGATCACCCCAATTCCTTGCTTAAAACATTCCAACAGGGACTGGTGTTGGAGCACAGCAGGTTGAGCCACTGCCTGCAATGCTGGCATCCTTATATGGGCAGTGGTTCAAGTTGCGGCTGCTCTACTTCCAATCCAGCTCCTTGCTAATGAGACTGGAAAAAGCAGCAGAATATGACGCCCAAGTCCTTGGGGCCCTATATCCACATGGGAGACTGGATGGAGTTCCACGCTCCTGGCTTCAGCCTAGTCTAGCTCTAGCTGCTGTGGCCATCTGGGGAGTGAACCAATGGATGGAAGATCAATCTATCGATCTCTCTCTCTCTCTCTCTCTCTAACTCTGCCTTTCAAATAAATAAATCTTTTTAAAAAAAATCCAAAAGCATACTATTATGACCCTAAGTAGAAACTATGAACAACTATGACCCTATAGGATGTTAACAATGACCTACAGAGACCCCATATAATGTGGTATCTGTCTATATCTAACTTCATCTTCCAGTCTCCTATTCATTCACTATTCTGGTACCATACTGGTTGTCTTTCTCTTCCTCACATTTTGTTCCTAATTTAGGGCTTCCATGCTTGCTGTTCTTTCTTTTTTTAAAGATTTTATTTATTTGCTTGAAAGGCAGAGTTACAGAGAGGCAGAGACAGAGGCAAAGGGGGAGAGGGAGGGAGGGAGGGAGGGTGAGGGAGAGGGAGAGGGGGAGAGAGAGAGAGAGAGAATGAATCTTCCATCCGCTGGTTCACTCCCCAGATGGTCGCAATGGCTGGAGCTGTGCAGATCCGAAGCCAGGAGCTTCTTCCGAATCTCCCATGTGAGTGAGGGGGCCCAAGCACTTGGGCCATCTTCTACTGCTTTCCCAGGCCATAGCAGAGAGCTGGATTGGAAGAGGAGCAGCCGGGACTTGAAGCGGCACCCCTATGGGATGTGTTTTACCTGCTATGCCACAGCTCCTTGCTCTTCTTTCGGCTTGGAATGTGCTGTTCCTGTCCCCAGGTTTCTGCCATTTTCAGCACTCATGTCTCACCTCAAAAGTTACCACTTTACAAATTTTCTGTACACCATCACAGTTAAGATGGCAATTGAGGGCATTCTCTACCATCATGCTTTATCACTTTCACAGTATTTAATAATATAATTCTCATTTATTAAAAATCTTTGTCTTGGCACAGTAGTTTGGCACAGCAGTTGGGACATGACTTTGGACACCCACATCCCATACTACAGTCTCTTTTTTGAGTTCTGACTACTCACTCATGATCCACCTTCCAGCTGTTGGGAACCCTGGAAGCTACCAGATGATGGCTCAAGCACTTGGGTCCCTACCACTCACATGAAGACTCTGATTGAGTTCTAGGCTCAAGGTTTCAGCCTGACCAAGTCCTGGCTATTTCAGGAATTTCAGGAGTGAACCAGCAGATGGAATATATTTCTCTATCTATATTTCAAATAAAAAGACAAATATAGAGAAAGTCTTGAGAGTGGCTCTGAATCCATACAATGTTATTCTTTTTTAAAACTTTTCTATTAAATATGAAATTTCAAAATGACACATACACAATTTCACACCAAAAAGAACAGATTCAGGAAACTGATGAAAATGCTGCATGCTCCCTTCTTTTGCTCAATTTATTATGTAGGATGTAGTATACTTATTAGATAGTTAAGTCGAAGTCATCTACTTTGGTATATAGGTAATTAGTAGTAACATTTTACAAAACTCTCCAGACACAGAATAAAAAGGAGATGAGAGATCACAAAAGTAGAACAGGTACCCAGAATAATGTAATGAGGAGACAGATACAGCAAGACTATCACTAAAAAATAAATAAATAAATAAATAAATGATCTACACAGGAAGCAGTGGTTGTACCATAGTTAATTTGCTTCAAATATCAGAACTTCCCCATTTTACATTCATTTTGTGTTCTTCAATCATGCCACAGACACACAATGCATTAGATGGATAAAATTACCTTTACTCAAAATTAAAAGAGTGACAGAACAAGCATGTCTATAGTTTAAAAGCAATCAGCATTGGCTAAGCTTAAGTCGATCATTAGGTGTCTCTTCCTTCTACTAGGAACAGCATTTGGTTGCCCTTGATGATCTTTTTCCTTCAGTCATTGCTATTTTTCAGTCACTGACAAAGTCCTTGAAATGAGTCCATCTTGGTCCTCAAGTACACTCAGCAAGGCAGAACAGAAAAATAGAACCTGCCCTACAGATAAATGAAATAGAACTCACTGCCCCAAAATAAACTTACATTTCTCTCAATTTATTCACGCTTTTTACCATCTGTTTTATTGGAAAGGCAGAGTTACAGAGAAAGTGAGAAACAGAGACAAAGATCTTCTGTCCACTGGTTCATTCCCCAAATGGCTATGACAGTCTGGGCTGGGCCAGGCTGAAGCCAGGAGCTACAAACTCCACCTGGGTCTCCCACATGGGCTGCAGGTACACAAGTACTTTGGCCATCATCTGCTGCCTTCCCAGGCACATAAGCAGAGAGCTGGATCAGAAGTGGAGCAGCTGGGACTAGGACTGATGCTTACAAGGGATGCAGTATTGTAGGTGGAGGTTTAACCTGCTATGCCACAATACCAGCCCTTAATTTGTTTTAGATAAAAATTCCAACAGTTTAATGGAGAAAATATTTTTTTCAATGAAGTGGTAAGGACAATTGGAGAACTACACGCAAAAGAACAAAGTCAAATCCCTTCCTTTCACCACACACAGAAATTATTTCAGTATATATCAAACATACATAAATGTATGAAAACTGTAGTATTCATAGAAGAAAACACGAAAGTAAATCTCTGTGACCTAGGTCGGCGCTTTCTTAGATCTGACACCAAAAACACAAACAACAAAAGGAAAAATATATAACTTGTATGATACCAAAACTGAAAACATGGGGCAGGAGTTTGGCACAGTGGTGAAAACACCACTTGAGATGACCACATCCCATATCAGTGCCCAAGTTTGAAACCCTACTCTATTTCGAAACCAGCTTCCTGCTAACACACACCCTGGAAGGCAGCAGATGATGGCTTAAGTACTTGGGTGCCTCGTACCTAGGAGGAGAACACGGGTTGGGTTCTAGCTCCTGTCTTTGGCCTGGCCCAGCTGTGGCTATTGTGGGCATTTGGGGAGTGAATATGCAGATGTGCTATCAACGCTAAACAGTAGTAGGCAGAATATCTTTTTTAAAAAAAATTACTTATTTATTTGGGAAGCCAACAGACAGGCAGAGACAGAGAGATCCACCCTCCTCTGGGTCACTCCCCAAATGGCTCCAATAGTCAGAAGCGAGGAACTCCATCCTGGTCTCTCACTCAGGGGGCCCAAGAGCTTGGACCATCTTCCGTTGCCTTCCCAGGTGCATAACAGGGAGCCAGATTCGAATCCAGGACTCAAAACAGCACTCCAATATGGGATGCTAGTGTCACAAGTGGTGGCTTAACCAGATGTGCCACAATGCTTGCTCTAGGCAGAATACCTTTGAATAAACAAAATTCCATAAGCCAATTTAATAAATCACACAAAATCAAAACCATGGTCTTCTAACTCCCTTATGTTTACAAATATAAATAGAATAAATAATTTCCAATAGCATGTCATACGTACGGGTACAAATTAAATACATTTTGGAAAACTTTCAGCATTTCTACCAACAGAAACAGGAACGAACATCCCAGTACAGCCTACATTGGTGTTCTGTGGTCCATTCACTCTTTTCATCACCTGAAATTCCCACTTCACATTCCAGCTGGCAGTTTCATAAACACAGGTGATTAAATCCTGGAATCATCTCCTCTAGGATTTCTTCCTTGCCCATGATCCTCCTGAGGATTAGTACAGAAATTTTAATTCTACTCATTCTCAATCTTTTTAGTCTCAATTCCCCTTCATGTTTAAAAATTACTTATAGAGGCTGGCACTGTAGCATAGAAGGTTAAGCTTCCGCCTGCAGTGCCGGCATCCCATATGGGTGCCAGTTTGAGTCTCAGCTGCTCTACTTCCAATCTAGCTCCCTGCTAATGGCCTGGGAAAGCAGTGGAAGATGGCCCAAGTACTCAGGCCCCTGTACCCACATGGGAGACCTGGAAGAAGCTCCTGGCTCCTGGCCTCAACCTGGCCCAGGCCCAGCCATTGTGGCCATTTGGGGAGTAACCAGAGGACAGAAGATCGATCTCTCTCTCTCCCCCTCTCTCCCTCTCTCTCCTTATCTGCCTTTCAAATAAATAAATAAATCTTTTTTAAAAAACATGACTTATGACCCAAGCTCTTGGCTATGTAGGTTATATTGATCTATATTTCTGAATTTGGGGGCCGGAGCTGTGGCACAGCAGGTAAAGCCACTGTCTGTAGTGCCCGCATCCCATATGGGCACCAGTTCGAATCCTGGCTGCTCCACTTCCAATCCAGCTCTCTGCTAACGTGCCTGGGAAAGCAGCAGAAGATGGCTCAAGTGCTTGGACCCCCACATCCATGTGGGAGACCTGGAAGAAGCTCCTGGCTCCTGGCTCCTGGCTTCAGCTCAGCTCTGGCCACTGTGGCCATCTGGGGAGTGAACCAGTGGAGGGAAGATCTCTCCCTCTCTCTGTCTCTCTCCCTCCCTCTCTTTCTCTCTGTAACTTTGCCTTTCATATAAATAAAATTTTTTAAAACATATATTTCTGAATTTGAAATTAAAAGACTTTTAAAATAAGTGTATTCAAAATATTTACTTAATACTTTAATAATACTTTTTAAAGTATTTATTTATATAAAAATAATAATCTCTCAAAACAAAAACTTTAGTGAGTAGACTGGTATTGTTTTATACTTTTGAAGATTTCTTTAATGTCTGGTTTAATGAAAGATAGTTAGATTCTCATCTCTGTTCAGATATCTTCTGGATATATTTCATTGTACAAGTGTGAGAGAATGAGAGCAATAAATGGCAAATAATGTCTTAGCATTGCTTAGAAATAATTTTGACCCTGAAGGTTTCAGAAAGAGATCAAAGACCTCAGAGGGTCCTCGTATCAGTTACACTTTGAGAATCAATCACTGCTCTATTCTATGCTCCCACAATGCCTGCATAGGCTCTATCATTTGTCCTTATCACATATCAGAATTCTCTGTTCAAATGTCTGCCCTCTGAAAGTTCCTTAAAGCCATAAACCAAGAACGTTCAACTTTGCATCCTTGGTGCCTCACACAGCAAACAACACACACCCTTTCTAAACATATGTTACAGAAATATATGGAAAATATTAGCAAATTCTTTAACTAGTATATAAAAAAAAATCTTGTGATAAATTGACAGCAGTGCCAGAAATAGAATAAAGGATGCATTCAGACCTGGTATGACCACACTAGATCAGATCTTTGTAAAGTTAAACCCTGAGGGAACAAGGAAAGCAGAACTTAAAAAGCATCTTAAACTGTAAACAAACACCCACTGCTCCAGTCTTCTGACTAAATAAAAAGTATCCACCTCTGCAAGGAGACAATTAAGCTACTGTTTTTAAAGTGGGGGAGGGGTGTGGTATCAAGGTAGGGAGAGTGTGAGTATACAGATGACTGAGAATAAAAACAAGTATCCTTTGCTTATGAAATTCATGTCTATTTTTTTTCATATTTTATTTGATGAAATTTCAAAAAACATTTTCCTGTCTTTATTTGCATGTTTTCAAATCAATGCCTCGTTACATTTCCATGAATGACTCCCACCCTCCCAACTCATAACATTCCTGAAGACAGGACATACATTTGTCTCTCTTGTTTATTACTTTATTGGCCTGGTACCTTAGTGCTTGATTTGCTAACTAACCATATAGTTGAAGCAGCACCTGTACCCAGGAAAAAGATACCCTTTTTGCAGTAAGGGATGAGGGCAGGGGCAAGGTGTCACACTAGCCAAGAGAATACCGGGAGCTCTTGGAAGATTCTCAGGTGTGGAGGGAAGAATCAGAGTTCCGCTGCTTAACTAGAGAAGCCCCTGCAGCCTTCACACCCTACAGAGTTGGTGGACTCCTCTTGAGACATCCATTCTCAACTGTAAAATGAAGCTCTAAAATACAGAGGCTGTTGTTACTCTTAGGAAGTCTCTGCAGCCTGTGTCCACAGGAAAGCCCCAACCTCTCAGCATAACAAAATTTGATCATCCAGAAGTCTGAATTGTAATCACAGTCTACTCACTGGTGGTTCACATTCTATTGACAAAACTTTCAAGACTGTTTGATGATTTACAAACAGCTTAATATTGTTACCACATCTTCTAGACAGGGAAACAGGTAAAGTAACCTGCCAAATCAGTCCCTCACAGAGAAAAGGCTAAGTGACAAATTTTAAAAATAGTAAGTCATTAAAATAATTTCCCTAGCTCCTATTATGTTTTGTTAAAGCAAGTAAGTCACTAAATATTTAGTAGTTAAAATCCTAACCTGTTTTTGTCTCCACATTTGAAAAGAGAACACCATACAAAACATTCATTTCAACATACCTTCAGAACAAGGCTCACAAGTTTATTCTGAGAGGAGTAGAAAAATGACCACTTATTATGTTCACTAAAATGAACTTAAACTTCACTCTAATCACAATTATATTTATTGGTACCTATTCAAAAAGTCTTTAAATCAAGTGGATAAGATGATGTTTAATTACTGTTACATGATATTCTCATCAGCTATTAAGAATAAAACCTTGCAAAATAAAACCTGGTCATTAAATGCAAGAAGGCAATTCCTTAAGAATTCTTAATTTCTTTTTTTTTTTTTTTTTTTTTTTACAGGCAGAGTGGATAGTGAGAGAGAGAGATAGAGAGAAAGGTCTTCCTTTGCCGTTGGTTCACCCTCCAATGGCCGCCGCGGCTGGCGCACTGCTCCGAAGGCAGGAGCCAGGTGCTTCTCCTGGTCTCCCATGGGGTGCAGGGCCCAAGGACTTGGGCCATCCTCCACTGCACTCCCTGGCCACAGCAGAGAGCTGACCAGGAAGAGGAGCAACCGGGACAGAATCCGGCGCCCCAACCGGGACTAGAACCCGGTGTGCCGGCACCGCAAGGTGGAGGATTAGCCTAGTGAGTCGCGGCGCCGGCCAAGAATTCTTAATTTCTTTTTTTTTTAAGATTTATTTATATATTTGAAAGAGTTACACAGAGAGAGGAGAGGCAGAGAGAGATAGAGGTCTTTCATCCAATGGTTCACTCCCCAGATGGCCGCAACGCCTGGAGCTGCGCCAAACTGAAGCCAGGAGTCAGGAGCTTCTTCCAGGTCTCCCATGCGGGTGCAGGGGCCCAAGGACTTAGGCCATCTTCTTCTGCTTTCCCAGGCCATAGCAAAGAGCTGGATTGGAGTAGCCGGGTATTGAACCAGCACCCATATGGGATGCTGGCGCTTTAGGCCAGGGCGTTAACCCATTGCGCCACAGAGCCGGCCCCAAGAATTCTTAATTTCTACAATACCAGCTGGCGCCGTGGCTCACTAGGCTAATCCTCCACCTTGCGGCGCCGGCACACCGGGTTCTAGTCCCGGTTGGGGCGCCGGGTTCTGTCCCGGTTGCCCCTCTTCCAGGCCAGCTCTCTGCTGTGGCCCGGGAGTGCAGTGGAGGATGGCCCAAGTCCTTGGGCCCTGCACCCCATGGGAGACCAGGAGAAGCACCTGGCTCCTGGCTTCGGATCAGTGCGGTGCGCCGGCCGCAGCGCACCAGCCGCGGCGGCCATTGGAGGGTGAACCAACGGCAAAAGGAAGACCTTTCTCTCTATCTCTCTCTCTCACTGTCCACTCTGCCTGTCAAAAATAAATAAATAAAAAATAAATTTCTACAATACCTTTTCAGTATATCCTGTTGACAGCCTTCAGAAAACTTAATATGTAGGAGTCAGTGTTGTAGCAGGTAAGGTGACACTTGCAATGTCGGCATCCCGTACCAGGGCACTGGTTCAAATCCTAGCTGCTCAGCTTCAGATCCAACTTCTTGCTAATGTACCTGGGAAGGCAGTGAAAGATGGCACAAGTACATATCTGGGCCCCTGCCACTTATGTGGGATGAAGTTCCTGTCTCCTGGCTTCAGCCTGGCCCAGCACTGGCTACTGGCAACAACTGGGGAGTACACTATTGTTTTAAAGATCTCTCTGTTTCTGTCTGTCCCTCTCTCTCCTCCAATCACTCTGCCTTTTAAATAAATAAATAAATCTTTTATTTTTTTATTTTTTTTTTTTTAGATTTATTTCAAGACAGAGTTACAGAGAAAGGTAGAGACAGAGAGAGAGGTCTTCCATCCACTGATTCACTCCCCAGATGGCCACAACGGCCAGAGTTGCACCAATCCGATGACAGGAGCCAGGAGCTTCCTCCAGGTCTCCCACATGGGTGCAGGGGCCCAAAGACTTGGGCCATCCTCCACTGCTATCCTAGGTTATATAGCAGAGAGCTGGATTGGAAGAGCAGCTGGGACCAGAACCGGCATCCATATGGGATGCTGGCGCTTCAAGCCAGGGCATTAACCTGCTACACCACAGCGCTGGCTCCAATAAATAAATCTTTTAAAAAGAATGCATAATGTGTATAAAAATCAAGATTAAGAGGTCCATTTTTAAGGGATTCTTATTTTTTTAATGCATATTTTTTCATCTACTTGAAAGGCAGAGTGAAAGAGAGACTGCAACAACCAGGGTTGGTCCAGACAGAAGCCAGGAGCTTGGAACTCCATGCAGGTCTCACATGTGGTTATCAGGGGTCCAAACACTTGAGCCATCATCTGCTGCCTCCCAGGATGCATTAACAGGAAGCTGGATAAGTGTAGTGGCCAGTAATCGGCACTCCAATATGGGATGCAGAAGTACCAAACATTGGCTTAACCTTCTTCACCACAACACCTGTCCCACAAAGGTGTCTTCTCCACAAAGTGCCAACTTCATTAATTATATCAGAACAATTTCTACATAGATTAACAGAAAAAAAAGTATTAAAATTATAAACACATCAGTAGTTTGTTTACAAAATCTTCAGTGATTTTTCAGATATTTCAGAGAAATATAAGGACCATCACTGTCACATTCATTCACCCACATAACTGAACATGTATGCAGAGCAGGAGTAGCAGAATGATTGAGTTGAGACCCTCTGTGAGGATGGGACTAAAGAGAGGTGACTGAAATCCATAGAAGTTGGGACCTGTTTATTCAGAATTACTATGGAACAAATTAGATATGGGAAAAAAAAAAAAACTAACAAGAACTAAAGAGCTAGAACTGCCAATAGAAAAATAGGCTTATATTAGGGGAACAAGTGAGAAAATGGAAGACTTCTGGGCTTTCTGAATTCTTCTGGCAAAACAAATTGCCACAGAAATGCTGCATATGGCTAGACCAAAGGATACCAACCTTAAAACATGTAAAAGTCAGCCTTGTGGCGTAGTGGGTAAAGCTGCTGCCTGCTACACAGGCATCCCATATGGGTACCAGTTTGAGTCTGGCTGCTCAACTTCCCATCCAGCTCCCTGCTAATGTGCCTGGGAAAGCAGCAGAGGATGGCCCAAGTGCATAGGTCCTTTCCACCCACGTGGAAGAAATGGAGGAAGCACCTAGCTCCTGGCTTTGAACGGGCCCAGCTCTAGGTGTTGCAGCCATCTGGGAAGTGAACAACCATAAGACCTCTGGAAGACCTCCCTCTCCCTTGTTCTCTCTCTGTAACTAAATCTGCCTTTCAAATAGGGCAGGTAGGGAGTGCAGTGGAGGATGGCCCAAGTCCTTGGGCCCTGCACTAGGAGAAGTACCTGGCTCCTGCCATCGGATCAGTGCAGTGCGCCAGCTGCAGCGCGCCAGCCGCGGCAGCCACTGGAGGGTAAACCAACGGCAAAGGAAGACCTTTCTGTCTGTCTCTCTCTCACTGTCCACTCTGCCTGTGGAGAAAAAAAAAAAAAAAAAAAAAAAAACTCAAATAGGGCAGGGTCAGCATTGTAGCAAAGTGGGGTAGGCAGCATCCCATATCAGAGTGCCAGTTCCAGTTCCAGCTGTTCCACTTCCAATCAAGCTTCCTGCTAATGTGCCTGGGAAAGCAATGAAAGGTGGCCCAAGTATTTGAGCCCTGGCACCAAAGTGGGAGACCCAGAAGGAGTTCCTGCCTCCTGACTCACCCTTGACTGTTGAGGCCATTTGGGGAGTTAACAACTGGATGGAAGATTTCTCTGCATCTCTCATTCTCTCTGTCACTCTGCCTTTCAAATAAGTAAGTAAATCTTAAAAAGAAATGGCAGGCAGGCATTTGGCACAGCAGTTAAGACGCTAACCGGGATGTCTGCACCCCTTATCAAAGTGCCTGGGTTTGAGGCCTGGCCCTACTTCAGATTCAAGCTAATGCAGACCTTTGGAGGCAGTACATGATGGTTCAGCTGGTTAAAAGTCCCTGCCACATATGTGGGAAATCCAAAGTTTCAGAGTCCTGGCTTTGGCCTCGCCCAACAATGGCTGTTGCATGAGTTTGTGGAGTGAACCAGCAGATATAAGTTCTCTGTATTTCTCTGTAAGTCTCTACCTCTCTGACTTTCGAATAAATATAAACAAATTTTTAAAAAGAGCTCTGCAGGCAGAGGAAGAGGCTTATTCTCCACAATAAATGTTAGTATTTTTAATCTTCACTACTTTAATTTTTATACTTTTAACCTTTATACTATATGTCCACAGGTCCTACAGTTTTCTGTAGCAGTGCACTCAAATACATAAATATTCAGACAGATCTGTTAACCACTATTATGCATCTGAGCCATCTATTGCAGAAAATATGACAATCTGCCTTCATTATTTCTTTGGTTATAATCCCTAAATTGGGTCACACAGAATCTAAACTAAATATTTCAAAGCAAAATCTAAGCCTTGTTTATTCAGCACAGCACTGCTTATAATGAAAATAGATTATAAACCTTCTAGAAGCCAGCGCTGTGGGGTAGCAGGTAAAGCCGCTGACTACAGTGCCAGCATCCCATATTGACGCTAGTTCGAGTCCCGGCTGCTCCACTTCTGATCCAGCTCTCTGCTATGGCCTGGGAAAGCAGCAGAAGATGGCCCAACTCCTTGGGTCCCTGTTCCTGTGTGGGAGACATGGAAGAAGTTCCTGGCTCCTGGCTTCGGATCGGCACAGCTCTGGCCATTGTGGCCAATTGGGGAGTGAACTAGCAGATGGAAGACCTCTCTCTCCCTGTCTCTGCCTCTGCCTCTGCCTCTCCTTCTCTCTCTGTGTAACTCTTTCAGGTAAATAAATACATCTTTTAAAAAAATAATATAAATAAACCTTCTAAAAGCGGGACCGGCACCGTGGCGTAATGGGCTAAGCCTCTGCCTGTGGCGCCAGAATCCCAACTGGGGGACAGTTTTAGTCCCGGCTGCTCTTCTTCCCATATAGCTCTCTGCTATGGCCTGGGAAAGCAGTAGAAGATGGCACAAGTGCTTGGGCCACTGCACCCACATGGGAGACCTGGAAGAAGCTCCTGGCTCCTGGCTCCAGATCTGCTCAGCTCTGGCTGTAGCGGCCATCTTGGGAGTGAACCAGCGGAAGGCCCTTTCTCTCTGCCTCTCCCTCTGTCTGTAACTCTGCCTATCAAATAAATAAATAAAAATTAAAAAAAAAAAAAAAAAAACCTTCTAACTCCAAAACCACATACCTCACTTGTCCTCCCCTCATCAGCTAAGTGACCTCCATTTGTCTCTTCCCACTTCTCCTTTACTTACTGCCTGCAGTGTGGATTCAGCCCCACTCCCACAACTGAGAAAATTATCACAAAGTCCTTCACAAGGTTCTAGCCCAAGTACATTGGTCCCTGCCATATATGTGAAGGACCTGGACTGAGTTATGGGCCCCTGGCTTCAGTCTGGCCTAGTGTAAGGCAGGCATCTGGGGAGGGAGCCAGCAGACAGAAGATCTCTGTGTCTCTCCCTCTCCCTCTCTCTTTGTAAGTCTGCCTTTCAAATAAATAAATATCTTTAAAAAATATATATTATTGGTACAATTAGTAGAACTGGATTGTAGACTACAACTTATATAACACTGTATCAATGCTAAACTTGACAACTATAAATTTGACAACTATACTATAAATAAGAAAATATCTATGGATAAATGCAACAACTTAGCTAGATCATCAGGGAATTATGCTAAACACAAAAAAGCCAAAGGTAATATACTAGATGACTACATTATACAGCATTCTTAAAATGATAAAATTGGGTCTGGCTTTGTGGCATAGCAGGTTAAGCCTATGTCTGCGCTGCCAGCTGCCAGCATCCCATGTGAGTGCCAGTTCAAGACCCAGCTGCTCCACTTCTTTTTTTTTTTTTTTTTTAAGATTTATTTATTCATTTGAAAGGCAGAGTTACAGAGAGGCAGAGACAGAGAAAGAGAGAGGTCTTCCATCCACTGGTTCACTCCCAAGATAGCCACATGGCTGGAGCTGAGCCAATCTAAAGCCAGGAGCCAGAAGCTTCTTCCAGGTCTCCCACGTGGGTATAGGGGCCCAAGCATGTGAGCCATCTTCTACTGCCTTCCCAGGCCATATCAGAGAGCTGGATCGGAAGTGGAGCAGCCAGGACACAAACCAGCACCTATATGGGAGGCCAGCACTGCAGGCAGCAGCTTTCCCCATTATGCCACAGTGCCAATGCCTGCTCCACTTCTGATCTAGCTCCCTACTAATGCACCTGGGAAAGCAGAAGATGGCCCAACTCCTTGGGCCCTCGCACCCACATGGGAGACCCAGAAGAAGGTTCTTGGCTTCTGGTTTTGTTCTGGCCCAGACCTGGCTGTTGTAGCCATCTGGGGAGTGAACCAGACAATGGAAGATCTCTCTGTCTCCCTCTCTCTGTGTAATCTTCCTTTCAAATAAAATGAAAAATAAATCTTCTTAAAAAAGATAAAATCATAGAGATGTAAAGATTAGTAATTGCCAAGGTTAGGAAGGGTGGGAGAGGGAGAGGTGGCTACTGCTGTGAAAAGGTAGCATGAAAGATCCTTGTGATGAAGGGGCCGGTGCTGTGGCAAAGCAGGTTAATGCCCTTGCCTGAAGCACCAGCATCCCCTATGAGAGCCGGTTCTAGTTCTGGCTGCTCCACTTCCCATCTAGCTCTCTGCTATGGCCTGGGAAAGCAGTGGTGGATGGCCTGGGTCCTTGGGCCCCTGCATCCACGTGGGATACCCGGAGGAAGCTCCTGGCTCCTGGCTTTGGATCAGCACATTTCTAGCCGTTGTGGCCATCTGGGGAGTGAACCAGCGGATGGAAGACCTCTCTCTGTGTCTCTACCTCTCTGTAACTCTTTCAAATAAATAAAATAAATCTTAAAAAAAAAAAATCCTTGTGATGGAACTATTCTACCTTGGTTGTGGTGGTGACTTCACAAATATATACATGTAACAAAATTCCATGAACTAAATACACACACAAATGAGTAATGTAAAACTGCTGAAAATAAATAACGTAAATGAATTGTATCCAAGTCAATTTCCCAGTTTTGATATTTTCTTCAGTTATGAAAGCTATTACCACTGGGGAAATACGAGTAAATGAAAACAGAGATTTCTCTGTATTATGTCTTACAACTGCACAAGAATCTACAATCACTAAGGAAAAAAAAATGTATTGATGGCTAGAATTGAAGACTGCTTCTTTGTGGGGGCACAATAATTCTACCAATGCTACTTAGTACCATAACAGCTTTTCTGGCAGAAGGATCCCTCTGTTCTGTTTGGCACCCACAGGCAATGGCTCACACAAACATTTAAGACAAAATTCCCAAGATTCCAACCTCAGAGTCAATGCTAAAATGGTTATTAGCAATTGTCCAAGTCAAAGTCCTAGAGTGAAAGTCTTTCTTAAAATTACTTCAAACATTATCATATGCCTATTCTATACCAGGTATTATGCTAAGTATTTAGCATGGGTGCAGATGAAACCAACTATACAAGACAGTGTAAGAGATGATTCCTCCCTTCAGGTGGGGTAAACAGGTAGAAATTGCAATTTGAAAGGAATGGAGTTGAAGGAGGACAAAGGAATAAGATGCAGAAGGGGGACTCGGTGCAATCTAGGCAGTTTAGGGGAGTATCCCTGAGCCAAAAAGCACTGAATAAGAGCCAAGAGCCAATGGGACCAGAGTAGAGGAGAACAGATAGTTTCTCAACGTTAACAGCTCTCCATGAATTAATACATAATGAGGTGATGAGATTTAGCCCCATTTATCCTATTGTATGATAAGCAAATCAGAGACAAAAAGAAAAAACAACTTGCTCAATATCACATGACTAATAACTCTGAACTCAGTCTGGGTTCCAAGAGAGTAATAAAAAGGTTGGGTCTTGGAATTCGGTATCTGCCTTGTTCAGAACAGGGATATTTTACTCTTGTCCTTTATTTTTCCTTCCCTCCTTAACTCTTTTTCTCATTAATCATTTCTAGTTCTAAATTTTTTTACTGCCCACAATCCTTCCTTCCACCAATTATTATCACAAACATATCATGACCTTTGTCTCTGTCTCCCCATGTACCCTGCAAAAACTGATCTCAAATCTGGCTGCTTTAAACTAGTCAAAACTGTATCAAAAGATTAAAAACAATTTGAACATCCATTCACAGAGGAAAAATTATATTACATTGCCACAATAGAATCCTAAACCTAAACTGTCCTAAAAAATATAGTAATTATATATCCATAAGTACCTAAAATCAGATATAGTCTTCAAAAAGTTCTTGGAAAATGTACATTACCTTTTTTGTTTAAGATTTATTTATTTTAAAGTCAGAGTTATACAGAGAGAAGGAGAGGCAGAGACAGGGAGAGAGAGAGGTCTTCCATCCGCTGGTTCACTCCCCAGTTGGCCACAACGGTTGGAGCTGCACCCATCTGAAGCCAGGAGCTAGGAACTTCTTCCGGGACTCCCACACAGGTACAGGGGCCCAAGGACTTGTACTGCTTTCCCAGGCCATAGCAGAGAGCAGGATCAGAAGTGGAGCAGCCGGGTCTTGAACCAGCACCCATATGGGATGCTGGCACTGCAGGTAGCAGCTTTACTGTCTACGCCACAGCGCCGGTCCCTGTACACTACTTTTAATCCACATTTTCCATGAATTTATGTACCCTTGTATTAGTAAGAAAAGGCACAGCAAACAATGAATATGTTACATTTCCATTTGTGAGGGTAGGGATATTCATAAATGTATGAGTTATCTAAGAAATAACACATAAAAGCTATTCCCCTCTTGAGAGGGGAATTGGCTAGAGAGAGGAGCATCTTTCTTGAAATTTTTTACCATCTACATACACCAATTATTAAAAAGAAGAATATATAGGGACCCATGTTGTAGCACAGCAGGTTAAGCTGCCACCTGCAATACCAGCTTCCCATGAGTGCCAGTTCAAGTCCCAGCTGCTCTGTTTCCAATCCAGCTCCCTAATGTACCTGAGAAAGAAGCAGAAGATGGCCGAAATACTTGGACCCCTGCCACCTTCGAGGGAGACCCAGAGGGAGTTCCTGGTTCCTGGCTTCAGCCTGCTCCAGCCCCCCAGCAGTTGTGGCCATCTGGGGAGTGAACCAGTGAATGGAAGATCTCTTTATCTCTCCCTCTTTGCTCCATCACTTGCCCTGCCTTTCAAATAAATGAAATAAATCTTTAAAACATTTTTTTTAAAAGAACTGAAATGAAGTTGTTTTTAAAATATAAGCTCTTTTTGAAGATTCTTATTCAATTGCTAGAAACAAAGGAGGTTGGGCTGCCACTTAAAACACCTGCATCTCTCATCAGAATGCCAAGCACTGGTTCAAGCCCTACCTACTCTGCTTCCAGCTCAGCTTTCTGCTAACCCACATCCTGCCACCCATATGGGAGATGTGGTTAGGGTTCCTGGCTCCTGGCTTCAGCCTGGCCCAGCAGACTGTTGTGAGCTTTTGAGAAGTGAACCAGAAGATGGAAAACCTCTCTCTCTCTGCTGTTCGGCCTTTCAAGTATATAAAAATAAATTAAACATTAGAAAAAAAAAAAAAGAAATCTTCTGAACAAGATCTAAACCACAGAGTTCCTACTTTCTTTTTTCAGAGATACTTAAAAGTATAGTCATCAAAGTATGCTGCTTAAGAAAAACACACGTTCCTTTTGGCAGGCAGCCATGAAACTACTGAGCCAAAATACACAACTAGGTTAGAAAAAAAAATCAATGCAGTAAGATAAAATGAAGATTCTATTAGGCTAGGGGCCCAATTCAAATCTAGATGCTGGAAGAACTCATCAAAACACATTACTTATGAATAAAGAACTGAGCCAGAATATAGATATAGTAAAAGGTCAAAGACATGCTATGCAGGAGACTAAAACACACAAAAAATATGAAATAACTGAGTATAAATCAAAATGAACTTACATTTAGAGATTTAGTGATTCAATCTGAAGAGAGGATAAAAGCATAGAGGTCCCTGACTTTACCCACTGTACCACGCTGGCCCCTACTTCCAAAACAAGACTGTAGGGCTGGTGTTGCGGCGTGGTGGGTTAAGCCGCAGATTGAGATGCCAGCGTCCCACATCAGAGCACCAGTTCCAGTCCTGGCTGCTCAGCTCCTCATCCAGCTCCCTACTAATTCAACTAGGAAAGCAGTGGATGTTGGCCCAAGTATTTGGGCTCCTGCCACCCAAGTAGGTGACCCAGATGGAGTTCCAGGCTCCCCTCCCCCTTATCCCTCTCTCCCTCCCTCTGTCACTCTACCTTTCTAATAAATTTTAAAAAAATAAGTCTTTGAAGAAAACTAAAAACAAGATTGGGAAATCTTTGCAGTCCATTTCAGCTATAAATTCTACCTGGCCAAGCAATTCTATTCCTCACAACTTTAAAGCCTTTTTCTAGTCAGACTTTCCAAGCACATTCTCAAGGCCTCTCTGGCTCATCTTACACACCACTCCCTGCCATCCCCTCCTCTCTGGCTACAAAGGTCTTCTTTTAGTCCTTCAAGATGCCAGGTTCCCTCCCACCAAGCATCCTTCCTAGGTACTGCATCTCCACACCCAGCAGCTCTTTTGTCTACTGTGATCTATGGGTTCTCAGCAATGTTAGACCCTAATATTCCCTCTTTAAAAATAACACCTCATAACATTCCCTTTACCATTTGAAATAAAATTTTAAGACAATAAGCCAGCGCCGCGGCTCACTAGGCTAATCCTCCACCTTGCGGCGCCGGCACACCGGGTTCTAGTCCCGGTCGGGGCACCAGATTCTGTCCCGGTTGCCCCTCTTCCAGGCCAGCTCTCTGCTGTGGCCAGGGAGTACAGTGGAGGATGGCCCAAGTCCTTGGGCCCTGCGCCCCATGGGAGACCAGGAGAAGCACCTGGCTCCTGCCATCAGATCAGCATGGTGCGCCGGCCGCAGTGCGCCAGCCGCGGCGGCCATTGGAGGGTGAACCAAAGGCAAAGGAAGACCTTTCTCTCTGTCTCTCTCTCTCTCTCACTGTCCACTCTGCCTGTCAAAAAAAAAAAAAAAATTTAAGACAATATAAACATAACTTTAATTAATCACATATATGTAAATGCTTTACAGAATACAAACTAAAATACAAAGGTGAAATAAAAGAAACATAATTTAGTACAAAATATATATGCCTAATAGTAAACGCTGGTATGACAACATTAAATATCAGTTAAGCGCTTATACCAAAACTTAAAATTACTGATTGTGACAGCCACAAAGGCAGACTGACACATGAGTTGGTGACTGAATACCATTAGCAGTGAATGCCACGGGTAACATGAATTCTAAAAAGATAATACTTCGAGGGCTGGTGTTGTGACATAACAGGTAAAGCCACCGGCTACAAAAGCAAAGGAAGATGGCCTAAATGCTTGGGCCCCTGCTACTCATGTTTGAGACCTGAAGAAGCTCCTGGCTCTTGGGTTCGGCCTGGCCCAGGCCCAGCCATTGTGGCCATCTAGGGAGTGAACCACAGTATGGAAGATCTTCCTCACCCTGACTGCCCCTATGTAACTCTGACTTTCAAATAAATAAGTAAATCTTCAAAATAAGCCTGCTTACATTAAAAAAAAAAAAAAAAAAAGATAGCCCTTGGTAAATTTTAAAATAAACAAGTGCGCAATCTTCCCCACATTTACAAAGCAATCAGTCGAAAAAAATTAAGTATATATTAAACTTATGCTACAAATAATTGATTTGGATTTTTTTTAAAGATTATTTATTTGAAACACAGACAGAGGAGAGGGAGAGAAGGAAAGAGAGAGGGAGAGAATCTTAAATCCACTGGCTCACTCCATAAATGGCTTCAATAGCCAGGGCTGGGCCAGACTGAAGGCAGGAGCCAGGAGTTTCTTTTGGGTCTCCCACATGGGTACAGGGGGCCAAGCACTTGGACCATCTTCCACTGTTTTTCCAGACACATAAGCAGGGAGGCAGATGGGAAGTTGAGCAGCCAGGACTTGAACCAGTGGCCCATACAGCATCACAGGTACCAGCTTAACTGGTTGTGCCACAATGCCAGCCCCAATAATTCTTTTGTAGGTAAAATGGAGTTGGGTTGGAGACAACTGGTTCTCAACTTTGGTTACATATTGAAAAAAGAAAAACTTTAACCATGGTACTTTGCGTACCATCTCAAAGATTTCTACACAGGGGTTCATGCTGTGGCACAGAGGGCTAAGTTACCATGCCAGCATCCCATGTGAGTACTGTCTCAAGTCCCGACTGCTTCACTTCCAATCCAGCTCCCTGCTAATGTGCCTGGGAAATCAGCAGATGGCACAAGTGCTTGGACCCCTGTACCCACATGGGAGACCAGGAAGAAGCTCCTGGCTCCTGGTTTTGGCTTGACCCAGCCCTGGCCACTGTGGCCATTTGGGGAGTAAAACAGTAGATGGCAAACCTTTCTGTCTGTCCCTCTCTCTCTAACTCTGCCCTTCAAATAAATAAAATAAATATTCAAGAAAAAAAAAACAGGTATTACCTGTGTGAAATGAAAATGGAAGGCCCTACAGAGCCCCACCCCCAGAATTTCTAATTCATTTAGGTCTGGGATAGAGGTTGAGAATTTGAATTTGTAGTAGTTCAATGTGATGCTGATTCAGCTGGTCCAGACACCGTATTTTGAGAATCATAGTTCTAGACTACAAAGATTCATAATGACAGGGACCATGTTTTGAATGTCTGACACAAAATGTACATCAAATAAAAATTAGGTAACTTGAGCTAAAATTAACCACAAGATACACTATGCACTGCATATAAAGTAAAAATACAAAAATATTCTCTGGTCTTTATTCTCCTAAGTATCCATCATGAATGGTGTCTCCATTTGTCTCCTGCTACACAAATCTCACCAACTGCATAGAAATTTCAGAGGCAGCATAAACATGACCTTGATCACTTGAGCCCATTAGGATCTACATACCCATTGTTGAAATTTTACAGCAGTGATTTTCTGTTGTTTTTGTTTTTGATTTCTGTGTTTTAAAACAACAAACAGGCTGAAAAAACATCCGAGCTGAATTTGGACTTTGTGCCATCAGTCTAAAAGCTCTGCCTTACAGTATCGGTACCACTAGCGCAGCACTAATAAAGTAATAAGTATGTAAATATTATTTCATGTGAATCTTGCTAATTGTCTCCTTAAAAAATCCTAAGTAGGGTCAGATGTTTGGCCTAGCAACAACTAAGACATCTACATTTCTTACGGAAGGCCTGATTTCCAGTCCTGGCTTCACTCTCAATCCCAGCTTCCTGACAATGCAGACCCCAGAAGGCAGTAAGTGATGGCTCAAGGAGTTAGGTACCTGCCACTCACCTAAGTAGGAGACCTTGATTAAGTTTCTGGCTCTCAGCTTTAGTGCTGGCCAGGCCAATGCCCAGGGCCAGGCATGGCTGACATTCGGGAAGTAAACTAACCAATGGGAACTCTCTATCTTTGCCTCTCAAATAAGTATTTTTTTTTTTACTTTTTTTTTTAAAGATTTATTTATTTATTTGAAAGTCAGAGTTACACAGAAAGAGGAGAGGCAGAAAGAGAAGTCTTCCATCCAATGGTTCACTCCCCAGATGGCCGCAACGGCCGGAGCTGCGCTGATCAGGAGCCAGGAGCTAGGAGCTTCTTCTGGGTCTCCCACGTGGGTGCAGGGGCCCAAGCACTTGGGCCATCTTCTACTGCTTTCCCAGGCCATAGCAGAGAGCTGGATTGGAAGAGGAGCAGCCGGGACTAGAACCGGCGCCCATATGGGATGCCAGCACTTCAGGCAAGGGCGTTTACCCACTGTGCCACAGCACCGGCCCCACAAATAAGTATTTTTTAAATTTAATTTCAGGGACCTGCACTGCAGCATAGCCAGTTAGGCCACCACCTGCAATGCCAGCATTCCATATGGGCCCCAGTTCAAGTCCTGGCTGCTCCGCTTCCAATCCAGCTCCCTGCTGGAAGGCAGGGAAGATGGCCCAGGTGCTTTGGCCCCTGTACCCATGTGGAAGACCCAGAAGAAGCTCCTGGCTCCTGGCTTCAGATCAGCCCAGCTCCAGCCATTGCAGCCATTTGAGAAGTGAACCAGCGGATGGAGAACCTCTCTCTTTCTATAACTCTGCTTCTCAAATAAATAAAAATCTTTAAAAAAAAAGTCATAAATAATTTAATGGTAAAACTTCCACAGCAAACACAGAACATAAAGCATGGAACAAACAATAAGTGAACTCAATTCACAAGGAATAGGAAAGTTTCTTCTACTGAATAGAATATCTTCTAAGCATTTATTCACATTTTCATCATAATTTATTCAGTTAAAGCCAAAAAAATTGTTTTTGAAGTACTAAAATGCTAAGTGAAGGAACTAAGTAAATCAAACCTCAAAACGTCAGATTCCCTTTTAAACTCATCTTATTGAGTCAAAAATTACAGAGGCCTTACTGTTTTCAGTATTCAGAATTCCAATTATAGTGTTATAATTGTTTATTTTTATAGTGTTATAGTTGTTCACAATGCTAACCTTCACGTCTACATGCTATTACGACTGCTCATGGCACTGCTTTCCAGTTCACAGTGGCAAAAACGACATTAAACATTCAAAGCATGAGTGTCCAGAAGGGCTCCAAGAGACCACTCTATAGGAAGAACTGTGACGCCTCTCCCTGTCTCTGTGTCAGATTACACACTATCAGCCTGCTATCTGCACACTGCTCCTTCCATACATGCCTACTGTCAGGCTGTATGGTAGGTGATATACTGCCAATAACCAAGGTACAGTGAGTAGTCTTTCTACATGTCATATACCTCCTTCCTGCTGTTCTACGACCAACTTGCTAAATGGTCTCAGCTTTCTTTATGACTGCAACCCTTATTCCCTGCCAGTCTACTTTTCTCACAGTGCAGAACGACCTGAGGTTCCTAGAACATGCAATGCTCTCTCATGCCTCCACATTAAATAACTACTCCTTTAATTCAAAATGAATGCTTTCCTTGTGTATACAGAATTCTGCTTAGTAACTGTGAAAGTGAATCATAATTATGCCCTGCAAGTCAGTTTCCTAATTAGATAGCATAAGCCATAAAACAGAAGTGATACATTTCCATCAGCAATACCTACTTCCAAGGACTGGCACAGAGGTGGTAGTCAATGATTATTTACTGACGAATGAACAGGAAGTCAGCATTTAGCCTAGTGGTTAAGATGCCTGGTAGCCAGATTCAAATCCCAACTCCAGTTTCTGACTCCAGCTTTCCACTAATGCAGGCTGCAGCGATGGCTCAAGTGACTAGTTGTCTGCCATCCTCATGGGAGACCTAGACTGTGTTCCCAGATCCAGGTTACAGCCCTGCAGTCCTGGACTAGCCCCAGCTGCTGCAGACATTTGGGGATATGAACCAGCAGTTAGGAACTCTCTCACATGTACGTTTTCTGTTTCTCTGCCTCTCAAAAAAAAAAAAAAAAAAGTTTTCAGAAAGAAAAAATGGAATAACAGAACCACTTCAAACTTCCTGAAATACATCTTCTCATCCTATCTAGAAGAAACACCATCAAAAATATATGATCTGGGGCCAATGCTGTGGTGTAGCGGGTAAAGACACTGCCTGCAGTGCAGGCATCTCATATGGATGCTGATTCATTTCCCAGTTGCCCCATTTCTGATCCAACTCTGCTACAGCCTGGGAAAGCAGTGGGAGATGGCCCAAGTCCTTGGGCACCTACACCCACATGGGAGACCCAGAAGAAACTCCCGGCTCCTGGCTTCGGATAGGCACAGTTATGGCCATTGCAGCCATTTGGGGAGTAAACCAGTAGATGGAAGACTGACCTCCCCCCTCTACCCTGTAACTCTGCTTTTCAAATAAATATTTTTTTAAATGCATAAAAAAATAAATAAGAGTCAATAATGATCAACTTTTCCAAAAACAAAAATGATAAAACTAAAGACCTGACCAAGTAAGCAACAGATTCAAACAAAACTGACTCTGAAGACTACAGTATTTCTTCCTTTATCATCTTTATCAGGAAAAATGGAGTAATGGAGTACTGAGAAAAAACAATGGATGAATTTTATTTGAAGATCAGAGTTGGGGTGGACATTTGGCACAGCACTTAAGATACCACACAAAGTGTCCATATCCCACATAGAAATGCCTGTATTTAAGCCCCAGCTACACTCTGGAATCCAGATGCCTGTTAATGCATACCAAGGGAGGCAGTATGTGATGGCTCAAATAACTGGGTCTCTGCCACCTGTGAGAGAGACCAGGATTGAGTTCCCAGATCCTGGCTTCAGCTCCTGGCTTCACCCTGGCCCAGCTCTGGTTATTACAAGCAAATGGGGAATGAACCAACAGATGGAAGATCTCTGTCTCCCTCTGCCTTCCAAATACAGAAAAACTAAATATGAACTTTTTAAATGATGGTAGACAATGTCTAGAAAAACATTTTGTAAAAATTTTTTTATTTTTTAAATATTTGTTTATTTACTTGAAAAGCAAAGTAGGAGACAGAATGAATCTTTCATTTGCTAGTTCACTCCCCAAATGCCCACAACAGCCATGGATGAGCCAAGCCGAAGTCAGGAAGCAGGAACTTCAGCTACGTCTCTCAAGTGAGTGACAGGAAACCAAGTACTGGAGCCATTATCTGCTACCTCCCAGGCTCATTAGTAAGAAGCTGGATGGGAAGCAGAAGAGTCAGGTCTCCAATCAGCTCCCCAGTATAGGATCCTGGTGGGCCAAGCAGTGGTCTAACCAATGTTAGACCTGAGTCACAATGTCCCCAAATTTGAATTTTTTTTTTTAAATTTTTGACAGTTAGAGAGAGACAGAGAAAAGAGTCTTCCTTTTCCGTTGGTTCACCCCCTAAATGGCCATTATGGCTGGCATGCTGCGCTGATCTGAAGCCAGGAGCCAGGTGCTTCCTCCCCGGTCTCCCATGCTCGTGCAGGGCCCAAGCACGTGGGCCATCCTCCACTGTCTTCCTGGGCCACAGCAGAGAGCAGGACCAGAAGAGGGGCAACCGGGACAGAATCTGGCGCCCCAACCAAGACTAGAACCCGGGGTGCCGGCGCCACAGGTGGAGGATTAGCCTAGTGAGCTGCGGCACCTGCCCCAAATTTGAATTTTTTAAGGCTTACAACCCACAAAGACAAAAGAATGGGAGAGAAGATAATCAACACAATATTAAAAGCTGGAAAGCTGTTGGGCAAGTCAGCAAACCTAGAAAATTAATTCCTAAATCTTACAGAGGGAAAACCAAGAAATAATCTAATATATACCTCAGAAACATCAAAAAGCTCAAGAACTGACAGCACCATGAACTTTTATAAGTAAGGTTGAATATGTGGCTAAAAGCAGATGGCCTGGTCAAAGCCCATTAAAGAAAGAGATTCCCACGTGTCCTCCCAAGTTCTAGGGAGTTATGTAACTGCCCTTTCCCACTCAACAGATAATGAAGTTTTTAAAGGGTAAAACTCAGGTCATACAAAGGATCAAAAATCAGGATGGCTTATGACTTCTCAACATCAATGGTAGTCAAAAGACAATTGACGGGGCAGGCATTTGGCATACCAGTGTAAACTCAACTTGGGATGCCTTTATCCCACATTGGGAGTGCCCAGGTTCGAATTTCCGCTCCTGATTCCAGCTTCCCGCAAATGTGCACCCTGGGAAGGAGATATAATGGCTCAAATAGTTGGGCCCCTGCCACTCATTTAGGACACCAAGACTGAGTTCCTGGCTCCTAGCTTTGACCTACCCTAAACCCAGATGTTGCAGGCATTTGGGAGGTGAACCAACAAATCAGAGTTCTCTCTCTATCCCTCTGCCTTCAAATAAACAAATAAATAAGACAATAGATAATGTTTTCATAATTCTGAAAGAAAATGGCTTCTACTCTAAAATCTTATGCCCCAGAAAATAATAACTCTAGCTTAACGGTAACACTTTCAAAGTCTCAAAAGAAATGAAATTTCTACACGTACAGCATTTCCTAGGAAACTATTTGAAGCATGTGCTCCACTGAAACAAGGGAAGGAACCAATAAAAATGAGCAAGACATAGTATCCAGATACAACTATGTATCTAGATACTATTATGTGGGAAGCACTATAGAGAAATGCCAGGAAGACACCTCTGCAGCAGGCCTAGAAAGTAACACGGCTCAACTGATTCACTGCTTATATACTGAGGGATGGAATACACACACACACACATATAAAAACAATTAAATGAGGGGGAGGAAGGTAGGTGTTTGATGTACCGGTTAATATGGTGTTAGGGATGCCCACACCCCATATTGGGAGTGTCTGCATTCCAGTTCAGACTCCACTCACTCCTGGTTCCAGCTTCTTGCTAATATTCACCCTGGGAAGTAGTGGGTGATGGTTCAAATACATGGATGCTTGCCAATCATGGGGGAGACCTGCAGTGAGTTCTTGGCTCCTGGCTTCAGCCTAGCCCAGACCTAGCAGTTATGAGCATTTGGGGAGTGAACAAGTAGATGGGAGACCTCTCTCGACCTTTAAACAAACAAATGATGGGGGAGAGACAAGGCAGTAAAAGAGTTAAGGTTTTGGGGTCACCGCTGTGTCATGGCAGGTAAAGCCACTGCCTGCAATGCCACCGGCACCCCATATGGGTGCCAGTTTGACTCCCAGCTGCTCCACTTCTAATCCAGCTCCCTGCTAACAAGCCTGGAAAAGCAACAAGTATTTGGGCACCTGCCACCCACGTGGGAGACCCAGATGGAGTTCCAAGTTCCTGGCTTTGGCCTGGCCCTATCCTGGCTATTGTGGCCATTTGGTGAGTAAACCAGTGAATGGAAGATCTTTCTCTCCCTATCACTCTGCCTCTTTTTAAAAAGATTTATTTATTTGAAAGGCAGTGTTTAGGCAGAGAGAGATCTTCCATCAGCTAGTTCATTCTCCAAACAGCCACAATGGCCAGGGCTGGGCCAGGCCAAAGCCAGGAGCCAGGAGCCAGGAGCCAGGAGCCGGGAGCTTCATCCGGGTTTCCCACAGGGTAGCAGGGGCTCAAGCTCTTGGGCCATCTTCCACAGCTTTCCAGGTGAATTAGCAGTAAGCTGGATCAGATGTGGAGCAGCCTGGGCCCATATAGGATGCAGGTGTCGCAGGCAGCAGCTCAACCAGCTATGCCACAATGCCAGACTCCTTTCAAATAGAAATGCCTTTCAAATAAAAAAAATAATAAATCTTTAGAGAGAGAGAAAAAGAGAGATCCAGCTAGTTTCCCTCCATGAAGTCCTCCTCAAAATTACCTATGAAATGAATCTTAATTAAAGGGAATATTACCCATAAAGCTTACAAATACAGAACCTAACTTTTGAAAACATACAACTACAGGGACAATATTTGGATGGCAAATTACATTTTTGTTAAAATAAAATGGCAGCAATTTGTAGTAGTTTTTCTGTTGTTGCTTCCTGTAATAGTTTATTAAACTAGAAAACACTGATTTTAATTGTATTTAAATTCAAGACCTACACTAAATTAGTAGTTCGAGAATAAATAAGATGATCATACTTAGAACTATTTAATAGAAACTACATGTAAGTAACGTGTCAGAGGTAGCAGTGCACTGGTTACCAAAACTGAGCGTTAGTCATATTCCAAATGGCAAGCCTTCAAGTTATTTAATTCCCATGAACACTGTCAATAAGTTAAACTATTAATAGTAAAGAAAACTTCAAATTGGATTAAATTTGTAATTCCAATAATCCAAAATATATTTAAATCATAAATTTCACTCACTAGTAAAGTACAAAATGTATCAAGAGGGACTTTGACCTCTGATTGACAGTTGCTTCAAATTCCTTCCAGTGGCACAGCAGGTACGGAATTCATGGAATTCAGGTCTTCAAGGTCCAGCAAGCACTGTGGTTCAACCACCCAGTCAACACTAATTTGGGCAATGCTGGGTAATTATCTAACTGCTTAGATCTCTTCCCTCTTGTTTATTTCACAACTGCCATTACTTCTAAATGGTAGGAAAGAGAGATAAATGTGATATTAATAAACATTAAAAATTAGTTATTAGCAGTGTAAGGAAAATCTGTGCACAGGAATGTGGTTAAACTGTAGTTTAAAATAAAGCTTCTGGTTTACCCACGGATTTCTTTTAATCCTTATAATCCTCCTGCAGCAGGCATGGATAATCAGGATCACATTTCCCTTGAAGGCAAATAAGCAATTTCCTGGTGGTCTCCAAGTGGCTGGAGCACCAGGGCAAGGGATGCTGAAGTCCCTCCTGGGTTCACACGAGGGAGGATTCTGAGCTTCAGACCTGGTTCCTGCCATACCACAACACAGAGGACTGCTCAGATGAACACGTTTTTACTTCAACACTACACTCACTACCGCCAGTTAAAAGTTCAAGCTCCAGTGATCTGCTAAATATTCAAGAAGCTACTTTAAGGAAATATACATTCTTGGGGTGAAAGGGGGAACAAAAAGATCACCAATTTCTAGATTATTAACTACCTTAAACTGGAACCAAATTAACAGGTAACAAATAGCTACAGTCGCAATATATCTTAGCCATACAAATGGTTTATCTCTTTAGTCCCTAACAAAGTTGAATACCTAAACTAACTCTTAAGTACTGGAATAAAATGCACAGGCTAGAACAAAATGACAATGCTAGAAAGAGACTAGAGAGAAAGGCTGGAACTTCAGAATATACTACTTGACAAAAGTAATTACTCTCTTACCTTGTACTGGGAGTTACATACTTTAAGTATGTAAGAACTCCAGGTTTACCAAAGGGATACGTGAGACTGTCATTACAATTTTATCACAGATGTGGCCCCTACATTTCAAAGATAATTTCCATTGTACCTTTTTTTTTTTAAGATTTTATTTATTTATTTGAGAGGTAGAGTTAGTTACAGAGAGAATGAGAGACAGAGAGAAAAATCTTCCATCTTGGTTCACTCCCCAAAAGGCCCCAACAATAGGAGTTGGGCCGATTTGAAGGCAGGAGCCAGGAGCTTCTTCTAGGCCTCCCATGAGAGTGCAGGGGCCCAAGCACCTGGGCCATCTTCTAATGCTTTCCCAGGCCATAGAACAGAGCTGGATTGGAAGAGGAGTAGCCAGAACTCGAACCAGTGCCCATATAGGATACTGGTTACAGCAGGCAGAGGCTTAGCCACTAAGCCACAGCACCAGCTCCCCGTTGTATCTTTTTTTTTTTTTTTTTTTTAAGATTTATTTTATTTGAAAGGCAGAGTTACAGACAGCCAGAGGTAGAGAAGTTGAGAGAGAAGGAGAAAGACAGAGAGAAGGGTCTTCCATCTGCTGGTTCACTGCCCAGATGGCTGCAAGGGCTGAAGCTGTGGCGATCTGAAGCCAGGAGCTAGGAGCTTCTTCGGGGTCTCCCATGCGGGTGCAGGGACCCAAAGAGTAGGGCCATTTTCTACGGCTTTTCCAGGCCAGCACAGATAGTTGGATCAGAAGAGGGGCAGCCGGGACCCGAACCGGCACCTATATGGGATGTTAGCATTACAGGTCAGGGCTTTAACCCACTGCACCACAGTGCTGGCTCCTCTATTGTATCTTACATTATGGGGTTTGCCTTGCCAGACAGGTTCCAGAAGCTGTATTTTTTTTTTTTAATGTAAAGCATTGATAACACTCCTGTATCTACAACGTCAATTACTTTAACGCACATACATCCGGCACACTGATGACTGGCATTCTCTTATTCATATTAGGTTGATCTACTTGTTTCAATTCTGACATGATCTATCTACAAGAAAATTTCTCCTAAATATTTTTAATTCAATGTCACTCCTCCTTTTAGAAATCAGAGCCAAATTACAGATAGTCAATCTGCATTATCCAGGGTAACTATTAGCAGCTAACACACTATAACACCCCAACCCTACATCCAACCATTTTCGTTTTTCCATTCACAACTAAAGCCTGTGACTCAGAAACTATTTAACCTGGAGACAGCATAAAAGCTACCATGGATATGTGCCAGAACAAAAAGTCAAAGAAGTACACCAGTTTAGACTCTTCCAGTGTCTAAAAGATCCAGAAACACAGACCTTGACTATGAGAAAGTAAAAAGCCACTTTCAGGAAAGCATAGTTCTCTCTCATATGTGTTCATTCCAGCAGCCACTGGACTACTAGAGGTTCATAGGCACACTTTAGAAAAATAGCCCCGAGGTAGGCAGTGTGGTGCAGATATTAGGCCACTGCTTGGGAAGCACCCAACCTATATCAAAGTACAGGTTCCTACTCAGCTTTTGATCCCCCTTCCTGCTGATGCATCCTAGCGGGCAGCAGGTGAGGGTTTAAGTACTTGGGTTCCTACCACCCGTGCGGGAGACAGGGAAGGAGTTCCTGGCCCCTGGCTTCAGCCTGGCTGTTGCAGGAATTTGGGGAGTGAGCCAGGAGATGAAGCTGTCTCTTCCTCTTTGTCACTCTGCCTTTCTAACAAATAAATCTTAAAAAGAAAAGAAAAGTTGCCCATCAAACCAGAAAACAGAAAGAGGGCTGAGGGAAAAAATTCAAGCATCAAAATCTGGGGTGAGAGACTGGCACTGTGATGCAGCAGGTTAAGCCAATGCCTGCAAAGTTGGCATCCCCTCTGAGGAGTGAACCAGCAGATGAAAAGATCTGTCTCTTCCTCTCTCCTTAATTCTACCTTTCAAATAAATCAATAAATTAAAAAAGAAAAGGAAGAAGGAATTCAAGATAAAACAAAACAAACAAACAACAACAACAAAAAAAAACAGGGCCACTGTGTTGTACCAGGTAAAGCTGGTGCCTGCAGCACTGGCATCCCATATGGGTGCCAATTCGAGTCCTGGCTGCTCCACCTCTGATCCAGCTCTCTGCTATGGCCTGGGAAAGCAGTAGAAGATGGCCCAAGTGCTTGGGCCCCTGCACCCACGTGGGAGACAGGAAAGAAGCTCCTGGCTTCGGATCAGCCCAGCTCAAGTCATTGCAACTATTTGGAGAGTAAACCAGCAGATGGAGGATATCTCTCTCTCTCTCTCTCTCTCTCTCTCCCTCTCCCTCTCCCTCTCCCTCTCTGACTTTTTAAGTAAATGCAAACACTTTAAAAAAAATAAAAACATAAAAAACAAATAAATAATCTTTAGATAAAAAAGGGGAGAAATTCAGAAAGGAAGTTGCCCTATATAAACTTGAAAAAACCAGCGCTGTGGTAGTATGTTAAAGCCCCAGCCTACAGTGCCGGCATCCCATATGGGTGCTGGTTCGAGTCCCAGCTGCTCTACTTCTGATCCTGCTCTCTGCTGTGGCCTGGGAAAGCAGTTGAAGATGGCCCAAGGCCTTGGACCCCTGCGCCCGTGTGGGAAGACCCAAAGGAAGCTCCTGGCTCCTGGCTTCGGATCAGCTTAGCTCTGGCCGTTGCGGCCATTTGGGGAGTAAACCAGCGAATGCAAGACCTCTCTGGCTCTACCTCTCTCTGTAATTGTCTTTCAAATAAAAAAAAATAAATCTTTTAAAATAAAAAAGAAAATTTATGGTATCATTCTTTATCTTTCTCTTTTACTTAATGTTGTTAGTGTTATTTTCTAGTCTAGTATTTCCTACTCCAAAGCTTTTTTTATTTCCAATTTTATTTTCAATTTTAAGTACAGTGTTCACTTGGAGAGTGAACCAGATAATAAAAGACCCTTCTCTCTGTCTCTCCCTCTCTCTCTCTGTAACTCTACCTCTCAAATAAATAAAATCTTAAATATCTACTTATAAATAACAAAAAAGAAATGCAGCCTGAAGTAGACCTTAAGAACTCTGATATGAGATGCTGGCGCTGCAGGCAGAGGCTTTACCTACTACGCCACAGCGCCAGCCCTCAGGCTGGGCTGTTGATCCAGCTTCCGGCTAACGTGCACCCTGGGGGGCAGCAGGAAAAGGCTCAAGAACTTGGGTCTCTGCCACCCAGGTGGGAGACTTGGATTGAGTTCCAGGCTCCTGGTTTCTGCCTGGCCCAGCTTTGCTGCAGTGGGCACTTGGGGAGTGAACCAGGGGGTAGAAGATATATATCTCTCCCTTGCTCTGCCTTTCAAATAAGGTTTTTTAGAAGAGTGCAGGCAAAGAAAGCAAGAGGGACTAGCTGGAAGCCCTGAGGCATTAGAATATTTCAAATGCAAGAGAAGGAAAAGAAAAAGTCAACAAGAGACAGAGTGAAGAGGAGGAACACTCTAAAACCCTAGGCTCTTGGAAGGTTCCTGCAGACAACGTGATGATTCTCTAGCACATCAGCACCACCTTCCAGCCCTGCCTGCCACACATGCACACAAATTCTATAAACAAAAAACCACTGCTGGGCAGGCACTGTGACACAGGAGGCTGAGCCCACCACTCCCCAGCCTTTTCACAGAACATACAACTAGTTCTATGTTGAGTTCAACAGTCTAAGTTGAACAACGGGGAAGACCTCAAGGAATAACATCATTTAGACTACAGAATTTTCTTCCCCCCTCCCCATATAGTTCACCGACATTGACAAAGCAAGTTGGAGCAAAGGCCTTAATGGAAGAGTCTAGGGCAAGCAGGAAAGACAGGCAAGAGAAACAAAATGGTAAGAAATCAAAACCTGGGGCCGGTGCCGTGGCTCACTTGGTTAATCCTCTGCCTGCGACGCCAGCATCCCCTACGGGCGCCGGATTCTGTCCCAGTTGCTCCTCTTGCAGTCTAGCTCTCTGCTGTGGCCCGGGAGGGCAGTGGAGGATGGCCCACGTGCTTGGGCCCCTGCATCCCACCCTCATGGGAGACCAGGAAGAAGCACCTGGCTCCTGGCTCTGGATCGGTGCAGCACCGGCCGTGGCGGCCATTTGGGGAGTGAACCAGCGGAAGGAAGACCTTTCTCTCTGTCTCTCTGTCTATAACTGTCAAATAAAAAAAATTTTTTTAAATAAAAAAAAAAAATCAAAACCCAACAACTGTCTACCAGGAGGTTCTAAAAGCCTCCCCGGAAAGGGGCATATCCTCACCAGTGTGAATCAGGGGTGTAACTTTGTTTATGTTTCTTAAATCATTCTGGCTTTTCAACCTCTTGATTTTTACTTAGTTCTACACCTACCTTCGGAAACCAGGCTAAGATCTTTATCCTGACCACCCTTTCCTATGCTACATTTTTATGACTTAAAACAGTTCTGCTTTTACTACAGAAGCCTTACAATGTAGCACAAAATCCCCAAATGATTAATGAACTGCTGAGAACCCTGAGTCGTCGGAGATGATTTTATTAGGAATCATATTTCCAAACATTCATTCAGCGCTTCAAATAAGCACTCATCTAACTTAATTATGATGACTTCACCAGACAGTAACACTGCCCACAACGATGTTTACAAAAGCACTTGTCACTCCCTTCAGATATAGCAATGCAGAAAACGGAGTCTGTTTCCCTACTCGCCGTGGGTTTATACTCTGTAACAAGTGACAGCGCTGAAGTGTCACTTAAGATTATTTAAACCGCACAACATTTCAAGTTGGTGTCCCACCATCTCCCATCCCAGGCGAGTCCTGAATTCGCCTGTTTTCCTGACAGCAGTCGGTACCCAAGACGGGTTTCCTGGTCAGCCGCTGCCTAGGACGAGACGAAGCGACTCTACGACACCGCGGGATTCTTTTTTGCCCGCTGCGAGAGAACAAGGCTCCGCTCACTAAACTCCAGTAGCGGCTACTGCAACAGCAGAACAACAATAAACGTGCCCCCAAACGCACGCCCGCAGTCCGGAGCGAGCCACGGCCAAGCAGGGACGCGGCGGCAGGGCTGCTCCCAACAGCCACCCTGGCCGAGCCGCACAACAGCCTCAGGAAGTGAGCCTTATTATTCCCGTCGAACCAATCCAGACACTCCGGCCCAACGCCCCAGGAAGGTTCGGTATCGGCGCTGGGATTCGACAACACGTCCGTGACCCAGGGATCCCCGCCCCTAAAACACACTCCTGCGCAAAAAAAAAAAAAAAAAAAAGGCACCCGAGGTTCGGGGAGCTCCGGTGCGGTCCGCATAGACGGGACCGAAAGCGCCGGCGGCCCGTGGCGCCCGGCCGCGTCCCCGCAGCTCCGGAGGCCGGGGCGCCGCTCACCTTGCAGAGCCCCGGGCGGGCCGCAGCCGCGCGAGGCGCCCCCGCCGGTCGGCGGGCGAGAGTCCTCCGCGACAGCAGGAAGCGCGGCGCGGGCACCGGACCCGCTGGCGACGCAGGCAGGGGCCCACAGGACAGCACCGCCGGCCCGCGCGGGAGCACCTCAGCCCGCCGCAGCCGCCACCGCGACCCCGCCGTCCCTCAGCCGCGCCGCATCCGGGTCCCGGGCTGCCGCACTCACCTGCCCGGCGCTCCGCCGCCGCCGGCTCCCGCTCCGGGAACGCAGTCAACAACCCAGGCCGCCGCGACTGCCCCGCTCCAGCGCCCTCATCCCCGCCTCCTTCAGTCACCGCCCGCCTCGCCCCGCGCAGCTTTACACCCGCCGGCAGCCCACTGCCATGGCCCGCTCCGCCACTGCCGCCGCACCGACCGACGGAGCACGCGCGCGCCGCCGCCGCCGCCGCCGCCGTGCCCGCGCGCGCGCGCGCGCGCGTTCGCCTCCCAGGCCGCCTCCCGGCAGCCCCCACCCCGCCCCTCCCGGCGGCCGGGCGGGGAGATAGGCCGCGCCGCCGCCCGGTGTTGGCCGCGCGGTGTAGTCCTGGAGGACTGCGGGAGTCGGGAATCCCCGGCGAGCTGCCCCGGGGAAAGACCCGGCACCTGTCGCGGCCTTCGTAGCCGGCTCCCGAGAGCCGCGCTGCTGCCGGGTCGCCCTCCTGGACATCCCGGCTCCTCGCAGTTCCAGCCTGCGGGAGGAACCGGACGGCTCGGCGAGCGCTGGGCTTCGCCGCCTTCTGTGGGTCACCCCAGTTGTGGGGATGGGAACGCTAGATTGGCTGCCGCACAGCCCTGCGCTGCGAAGGCCGTTGAAAGGCCAAAGTCCAGTCGTTTCAAGCCCAGAATTATTTTTTTTCTGCGATGACAGCGGCGAGCATTTGTCTCAGAGCGAGCCTTACACTTTTACCCAACCCTTTTGCCGACCTTATCGTCTGTTATGTTGGACCTCAACCGGGAAATTTCATAGCCCTCTTTAATGAGGAGTGTTTAATAAGCGAGTTTTAATGATTGAAAATCAAAATTTTAACTCAGTGCGGTGCGTTATTTTAACTTAGTGCAGCTGTAATAGGTTAGACAAGTAGTTGAGGAGTTGGGGACAGAACTAGTAGAGCCTAATACTGGTAAAGCAAAGGTGGCAAGACAGTTCATTGATGAAATAATAGTTTGATAAATGATCCTTCTTGTAATGAGCTCTCCGCTTACAACGAATCAAACAAGAACCATACCACAGTCAAAAGTAGCTTACAGGGGCCAGGGTTATGGAGCTTTGGACTTAGCTGCTGCCTGCAACACTGGCTTCACCTAGGAGAGCTGTTTGGAATCCCCTCTGCTCCGCTTCCAATCCAGCTCCCTGCTAATGGCCTGGGAAAGCAGCGGAGGATGCCCAAGTGCTTGGGCCCACGTAGGGGACCTGGACGGAGCTCTGAACCAGCCCTGCCCATTTTTCAGTCATCTGGGGAGTGAGCCAGCAAATGGAAGATTTCTCTCTCCCTCTGTCTCTCTCTCTCTCTCTCCTGCTCTTCCACCGCCTCTCACTCTGGCTTTAAAAATAATAAATCTTTTTAAAAATTACTTCCAAAAGAATTAAAGATAAAAAAATTTACAGAGCAAAAACTCGAAAAATTTTTCTAAGGAACTTTATTGAGACAGAAACCTTAAGCAACACAAAAAACAGAATCATTAAAAAAAACTGTCTACATAAATATTTTGAAATTTTTGTGGGACATCACAATGACAAGTCTTAAGAAAAATAAACAATATATGGAGTATAGAGCTGCACAGAGTGTCTCTAACATAAAAATGTTTCTATAAATGGATTTATTAAAAAAAAAAAAACAAGTAGCTCAGTGTTTTAAAAATATGTGAAAGGGTAGGGATTGTGGCACAGCGGTTTAAGCTTACCCCTTAGGGTGCCAGCAACCATGTTGGAGTCCTGACTGCTCTGCTAACCATCCAGCTTCCTGCAGCTGAGTCCTGGCAGACAGCAGATGACAGCTCAAATTCTTGCGTCCCCACCACACATGTGGAAGACCCGAATGGAGTTCTGGCTCCTGTTTTCACCTGGCCCAGCTCTGATTGTTGTGGGCATTTGGAAAGTAAACCCCTACATGCAAGATCGAGATATCTTGCTCTGTCTCTCTCCCTGTCTCTGTACATTTCAAATAGCTTAAAAAATATTTTTTAATCTTTAAATATGGGTGAAGTATGCAAACAGGCAATTAATGGAAGAGAAAACCCAAATGGTCCCTTTCAAAGATATTTAATTTCACTGATAAGCATAGAAAAGCAAATTTTAAAAATAATACATTATTGGCAAACAAAACTTATCTGTGGTACAAGGGGAAATGCCTGTTACTGGCTCTTGTTCTTACCTCCAATGGGAGTGTAAATTGCCATAATCTTTCTACCAGTAACCTGGAAATAATCTGAAAATTTAACATATGTATACCTAGGTATACCTACCCACACCAAAAAAAAAAAAAAAAACCACAAACTCTGACCTCTGCTCTACAGGAAAACTAAAGAAAATACCAGTTATGAAGGCATACACGGGCCTCTCAAAAGATCTGTGTATAACCTATGACTGTGTTCTTATTTGGCAAAAGGATCTTTGCAGATATAATTAAGTTAAGGATCTTGAGGTGAGATTATCCCTGATTAGGATGGGCCTAAAACCAATGACAGGTGTTCTTCTAAGAGCAGGGAAGAGGAAAATTCAGCACAGAGACAGAAGGAGGTGATGTGAAGAGAGGCGGAGGTTGGAGTGAAGTGTCTACAGCCAAAGAACACCATGGAAGCTACAAGAGGGGCTTGGAACAGATGTTTCCCTTAAGCCCTTTCTTTATTTATTGAATTTTTATTTTATTTGAAAGGCAGATAGAATTCTTCCACCCATAAGTACGTGCCCCAAATGCCTGCAACAGCCAGAACTGGGCCGGGACAAAATTAGGAACCCGGGACTCCACAAGTGTGCAGGAACCCAGCTACTGGAGAGCTCCCCTATCTGCTTCCCAGTGTGTGCCTTAGCAGGAAACAGGAAACAGGAGCACAGCCAGAGCTCAGATGCAGGCACTCCGACGATGTGGGGATGTGGGATGCCAGTGTCTCACGCATCCCACACGGTGTCTTAACTGCTGCACTGAACACTTGACCCCCCACTTTCAGAGCCTTTTTTTTTAAGATTTATTTTATTCATTTGAAAGAGTTACAAAGAGAGGTAGAGCCGAGAGAGAGAGAAAGAGGGGGAGAGAGAGAGAGAGAGATCTTCCATTCTGCTGGTTCACTCCCCAAATGACCTCAACTGCCAGAGTGAGCTGATCCGAAGCCAGGAGCTTCTTCCAGGTCTCCCATGTGGGTGCAGGAGCCCAAGGACTTGGGCCATCTTCCACTGCTTTCCCAGGCCATAGCAGAGAGCTGGATCAGAAGTGGGACAGCTGGGACTCGAACCAGCAGCCATATGGGATGCCGGCACTGCAGGCAGTGGCTTTATGCTCTACGCCACATGCCGGCCCCTATATTCTTCATGACCCCCGCTTCCCCAATACTGAGATAAACGTTCAATGCTTGAACTTAGTGTTTTTTCTTTTTTCCTTCTTTCCAAACACTTTTCAAAATTTTTTAAATATATATTTATTTGAAAGGCAAAATTACAGAGGCAGGGAGAGACAGTGAGGGAGAGAGAATCTTCCATCCACTGGCTTATTCCCCCAAATGGCTACAACAGTCAGGGCTGGGCCAGGCCAAAGCCAGGAGCCTAGAACTCCATCCAGGTCTCCTACGTGGTTGGCAGGGGCCCAAGCCCTCAAACTATCTTCCATTGCTTTCCAAGGCACATTAGCAGGGAGCTGGATCAGAAATGGAGCAGCTGAGACTCAAACCAGCACACATAAAGGATGCTGGCATCACAGATGGTGGCTTAACCTACCATGCCACAATCCCTAAATACTTTTATTTATTTATTTATTTATTTTATTTTATTTTATTTTTTGACAGGCAGAGTGGACAGTGAGAGAGAGACAGAGAGAAAGGTCTTCCTTTGCCGTTGGTTCACCCTCCAATGGCTGCCACGGCTGGCGTGCTGCGGCCAGCGCACCGCGCTGATCCGATGGAAGGAGCCAGGTACTTCTCCTGGTCTCCCATGGGGTGCAGGGCCCAAGCACCTGGGCCATCCTCCACTGCACTCCCTGGCCACAGCAGAGAGCTGGCCTGGAAGAGGGGCAACCGGGACAGAATCCGGCGCCCCGACCAGAACTAGAACCCGGTGTGCCGGCGCCACAAGGTGGAGGATTAGCCTAGTGAGCCACAGCGCCGGCCCTAAATACTTTTAAATATGTCCTGTTTAAATATGTTCTATACTCATAGGTGTTCTTAAAAAATTCCCCTCCACCTTTTTTTTTTTTTTTTAGATTTTGAGTGCTTTGTTTTCATTGTATGAATGATTTGTTCACATAGACTGAAATCCAAATTGTACAATAAGAGTTTCTCCCACAACTGTGAAGCTTTTCTTGGATGACCAATGTTATCAGCTTCTTGCACATCCTTCCAAAAATATTGGATGTATTTTTTAAGCAAAGTCAGAGGTTTTTCCACTTTTTTAAACAAATGGAAATGTTGAAATCACGTTTGCCTTTTTCCAAATACATGGTAAGAGTTTTGGTATTCTTCTAAAACTTTTATTGGCATATAGAATACAGACAAAACCCCTGCACATCATAGATGTTTACAACTCAGCACCATCAGGGGACTGGTAAGCAGAGCAACACAGAACATGACCAACATCTCAGAAACCACCTGGGACCCCTTCAGCCACCACCCTTCTCCCGGGGTAAGCAAGCCCAACTTGTAGCACCAACCATTCCTGTTTCCTGTTTTTGAAATTTAAGTGGATTCATACAGCATACACCGGTTTCATTTGCTCTGTGTTTCTTCTGTTTATTTTTTTAAAAAAGATTTATTAACTTATTTGAAAGGCAGAGTTGCAGAGAGAGAGAAAGAGAGAGGTGTCTCCCATCCGCTGGTTTACTCCCCAATTGGCCACAACGGCCGGAGCCACACCAATCTGAAGCCAGGAAGCAAGAGCTTCCTCCAGGTCTCCCACGCTGGTGCAGGGGCCCAAGGACTTGGGCCATCTTCTACTGCCTTCTGAGGCCACATCAGAGAGACAGATTGGAAGTGGAGCAGCTGGGACTTGAACTAGTGCCTATGTGGGATGCCGGTACTGCAGGCAGCAGCTCTATCCACTACACCACAGCACCAGCCCCTTCTGTTTCTTTTGTGATATTCATATACTCTTGCATGTAACAGTGCTTTTTTCGTTCATTCTGATTGTTATATAGTGTTTCATTGTATCTGCGTCCCGTACAATGAATGCATAGTGTTCTATTGTAAAGATAGATTGTGACTGATTTATCTGGTCCCTTAATGATGGATGTTTAGTATGTTTCCAATGTTTTGATATATAAGCAATGCTGCAGGGATGGACACTTGCAGCAGGGGTTAAGATACCACCCAGGACATCTGCATCCATTTTGGAGTGCCAGGTTCTGTCTCCGCTCCACTTTTAGTTCCAGCTTCCTTCTGGTTTTACACCCTGGGAGGCAGCACGTAATGGCTCAGCTTACATGGCTGTCACAGCCACTAACATGGGATACCCAGATTGAGGTCTAGGCTCCTGGCTTCTGCTTGGTCCAGCCCTGACTGTTTAGGCACTTGAGGGAGAGAGGAGTGAACTAGAGGATAAAGGGTTTCTTTCTTTCTGTCTCTCCCTGTCTTTCAAATAAAAAAAAATTTTTTTTTTATTTTTGACGGGCAGAGTGGACAGTGAGAGAGAGACAGAGAGAAAGGTCTTGCTTTACCATCGGTTCACCCTCCAATGGCCGCTGCAGCCGGCGCACCACGCTGATCCGAAGCCAGGAGCCAGGTGCTTCCTCCTGGTCTCCCACGCGGGTGCAGGGCCCAAGCACTTGGGCCATCCTCCACTGCAATCCTGGGCCACAGCAGAGAGCTGGACTGGAAGAGGAGCAACCAGGACAGAATCCGGCACCCCGACTGGGACTAGAACCCAGTGTGCCGGTGCCGCAAGGCGGAGGATAAGCCTAGTGAGCTGTGGCACCGGCCTCAAATAAAATTTTAAAATGTTTAAATCAGGGGCTGGTGCCGTGGCTCACTTGGTTAATCCTCCACCTGCGGCACCAGCATCCCATATGGGTGCCAGGTTTTAGTCCCGGTTACTCCTCTTCCAGTCCAGCTCTCTGCTGTGGCCTGAGAGGGCAGTGGAGTATGGCCCAAGTGTTTGGGCTCCTGCACCCTCATGGGAGACCAGGAAGAAGCACCTGGCTCCTGGCTTCGGATCAACGCAGCACTGGCCGTAGCAGCCATTTGGGGAGTGAACCAACGGAAGACCTTTCTCTCTGTCTCTCTCTCTCTTACTATCTATAACTCTACCTGAAAAAATAAAAATAAAATAATAAATAAATGAATAAATTAAAAGGTTTAAATCAAAGGTTAAAAATAACTTCATTTCAAAAACTTGAATATATGCAATCTTGTGTATATGCAAATTTAACTATAGAGTAAATTCCTGGAAGTAGAATTACTGGGTCAAAGAGCATGGGCTGCAATTCTGAAGGATATTGCCCAATCACCTCAGATAAGAGTTTTACCTTTTATGCTCCCACCAGTAAGATATTTGAGCGGCCCTAATGTGTGATATCTGAGCTTTATTTTCTGAACGTTTTCCAGCTTAGAGCTTGGACGTGTAGAAATTGCATCACACAGCCCACTCATTTTACACAGAGAAATGGGAGCCCTTATATACAAGACACTTGCACAAGGCCATAGAGGAAGTGAGTTATCATCCCCAAATGGTGCAGGAGGCCCAGCTGCTGCTGGTCTGGCATATCAGAAACAGCCAGCCACGCACAGACATCCTGTGCTGCCCACATTACTGGCACGCTGCCTCTCTCCCCTCGTCCCAGCCCCCTCCAAAGACAAGCGTGCAAAGGCCCAGACACACACACACACACTAGGGCCCCCAACCTTGTAGGAAGGGGACAGAGAGGCAGATGGAGGACAGAGGGGAAGGGGTAAGGATGAGCAGCAGCTACTTGAAGAAAAACAGACAAAACTCCCCTTTCAGAAGAAATGTTTTGCAGCAAGATTAGTGAGGTCAGAGGTATTGCCAGGAGAAGTAAGGCAAAAGGGCATTTGAGATTTCTGTCTTTTCTCTAAGCAAGAAAAATGTTTTAGAAATCCTGATTACTGAGGCCAGTCAGCGCTGTGGCATAATGAGTTAAGCTACCGTCTGCAGTGCCAGCATCCCGTATGTACCCATTGGAGTCCAGGCTGCCTCCACTTCCAATCCAGCTCCCTGCTAATGTGCCTGGAAAAGCAGCAGAATGTGGCTCAAGTGCTTGGGCTCCTGCACCCAACTGGGAGACCTGGAAGAAGCCCCTGGCTCCTGGCTTCAACTTGGCCCAGCCCTAGCTATTGCGGTCATCTGGGGAATGAACTAGTGGATGGAAGACCTCTCTCTCTCTCTCTCTGTAACTTTGCTTTTCAAATAAATAAAATAAATCTTTTTTTAAATCCTGATTACATGCATTATCAGCTTGGCTTTTTTTAAACATGAATTGTTATTTTCAAGAGTTATTTATTTGAAAGGCCAAGTGACAGAGAGAGGGAAGGACAGAGAGAGATCTGCCACCTTCTAGTTCACTCCCACAATTGCCTGCAACATCCAAAGCTGGGCCAGGCCAAAACCAGGAGCCAGGAACTCCATTCTAGTCTCCCAAGTGGATGGCAGTGGTCCAAGCACTTGAGCCAGCATCCGCTGCTTTCCCAAGTACATTATTAGAGAATTGGATTGGAAGCAGGACACAAACACTCCAATATGGGTGCCAGCATCGTAAGCCACACCACAGTGCCACCCCTCCAGGCTTGCCTTGCAATGCTGGCATCCTGTATCAGAGCACAGCTTTGAATCCTGGCTGCTCTGCTTCTGGTTCAGCTCCCTGCTGATGCACCTGGGAAGGCAGTGGAAGATGGCCTGAGTACCCAGGCCTGTCACTCTCATGGGAAGCTCAGATAGAGTTCTTGGCTCCTGGCTTCGGCCTGGCCCTGCCTTGGCCATTGTGAACACTTGGAGAATGAACCCTCTCTCTGTCTGTAACTCTACCTCTCAAATAAATAAATAAAATCTTAAAAGAAAGAAAGAGAGAGAGAGAGAGAGAGAGAGAAAGAAAGAAAGAAAGAAAGAAAGAAAGAAAGAAAGAAAGAAAGAAAGAAACGTTTGCCTGTAAGAACAAGAACTGGGAAGGAAGAGTAGAAAGAATTACTTTGTATGGTTATTCTCTTTAGTGCTATTTGAATATGTACTGCACACACACACACGCACACACACACGAAAACTTTTTAAAAGGCTGTGATTTAGTGAAGGATATACCTGCCATTGAGGAAGGAAGGCAAAAAGCACGAGAGGGAAGGGTGGATCCTAATGAGGGAGTCTGTGTGGCAGTACAGGCACTTGAATGACAGGAAATGGGCCCGAGGACTTGCCTTGCATGTGGGGGTGACCATCACGCTATATCTTAAGTGTACTTGGTCTTCAACCTTATTAACTTGTGACTCTAAAATGGTGCTGTTATGGGTAAAACAGCAGCAAAGACAGGCAACTTCGGTTCTCTCACAGGAAAGAACAATGTCTCTGTGGATAAGGCAGTGAGCAAAGCAAGATGTATTCAGTCAGAAATCTCCCACCACAGCAGCCAGGAGAGGGGGCTCCAGGAGAGGGGGCTCCAGGAGAGGCCGGCCCGAGAAACTGTCAGGCCGAGTCTTTTAAAAGCACTTTTGGGGGAAAAAACAGAGCAGCACCCAGCAATCAATCAGAGGGTGGGGACAAAATCCATCACAGGGCTGGATTTGTCATCCTGTCTATGCTACCTAGCTCGCTCCTGATAAAACAAAAAGCCATCACAAAGTTGTGACTGGCAACTTCTCTTTTCTATTCTCAGGACCAACCAAAACTCAGAGTGGTAGAATCACTGCTTCCTTGCTATTCCTGTGGTAAAACTGGAAACACAGATGGGGATTGGCACTTTTATCTTGCTAAAGGTAGCTTGTAGTAGAAGCAAGCATTTTGCACTCTCTTAAAGTGATTTCCCCCTTTCTCATTCCCACTGGGGCAGATCTGACTATTAGGCCATCTGCCTCCTCACAATGCTATTCAGTGAAGAAATATCAGTCGAATGTTGAGAAAGAATAAATCAGACACGTTTAAAGCCAATTAGCACTAGTATGTAGCCTTGGCTAGATCAAAGATTGTAGCCCTGGTTCCCAAGGGGTTCAGGTGTGACTCCGCTGTGTGGAATGTGAGCTATTTATCAACATGGGAGCTGCCCTATTTGTTGTTGTGCAGGAGCCACCCTAGTCTACAATTTAACCTGTGAGGTTTGTTTTTTTTTCTTTAACTAAAGGAAGATAAGGAAACTAAACTATCATTTTACGTAATCTGCTACCTTGAACAGTTTGAAACAGGAACTGTCTGGCCCATTCAGAAGAAAGAAATGAGAGCAGAAATGTCCACACTGCAATGCCAGTTCACTCAGATTCGCTCAATAATTGATTTTTCATAGACAGCCTAGGCTAGCTCCTGAAGCAGTTTACAAGGCCTTCTATTCGAAAGCCAACGCCTTCATTTCAAAGGGAGTTCTTTAGCTAAGGATCCCATTACATCGTAGCCTGCTTCCTTAAGAAAACAGCGAACGGAAGAATTTGATGTATCTAACTGCTATTGCTCCTTAATCAAGTCTTTGTTTTAAAATGTAAGTGGATAAAGCAGGTAGGCTTTTTGTACCAGCGTTTGATAGTTAAATCCAGCGGAGCTCACAGACCCAGAGCAGTCTTGAAATACCTATGCAAATGAATGGGGAAGCTTGCAGGTACAGGACGGGTCTCAAAAACAAAACCCTGGATTGCTTAATCTGAAAGGGTGGGGATGAGAGGGAAATGTGCATGACTTCCCCTAGTCTTCAGTCTCCTAGATCAGTCAAAGGCAGGTAAATGTTCCTCTTACATGATCAAGAGCCACACATTCGGAGGGTTCAGAGATAGTCCATTCAGACTAAACTCACAGAGTAAAATCAGCAAAAATATGTCCAGTGTTTCCTCCAAAGCTACCAAAGGAAATTCACACAAGGCAGTGTTTCTCAAATATCATTAAACTCTTTAGAGAGTGAAAATAAAATGTTCCCGGACATTCGAGAATATTCACTTTTCCATCGTCTCAGCAACAGTCCCAGGGACTGGGATAGGTGTTGGAGATACAGGGATGAACAGGACAACATGATTCCTGAGCTTAAGTTGCAGAGCAAGAAACAGTCATTAATGAAGTCATTGCATGGTTAACTGCAAATTACAGCTAAGTGCCATAAAGTGGGCACGCATGGTGTTGTGAAAGCAAATAATAATAGGGGCAATTGACTTAGTCAGCAGGAAAAGCACAGGTTGCCAGAAGGAAGGGACAACCAGCTGCAGTGTGAAAGAGTAGACTTTAGCCAGGCAAAAGGGTAGGGGCAAAAAGCTTTGTCATCAAGGGCTCGAACTGCAGTGCAGTGGCGCAAACCACCACCTGCAAGGTTGACTGACATACCACACCTGAACAAAGGTTCAGTTCTAGTTGTTCCATTTCTGATCCATCTCACTGCTAATGTGCCTGGGAAAGCAGCAGAAGATGGCCCAAGTCCTGGGACACCTGCCACCCAAAGTGAGAGACCCGGTTCCTGGCTCCTGGCTTCGGCCTGGCACAGCTGTGCCTGTTGTAGCCATTTGGAGAGTGAACCAGTCAATAGAAATCTCTCTTTCTCCCTCTCTATAGCTCTGCCTTTCACATTAATTAATTTTTAAAGATTTATTTATTTATTTGAAAGTCACAGTTACACAGAGAGAGAAGAGGCAGAGATAGAGAGAGGTCTTCCATTAGCTGGTTCACTCCCCAATTGGCTGCAATGGCTGGAGCTGATCTGAAGCCAGGAGCCAGGAGCTTCTTCTGGATCTCCCACATGGGTGCAGGGGGCCAAGCATTTGGGCCATCTTCCACTGCTTTCCCAGGCCATAGCAGAGAGCTGGATTGGAAGTGGAACAGCTGGGTCTCAAACCAACACCCATATGGGATGCAGGGCTTCAGACCAGGGTGTTAACTCACTGTACCACAGCCTCCACATTAATTAATTTTTAAATAATAATTTTTGCAATCAGAGAAAACAGCTGAGGCAAGGGTCCTGTGGCAGGAAGAACAGTGCTACCTGAGAGACCAAAAAAGGCCTATGAGCTTGGAGGGTAAAAGGTGTGAGACCCTAGATAGGCGTTATCACCGATAATATTTCCAGTTCCCATCTCATCCAGAGCACTTGGGAGCATTGTGGCTTCCTGTACTCTTGGAGTTGGTAGAATCTTTGAAGTTGGGTGAAGTTGTTATAAGAGGATGAAGGTGATCTTGGTTCTTGTCTCCCATCAAAGAATTTCAGTGTGGACAGGGACAGTGAGCAGAGTAAGACTTATTGAAGTGGGAAACCTCCTGCCAGCAGTCATGAGTGGGGACTCCAAGGGAGGAGTTGCCAGGGCAGCCTGCGGGCACCAGCTCCTTTTATGCACAAAAGTGGCTGCTCAGATTTAACCAATCAGCAGAGGGGCAGAGTAACAGCTAACAACCAATCAGAGAGCTAGAATAACAACCACTCAGAGGCAGGGGTAAACCCATCAGAGCGCTGGAACTGGTCATCTTGTCTAGCCTATTCTCATGATAAAACTTTTCTCTCCCTCTGGGGACCTGGCCTAACTGCCTATTCATCTGACTCCTCACAGAGCCAGGACACTTGCTTTGGCCAATAAAATGTTAGCAGAAGTGGCGTCTAGTACCTTGGTGAAAAGACTTGGGAATTTCGGTGTTTTTCTCTAGGTCCTTTCTTTCCTATAGATTGATATCGGGGGAGTTAGATGGGCTAGCGAGCAGACAGGTCAGGTCCCTGCTGGAACGAGGGAAGGGGAAGTCTCCCTAAGAGTGGACAAGATGCTTGCTTCTCCCAGAAGCGGCCTTTAGAAAAACAAAATACCGATCTCACCCCTCTGAGTTTCGAGTTTTATCAGGGGAATGGCAAGCTGGAGTTACCTATCCCACTCTTTTGGTGACTTTTGTTTTATCTTGAGCAGGCCAGACAGGATTAAAATTCCAGTCCTCTGATGGGCTCTGCCCCCGCCCTCTATTGAGCGGTAGCTGCGCAGTTCCTCCCTGGAACCGTACGTAAAAGACCTCACTTTGTCAAGTTTCTCAGGTCTTCCCTTTCTGACGCTGCCACAGCACGTTTCTGACTTGAATCAGTCTCGCTTTGCTCACTGTCCCGTCTGAGTGGAAACTCTTCCCTGTGAGACGAGAATGGAGATGGCCCTTGTGGCCGTTTCCCTGTAACAACGTGAAGGTGCCACAAAGGGACCTGGGGGCCATCTAACCAGCACGTGGAGGCCAGCTACTCTGGAGAGCTGCCAGGAGCTCAGCATGCTGTCCGTGAACACCAGAAATAGACCTTCGCCATTGTTGAATAAAAAGTTCAGGAGACCTTTGTTTTAGATTAAGCTCCTGCAGAGAGCAGGCTGCAGATCAAAATGGAGTCACATTAAAGTTCTGTTTATCTGACTTTCCGAGCAATCGAGATTAGACGTGACAACGGGTTTCCCAAACAAGCTAGCTTTAATTGGCCTGCTAATGAAGTTCCCTCTGCTTTAATCCTTACACCGCGAAGGGAACCTGAAGTTGCCCGGATGTTAGCCCGTCTGTTCTTATTCTATTGTTCTGCCTCCCAGTGCCCTCCTTGGGGGGGGGGGGGGGCAGGAACTTTGAAAGGAGCAGTCTACTTCTCTTTTGTTCCTGCTTTCTTCAGACTTCGTCTATAAAACCAACCCCTTCTGCTTAAATTTTGTGGGATGAAATGTTGCCTGACTTGAGAATAGGAAATAAAGCCAGTTAGGATCCTTAGGCTAAATTGTTATAATTTTGTCCTTTGAAATCATTTAAAACCTCTGAGTTTAGCAACTGTTTTTAATTTCAACCTAGCCTATGCTACCTATGTAGACCCAAATTTGAGAAACTCCACAGATGAACACTTACCCTGAGGGAGAAAATCTAAGATAGCTCAGTATCCAATGGAACGTCTTTCATCTACAACTGAATATTTACATCTGCTCCGCATTTGCTGACTTTTAGTCACTCGTGAATCTCAATATTTAGTTTGTCAAAATTGCATCTAATTTTCAGTATCTGATTTACTGTATGAGGTCGGAAACCCTGAAGGAGAGAGTGTTTTCATTTCATGAAGTTGAATAGAAAACATTCATTGACTGCGTCTCTTCCCTCAGCACCAGGCTGAGACCCTGCGTGTGTTCATTTTGTCGTTCAGATAGCTACTTTTAAAAAAATTGTTTACTTATTTACACCCACTTGGAAAGGCAGAGCAACAGAGATACACAAAGAGAGAGAGAGAGAAAGATCTTCCATGCACTGGTCCACCCCATAAATGCCCGTAATGGCCATGGTTGGGCCAGACTGAAGCCAGGAGGCAGGAACTGCATTTGGGTCCCTCAGGTGGGTAGTAGGGCCTGAAGCACTTGAGCCACCATCTTGTTATGGGCAATATTTTATCCTAAGTGCTTCCCCCCCCCCCCCGAGATAATAACTCAAACTGCAGGCATAAATACCATACTCAAGTGACAGCAGGATTCATTTACAAGTGAGAGAGTGAGTACACTTTCACACAAGTGTGTGGGCATGCGGAGAGATGCCTGTCCTGAGTGGCCAGAGTTGCCTATGAGAACACGGGAGGGAGCCAGAGAAGCACCCAAAGGCAAGGGCCAAAAGCCAAAAAGCCAAGCCAAGAGGCATTCCCACGTGGAACAGTCACCTTGAGGGGCTATGGGCTGTGCCCTAACTGAACACACAATAGGGGTGGGGTTCAGTGTACATCAGGCTGTTAGTAAAATAGCGCAGTCTTATCTATGGCGCGATCTACACCCTGACACCATCCTAGGCTCTAGCCCCCACCACCATTGCAGGAAGCCAACCACCGGTGTCAGCTCCACCCCCACCCTAATAGGATTCGCTACTCCTACTTCCCTACCCGCCCCCTGGAAAAGGGATATCAGGACCCATTTCCCGGACACATGCTCTTTCACTCCTTCTTCGCCCCTTCCCTCGGTCTGCTGGGTTTCCTCCGATCAACCCTTTCCCTGACTCTGGTATTTGGTGTGTTTTGTGGTGGCCTTAACAGAGGCTTTGGGGAGTTTTGTGGATCCTACATGTGCCATTTAACTGCCATGTGGCCAGAATGGCATCTCCTTCTGAAGTGGGAAAACTGTATTAAGTTGTTTTACTCCAGGTTCTTTTTTTTTTATTTTTATTTTTTAAGGTTTATTTATTTGAGAGGCAGAGTTACAGAGAGAGGGAGAGACAGAGAGAAAGATCTTCCATCCTCTGGTTCACTCCCCAAGAGCCAATCTGAAGCCAGGAGCCAGGAGCTTCTTCCAGGTCTCTCATGTGGGTGCAGCAGCCCAAACACTTGGACCATTCTCTGCTGCTTTCCCAGGCCATAGCAGAGAGCTGGCTAGGAAGTGGAGCAGCCGGGACTCAAACTGGTGCCCATATGAGATGCTGGTGCCACAGGAAGAGGCTTAATTTACTACGCCATAGCACCAGCCCTCGTACTCCAGGTTTTTGTCATGCACAAAGTACTGATACATATAAGGTGTGCAAAGTGATAGCAAATTTATTTAAAAGGTGAGAAAGAGATTACACACACATACACACATGTGAGTGTGAGCATGCGTGGATTGCCACACACACAGAAATATCTACCATGGGTGGGCAGTAGGACAGAAGATTTGCTCAAAAGGAGGAGGGGTGAGGTAGGGGAGACAAAGCACAGCCATGGTCTGTGATGGAAGATAAAGAAAGAAATCCCCTCCCAGTTGTTGGTCTCCTAAGTGAGGCTGGGGCAGTGCCTCTCCAGGAATGAAGCCACCTGGGAATTCTATGGCACCTGCACAAGTCCCACATGCAGCTCACTTTTCATGGCATCCTCCCTAGGTTCTGCAGAATGCAATAGCAGGGGGTTGGGGAGGGGGAGGGGTGATTGGGGGCTTATTTTGATCGACAACTAGGAGGATAGCATTACATGAGGGCTTGTGACTTGTGGTCCAACAGACCTAACTAGCTGCCTGCCTATTTATCCTAATATCACCTCTTCCCGGTCCCAGATGAGACAGGCCTATCATGGGAAAGGGGGCGTACTGGATTGACAGGTAAGGGGTGGAGTTCCAATGCAGGGATAGAGGCAGAAATTATTAGGAACATCTTCTGGCTCATCTATTCCCACCTGAACTTCCTGCTTTGTTCCCCCACAGGACTCTGCTGCCTCCCATGATGCATTAGTAGGAAGCTGGACCAGGAAACCGAGTAGCCAGACTTAGACCAGCACTCAAATATGAGATGTGGGTGTCTCAACAACCATTTAGTGCCCACCCCAGAGACGGTTACTATTTGTATTTTCCAGATACAGAGACTGAGGCTTAGAAGGGTTGAACAACTTGCCCAAGGTTACCCAGCTGCATATTGTTGGACCTGTAATTGAAGCCCTGATCTGCCTGACTTTAATAAATCGACCTCTTAGGAAACACTGTTCATATCCCTGAGACTGAAGGCTCCATCAGACTGAGCTCCTTCAAGGCAAAGAGAATGGCTTATTACCTTTTGCATCCCTGCACAGGGTCTGCCTCCTAGATAATACTCAATGTGCATTTCTGGAAGTAATTGAGGACTGATTAAAACCTGTACCAGTGAATTTGTCACTGATAAGCTACATTAGCTTCTAGGGATACGTTTTGCTATTTGTTTACACATTTCTATCTTCTGCCAGGTTGTAGATTCCTTGAGGACAGGGTGTAGACATAGTGTGGGTTTTTAAAATACCTCCCACAGTTGACACAGGGCCTTGTTCTGATCCTTTAACTAATGTCTGCTGGGTTCCTTCACTTGAATGCATAAGTGGTGAAACAGAGATTGAAATCCCAGCTGTTCAGGGCAACAGTCCCTCTTTGAAAGGCAATAAGACAGGGAGAAACAGAACAAGAGATCAATCTTCCATTTGCTACTTCACTCTCCAATTCCTGCAACAGCCAGGGCTGGGCCAGGCCAAAGCCAAGAGCCAGAACTCCACCAGGTCTCCTATGTGGGTAGTAGGAACTCAAGTTGTTCTTGAACTTGGCCCTTATCCGCTGCCTTTCAGGTGCATTAGCAGTAAGCTGGGTGAGAAGACAGAGGCAGGAGTTGATCCCAGGCACTCTGATACAGAATGCTGGCATCCCAAGCAGCAGTTTGATCTGCTGTGACACAATGCCTACCCTGATAATTTCTTTTTCTTTTTCAAAGACTGATTTATTTATTTATTTGAAAGACACAGTTACAGATAGAGAGGGAGAGACAGAGAGAGAGAGATCTTCCATCTGCTTGTTCACTCCCCAAATGGCCACAACAGCCAGAGTTGGGCCCATCTGAAGCCAGGAGCCAGGAGCTTCTTCCAGGTCTCCCACGCAAGTGCAGGGGCCCAAGTACTTGGGCCATCTTCCTCTGCTTTCCCAGGCCATAGCAGAGAGCTGGATCGGAAATGGAGCAGCCAGGACTAGAACCGGTGCCCATATGGGTTGCTGGCACCGCAGGCAGTGGCTTTACCCACTCTGCCACAGTGCTATCCCCTACCCTGATAATTTAGTGTTTTATAGGACTATGTAATTCATGGCCTAACAAGATATGACAACAAAAAAGAAAAAAAAATCAAATTTTGTATTCAACACCAAAAACCATTAAACCATCTGTTATTTGAAAGAAAAAAAAATAGAGAAAACACACCTTACTCTACACAGGATTAGATGACCTTGAGGACATAGCACAAGCCAACCAAAACACAGAAATGTAGAGTTTATCCCGCAACAGCATCCTGAAATTGTGTCTCCACTTCCACTCTGGTTCTTTGAATGGTTTTCCCAGGTGCTATTTTCCTGTGGTGACGTGAGTCAGTATCTGGAGCTCAGAGGAGCTCAGAATCAGAAAGATGTGATCTTAGCTCACTCTGTCCACACAGAAGCATCAATGCAGGGTCTCTTAAACTTTTTTGATCCAACACCTAGCAAGAAATGCATTTTACATTGCAAATCAGTAGCTAAAGGTGTCTCTGTGTGTGTGTGTGTACAAACCAGCGTACTTCAAAATGTTCAGGGAAAATGGAATTAAAAGATAAATTCATTTTAGTGTAAATAAAGAATTGAAACCCATGAATACAAGGGCTCTTCAAAAACATGGTGGAAAATGCATATGTTGAAAAACTGTGCACGGATTTCAAGATTTTTAGCATCAAAATAAACAAATATCTTTAAATTTCCATAAACTTTTATTTATTTTTTTTTTTTTTGTGGACAGTGAGAGAGAGAGAGACAGAGAGAAAGGTCTTCCTTTTGCCGTTGGTTCACCCTCCAATGGCCGCCGCGGCTAGCGCGCTGCGGCCGGCGCACCGCGCTGATCCGATGGCAGGAGCCAGGAGCCAGGTGCTTTTCCTGGTCTCCCATGGGGTGCAGGGCCCAAGCACCTGGGCCATCCTCCACTGCACTCCCTGGCCACAGCAGAGGGCTGGCCTGGAAGAGGGGCAACTGGGACAGAATCCGGCGCCCCTACCGGGACTAGAACCCGGTGTGCCGGCGCCGCTAGGCGGAGGATTAGCCTAGTGAGCCGCGGCGCCGGCCTCCATAAACTTTTAAAAAAAATTTTTTTTGACAGGCAGAGTGGATAGAGAGAGAGAGACAGAGAGAAAGGTCTTCCTTTTTGAAAGGCAGGAGGTGCTTCTCCTGGTCTCCCATGGGGTGCAGGGCCCAAACACTTGGGCCATCCTCCACTGCACTCCCTGGCCACAGCAGAGAGCTGGCCTGGAAGAGGGGCAACCAGGACAGAATCCGGCGCCCTGACCGGGACTAGAACCCGGTGTGCCGGCGCCGCAAGGTGGAGGATTAGCCTGTTGAGCCGCAGCGCCGGCCTAGCCTGGGACACTTGTATCCCATATGGGTGCTAATTTGAGTCCTGGCTACTACACTTCTGATCCAGCTCCCTGCTAATGCACCTGGGAAATCAGCAGAAGATGGTCCAAGTCTTTGGGCTCCTGCACCCACGTGGGAGAACTGGAAGAAGCTCCTGGCTCCTGGTTTTGGTGTGGCCCAGCCCTGGCCATTGTGGCCATTTGGGGAGTGAACCAACAGATGGAAGATCTCTCGCTCTCTCTGTAACTGTACCTTTCAAATAGAAAATTCTTAAAAAAAAAAAAGCAGATAAAATAAGGAGTAATTATTTTGAAAAATAACAGAACAGAGCTGGGACTCCAAACACAGGGAGTTTGATAGAGTATGCAAGTGTCCCAACTGGTGGCTTAACCGCTGCCCCAAATGCCCACCATTCCACCAATGTCTGAAGTACCCTAATATTTATAATAGTATACACTGAAATAAGAATGTGATGTAATAAGAGCCCTCCTATGTGTGACGAACTCTGATACTGTCCTGGCCATTCCTATTCTCCATTCCATTCTAGCTAGTGTTTCAAACATTCCATTTACGAGCAACCAAGTTAACTTCACCACCCTTTGTGTTCTACAATCTGAAGAAACACTGGCTCCATTAACTCCAATAAAAATGAGTTATTTATTTATTTGAAAGTCAGAGTTAGAGAGAGAGAGAGAGAGAGAGGGAGAGCTCTTGCATCTGCTAGCTCACTCCTCAGATGGCAGCAATGACCAGGGCTGAGCCAGGCCTCATCTGGGTCTCCCTCTTGGGTGCAGAGACCCAAACAGTTGGGCCATCTTCTGCTTTTCCCAGGCCATTAGCAGAGAGCTGGATAGGAAGTGGAGCATGTGGGACACGAACTGGTGACCATATGGGATTCTGGTGTTGCAGGCGTTGGCTTTACCCACTATGCCACAACACCGGCCCCTATCATAGGCTCTTAAGCTCCCTGAGTCCTCAAATCAGCATACCTTTATTTCCCTGTGTCCTTAGTGTCTGTCACCTTTCTGAATTAACATGGGGAGCAACCCAGCTCCTGGAAGTACAATGACTAAAATGGAGCTGCCAAAGCTGTGGAGATCTATGCCCTGGAGACGTTTACAGCCTAGTGAGGGAGGCAGACTTTCAACCAATACTAAATTAAGCTAAATTAAAAATTAAATCAAAAATCATTTTTTAATTACAAAGCTGCTTTAAGAGTGTCAGAGAGATGTAATTTTGCAGGTGGGGTCAGGGGCAGTGTCGGGAGTAGCTGACATTTAAGCTGAGACGTAAAGACTGGGTAGGAGTTAGCCACTTAGGATTGGAGAGGGGAGGAGGTGGGGAGGGAAATGCAGGGAGGGGAAAGAGCACTGGCTTTAAAGAGAGGCTGGACGGATCTGGGGATGCCCCCACCTGACAGAAAAGGGTCAGGGCCGCTGTTGTCTCTGTCCCTGGGTTTCTTTGGAAACTGCCATGCTCTATTTCACATGGGCTTGGTGGAGGAGCTCCTGGTGTGGGATCTCTTCCCCTGCCCCATAAGGATGGGTGGGCGGCCCAGAGCGACCAATCAGAGATCTCTGTCTCCCTGGCCACAGTGATGATTGGTTCAGGGGTTGACCTTGACTGTACAGACCCACACCATCTTTTTCAGTAAGTGGAAAGGAGGGCTTTTCTCTGGGGATGCAGATGTAGGATTATAATACACTAGAGCTGTCTTCCACTGTGTGCAGAGAGATGATCAAAAAATGAAACCGGGGTGGGTATTTGACCTAGTGGTAAAGATAGCAGTTAGGATATCTGTATCACATTTTGGAGGGCCTGGGTTCAAGTCCCGGCTCCACTCAGGGTTCCAGGTTCCTGTCAGTGTAGACCCTAGGAAGCAGCAGCGATGGCTCAAACTCCTGCCATCCATGTGGGAGACCCAGATTGCATTCTCAGCTCTCAGCTGATACCTCGGCCTAGTGCTGGCCTTTGTGGGCATTTAGGGAGAAACCAACAGATGGGAGTTCTCTTTGTCTCCCTCTTTCTGTGTGTGTCTCTTCACCTCTTAATTTAAAAACAAATGAGTGAATGAACGAATCAATGAAATGAAACCAAAACACAGACAAAAGTAAAACTAAGAGCAGGAGCAAGATAGGGAAACTGGAGACACATTTGCACTTCTGGGTTCAGGCATGCCTAAAGCCAGAAAATCAGCAACACTTCACAATGGTTATAGTGAATAGCTCTACTGTTCCCTTGTGCTGGCTTTAACCGGGTCTCTGCTACCTGCGACTGACTACAAAAGTGAAAGGAAGGCTAGAGAGCCAATTACTTTCTTTGAAAACAACAGCAGACATCTATTTCTGAGGTCACAGATACAACTCTTCCATGAATGGAAAATTTGCCTAGCATTTCAGATATACGAGGTTGGTCAATTTATCTCTCTTTCTCTCTCTCCTATCAAGTTAGCTAGATATCTATCTATCTATCTACCTACCTACCTACCTACCTATGATCCATGAATCAGCTGAGTGGAGAAAGACTAGGGAAATTTAAAAAGCAGGGGGAGTGTGTGCTGTGGCGTAGTGGGTAAAGCCACCGCCTGCAATGCTGGCATCCCATATGGATGCCAGTTTGAGTCCCAGCTGCTCCACTTCCAATCCAGTTCTCTGCTATGGCCTGGGAAAGCCCAAGGATGCACCCATGTGGGAGACCTGGAAGAAGCTCCTGGCTCCTGCCTTCAGATTGGCACAGCTCTGGCCATTGCAGCCATCTGGGGAAGACCTCTCTCTCTGCCTCTGCCTCTCTGTAACTCTGCCTTTCAAATGAACAAATTAATTAAAAAAAAAAAAAAGAGCAGGGAAGCTATGATATAAAGAGGCTTCAGAATGCTCATGGATAATTAGCGATAGCTTTTAATTCCATTTGCTCATGAATTCTTTTGAAGCCCCCTTGAATCCTGCCTAGAAAAATATATAACAAGAGGATGAGCAGGTGGTAGTGTGGTAAAGTTGCTGCCTGGAACACTCAAATCCCATATTAAATACTTGGTTCAAGCCCCAGCTACTTTACTTCCAATCCAGCTTCCTGGGTTCCTGGAGGCAGCAGATGATGGCTTAACTACTTATGTTCCTGCTACTGCATCAGGAGAATTTGTTGGAGCTCCTGGAGTGAACCTTTTCTCTAGAGAGAAATAAATTTAACAACAATTTTAATAGAGCTGCTAAAACTCTGCTGTGGCTATGCGGGTCTGAGCCTTCTCTTTATAAGACAAGACTTGGGGCCAGTGTTATGGTGCCATGGGTTGAGCTGCTCCCTGCTACACTGGCATCCCATATGAGTGCTATTTTGAGTCCTGGCTGCTCCACTTCTGGCCCAGCTTCCTGTTGAAGCACCTAGGAAAGCACCTAGGAATATGGCCCATATACTTGGGGCCCTGCCACCCAAGTAGGAGACCTGGATGAGGCTCCTAGCTCCTGGCTTCTGCCTGGCCCAGCCCTGGCCATTGGGGCCACTGGGGGAGTGAACTAGGGATGGATGATCTCTGTCTCTCTCTTCCTCTGTAAAGTAAAATATTCAAATAAAATAAAAACAACAACAACAACAAACACAAAACCTGATGAGACTTGTATTAACTATGATTGCCTACCTTCCAGGAACCCAGGCTGTGGTTGAGGGGAAAGAAAAAAGAGGAGTAAGGTATATACAGAATGAGAGTGTGTGCTTGGCTTATGGTAACTAGTCACATGAATTGGAAAGTGGGAGTCAGGGTGAAGGAATGGGCGCCTCTAAGTGCACTTTCAGGGGTATTCCAGAGGCCAATGAAGGAGGCTCTCAAACCACGCTACCTGCCCAGACCACATGGCTCATAACATCAAGCTAAAACATCTAGGCTAAAGCCATGGAAAGTGATGCAGTTAGTTAATACACTTAGAGTAGGAGGAGACAGGGTGTAAGCATGGCAGTGGATGACTCCCAGAGGACACAGTTGTTCCCATGTACTATCTCTCTTTTTGAGATTGATTTATTTATTTGAAAGGTGGAGTTACACACACACACACACACACACACAGAGGGAGAGATCTCCCACCCATTGGATCACTCCTCAAGTGGCTACAACAGCCAGGGCTGGAACAGGCTGAAGACAGGGGTCAGGAACTCCATCTAGGTCTTCCACATTGGGGGCAGGGGCCCACGCACTTGAACCATCATCCTCTGCTTCCCAGGTGCATTAGCAGGAAGCTGGATCAGAAGCTGAGTAGCAGGGACTCAGATCAGTACTCCTATATGGGATGAGGGCATTCCAAGAAGTAGCTTTACCTGGTGCACCAAAATGCTGGCCCCCAAGTTCTGTCTTTGACTTTTCAGCTTTTTCTGCTGACAGTGCAGTGACAGAGGTCAAAGGACAATGGGACTCCACTCAAGGGTTAAGGGCTGGAGCTGGCATGGTGGAATAGCAGATGAAGCCACCACCTGCAATTATGGCATCCCGTATGGGCACTGGTTTGTGTCCCAGCTGCTCCACTTCCGATCTAGTTCCCTGCAAATATGCCTGGGAAAGTAGCAGAGGATGGCCCAAGTGATTGGGACCCTCTATCTACATTTGAGACCTGGAGGAAGCTCTTGGTTCCTGGCTTCCGTCTGGCGCAGCTCTGGCTGTTGGCCATTTGGGGAGTGAATCTGCCTATGGAAGTGCTCTCTCTCTCTCTCTGTAACTGTGCCTTTCAAATAAACAAAATAAATCTTAAAAAAAAAAGAGTTAAGGGCTGAAGGGGAAGGGATTCAACCTAGTCATTAAGACACTTGCATCACACACTTAGAGTGCCTAAGTTGGATTCCACCTCTGGCTCCTGGCTGCAGATGCCTGCTGATGCAGACCCTGGGAGGTGCAGTGATGGCTCAAGGGATTGGGTTCCTGCGACCCACGTGGGAGGCCCGCTATGTATTCCTGGTTCTTGACTCTGGTCCCAGCTCAGCCCAGAGGTTAGTGAACCAGAAGGTGAAGTCACCCCTCACTATGTATTATTTTACTTAAAAAATAATACACAAATAGAAGGAGGTGGGTGTTGTGACACAGCAGGTTAAGCCACAGCTTGCCCACATCCCACACCAGAATGCCTGGATTCAAATTCTGGCTCTTCCATCTCCAACTGCAGCTTCTTGTGCTCGCACACCCTGGGAGGCAGCAAATAATGGCTGAAGTGAAGTCCCTGCCACCCACCTAGGAGATCCAGATAGCGTTCCTGGCTCCCAGCTTCAGCCTGGCTGGTCCTCGCTGTTGTAGGCATTTGGGGAGTAAACCAGCAAAAGGAAGATGTCTCTATCTCTCCCTCTCTGTCACTCTGCCTTTCAAATAAGTAAAAGTAATAAACAAACTTTAAAGGGGGTGGGAGGTGGGTGTCAAGAGCAGAACCCAGGAAGATAACTGAAGCGCTGGAGACTCTGCAGAGGTGCCCAGGGACTAGTGGTGCAAGTGTGCTAGGGCAGCAGCTAGGAAATGCAGATGCAGCCTGGCATGCAGCCCAGACCACGCAGGATTGCTGACGCCTGCAGCTGGGAGTTTTCCCTAGGCTCTCAAGCAGGAAAGAGGTGTGAGGAAGCCTGACCTAGCCCCAGCCTTACTGCTCTGCAAATAGGCACCTCGTCATAGCTGGACTCTCCAAGTTTCTTGCAAATCGGTAACTTCCTTAAAGTCCGTTCTTTTTGTTGCTCTTTGTTCCCCTACAGGTCAACCATCAGAATGAATAGGGTTTGTTGTTTGTTTTTAGATTTATTTTATTTATTTGAAGGGCACAGTTATAGAAAGAGAGAGGGAGAAGGGAGAGAGAGAGAGAGAGAGAGAGAGAGAGAGAGAGAGAGAGAGAGAGAGAGAGAGAAATGATGGATATGAACCATCTGCTGTTTCACTCTCCAAATAGCTGCAATGGCCAGGGCTGGGGCAGGCTGGAGCCAGGGGCTTCATCCGGGTCTATGGCAGCTGCGACTCAAATCAGCACCCAAATGGGATGCTGGCATTGCAGGCGGTGGTTTAACCCATTATGTCACAACACTAGCCCAATGAATAGGGTTCAAGTGAGAAAATCTATTCAAAGGCTAGCCTGGGGAGGGAGAGCTGGCTGTTAGGGTGGAGGGTGGGTTGGCTGTGAGGCCTTTGGCAGCATGCTGGGAGCCTGTGGGACACACACACAGGCTGCAGCCAGTGCGGTGAGAACGCTGGATGGGGTTGGGTTGGGGGCGGAGCTCCCACCCGCTGAGCTCAGGGTAGCCCCTCAGGGAATACTTGGAATCTTTTGAAAACCGCTTTGCTTTGTAGTCCGGGAGGTATAGGAACTGCTGGCCGTTGGAAGAGGCAGCCGTGGGAAGTAGTTCTGTCCCCTCCCCTGCCCCCAGGCTCCCACAGTTTGCTCTGCTACCTCTTCCATCACTGTACTCTCATTGTCCCTTCTCTCTGGTGTCCCGCTGCAGAGCAGGGAGCAGGCAGTGTGTCTCATTCACCTCCTACTGCCTCACAATGGGGCCCAGCATGGGCCTTGACACTTGGAAGTTTCTCAAAGAATTACTTGTTGGATGAATGAACAAATGAATGCTTTCTCCAAACTGCCCTGAACTCTACATGAGATTCACAAAGGAGGAGAGGCCTGCCTGCGGCTCTCGGCTCTCGGCTCCCTACTCCCCTTACCAAAGCTTTCCTCTCCCGGGACGAGTCGAGGAGGCAGTGAGCCGCTCAGGTTTGGTTTAGATGCTTATAGACAACGTCTTCAATGAAGTTCATGGAAAATGCATGTTATGAAAGAACTAGGCATGGTTTCTTTTTTTTTTTTTTTTTTTTTGCAGCAAAATGAACTTATCATTTAATTCCACTTTCCACAAGCTTTTTGAAATCTTCTTGTATGCATTTTCCTGGTGATAATGAGCTAGGCTGGAAGATTAGATAGGAATAGGTAAGCTGGAAGATGCTCCTAATAATTTCTGTCTCCAGCCCTGCGTTGTAACTCCACCCCTTACTGTCAGTTCAGTACGCCCACTTTCCCATGAGGCACCAGCGTCTCATGCCGGATCAGAAGGAAGGAGACACTGTTGTGGTCCCGGGAAAGTTAAGCTGCATGTAGAGGTACCATGAAAAGCCTCAGGCACACTAAACCCTGCCGATTCCACCCCACTTGTACATTTAATCAGGTAACCGCCCCCTATTCCTAAAGGTGACTGTTACATGTGGAATATCCCCCCCCCCTTTTAAAAAGATCTATTTATTTATTTGAAAGACCATTACAGAGAGGCAGAGGCAGAGAGAGAGAGAGAGAGAGAGAGAGGTTTTCTATCTGCTAGTTAGTTCACTTCCCAGATGGCCGAAACATCTGGAGCTGCGCCGATCCGAAGCCTCCGGGTCTCCCATACAGGTGCAAGGGCCCAAGTGTTAGGTAGGAAGTTAGATATGAGCTTATGTGTGTATGACAAAGGCCTAAAGAGAAGACATCTATATCCAGCATATGCATCTACATCTCAAAGTTATCCCAATAATGTTTCAGGGGAAGCCCAATGTTCACATCCTGCCCTGCCCCCTTCTACCTGATAACCTGCCAGGTGGGGGTCCCACCCCTTCTGCCTGACAAATCTTCCACAATCTCCCAGATGCAGCCCAGTATCTGCATTTCAAACACCCTGCTCCCGATCCCCACTCTCTAGGGGGTCCTGCTCACCCTTCCTCTAAACCTAGGATGGTGCCAGCTAGGCTTCCTCCTGTCTGATACCTTCAAGGGAACACTCAGATAGGAGCTTCTTAATATTTACAGCCATAAAATCCTTTGTTTCAGGAGGAGATGTTTGAAGACAAAGACCCATCTCCTTAAAAACCCTTGGCTTCAACCGAACTGCGCACTCAGCCCTCTGCCTCTCTGCTGAGCCACCTGCCTGGCCTGGTCAGGTGCACTCCACTCAACCATGTAACCTCGCTCCTCCCCCTTGCCCGAGCGACTGCACTCTCTCTCAGGTCCTGTCTGGAGAGGTGCCCATCCGTCCTTACGATGTCCCTTCCCTAATAAACTTTACTACTTTTTACTTTCCACTCTCTGTCTCACGCCTGAATTTTTTCTTGCGTGAAAACAAGAACCCTGCATTTTTCCGGTAACACAAGGACTCGGGCCATCTGTGAAATGCTCCTTTTGCTTTTTGGCTTCTGGTGCTTGCTAATAGGTCTTTCTCTGGCCTTCTCCCAAGTTCTCTCCTGGTAGATAACTCTCTGGCCCCCTCATGAGAGGTATCTCTCCACGTGGGGTTTCTCACATTCACGTGTGACTATGTATTCACTCTCTCACTTTTAAATAAATCTTGTTGTCTCTTGTGTACCTTACTTAGGCCTCTGGTTTATTGATGGGGGCAAGAACTTAGAATAAAAACTTAAATACCTAGGCCCATAAAAGTCAGTCTATATCCTGATACTGGTGTTGTGGTAAAGCAAGTTAAACCACTGTTTCCAATGCTGGGATCCTATATCAGGGTGCTGGTCCAAGTCTCAGTTACCCTGTTTGCAATCCAGCTCCTCGTCTGGGAAAGTGCTGGAAGGTGGTCCAAGTACTTGGGCCCCTGCCACCCACGTGGGAGATCCAGATAAAATTCCTGGCTCCTGGCTTCAGCCTGACCCAGTCGTGACCATTGTGGCCATCTGGGAAGTGTATCCACAGACAGAAAAATCTTTCTCATAAATTCATATCCCTTCTCAGGTTTTCAAAGTGAGATGGTATATAACAAATCCCAGTTCTACCCACTAGGAAAGCTGGCTGCAAAGCAAGATCCAGGCAAAAGAACAGGTTCAAATCAGCTGGGACCAAGATGGCGCCTAACCTAGCCTCTCAGAGGCCTGAGCCCTGTTATACTCTTATTGTATAGCACGAATACAACAGTAGTCAGGCTCCCCTGGAGTCATGACAGCTTACAACTGCCGTGACAACCTCTGGACGTGCCCAGACAGGGAGCAAAAAGACACCGATCCCTCATTCCTGGAAGCTGCCTCTTCTGTCTCAGAACTAAAGTGAATATTCCACCCAGATATTCACCCGTACTTCCTGGACCTTCTACGTGTGGAACCCCACACCTGGCTGTTCTGTCTGTGGAGTAGTTTGCTCTTTGCCTCTTTCTTTCATGAAACTCTTCTCTATCCACTCTGCTGGTTCCTGATTGATTTCTATCTTTTGCCAGAGTCAGGGTGGAGGTGTGGGCCATGCAAGGGTCCCTGGCTGTCCAGTATTTGTCCCCAGTGCCCACCAGACCCCAAATGAAGACTGCTCGGCATACTTTAACCTGAAGGGTGGTTAATCCACGGCCTGCCACACCAGCATCCCTAGGGGAGGGCTGGTTCACACCCTAGCAGCTACTCTTCCAGGCCAGCTCCCTGCTAATGTGCCTGGGAAGGCAGCAGCAGATGGTCCAAGTGTTTAGGCCCCTGCCACACACGAGAGGCCTGCATGGAGTTCCCGGCTCCTGGCTTCTGCCTGGCCCAGACCTGGCTGTTGCAGTCATTTGGGGAGTGAACCAGTGGATAAAAGATCTGTTTCTCTGTTTCTTCCTCTCCCTGTGTCACTCTACCTTTCAAATAAACACATAAAATAAAGCTTTTTAAAAAAAGATTAAAAATTTGAAAAAGAGAAAAAGGATGAGCGAGTCCCAGGAGTCTTCCTTGAGGAAGAACCTTCCTCTCTCTTCCTTTGTGATCGTTTCATTTGCTTTCCCAGGATGCTGGGCCAGAGTCGCTCCATGGGGCCTGTGACTCCCGTAGGTCTCCCCTGGATGCTCCAGGTTCCTCAGCTTTAGGTTGCTTTGGTGACACTTGGAAACCTACTTTCTCTTCCCATTTAAATGCTGTATAAGGGAGTTTGGCTTGGTTGATGTCCAAGTCCCATGGGGCTGACAATCCCTTCGCCCATCCCCCAGCAACACTGCTCCACCTCCCACTAACTGCCTGCTTTAGATTGGTTCAGGGAGACCCGTAGCCGAAGGAAACCTCCTTTCTCTGTGGCTGCATTTCTGTCCCTACTTGCTGGGGAACAGTTTGATCTTTCCCTTGGTGTTCCTCAGGGTTGGTCTCAGTGGCCTTGCTTTCCCTGTCACCTTGCTTCTCAGACACATTGGGGTTCCTCCAGACAGTGGACTAAGAATCCAGATCCTCTCTGGGAAGGCTTTTGTCCCTTTCTTCTCAGACTGCCTTTTTAATTTCTTCTCACTGTCCACTGGGTGTGAGAGCTGTGATGCCACTTGGGTACCTGCTACTCGCACGCTCTCATCTCCAAGGATGGGAACTTTGGCCCTCATAGGTGTGGGAACAGCAACTGTTGTGTGGTGGCCTCTCTGCACTCAGCAAAACCACTTTCTCTCACATCCCCAACCCGACTTCTCTGATACAGAGCAGACGCCTTTTGCTTTCAGTTCATGATTCCGACTTAGGCTGGTCCTGGACTGAGGGTTGCTGTCTTTGCGCCTCGAACAGACTCAGGTTTGATGTCAGGGCAACTTTCTCTAGCTCAGGTCTGGCTGCTGGCTGCATCCTAGAGCATCTTCTCTGTGTCTCTTCCTCCCAACCCCTCAGCCCAACCACCTGGCAAAATTGTGACTCCCACAAATGGGTGCTTGCTCATGAGTTCCAAGCACAGGTGGCAGGTAGGGGACAGCCAAATTCTCCTTCTGTCCCTGGAGAACCCCTCCACCTTCGTGAGCTTGTCCCCTCTGACTTCCCATGGGGCTGTGTTAGCCAACTGCAAGGAAGTTAAGGTAGTGGGGAATAAAAATAATGGGTCAAGTCCAATGCTACCATTGGATCTTTTTTGCAAAAGGGAGGGAAAATGGGGAGCCATGCCCTGTGTTCAAGCCTCTGTGGCCCTCTCCCACCATCCTAGCCTTGCTGAGTATGTGTATTGCGCATTGCACTGTGGGGGGATCCCCCAACATTTTAGATGACCCCCCTGATGACCGCCAACCCTAACCCCTAACCCCAATGCTTCCTCTTCCTCCCCTCAGTCTCCCATCAACTCTGATGACTCCACCCTAGCACTGACCTCCTCCTCCCCACGCCACCCCTACCAGGCTTGGCCCTTGTTATTTGTATGGAAGTATTTAACTCCTTACAGTTTAGTTTCTTACCACACAGCTGGAGTTGCTTGTGAATATTTCACAAATAAGTATTCTGATAGACTGATATGATAAATCAGAATTTGCAGGAGGCCAGGGCAGGTGGGGTCGCTCTGTTTTCCTACTCAGGGGCTTCGCTGCCCTCTCCTGCAGTGGCCTAGCCAGATGAGGCTCAAATCTTAGCTCTGCTAATAATGTGACTTTGGGCAGGCCTTTTAATCTCAGCTCCTCAGGCGCCCATTTGGGTAGCACCTCCCTCTAATGAGTTGTGGGCATTAAATGAGTCAGTACTTGAGACAGGCCAGGCACACGGTGAGCGTGCACAGGTGCTGGCTGCGCTCCCTGTTCACTGGCAGAGGCTGCCTGGGAAGTGGCGGTGCTCTCCCACTGGGCTTGCGCGGGGCTCTCTGAGCCCTCCAAGAGGAAGACGTTGCCGGGGCCACCTTAGGACTGTGAGAACACAAGTGTCTTTCATGGATGCAGAGCGGCTGTGAGTGGGAGTCCGTTGTATGAAGTTTTAGATGAGAGCTGTGTCCATTGATGACCTGACACACCTTTCTAACCTATCAGAGAGCAGTTACCGATGACTAACATCACTGCTTTGGGTCCAGTGGGATCTTCCGGTCTTCATATAGAGAGAATGAACTCACAGATCATTAGAGATGTGATGCAAAACCACACTGAAATACTGCTTCAGCTACTCACTAGGGTGGCTACAATAAAAAGACATTCAATCATAAGTGTTCACAAAGATGGAGAAAAACATGTCTGCCCAAAAAACTTGTACTTGAATGTTTACAGCAGCATTGTTCATAATAGTCCCAAAGTGGAAATAAGCCAATGTCTATGAACTGATGAATAGGTGAACTGATACGGTGAGACTGTTTAAAAATTTATTTATTTATTTATTTTAAAGATTTATTTGAAAGAGCTATACAGAGAGAAGGAGAGGCAGAGAGAGAGAGAGAGGTCTTCCATCCAATGGTTCACTCCCCAATTGGCCACAATGGCCAGAGCTGCGCCAATCCAAAGCCAGGAGCCAGGAGCTTCTTCCGGGTCTCCCACGTGGGTGCAGGGGCCCAAGGAGTTGGGGCATCTTCTACTGCTTTCCCAGGCCATAGGAGAGAGCTGGATTGGAAGAGGAGCAGCTGGGACTCAAGCCGGTACCTGTATGGGATGCTGGCACTGAAGGCCGGGGCTTTAACCTGCTGTGCCACAGCACCAGCCCCGATACTGGGGTATATCTATACCAAGGAGTACTATTCAACCTTAGGAAGGAATAAAGAACTGACACACGTTACACCACAGATGAATCTAGGAAACAACTCATTAATGTGAAAGAAGCCAGGCACAAAAGGATACATGCTGTGTGACTTGTTTATAATAAATGTTCAGAATAGGCAAATCCATAGGGACAGAAAGTAGACTAGTGGTTTCCCAGGCTGGGGGAGTGGGGAGAAGTGGGGGGTGATGGCCAACTGCTCCTGTGTTTCTTTTTGTGCTGGTAAATATGTTCTGGAATCAGATGATGGTGATTGTTGTAGAGATCAAGTTTGCTGTACAACCTGAACACCACTGAAAAGTACACCTTATGATGTGGCATTTTATAGTATGTGGCTAATATCTCAATTTTTTAAAAAAGAACCATGTTATAGATCAAAAACCGAACATGCTGGTAGATGGAAAAAGTGGAGTGACATGTCTGACTCTTGTGTGCTCAAGGTCAGGGTGAACCAGTGGAGAGGCCAGGAGCCACACGGCTTGTTCTTGCCTGTGGTCTCCTCTATTCTAGTGCATTCTCTAGATATTTTTAGTACCATGAACTTGTTTGATTCATAATACTGGTTAATATGCAATAAGAGGTATGAAGAACAAAGATGTATCACATGACTGGTTAAGCACGGATTCTTAAACTAGGACTTTGAGCTGCTGCTGCTGCCGCTACTGCTTTTCTTTTCCTTCTCGCCTTACCCTCCTCCTCCTCCTCCTTCTCATTAAAACCGGTAAGATCAGGGCTGGCATTGTGGTTAAGGCATTCAGGTTAAGTGGCAGCCTGACACACTAGTGCACCATATGGGCACCATTTTGAGTCCCAGCGGCTCCACTTCTGGTCTACCTCTCTGCTCATGTGCCTGGGAAGGCAGTGAAAGATGCCCAAGCACTTGGGCCCCTGCACCCATGTTGGAGACCAGATGGCGTTCTGGGCTCCTGGTTTTGGCCTGGCCCAGTCCTGGCCATTGCAGCCATTTAGAGAGTGAACTAGCAGAAGGAAAATCTCTCCTCTCTCTGTAACTCTGCCTTTCAAATAAACAATAACTCTTTTAAAAACAAAAAGCAAAACAAAATAAAAAAACCCTCTAAGATCACTAGGCAGCCCTGTGTAAGAAGGTGCAGCAGTGGAGGAATTGCAACCCTCACGCAAATGTAAAATGGGAATGTAAAATACACCTCGGCACCTTCCCGTACCCCTCCCTCCAAGCCACTGTGATTGATGGCAAAGCATGAGGTAGGCAGGAAAATTTTGCCAAGGTTGCTCTTATCTTTCCTCCAAAATTATCTCAGTTCTCCAGGGTTTCACTTTTCCTTAACTGCCCACAAGGCCTTGAACCCAATGGCTCAGCATTTCCTCTTAATGAGGCAGCCCTTCTCCAAATGACATGCCTAGGATCCTTGCATTTGTCCCTAGAGACATCAAATTATAGGGCCACTCTCTATTATTTTTTAAAGGATTTATTTGAAAGAGAAAGAGACAATCTTTCATCTACTACTTCACGTCCCAAATGCCCACAATAGTTAAGGCTGGGCCAAGCCAAACCCAAGTGTCAAGAACTCCATTTGGGTCTCCCATGTGGTTGACAGGGGCCCAAGTATTAGGGCCACCACCCACTACCTTCTCAGGCACATTAGTGGGAAGCTGGATCAGAAGTGCAGTTGCCAGGGGGGCCAGCATTGTGGCATAGTGGGTTACTCTGCCTCCTGTGACACCAGCATCCCATATGGGCACTGGTTCAAGTCCCAGCTCTTCACTTCTGATTCAGCTCCTCGCTAATGTGCCCAGAAAAACAGTGGAGGATGGCCCAAGTGCTTGGTCCCCTGCATCCATGAGGGAGACCCAGAAGAATCCCCTAGGAGAGGGAGAGGGAGAGGGAGAGGGAGAGGGAGAGGGAGAGGGAGAGGGAGAGGGAGAGGGAGAGGGAGAGGGAGAGGTCTTCCATCCATTGGTTCATTCCCCAGTTAGCTGCAATGACTGGGGCTCAGCCAGGTTGAAGCCGGGAGCCTGGAACTCCATCCAGGTCTTCCACATGGGTGGCAGGGGCCCAAGTACTTGGACCATCTTCTGCTACCTTCTCAAGTGCATTAGCAGGGAGCTGGCTCAGAAGTGGAGCAGCTGGAAGTCCAACCAGTGCTCGGGTACGGGATGCCAGAGGTGCACGCAGCATGATCTGCCGTGCTAGGACACTGGCCCTGCTTCCTCTTATTTAGACCGCTCCTTCGTGCAGTGAGCGCCCTTTCCTTCTGGGCAAGGGAGAGAATGAGCAGGAACTGACTCAGCAGCTCAAGTTGGAAGACTCTACAGCAGCTCTTTTCCAGGAACCAAATGACACAAATGTTTTCAGGTCCACAGTGGAAAGTGCACAAGCAATCCTTCCCATTTCTGGCCCAATTCCCTGACTTGATGTATAAATGAAGGTGTATTGAACCCTAGTCCATTGCCTTTTTGATTTTTTTGTGTGTGTGAGAGTAAAATGTGGCAAACTTTTTATCAGTCTGAAAGATCTTCTTAGAGTCAAACTTCAAAAAATGCTGTTACTCTGGGACAGTGCTGTGGTGTAGCAGGCTAAGCCTCTGTCTTCAGCACCAGCATCCCATATGGGTGTCTGTTCGAGTTCTGGCTGCTCCTTTTCCAATCCAACTCTCTGCTGATGGCCTGGAAAAGCAGTGGAAGACGGCCAAGTACTTGGTCTCCTCCTGCACCCCTGTGGGAGACCTGGAAGAAGCCCCCGGCTCCTGGCTTAGGATTGGCCTAGTTCTAGCATTTACAGCCATTTGGAGAGTGAACCAGTGGGTGGAAGACTTCTCTCTCTCTGTAATTCTGCTTCTCAAATAAATAAATCAAATTTTTTTTTTTTAATTAACCATCAGTCTAGACCTGTGTAGTTAATGAAGAAGAAACACTTTAAAGTCAGGGGAAAAAAAGCATACTTACCATTTAGTTTTATCAACCACTGCTGATTTTCCATGTTTCCTTCCTGATTTCAGCTGAAAGAGGTTTGGCTGTCACTAGTATTCAAAGGTAGTATGTTACTAGTATGCTCTTGGCACATCTTTGAGGTGGATTTTAGATTCAGAACAGACTGATTTGACCACAGTGCTAACTTGTTCAGTCAATGTTTGACAATACCAAGCAGGCTTTGTACAAGAGATTACTTCTGGAACTGCAGTGATGCGAAACCTAGGGAGACTCTGCATTTTGCTGGGTCTGAACCTACTCTAATCTGGGAAATCCTGTAAAATAAAAAATTGCAGAATTATGAACATAAGATTTGCCTGTGCAAGTGCAATCCCTTGAAGTGTAGGCTCCACTCAGTTCATGTTGAATCCACCTCAGCTGGGCCTTTTTGTGAACTTTTGTAGGCAGAAGAAAATATTCTTTTTTTTAAAAAAATATTTATTTTATTTATTTTAAAGACAGAGTTACAGAGAGAGGTAGAGACAGAGAGAGAGGTCTTCCATCCACTGGTTCACTCCCCAGATGGCTGTGTTAGGTAGGAAGTTAGATATGGGCTTATGTGTGTGTGACATAAAGGCCTAAAGAGAAGATGTCTATGTCCAGCATATGCTGCATCTCAAAGTCATCCTGATATTGTTTCAAGTGCAGCCTGGTATTCACATTCTGCCCTGCCCCCTTCTACCTGATAACCTGCCAGGTGGGGGTCCCACCCCTTCTGCCTGACAAATCTTCCAAAATCTCCCAGATGCAGCCCAGTATCTGCATTTCAAACACCCTGCTCCGGATCCCCATTCTCTAGGGGGTCCAGCTCACCCTTCCTCTGAACCCAGGATGGCGCCAGCTAGGCTTCCTCCTGTCTGATACCTTCAAGGGAACACTCAGATAGGAGCTTCTTAATATTTACAGCCATAAAATCCTTTGTTTCAGGAGGAGATGTGTGAAGACAAAGACCCATCTCCTTAAAAACCCTTGGCTTCAACCGAACTGTGCGCTCAGCCCTCTGCCTCTCTGCTGAGCCGCCTGCCTGGCCTGGCCAGGTGTAATCTCTCCACTCAACCATGTAATCTCACGCCCTCCCCCCAAGTCTGAGCAACTGGGCACTCTTAGGTCCTGTCAGGAGAGGTGCCCATCCCTTCTTATGGATGTCCCTACCCTAATACACTTTGCTACTTTTTACTTTCCACTCTCTCTCTCATGCCTGAATTCTTTCTTGCGCGAAGACAAGAACCCTGTCATTCTCCAGTAACACCTGCAACAGCCGGAGCTGCACTGATCCGAAGCCAGGATCCAGGAGCTTCTTCCGGGTCTCCCATGTGGGTGCAGGGGCCCACGCACTTGGTGTATTTTCTACTGCCCTCCCAGGCCATAGCAGAGAGCTGGATCAGAAGAGGAGCAGCCAGGACTAGAACCGGCGCCCATATGGGATGCCGATGCTTCAGTCCAGGGCATTAACCTGCTGTGCCACAGTGCCAGCCCCAGAAGAAAATATTTTCAACCTATAAAACTATACAGTCCAGCACTGTGTCATTTGGGGCATAAAGGCATAATATGCATGGCACCTGGGGCTAGCACTGTGGCATGGTGAGTAAAGCCACCATCTGCAGTGCTGGCATTCCATATGGGCATGGGTTCAAGTCCTGGCTGCTCTTCTTCTGATCCAGCCCCCCTCTATGGCCTGCAAGAGCAGCAGAAGATGGCCCAAATCCTTGAGTCCCTGCACCCATGTGGGAGACCTGCAAGAAGCTCCTGGCTTCAGATCTGTGGTGACTCTTCCTCGTCACCACCAGAGAATTAGGCAGGCTGCCCGCAGCTTGCCTTTGTCAAGGAGGGGAAATGCTCCACCTGCCACTCAGCCTCACCGAACCCGGGGAGTGGGGGGGTGGGGAGGGGGACAATCAGTCGAAGCAGGGGAGTCCTGCGGAAGCAGGATCTCACTTTATTGTAAAAGGGAGGTGTTTATATAACTGCAGTACATCGGGATGCGGGCAAGGGGTGGGGTGATGTGATGCAAAAGGGTTTTAGCCACTCCTATTATACAACCTTAATGATCTTTAGGCAAAAGCGCCCTGGGACTGGGTCCTTTACCGACAGAGATTTGAAACTTAAAGACAGGTTTTCAAATTCGAGGCAGGCTTAGGAAGCTCCTCTAGGCCTCTCCGGATTCAGCCTGCCCCACAAGATCCCTGCAGCTCTGGCCATTGCAGCCATTTGGGGAGTGAACCAGCAGATGGAAGACCTCTCTCTCTTTCTCTGCCTCTGCCTCTCTATAACTTTGCCTTTCAAATAAATAAATAAATAAATAAATCTTTAAAAAAGATGACTGGCATCTTCCTTTGGCAAGGTGCCTTTGAAAAGAGAGACAAGAGTCTTATATCTTATTCTGGCAAAGGTTTTTTGGAAGCAAATTAGCTCTATCAAAAAACTTTGCCCCTACCAGCGTTGTGGAGGAGTGGGTTAAACCACCAGCTGTGATAGCATACCATATCTGAGTGCTAGTTCAAGTCCCATTGGATCTAGGGCTGGCATTGTGGTATAGCAGGTAAAGCTGCCACCTACAACGCTGATACCCAATATGGGTGCTGGCTCATATCCTGGCTGCTCCACTTCCAGTTCAGCTCCCTGCTAATGGCCTGGGAAAAGCAGCAGAAGATGGAACAAGTGCTTGGGACCTTGCCACTGATGTGGGAGACCCAGATGAAGCTCCTGGCTCCTGACTTTGGCCTGGCCAGCCCTGGCTTTTGTGGCCGTCTGGGGAGTGAACCAGTGGATGGAAGACCTCTCTCTGTCTTTCCCTCTCTCTGTTTGTTTTTGTTTTTGTTTTTATTTTTATTTATTTATTTATTTATTTTTGACAGGCAGAGTGGACAGTGAGAGAGAGAGACAGAGAGAAAGGTCTTCCTTTGCCGTTGGTTCACCCTCCAATGGCCGCCGCAGCCGGAGCATTGCGCTGATCCGATGGCAGGAGCCAGGTGCTTCTCCTGGTCTCCCATGGGGTGCAGGGCCCAAGTATTTGGGCCATCCTCCACTGCACTTCCCTGGGCACAGCAGAGAGCTGGGTTCTAGTCCGGGTTGGGGCGCCGGTTCTAGTCCCGGTTGCTCCTCTTCAGTCCAGCTCTCTGCTGTGGCCTGGGAAGGCAGTGGAGGATGGCCCAAGTCCTTGGGCCCTGCACCCGCATGGGAGACCAGGAGAAGCACCTGGCTCCTGGCTTCGGATCAGCGCGGTGCGCCGGCCGCAGCACCTCGTCAGCAGCAGCCATTGTGGGGTGAACCAACGGCAAAAGGAAGACCTTTCTCTCTGTGTCTCTCTCTCTCACTGTCCACTCTACCTGTCAAAAAATAAAAATAAAAAATAAAGTAATGTACATTACTTATTTTCAGATCAACTTCCAAAAACACTTTATACATTGCCCTGAAGCAAATGTCTCTTGCTGAAGATGAACACAAACTCGAGAAAAACGCCTTGGTGCCTTTTCCACTGCATGCCATCCATATCTGCCCACTCCTACTTTGTCCCCTTCCCTTGTTTCTCTGCGGCATAGATCTTAGTGTGGTTCTCACACATTTCCCCATCAACATCCATGTGCCTCCTTTTAGAATGAAAGTCTCTTGGAAACAAACTTCCTGTCCTATTCCAATCTGTACCCCAAGGCACCTGGCACACAGTGGGCATGGAATGGTTCTGAATAATTCCCTGGGGATTTCCCCGTTTTACCTACATAGAACTACGGATGCATAAGAGGGACTGCCTGTTCTATGGGATGCTCAATCAAGGTGGCGAGATGAAGATTCTGGACCTGGTGCTTCCTAAACCTCTTGGTAGAGGCACTTAGAGAGCCTACTTTCCGACGTGTGGGTGTAGGAAAGACTCTGTTTTTCCCCCAAGTCAGGCATCAGCAAATTCATGAGAAGAGAGGAAGTGGCCCTGGAAGGCAGGCATCTGTAGGAACTGTCACTCTACCTCCAACAAGCTCTAACTCCCTCCCTTTAGCCCTCTAACCCAAAAAGACTCTGGACTTCTGAACCACAGGTAGGTGGACAGTCCCGGCTCCTTTCCAAAGTCAGATTTAGAGAAGAATCTTCAGGCCATTGAACAGCACAGAGGTTCACATTTGTACAACTTCCTGGCTTAGTTGTTTCTCTAGCCTAGTTCAGCACCAGAAGAAATACTAGATGTCCTATCATATCATTTGGAAGTAAGTTACTCCTTTAGTTAATATTTGATGTTGAACTAATTCAGGATTACATTTTCTGTCTTACTAATAGAAATCAGTTGCTGGTTTCATGTTGCCTTAATAGTCCATGAAAGCAGTTTCTTCGGTTCTCCAGTGGTAGCACAACAGAAAGCCACACAGATTTGGGTTTTTATTTGAAAGCACTCGTTCCTGACTACAGCTGATGCTTATATCCATTGATTCCAGCCTGCTCCTCCCTTTTCACCTGGATGGCTGTAACTGTTCTCTGTCGGTACCTCCAACTCTAGTCTCTCCTTTTCTAACCCCTTCTACGTGCGGTCACCAGACGAACTCTCCAGAAGTGGTTCTCAAAGACCAGCATCACCTAGGCAACAACTCTCAGCCCTGCTCTAGACCAACTCAATCAGTGACTGGTGGGGGAAGGGTATGGAGTTCCAAAAGCCTTCTAAGTGACTGGCATGCAGGCTCAGGTTTGCTTTAGAGCGCTGCTGTGATAACATGGCTCCCCATGGTGGCTCCTTGACCCTGGCACTCAAAACCTGGAAGATTTAGCTTCAAACTTCTACTTCCCCTTTTTGCACTCTACAGGTACACATGGACAATCTTCAAATACTGGCCTGTGTTCTGCCTTTCTTCCACTTTCCTTTTGTAAGCTTAGAACATTCTCTCCAAGATGTCTCAGGATCCCCAATGGCCCTTCGAAGCCCTGTTCTACTGACATTGCTCTAATAACATCTTCCCTGATCCAACTTCAAGTTCTTACTTCTCCTCTGTGCTCCAGAAACAATTTATACCTTTCTGTGTCACTATCTGCTTCTTCTTAATAGTCACTTTTACTTGCTATTTTGTCAGAGCATAAACTCCTTGAAAGCATGAACTTGGCTTTGCTCATCTGCATTGCCCACCATGTTTAAAACTGACTCATGGAATAGCACAAATCAGATTATTTATGATCTGAGTGAATAGCTGAGGAGTGAGCTGAAGGAAGAAGAAGTGACTATTTTTAAAGGAATGTAGATTTATTACTTCCTGGCCCCTCTCCTGCACTTCTGCAGCACTTTGTCATCCATGTACTGCTTGTTGCATCATGGTCTGAGCTTACGTGTTTCTTTCCCTGTGAGATCCTGCGGATAGGAATCCTGCCTTACTCACTTATGTGCCTCTAATACTAGGCAAAGTGCTTGGCATATTCTTTTTTTTTTTTTTTAAATTGATTGAAATTTAAAAACTATTTATTTGGAAGTCAGTTATGGATGAGGGGTGGGCAGGCAGGAGGAGGGAGAGAAAGAGACAGACAGAGAGAGAGAGAGAGAGAGAGACATTGACACTCTCCAAAAGGCTATCACACCTGGGCTGGGCCAGGCTAAAACCAGAAGCCTAGAAATCCATCCAGGTCTCCCATGTGGGTGGCTGGGCCCCAAGTACTTGAGCTGTCATCTGCTGCTTCCCAGGCACATTAGCAGGAAGCTGGATCAGAAGCAGAGTAGCTGGGACTCAAACTAGCATTCTGATATGGGATGTGGGCTTCCCAAGTAAGAGCTTAACTTGCTGCACCACACTAGCCATCCGCTGGTTCACTCCCCAGTTGGCCGCAATGGCCGGAGCTGCGGCGATCTGAAGCCAGGAGCCAGGAGCTTTCTCCTGGTTTCCCATGCTGGTGCAGGGGCCCAAGGACTTGGGCCATCTTCTACTGTTTTCCCAGGCCATAGCAGAGAGCTGGATGGGAAGTGGAGCAGCCAGGTCTCGAACCAGCGCCCACATGGGATGCCAGCGCTTCAGGCCAGGGCATTAACCCGCTGCACCACAGCACTGGCCCCACATGTTTTATTTTTATTCAGAAATAATTTATGACTTGTCTCTACAACTTGAACGAATGATATGACATGCAAACTGTCATAAAATGACAGTTAATTGCTTTTAATGTTAAATATTTTTTCTAAAATTATATGTCTAAACTGATTTCTTCTACAAGTCAATAAGAATATGATAAAATCATCTAACACAAAGACAAAGGACAGAAGCCTCAAAGAAACACAAATATTCACTAAATACATAAGGACATTTAAATTCATGAATAATCAGAAAATCCAAATTCAGATGGATTACTCATTCATCACATCAACAAAAAGATGTAGAGTATCCAGCGGTCAAAGGGTGAAGGGAAATGAATGCTGTTATTTTCTGTTGACTGCACAGTGAGTGTTCACTCCCCAGTTGGCCGCAAAGTCTGGAGCTGCGCCGATCTGAAGCCAGGAGCCAGGAGCTTCTTCTGGGTCTCCCATGTGGGTGCAGGGGCCCAAGGACTTGGGCCATTTTCCACTGCTATCCCAGGCCACAGCAGAGAACTGGATTGGAAGTAGAGCAGCTGGGACTCGAACTGGTGCCCATATGGGATGCGGGCCCTTCAGGCCAGGGCATTTACTCACTCCACCACAGTGCTGGCCCCGGGCAATTAAAATTTCATATCTCCAGTCTTCATCCCAACAATTCCATTTCTAGATATTCATTCTACAAAATACTTGCCTGTGTTCACAAAGAATTACGTACAAGTATGTTCACGGCAGCAATGCATGAAAAGACAACATAATCCAAAATCTATCAACAGAGGAATTATTAAATAAGTTATGATACCTATGCTACAGCCATACTATGGAATAGTTTAAATTATGCAGGGTCACAAGGAATACTGACCTTGACCCTGACCTGGTGTTGGAACTGTCACTTCCTTATATACTGGGGGGTAGAGCTTCAACCTCCTTAGGTGGCTCTGGAAGCTGAGCTGCTGTCTCCTGCCAGGTGTTTGACAGCTCATGCTCCATAGCACTTTGTGATAATGTGTAAGTTCCAGATCCAAATACAGATCTGTTACTTCAGTCAGGTTTGGATGCTGAGTCTGAACTTTTTTTTTTTTTTTTAAAGATTTTATTTATTTGATAGGCAGAGTTACAGACAGTGTGAGAGAGAGACAGAGAGAAAGGCCTTCTGTTAGTTCACTCTCCAAGTGGCCGCAATGGCCAGAGCTGCGCCGATCCGAAGCCAGGAGCCAGTTGCTTCCTCCTGGTCTCCCATGTGGGTGCAGGGGCCCCAGCACTTGGGCCATCCTCCACTGCTTTCCCAGGCCACAGCAGAGAGCTGGATCGGAAGAAGAGCAGCCAGGTCTCAAACCAGCACCCATATGGGATGCCGGTGCTTCAGGCCAGGGTGTTAACCCACGCACCACCGCGCTGGTCCTTGAACCTGCTATAGATGTAGAGGTATACCCTCAGGTTGCTCTGGAGAGGGAGTTCTGGTAAGCCTTGGCCAACATGTTGAGAACTGATGCTGAGTAACTCTGGATATTGAGCTTGACCCTGACCTAGTATTGGAACTGTCACTCTCTGTTGCACTGAGGATTGAGTTTCTACCTCTTTAGGTCACTCTGGAAGCCAAGCTGGGGACACCAGCTGGATTGGAGAGAAATCAACCTGTTTGGTGATTTCTGTTTGTTGAACTGGGACTTATTACTGGACTGGAGACAGCTTCCCTTTCTCAAGGAACTCTGGGGTCTGAGCTGGGGACTCTTGTGTGATTGAGTAAACCTCAATCTTACGTGTTTCTGGAAGCTGAATTGCGGCCTCTTGCTGGGTTTGAGGTGGTTCCACCTCAGGGAGTTCTCTAGGCAGAGATGTGGCCACATGCTGGGTTCGGGTGGGTTTCAACACCCAAGGGATTCTTGGGACTGAGCTGGGACTGCCCTCAGAAGTGGTAACAGGTTCCACTTCTCAGAAAACTGCAAACTGACCTAAGATCATCTGTTGAAGAGGAGGTGGTTCTACCACCTTACAAGACTCTGAAGGTGAAGCTATGGCTTTCTAGGGTTTGGAGATGGTTCCACCCCCTCGGGGGCCTCTCAGGGCAGAGCACTGACCGCTGCTGTGCTGGAGAAGCACTGGCCTCCCCAGGAGGCTCTGGAGGGGGACCTAAGGCCCTCCTCGGGGTTGTTCATTACTTATCCTTCCTAAGGGGCTCTGGTGGTCCAGCTGGGGCTTCCTTACAGACTGGAGAAAGTTGCTCCTCCTTAGGGAGCCTGGAGTCTCACCTGCGAACTCACTCAGCTAGAGAAGACGCAACCTTTTCAAAGTGCATTGGAAGGAGCATCAAGTTAGGCTGGAGTAAATTCAGCTAGCTCGGCGGGAACTGCAGGCAAAGCAGGGTCCTCTGCTGATCTGCGGGAGGTTTAATCGCCGCAGTGAGATCTGGAGTTACAGTCGGCTCGAGAGCCACATGTCTGTCTGTGTGCTTTCAGGCAACTTCAAGTGCTGACTTTGGAAAATTGTTTCCAGATTGAGAGGTGAAAACATCATCACACAATGCAACAGAAAGAAATCATTACTCTCCACAGATGACGTTGGAGGCTAAGGTAGTTGTTTTTTGGACTAGTAGTTGTTTAATACCCACAGATGGCTTTTGAGGCAGAGCTGAACTCTCCTTCTGGCTCGGAGAAGGGTCCTCAAGAGGTTCTGAAGACTGACTTGGGACCACTTTTTCAAGTAGAAAATGTGGATTCTTTTCAGCTAAGTTTAGCTGCTAAACTGTAGAGCTTGCTGGCCTTTAAAAAGCTCAAACTACATAGAGGACACTGTGATGCTGTTGGGACCTCTTGCTGGGTTGCAGTTTCAATGTCATCAGTGAACTCTGTAGGTTTAACTGTGACATTGTGGGGCCGGTGCTGTGGCGCAGCGGGTTAACGTTCTGGCCTGAAGCACCAGCATTCCATATGGGCGCCGGTTCGAGACGTGGCTGCTCCGCTTTCAATCCAGTTCTTTGCTATGGCCTGGGTAAAGCAGTAGAAGATGGCTGAAGTCCTTGGGCCCCTGCACCCGCGTGGGAGACCTGAAAGAAGCTCCTGGCTCCTGGCTTTGGATTGGCACAGCTCCAGCCGTTTCCGCCATTTGGGGAGTGAACCAGCAGATGGAAGACTTCTCTCTCTGTCTCTCCTCTCTCTGTGTATCTCTGACTTTCAAATAAATAAATAAATATTTTTTGAAGATTTATTTATTTGAAAGAAAGAGTTACAGAGAGAGGTAGAGAGAGGGAGAGGTCTTCCATCTGCTGGTTTACTCCCCAGATGGCTGCAATGGCTGGAGTTGTGCCGATCTGAAGCCAGGAACCAGGAGCTTCTTCCAGTGGGTGCAGGGGCCCAATGACTTGGGCAATCTTCCACTGCTCTCCTAGGCCCTAGCAGAGAGCTGGATCAGAAGAGGAGCAGCCGGGACTAGAACTGGCGCCCAGATGGGATGCTGGTGCTTCAGGCCAGGCCTTTAACTCGCTGTGCCACAGCACCGGCCCCATTAATAAATCTTAAAAAACAAAACAAAACAAAACAGTGACATTGTGCATGTTGAAGGCTGAACTTGATCATGACCTGGAGGAGACACTGTCATAAATCTGTGGAGGTTGAGCTACAACTTCAATAGTGTTCTCTGAGCTGAGGCGGAGCTTCTTGTTGGATTGGGAAATGTCCAAACTCCTTGGGGGACTGTAAATTCTCAGCTGTTGGCTCTGCTGGATTGGAGAGGTTTTCTCATCCTGAGTAACATCTGGAGATTGAGGAGGAGCCTCTAGCTAAATTGGTAAATGTTCAGCTCCTTCAGGAGGTTGTGGAGGTAGAGTTCAGGCCTCAGGCTGAAGGTCTTGCAACATTAACTGGGAATGAGGGCAGCTCTGTAGCCATCAGGTTACTCTAAGCTCCGTATCTACAGGTCTAGCTATGCAATTGGGCAAGTGAGAGAGCATCCTGACTTGGACAAGGAGCATTTACTCATGACGTAGATGACTGACCTACACCTGATTCAGTAAGTAGATAATGCTGCATTGACATCTCATACTGGGTTCAAGAAGTTTCACCCTCTATACTGGGTTCTGGAGTCATGGTGAGTTGTAGGTCCAAATGTTGAATAGATTACAGTCAGATGTTAAGTCCAAAACTGGTGTGGATGTGTAATCAGGTATAAATAACACAAGCAAGCCATTTTGATGACTGAAATGTAAAGCCAGGAAGCTGATGCCTCAGGGCTGGACCGCTGGCTTCCTGCTTGTCCAAGACCTAAGACACAAATTTCCTTGTCCCTTATCTCAATTTCTTTTGCAGAGCAGGACCTGGTCAGGTTAGATTTAATCTCATCTCCTGTTGACCCTGAGGACCACCGTGAGGAAATAAGCACTGACATGTGACACCAGAGGCCTACAGCCCCTTTGTGACTTCACCCCACAAGTACTCTCTTCCCTGCGGCTTCCTTTTTATTTATTCATTTTTTAAAGATTTATTTATTTGAAAGGCAGAAAGTTACAGAGAGGCAGAGACAGAGGCAGAGAGAAGTCTTCCATCTTCTGGTTCACTCCCCAAATAGCCAGGAGCCAGAAACTTCTTCCAGGCCTCCCCACATGGGCACAGGAGCCCAAGGACTCAGGCCATCCTCTACTGTTTTCCCAGGCCAGGGCAGAGAACTGGATTGAAAGTGGAGTAGCTGGGACTGAACCAGTGCCCACATGGGATGCCGGCACTGCAGGTGGCAGCTTCACTCACTAAGCCACAGTGCCAGCCCCCATTTCAGCTTCTTAATAAGACCCCAAACACTTTCCTGCAACAATAGCAGTCCTTTAGAACTGGAAATCTGCCACCCTCTCATCTACTGATAGAACGTTCCCTTGACTTCACCCCCAAACCCTGTCCTTTTTATTTTGATTTGGCACCAGGGACAGGGACCAAGCTTTTGACAAGAATCTCAGAGTATTTTGTGGGAACTGGAATCTTCTGCAAGTGTGCAGTATGTTCAGCCTCTGTAATGGGTTTGGGAGTGATAGCGAGCTTCAGGTCCAGAGGCTGAAATGTGATACATAATGTTGTGAGATTGATCCTGACCTGGGTTTAGAACCATCAACCCCTGACACAGTGGAGTTGAACGTCAACCTCCTCGGGTGGCTCTGGAAGCTGGATTTTTGTGTCCTTCATCACTGTTGCAAGTGCACCCCCTATAGCAGCTTGTGGAGTCATGAGAAGTTCTAGGTCGAAAGGTAGACCCGTGACTTCAATCAGATTTGGATGACGTACCTAAGCCTGGAGTGGACACAGCAGTATTCCCTCAGGGTGCACAGGAGAAGGAGTTATGGCAGGCCACAGGCCCAAGGCTTGGAATGTGATGCTAGGTAACTCTGGCAAGTAAGTTTGATCTGATACAGTGTTGGAACTGTCACCTCCTGACTCACTGGGGCTTGATGTACAACTTTTTAGTGGGCTCTGGAGTTTGATCTGGGACCTCTTGCTGGACTAGAGATGGCTTTCCTTTCTCAGGAGCTCTGTGGGGATCTGAACTTGAACAAAGTCTTTTTTTTTTTTTTTAAATATGTGTTTATTTGACAGAGTTATAGAGAGAGGTAGAGACAGAGAGAAGTCTTCCCATCTGCTGGTTCACTCTCCACATGGCCACAATGGCCGGAGCTGCACCGATCCGAAGCCAGGAGCCAGGAGCTTCTTCTGGGTCTCCCACGTGGGTGCAGGGACTCAAGCACTTGGGCCATCCTCCACTGCCATCCCAGGCCATAGCAGAGAGCTGGATTAGAAGAGGAGCAGCCAGGACTAGAACCGGCGCCCATATGGGATGCTGGCGCTTCAGGCCAGGGCCTTAACCCGCTGCACCACAGTGCCAGCCCTGAAGAAAGTCTTTTGAGATTGAAGAAGATTCCACCATATTATGTGGTTCTAGAGGCTGAACTGTGGCCTCTTGCTGGGTTGGAGATGGTTACACCTTAGGGATTTCTGGAGGCAGAGATGTGCTCACATGCTGGGTCAGGGTGGGCTGATATGGAAGAGAAATGTATGGGTTTTGTCCCCAGTTGGAATGGAGACAGATGCTCCCAACTGATGGAGGAGATCCGTGCCCAGAATGGGGGTGGGGCAATTGGGGAGGACAAGAAAGGACTGTAGGAGGGTAATATCTCCAAAGGATCAATAGAAAGGAGTTTTGTTCAGTGTCTCAATGCTGCCTTTCATGCCAAGAGCAGAGGCAGAGGAAGGAAGGAGTGGGCCACAATAGTCATTTAAAACAGGTAAGCTAGTCCCAGTATCCACCAAGAAAGAGATCCACTTGCCAGGCACTGTCCCTGTCACCCTTGGGTCCGTGGAATTGTTTGTGATGGGGGCTATCAAACCTGGGCCTCCTCATTCTGTGAAGTTTACTTGAGATGAGATGTCCTGTGCTAGGGTATGCAGAGCAGAGGGCTGTCCCAGGTGGGAAGTATGTCCCCTCTTGGGCCAGTCCATCTTTCACCATACCCACTGTCCACAGCTGGGACATGGTGTAGTGGGACACCTCAGGCTGAGGCAGGCCTTGGCCCAGCACCCAGTATTGACACATTGAAAACAGGCTCCCAGAGGCCTGGGATTTGGCTTGCGGTTAGACTTGTTAGTGGTTTGGTGGATTAGAGAGGCAAGAACCTGACACTTTAATTTTGTATTTTTCTCTTTTTGAATCTTTAGTTCCTCATTCCTATTAAAGATGTGAAAAGCTGCGTCGATAAGGTCTTTTTAGGGCGTGTATGGATTGTTCTTCAGCTTTTAGAGTTTGCACCAGATATCTGGGGGCAATTGAGATATAAATTGGAGATGTAAAAACAACTGTCATACTCTTGTCTTGAAATTTATAGAAGGCATTGGATCTTCTGGTAAATGTCTTCATAAGTTGGTATTTAACAGTTAAAATTGCTTGCTAAGTTTCCATTTGATATTAATGAATATTAATAGGTAGGTGATCTGGGAAGGCTTACTTGTTCCCTCCTTTCTCTTTTCTCTTCAAGGTGGGAAACTGACTCTATTCTGAAGGATTCTCTATTGGGGTGTACACTTTTATCTTTAGACCTTATAAAAGGGCTGGCTAACAATCTTTCTGTAATACTAGCATAGCCAAATGAGAGCTTAAATTATGATTTCACAGCTGGGTTTACTTTGCCATGGGCTCAGTAAACAGGCAAAACCTCCCTTTTCAAACCAAATGAAGGGAGAGGAAGTTTTAAAGTGAGAACATAGCTTTCCTCATGGGTATTGTCTGCCTCACAGAAAAACCACTATCAGAATGTGCCTCTGAGTATAGACTTCTAGCTTAGGCCACCAAAGATTAGGAATGGGACTGAGCACCCCCTTGACTTGCATCCTCTCAAAGGTTTCCTCTGGTCTACTTTACCAGAAACCAGGAGGGAAGAGGAGCAAGGTAGGCAGTAGTAGCAATGTAAAGACAGGGGCAGGCTAATTAATGGCTGCTTTACACAGTGATCTGCCATCAAGGAGATGCGACAGGCCAATCAACCACAAATGGTATTGGTTTTCTATGTGGAAAGCCAGGGCTTAGGGTGAATACAGAAGTCAGCTTTGGAAGAGCCCTGGCAGCTCTGCCAGCCAAGAGTTTGGTCACTGGAAATGGAACTGCCCTGGAGTCAAAGGACTCCCAGGTCAAAGCCACAGACCTTGTGGGCTATAAGCTTAAAAGCCCTTCACTCAGCCCAGCTTCCAAAGTAACCACTGCTATTGAGGGATGGCCAAGTAGGTTCAGTAACATTGCAGAACTTCGTTTTAGAGATGCCACCTACCTCCTATCCAGGCCAGCTCTCCTCCCAGGCCAGCTAGGTGATGAAGTCAACAGGGTGCCTTCCCTAAGAAAGTTCACACCTCCCTTATGATGTCTCTTCCAGGACCCCATGTGAAGAGATAGGTCTGGACCTCATATCTGGCCAGGCCTTAACTCACCTGATTGTTATCAGGTCCCTCCTGTCAGTTTCTATTTGCTGCTCAATGGGAAAACTTGCTTGTGGCTTAGACGGCACCTTTCTTAGGTCTCCTAATAATGACCCTGTCCTTTGTTTTAGACCCTGTGAGTTTAAATTGCTTGTTAGAGTCGTTTTCTCCAGACTTGAAACAGTGAACTTGTGGATGACCATGCGCCTGAAACCTCAGATGGAAGCAGTTTCTGCAAGCTGCCGCTGCCATCCCGCTCAAGAAGACACCTCCTGCTGGAGCCCTGTCTTGACTGCCATTCCCAATGACACCCCTTTTCAGCGTGAAGCAGCCACAACAGTCATCAACCACTTCCCCTAACAGAAGTTAGGGTCTATTCTTGTGAGGGGGTGGATTGTGAGGAGTCAGATGGGGCAATAGGCAGTCAGAGTGGTCCCAGTGGGAATGAAGGGTGCAACATCTTTAGCAAGGTCAAAAGTGCCTGCCTGCCCACTCCTTGAAAGCTTTCAATCTCTCTCTCTCTTTTTTTTTTTTAATAAAGATTTATTTATTTACTTGAAAGTGAAAGTTATACAGAAAGAGAAGGAGAGGCAGAGAGAGAGAGAGAGAGGTATTCCATCCACTGGTTCATTCCCCAGATGGCTGCAACAGCTGGAGCTGTGCCAATATGAAGCCGGGAGCCAGGAGCCAGGAGCTTCTTCTGGATCTCCCATGTGGGTGCAGGGGCCAAAGCACTTGAGCCATCTTTTGCTGCTTTCCACGGCCATAGTGGAGAGCTGGACCGGAAGCGCAGCAGCTGGGACTCGAACTAGTGCCCACATGGCATGCCGGCACTGCAGGTGGCGGCTTTCCCTGCTAAGCCACAGCGCCAGCCCTGAAAGCTTTCAATCTTATGAGAATCACAAGGGAGTGGCAATTCCTTCCTTTTTTTTTTTTTTTTTTTTTTTTGACAGGCAGAGTGGATAGTGAGAGAGAAAGACAGAGAGAAAGGTCTTCCTTTTGCCGTTGGTTCACCCTCCAATGGCCGCCACGGCTGGCGCGCTGCGGCAGGCGTACCGTGCTGATCCGAAGGCAGGAGCCAGGTGCTTCTCCTGGTCTCCCATGAGGTGCAGGGCCCAAGCACCTGGGCCATCCTCCACTGCCTTCCCGGGCCACTGCAGAGAGCTGGCCTGGAAGAGGGGCAACCGGGAAAGAATCCGGCACCCCGACCTGGTCTAGAACCCGGTGTGCCGGCGCCGCAAGGTGGAGGATTAGCCTAGTGAGCCGCGGCAATTCCTTCTGAGCTCCCAGTTTACTGTAAAACAAATTAGGTATCCCACCCTTCTGATGGCTCTTTTTATTTAATCATGAGCAAGCCAGACAGGATAAAAGATTGCAAATCAGGTCTTTTGATGGGTCTTGTCCCCACCTTGTAACTGAAAGTCAAGTTTTTTTCTTTCCCAAAATTGTGATTAAAAACCCCAGTACCATGGGTCTCTTTGGGTTTTGCCTTTCTTGGAGCCCCCATCCATGCCACTCTTTGACTCTAATAAGTCTTGCTTCTACCAGGCTCCGGGCGTCATGTACTACAAGTTTAGTGGCTTCACGCAAAAGTTGACGGGAGCATGGGCTTCAGATGCCTATTTCCCACAGGGATTAAAGCCTGTGGTTTCCACAGAGGCACCACCTATCATATTTGCTACTCCAACTAAATTGACCTCCAACTCTCCCGCATATGATTATGCTGGGAAAAACAAAGTTCCAGAGTTGCAGAAGTTTTTCCAGAAATCTGATGGTGTGCCCATCCACTTGAAACGAGGCCTGCCTAACCAAACGCTTTACCTGACCACCATGGCGCTGACTGTGGGAGGGACCATCTACTGCCTTATGGCCCTCTACATGGCTTCACAGCCCAAAAGCAGATGACTTAGACTCTACCCCGGGCCCCTTCTCTCCCTTCCATTTCTCCTTCAGTCAACCCTGTAGTATGGGATACATCCTACCCTGTGATCGCCATCCACCATGCTCCTATTTGCATCTCCCTAAAGGATTCCATAAAAGCTATTATTGTTCTCCAGTATCTTTTAACTCCAGAGGCCATAGAGGCATAAGACGATTATAAACCACCTCCTTCAAGGTCGCATCCTTGTTCCTACCCACTCACCTCACAACACTCAGACTTCCTGTCAGAAATTTGGTTGGCTCCTTCCACCTGGTACAGGACCTCAGATACATCTCTTCTGTTCTATCCAGTCATTCTTAAGTCCTATACCCTCCTTTCCCTAATAGCCCCCATGAATTCTTTTTTCCCTGTTTTGGACCTGAAGGATGCTTTCTTCATGAGTCTTCTCATCCCCTCCTCCCAACCACTCTTTGCCCTTACCTGATCTGATCCCAATTCCCTCCCACCTTACACAACAGCTTATCTGTTTTATTCCAAGGATTCTGAGACAGCCTTCATTACTTTGGACAGCCCTCCTCCTCCAAGCAAACTTAGCTTCTATCAACCCTTTTACTCAACGCCCTTCTTCAATATGTTGATGACCTTATACTCTGTAGCCCCTCTCAAGAAAGCTGTCTTCAACATACTGCCAGTCTTTTAAAATTTCTTTTTTTTTTTAATTTTTATTTTATTTGAAAGACACAGTTACAGAGAGAGGCAGAGACAGAGAGAGTTCTTCCATCCACTTGTTCACTCCCTAAATGGTTGCAACAGGTGGAGCCATGCCGATCCAAAGCCAGGAGCCAGGAGCTTCTTCTGGGTCTCCCAAGTGGGTGCAGGGGCCCAAGAACTTGGGCCATCTTCCATTGTTATTCCAGGCCATAGCAGACTGGTTTATTGACAGTAGTGCTCCAAAAACTCCCATCCTTTTTCTGCTGGATATGTGATAATCAAGGGATATCATGATAATACCTTCTCTTTCCCCCCCAGAAAGTTGAAGCTCAACTCCTACCTCATGGCACAACCTCTCAACAGGCTGAACCACCTTGACTCAAGCCACGACTTTACCAAAGGGGAAGACTATTAACTTCTATGTAGAGTCTCAATATGCCTATAACATCATCCAATTCAATACCTAGATACGGCAAGAAAGAGGCTTTCTGACCACCTGAGGGACTACTATAATAAATGGCAAACTGATAAAGGTCCTTCTAGGTGAGGCCCAACTATCCATACAAGCTGCCATCATCCATTGTAAAGGATATCAGAAAGACAAACAGTATTTATTGGAAGCTAACAATCAAGCTAACCTAACAGCTAAAATGGTTGCCCATGGTGAAACAGTCCTATTGTTTCTTCAAAATGGCTCCTATCTATTCAGATATAGAGATCTCTCAAGTTCAACAACAAGGGGCCTCCAAGGAGCACTCATGTTAGTTTCTAGATAATAAACTAATACTCCCCTCTTCTCTCTAAGTTACTTAAGCCACCCCCCCAACTCTCTATATCATTCAAACTGAAGCTCCCTTCTTCATTTTGTAAAATGACACATACACCTGACCCCTACTATACAGGAAATTCTGCGTACTGTATCCCAGACATGTAACATCTGTCAGACTGTTAACACTAACTCCAGTATCAGAACACCCCCATTCCCTACTCATCAGGCCCGTAGATCACTCCCAAGAGAGGACTGGCAGCTTCGCTTCACCCATATGTCACCAGTTAAATGGATATGTTATCTTCTGGTTATGATGGATACCTTCCCAGGTTGTGTGCAGGTTTTTTCCATTACCAACAAAAGAGCCATCACCATTTCTACTATATTATTAAGAGACATTATTCCCAGGTTTCGACTCTCCATATCCATTCAATTGATTAACAGACTGGAATTTATCTCCCAAATTACTCACCTAGTATCAACCTCTCTCCATGTCTCATGGTATTTCCACATTACTTATCATTGCCCCTCTTCAGTAAAAGAATGGATGAATGGGATTTTAAAACAAGCTCTGACAAAACTCTCCATCCAGGTCCATCTAGACTGGGTAAAACCCATTCCTTTGGCCCTATTAAAAATTAGATCTTGGGACTGGTGCTATGGTATAGTGGGTAAAAATGCTGTCTGCAGTGCTGGCATCCCATATGGGCATCAGTTCAAGTCCTGGCTGCTCTACTTCTGATCCAACACCCTGCTAATGTGCCTGGGAAAGCAGTGAAATATGGTTCAAGTCCTTGGGCCCCTGCATCCATGTGGGAGACCTGGAAGAAGTTCCTGGCTCCTGGCTTCAGATTGGCCCAGCTACAGTTGTTGCACCCATTTGGGGAGTTAACCAGTGTGTGGAAGATCTCTCTCTCTCTCTCTCTTTCTCTCTCTGTCTCTATCTCTAGCTCTCTGTAACTCTGCCTTCCAAATAAATAAATCTTTTTTTTTTTTTTTTAATGAATTAGATCTTGGGGTTGGCATTGTGGTACAGTGGGTTAAGCTACCGCCTACAATGCTGACATCCCATATAGGCAGCTGCTGGTCTGAATCCTGGCTGCTCCACTTCTGATCCAGCTCCTTGCTCATATGCCTGAGGAAACAGCAGATGGCTTAAGTCCTGGGACCCCTGTACCCATATAGGAGATCTGGATGAAACTCCTGGCTACTGGCTTTGACCTGGCCCTGCCTGGCCATTATGGCCATTTAGGGAGTGAGCCAGAGGATGGAAGATCCCCCCGCCCGCCGCCATATATATATATATATATATATAAAAGAATTAGATCTCTTCCCTGGAAAGTGTTAATGCTCAGCCCATTTGAAATTCTCTATGGGAGACATCTTCTTACACCAGACTTCCCTCCCCTCCATGACTCTGAAGCCATTCCTTCTCCTCTTACCTTTCCTTTTCTCAATGAAATGCATTCTTACTTATGGACATATGCAGACATACACCTGCCTCAACTATACCCTCTATTTCTAACTGTACTCCTACCTTTCGACTCAGTGACTGGGTCTATCTTAAACAAAATGAGGCTATTTTAAAGCCAAAATGGAATGGACCATATGAAGTGATATTGACCACTTCTACCACAGTTTGATTCACCCTCCCTGGGTACTTCATTAAAATTTCAATTAATTAAAATCGTAAAATCTCCCCTGTACAACTCTACTCCCACAGGACACACAACTTTCAGTTTGACACAGCTCCCCTGCGCTACTGAGAGAACTGCCTCCTCATGCCCCTGGCAATTCCTGAATTCTGCAGATTCTCTAAGTAATTCTACAAGAAAGACAGTGTATTCAGCTCCATCAGTCCACCTCTTCAAACTCGTCTCAGACCTATGGCTTGTGGGGAGCAACTGGGAGCAACTCGGACTAGACTAAGTTACTGGAATTAAGAGTTATTCTATGCATCTGCTCTCCCACAATATGGCGCTGGGAGAGGAGGAAACAGCTTCTACACAGCTGCCTCCAGTTCAACCAATAAACAGCAGGACCTGCTCCTGATTGGAGGAGAGCAGCGTACTCGGCGTGTGGGTAACAGAGTTGGGATTGGTGGAAGAGGACTATAAAGGAGGAGAGAGACAACATGCACCAGGAACATCTATCTGAAGGAACACCTGTGCAGCCCCGGAGAGAGCCGGCTGGCGGTGTGCCGCTCCCCCGCGGAAGTGGGGAAAGTGGCTAGGGGGAACCGCCCTTCCATGGAGGTGGAAGGGATGGTAGCCAACCTGGGAAGAACCAGCAGCAAACCCGGGGAGGGCTGAGCAGACAAAAGAACAGCGCAGGGTTCTGTGTCGTTCTTCCATGAAGACGGGGAGCAACAATGGCTCTATGGTGATCTCTGTGACTTCACTCCTACTCAGCTATCCTTCTTTACCTTCTGTTTATATATCTTACTGTAATGCATTGTCACCTCCTGTTACTATACTTAGCTGTAATACTGGCCTTAATCTTTGCCATAGGATTGGCAAAAATTACCCCAACCAGCTGGACCTGTAGCAAAAAATTTCTCTTAGCACTCTTTTTCAATTTCTAGGTAGGATGTTTTTCTGTTGTCTGCTGCTTCTAGCGTTGTCCCCTTCCTTTGTGGTCCAACACCCTTTGATTCCAAACTCCTACATACCTCTCACCAACAGCTCCTCTCATCTGTTCTTTGAATCTGACTCCAACCTCTCTTCATGTTGGATCTGTATATATTCCTCCCTCAAGGGCTGGCAGGCCCTCTCTACTTCCTACCAGTTCTGGATGGATACCGAGGGATTTCTTTTTACTACATAGACCAAAACCTTCCTGATAAAACCTCAAGATTTAAGAGCCTTTGAGGCCTTACAGACACAAGTATGCATGCTGCAAGAACAAAAATCACAAGTAGTTTCATCTGTTCAAGGCATTTTTGCAATGGCAATAATGATTGGTCAAGCCCCTTTATGTATCCACATTCTCCCTATCCCTCTTCCCAAGAAGTTAGCTTATTGTCCCACACGGCTTGTAATGGATCACTATCCCAAACCCCACCTCGCAACACACTATTGCTACACTCCTTCTCTAAACTAGTGAAGGAACCCCAAAGGGTTCTGGATACAGCTCATTCCCTATAACACTCAGTTCTGGCTCCTTTGGTTAATGCAACCTGAATGATCTCTCAATTTGCTCAGGATAATCCACAGCATCAATATGTGCCCCAATTCTGAACATCCAAACCGCTTGCTCCCTCAAATGCTCAGACCCATATGTTCTATTTTTCACCAGTAAATGCCCTGCTTCTAGAAAATTTACACCATGTTCCCCACCACACAACTGACAGCCCCCTGCTGCAACCACTAGCAGTGGTCTCTCTGGCAAATACTTTTCATGCATTCAGATGATCATCAACACTACAAGAATCAATTCATCCACTTTTCACTACCAATTTTATGAGATGTATATGACCAAAGACAGGGGTGTTCTTTCTCTGTGGCAACCAGGCATACATTTGTCTACCCACTCACTGGACAGGGACTTGTACTCTCGCTTTTCTAGTTCTTTGTGCTATACTCTAACTTTATTCCCCATCCTTCTAAACCAATGCATAATCTCACTCTGTGTTCTGGCAGAAATTGTGACAGGAGCAGCCAGATTGGCAATTTCAGTAGACAAATTTGAACACTTGTCTCTCACTCTCAAAAAAAAAAATAGATGACCTAGCACAACTGTCTCATCTCCAAGACAAGGTAGATTCCTTGGTGACAATGATCCTTCAAAACTGAGGATTAGACCTCTTCTATCCCCAAAAAGGGAGGACTTCCCTCTTTTTAGGTGAAGAGTGCTGCATTACACATAAGAAACACACTCACGAAATGCATTCCAAGAATAACCTTGCCTCATTTTGCTCATCTTTTCCACCACGGGCAATTTCTTTACAATCTCCTATTCTCATAATCATAGCACTTTCATTTCTACCATGTCTAATTAACATATTTCAGAAGTTCTTAGAGGAAGCCATGACAGCTATATCCTGAGACACCATGCAGGAAATTTTAAGAATGCTCTTCTCCAATCAATCTAATTCAAAGAACAAACTCACTGGCCCTCACCAGCAGGAAGCAGCTGAAAGAGACTGGTGCCCCATCTCCCTCTCTGTCCTTACATCAGTAATGATGGATTGTGAGTACCAAGTTAGAGTTGCACCACCATTTTAGGAGTTAGCAATTAATGCAACCCCATACCAAGCCCCAAAGTCCACACTAGCCGAAAAAGACTGTAAACCAGCTCAGCTCTGCCTAATGCCTGCCCACTGAGTGCCAAAAGCAGCCCTGACTATATAAACTCCTAGTCTGTACAAGAACAGAGCTCTCTACCTTCACAGGTAGATGGGGGCTTCTCAGGTTTATCTCTGAATAAACCTGTTTTGGCTGTTGAATTCGTTTTCTGCATCATTTTGTTTTCATTTCTGAAGCGGGCTCTGAAGTTATGGTCAGCTCAAGATACACATGTCTGGGCCTGGAACTGTGGCCCAGAGGGTTAAGCTACCACCTGTGATGCTGGCATCCCGTTTGAGTCCCAGCTGCTCTGCTCCTGATCCAGGGTCCTACTAACATACATGCTTGGGAAGGCAGCAGAAGTTGGCTTGAGTTCTTGGGTCCCTGCCACCCATGTGGAAGACCAAATGGAGATTCAGGCTCCTGGATTTGGCCTGGCTTGGCTCCAACCATTGTGGCCATTTGGGGAGTGAACCAGTGGATGGAAGATCTCCCTCCCTCTCTGCAACTCTGCCTTTCAAAAAAAATCTTTAAAAACAAAAATCCACATTTGTGCTTTTAGGCCAATTTAAATGCTCACTTTGGAATTTTGTTTCCATAGTGAGAGGTGAAAATGTCATCATATGCAGTAGCGGAGTCACTAATTTCTACAGACTGTGCTGGAAGCTGAGGCAGATATTCTTGTTAGACTAGTAATTGCTCAACACACACAGGGGCTTTTGAGGCAGAGCTGAACTCTCCTGGTTTGCAGAAGGTTCCGCAATAAGTTCTGCAGGCTGCGCTGGGAGCCCTTGATCAGGTGGAGAATACTTACCCTTTTCATGTTGGTTTAGCTGCCGAGCTGTAACTGCTTGCTGGTCTTTCAAATGATCAAACTGCATTGGGGACACTTTACTGTGCTGGGACCTCCTGTTGGGTTGTGGTTTCAACCGAGTTAGTGAATTCTGTAGGTTTAGCAGTGACATTACGCATGCTGAAGGCCAACGTTGATCACGACCTGGAGGAGAAACTGTCATGATCCCCTGGAGGTCGAGCTACAACTTCATTAGGGATCTCTGCAGGCTGAGCTGGGGGCTTCCTGCTGGACTGGAGAAGGTCCAAACCCCTCCAGGCTTCCGGTTGTGTTGGAGGGGATTTCTCATCCCGAATATCTTCTGGAGATTGAGGTGGAGTCTCCAGTTGAATTGGTCAAGGTTCAGCCCCTTCAGGCGGCTGTGGAGGTCTTATACTGAGTAGTGGAAGGTTCCACATCATTAATTGGGACTTAACTACACGGTTGACTGGAGAAGGTCCTACCTCTCCAGTAGGTTCTGATGGCACGGTCAGCTGCAGATGCAGAGGTTTCCTAGTCACACTGGGCACGTCGGAACGATTAGCTTGACGGTGACCCAATGTCAGACTAGCACTTCGTGATGCTCTGGAGACTGGGGTGTTTCCTGCTGCTTGCTTGCAGAGAGTTCTACCTCAAAGGCATGCTCTGGAGATTGAAGTGGGGCTTCCAGAAGATTCAAGTTCCGCAGAAGACTCAGAAGGCTTACTTCGTTGCTCCTGTTCATGAGAAGGTTCAGTCTTCAATGGAGGGCCAAGAATCTGAGTCCTCCTGCTGTGCTGGGGAAGGTCTGAACTCGTTAGGATATTGAAAAGGATATTGATAGCTGATCCTGCTAACTAGGAAAAGATTCTGTCTACACAGGAGGACCTGGAGTCCAAACTGGCACCTCCTCCTGCAGAAATGGAGATATATAATCTCCTTAGGAAGCGTTGAAGTTACGGTAACATTCACATCTACTGGTCTGTCACATTGGGCAATGTGGGGCAATTAGGTACACGTGGCAATTCAAAGATGGCACCCAAAGGAAGTAAGGTGGGCAGTGTCCAAAGTCGTTTACCACCAAAGCTGATTGGCTGCACAGCATCAGGGGAGGTGACAACTGATGATGAGTGTACAGACATATGGCTGGTCCTGTAAAAAGTCACCCCGTAAATTGACCTTATAAGTAATTGGTTGGTCCTTAAGCCCTGCCCCAGTAATCCTGCGGTCTTGTGCTTTAAAAGGCTTTGCTACACGTGCAATAAACCGAGTTCTTGCTTGCTTGACTTGACTCCCCACTGCGTCTGACTGTCTCCGGGATCGAGAGGCTGGGGAACGGGTGAGTGGCGCACTTACCTTTCTTCGGACCCAGTCCATCCTCGTTCGGGTGGACTAAGACCCTGCACAACTATGGATATAGTTTACCTAGAAACTTACCTCTGGAATTCCAGAAGAAACTGCATGAGGCTGCAGAGCCCCTGAGCAAACTGAACAGTCTGAATTCCAAGTTGTTGTGGCCTCTTTCTGGGTTGTGGAGCACTCAATATCCCCAGGGATTTTGAAGTCTGAGCTGAGCCAACCTTTTGGGTTGAAGACTCCACCTCCTCAATACTGAGGCAAGCTGAGGCAGATGCTGGCTTGCAGTAGTTTGAACTTTCTTACTGCCGCTGAATGTTTCATAAGCTCCATTCTGCAGGCTTAACTGTGACACTGGGTGAGTTTGAGTGGACAGCTTCATTCTGACTTGCACATGGAGGATTTACCTCATGAAGCATTGATAGCTGACCTACACCTGCCACAGTAGCAAGTAGATGCTGAGCTGGGGCTTCACACTGGGCTGAGAAAGTTCACCCTCTCTAATGGGTTCTGAAGTTATGGTAAGTTGGAAGTCCAAATGTTGAACTGTGGAGTTAGATTTGGATGCTGAGTCTGAACCTTGTATGGATGTGGAAGTACCACCTCAGGGCAGCTGTAGGGAGCTGGAATCTTTTGCAAGTCTGCAGAATGTTCATCCTCCATTGTGGGTACTGTAGTGATGGTATGCTCCAGGTTCCAATGTAATACTTGGTAACATGGGATACTGAGCTTGATCCTGAGCCATGTTGGTACTGTTACCTCCTGACATACTGTAGCTAGATATTCAAAGTCCTTCAGTGGCTCTGGAAGCTGAGTGGGCCTTTCTTGTATAGTTTTTGCAAAGGTTATGGAGTTACGGGAAGTTCCACATCCAAAGATCAAACTGGATTTCAGTCAGGTTTGGATGCTGAGCCTGAACCTGGCATGGATGTGGAAATATCCCCCTCACTGTGAGCTGGCAGAGTTTTAGTAAGCCCCAGACCCAAAGGTTGAAATTTGATGCTGGGTAACTCTGGCTACTGAGCATGATCCTGACCTAGTGTTGGGAATGTCACCTCCTGATACGCTGGATTTGAGTTACAACCTCATTATGTGGCTCTTGAAGCTGATATGTGGTCACCTGCTGGATTGGAGAAAGGTTAACTGGCTTGGAGGTTGAGCAGGGATTTCTTGCTGGAATGGAGATGGCCTTCTCAGGTAGCTCTGAGGTCTGAGCTAGAACATCTTGTGGCTGAATAAGATTCCATATTATTTGCTGGTTTTAGAGGCTGAATTGTGGTCTCTTGCTCAAATGGAGTTGGGTCCACCACTGGGAGTTCTGGAGACAGAACATGCTGGGTTTGGGAGTGTGCATCACCAGAGGGGGTATGAAGGCTGAGCTAGGGTAGACTCCAGCATTGAAGAAAGTTCTGCAGGTTGCTATAGGATCATCTGATGTACAAAAAGTTCCACCAATTCGGAGGTCCTGCCATTTGAGCCATAGCCTTCTGTGGGAGAAGGGGCCAGTGATGGTTGTACCTTCTGAGGTGTTCTATAGACTCAGCATAGACCTCCTACTGTGTTGGAGGATTGGCCTCCTTAGTGGGTTCTCCAGGGTGACTCGAGATCTACTGTTGGGTTCTAGAGGATTCAAATTCCTTATGGTGCTCTGTTGGTTCATCTAAAGTTTCTTGATGCATTGGAAAAAAATTCCATCTCCCTAGGGTATCTGGCATCTCACGTGTGGTTTCTCACTCAGCTGAAGGAAATTAAACATTTTCAAGGTACTGTGCAGGCTGGCAAGGAAGATCAAGCTTGGATGGAAGAAATCAAGCTTGTTCATTGTGAACCACAGACTGAGCAGGGAACTCTGGCTGATCACAAGAAGATTCTGCCTCTGAAATGTTTTCTGGAATTATGATCAGCTCAGATCCATCCACGTGCTTGTGCTTTCAGGAGACTTTAGATTCTGACTTTAGAATATTGAGATATGAAAATGCAACCTGGGGCTCCGCAGGTTACACTGGAGGCTGGGGCAGATGTTCTTCTTGGATTGGTAATTGTTCAACATCCACAGGGGACTTTTGAGGCGGAGATGAAATCTCCTGGTTTTCAGAATGTTCCTCAAGAGGTTCTGCAGTCTTTTTGTGCCCCTAGATCAAGTGGAGAATGCTAATCCTTTTCAAGTGTGTTTGGCTGTTGAGCTATAACTGCTTGCTGGTCTATCAAACTTAAGCTGCACAGGGGACACTGTGGACTGTGCTGGGACCTACTATTGAGCTGCAGTTTCAACCTCATCAGCGAACTCTGTAGATTTGTGGTGACATTGTGCAGTGCCGGAGGCTGAACTTTATCAAGACCTGGAGGAGCCATCATCATCTCAAGGTCTCCTCGTGGTTAAGCTGCAACTTTATCAGGGATTTCTGAGGCTGAGCTGGCGCTTCCCGCTGGTTTGGAGATGGTTCAGACTCCTGAGGGGACGGTAAGTTGCCAGCCACAGCTCCTGCTGGGTTGGAGAGGGTTTCCCATCCCGAATAGCTTCCGGAGACTGAGATAGAGCCTCCTGCTGAATCGTTAAGGTTCAACCCCTTTATGAGGCTTTGGAGGTAGAGTTTAGGCCTAAGACTGAATTGCAGAAAGTCCCACATCTTTATCTTAGACTGAGAGCTGATCTATAGTCTCTCGGTTGATTAGAAAAGTTCCTAGCCCTACAATAGGTTCTGATGCTATGGTAAACTGCAAATCCAGAAGTTTTCTAGTCACAGTGAACAGATCTGAATGCTGAGCTTGATGGTAACTTGGGGGTGAAACCATCACTTCGTCGTGCTCTGGAGACTGGGGTGTTTGCTGCCACTGCTTTGGAGAGGGCTCCACCTCACTAGCATGCTCTACAGTCTGAGCTGGGGCTTCCAAAAGGTTCAACCTCCCTACAAGACTCATAGAGCTGAGCTGGTTGCTCCTGATCACTGGGAGAAAGTACAGTCTTCACAGGAGGGCCAGGAGAATGAGCTGGGGCCCTGCAAATCTGGGGAAGAGATAATCTCCTTGGTAAGGTCTGCAGTTACAGTAATGTGCGCACCTACATCTTTAACTGTCACATTTGGCAAGTTACAATGAGAAGCTTGATCCCGACTTGGAGGCCAAAGTTGCACATCACAACTCAGTGGAATTTGAGCTTCATTCTCCATAGGGATTCTGGAGTTCCAGCTGGGACCTCCTGTTGGAGTCAGAATTTGACTTCCTCAAGGGATTGTGCATGTGGCATTTTGGCTTCCAAAAAGATCTATCTCCTCAGGAAACTCAGAAGGCTTAGCTGGCTTCTCCTTGCTGAGGGGATGGTCCATTGTCTACAAGAAGGACTGGAAGCTGAGCTAGGATCTCACAGTGGGCATCGGATGTTTTCCCCTCTTAAGGATACTCTGGTTTCTCTTGGGTTGAGGAAGGTTCAGCCTCCTCAGGGAGCTCTGGAGTCTGAGCTGTGCTCTCCAGTTGGGTTGAAGAAGATTCCACCTTGTCAGGGTGCTCTGGAAGCTGAGCTGGGGTCTGGTGCTGGCTTGGAGTTGGCTGAGCTTCCTTACCTGCTTCTGAAGTGATCATAAGCTTCATATCTGCAGGTTTAACTGTGATACCGGGTAAGTTTGAGTGGAAACCTTCATTCTGACTTGGAGGCAGAGACCTTCACTGCTTCGGTAGCACATAATGCTGGGCTGGGGCTTCCTGGTTTTGAGAAGATTCTACTCCATCAGGGGTCTTTATAGTGCTGGATAGTATCTTTTACTGGGTTGAAGAAAGTTCACCTTCTTAAAAGGATTATAGAGGCTGAGATGGAGCTTTTTAATGGAGTCAAGAGGACTGGCTTTCCTCCAGTGTCTCTGGATTTTGTTTGGTACTCCAGCTGTTCAGTTTGCTCAGGGGCTCTGCAGCCTCATGCAGTTTCTTCTGGAATTCCAGAGGTAAGTTTTTGGTAAACTATATCCATAGTTGTGCAGGGTCTTAGTCCACCCGAACGAGGATGGACTGGGTCCAAAGAAAGGTAAGTGCGCCGCTCGCCCATTCCCCAGCCTCTCGATCCCGGAGACAGTCAGACGCAGTGGGGAGTCAAGTCAAGCAAGCAAGAACTCGGTTTATTGCACGTGTAGCAAAGCCTTTTAAAGCACAAGACCGCAGGATTACTGGGGCAGGGCTTAAGGACCAACCAATTACTTAAAAGGTCATTTTACGGGGTGACTTTTTACAGGACCAGCCATATGTCTGTACACTCATCATCAGTTGTCACCTCCCCTGATGCTGCGCAGCCAATCAGCTTTGGTGGTAAACGACTTTGGATACCGCCCACCTTACTTCTTTTGGGTGCCATCTTTGAATTGCCACGTGTGCCTAATTTCCCTGCAGGCGCCATCTTTGAATTGTCTCCTGTGCCTAATTTCCCCACATAGTTGAATGTATATAAACAATCTGCAACATTTGTTTTGAACCTGAGGCTCTGCAAATTGGTCTGGAGTTCCAAGGACAATTTTAACAAGTCAGCAAGGCTTACCTATATTCTTCTTTAGGTTCAGGGTTAAAACAACAAACTTTCTTGCTTGTAAACTCTTATCTGGAGGGGGAAGAAGTATTTCAAATGACTGATTATCTGCAGCCCGTCTATACCTGCTGCTTGAGTCCTAATTTTGAGTCACAGAGGCTGAGATGGAGCCTGCTGTCAGCTTGGAGTACGCTGAACTTCCTTACCTGCCTGGGAAGTTATCAAAAGCCCCAGATCTGCAGGCTTAAGTTTGACACTGGGTAAGTTTGAGTACACAGCTTCATTCTCACTTGCAGATGGAATATTTACCTCATGATAGACTGACAGCTGACCTACAACTGCTTCAGCAGCAAGGAGATGCTGAGCTGGAGCCCCTGCTGGGCTGGAGAAGGCTCTTTCCCTCCTAGGTGCCTGTAGAGACTGACCTGGTCTCCTGGGTTAAGGAAGGTTTAATCTCAAAGGGCTGTGGAGGCTGACCTTGGGCTTCTTGCTATGTTGAAGAAGATAAGACTTCACTTGTCTAGAATAAATCTTCTCTTCGTGAGTCCCACAGGATAATACTCAAAGGGAACCTTTCTATACTTGTGAGCTTGTCAAAGTTCTAAAATAACTTGAAACAATCCTCCAAAAAGACCTCACAAGACAACTAGTTATAGTTGTGTACTTGAGACTCACTATAATCCTTTGTCTCTTAAGCTCCTACTCTATAAAAAAAGAGATTGAGAGTAGGGGTCCGCAGCCTTGCTCTGGCCCGGGCTGGCTTCTCAGCCTTTCTGCCTTGCTGAGTGTGGCAGCACGAGGGGCCTTGGCCACCACGCACTGGGTCGTCACAGAGGACGGGAAGATCCAGCAGCAGGTAGATTCACCAATGGACTTGAAGCATCCCCATGACTTAGTCATAGTAATGAGATAAGAAACAACAGTAAACTACCTCAAAGAATTGGAGAAACAATTAGTTGCTCAAAAAATTCACATAGAAGAAAATGAGGACAGAGACACGGGACTGGAACAGAGACATAACAAAGAAGATCCAGACTGCATCAAAGCCAAGGTGCCCCTCAGGGACCTGGATCTGTACGATGGCACATACATAACATTAGAGAGCAAAGACATCAGCCCTGAAGATTGTATAGACACAGAATCTCCTGTCCCTCCAGACCCTGAGCAACCTGATTGTACTAAAATTCTCGAACTTCCTTATAGTATGCATGCTTTTCAACACTTACGGGGTGTGCAAGAAAGAGTTAATCTTTCTGCACCTCTGAAGCCTAAGGACGATCCTGTCTTCACATATTTATCTAAGCGATTGGGAAGGAATATAGATGACATTGGTCACCTCATTCATGAAGGTTTACAGAATTATTCTTCCTCTTGGGTACTGTATAATATGGCTTCATTTTACTGGCGAATAAAGAATGAGCCCTATCAGGTAGTGGAATGCGCCATGCGAGCACTTCACTTCTCTTCCAGGCACAATAAAGACATAGCCCTGGTCAACTTGGCGAACGTTCTGCACAGAGCACACTTCTCTGTTGACACTGCTGTCGTGGTCCACGCAGCTCTGGATGACAGTGACTTCTTCACCAGCTATTACACTTTGGGGAATATATATGCAGTAAATACTACTTTTTGTTTCATGAGTTGTACCAGTTGCTACTTTCTTTCTTTTCATTTTTTCCTTAGTAGAATGTTACTTTTTTTTTTTTTTTTTGACAGGCATAGTGGACAGTGAGAGAGAGAGAAACAGAGAGAAAGGTCTTCCTTTGCCGTTGGTTCACCCCACAGTGGCCGCCGCGGCCAGCACGCTGCAGCCGGTGCATCGCGCTGATCCTAAGCCAGGAGCCAGGTGCTTCTCCTGGTCTCCCATGTGGGTGCAGGGCCCAAGCACTTGGGCCATCCTCCACTGCACTCCTGGGCCATAGCAGAGAGCTGGCCTGGAAGAGGGGCAACCGGGACAGAATCCGGCACCCTGACCGGGACTAGAACCCGGTGTGCCAGCGCCACAGGTGGAGGATTAGCCTATTGAGCCATGGCGCTGGCCTAGAATGTTACCTTTTTTAATGAAGAAATTAGGGGGAAGAAATCTCAGCACAATAATATATCATAGTTGTTCTAGCCTCTTGACAACAAAGGCAAATAATTAAATTGATTGGGATTTTAACCTGTATAGGATACATCCCTTAAGGATAGCTAACCCTTCTAACTATAATCATCCTATGCTATGCCTTCATCCTGTGGGGATTTGGCTAATCCAAATAATGTTACTGTGAGATACAGGTGTGAATTCATAAATCACTAGGGGCTTTGGAGCTGCGCAACTGGCCATGGCTAATGTTTCTTCCCCTGTGTGTGTGTGCATATGTGTGTGTGTGTTTTTGTCTCTTCAGATGCTTGTGCTCTGTTATGACCATGTTTTGCAGGCCAAACCTGGGTTTGAGCAGGCTATAAAGAGAAAGCATGCTGTCCTGTGTCAGCAAAAATTGGAACAGAAATTGGAGGCTCAACATAGGTACCTGGTAGAAAAAATTTTCTCTGAAGTACTGGCACCCTAAAACCTTAGGTTAGATCTGTGGAGGGTGGTATCAATCTTAATTACATCATTAGAATTAAGAAAGAAACCTCTTCACTTGGGTGAGTCCTGTCCCCTTTCTGCAAATTCAGGTGGTTTAGCACAATGCAGTGGTTGTGTAGAGAAGTCTCTAATGGCAGGGATGCCACAGTCTAGAGGATTTTTGTGATAAAAGCTGTCTGTAACATCTTCATAGTTTTGACCTTTGATGATTTCTGTGAAACTGGATGGGGTTGGAAGGCTGAGAGATACTTACTCTGTTATTTTCATTTTTATTTCCATGTACATATTATCACATGTATAGTTGCTGTTCTTCCCATTTGGTTCCTATGATTGGGCTGCTGTTATATTAGTCACATGACTCTGATAAATTTCGCCAACATTTTAATCAGATTTGTGTGTTAAATTGGACAATAATAGAATTTTGTTGTACTTGGTCTTTGCAATATACTTAATAAAATATCTGATCCCATAAGTTTTAGGGCCAGTTAAGGAACTCCACATAACTCTGAAGTGAATTGCTCATATCTCCAAATAGAGTCCGCTTTAGTTATTAGAGAATTAAATGTAGACGTAGACTCATTAAACTTTAGTATTTGCCTATTTTTCAACCTATTAAAGCATAATATAGAAAAAAAGAAAAAAAAGAGATTTATTTATTTGAGAGGCAGAGTTATAGACAGAGAAGGAAAGACAGAGAGTAAGGTCTTCTATCTGCTGGTTCACTCCCTAAATGGTTGCAGTGGCAATGCTGGGCCAATCTGAACCTAGGAGCCAGTAGCTTCTTCCAGGTCTCCCACATGCATGCAGCGGCCCAAGGAGTTGGGCCATTTTGCTCTGACTTCCAGGCACATTAACAGGGAGCTGGATCAGAAGGAGCATCTGGGACATAAACAGGTGCCCATATGGCATGCCAGCACTGCAGGTGGAGGCTTAACCTACTATATACCACAGTGCCAGCCCTGTCTCCTACTCTTTTATAGATTTTCAGAACCTCCTCTTGGAAAATACCTTTTCTCCCCTCTTGGGCAAAACCTTCTGTTCCCGATCACTTTAAGAACCAATCCTCTTTCTCACATGAATCTGCTTCCTATTTCTTAAATTAACATCCTATCATTAATTGATAAGATTTGTCTTTGTCTTGGTATAACTTTATTGCTTATAGTTGAAAAATCTTTTTGCCAGGCTCCAAATGGTGACCCTGCCTTGGAAAATCATTCACTTTACACCTTTGCCCAGACTTGTAGTCTCAGGCCAAAATCTGCAGGTTATGTCATCACCAGTTTCCTGCAATACAGTCAGCTCCAACTCTAGCTTCTATTAGTAAAGATCCAGGCACCTTAATTGTGCATGACAGTTCCTGCTAGAATTCTAGCAACCCCCTGCAAAAGCCCTTACACACTAGTTTGTTTGCCAAAATACTCTTCCCATTGCATTGATTTCGTTCCTCCCTATAATTGCCCAAGTGACATCCGAAGTTTCATGTTTTATTGTCTTAACATGGCCTTCTATTGTCCATGTCACAATGAGCAAATGGGAGAGCCCAGATGTGCCAAATGCATCCTGTCACTTATAAGAGGTCATTGACTTCCTGCATCCGCACAGGTGGGTGGATGTGGAGGAAAACCCAGAAACATTACATTGGTATACAGGGTCTTATGGAGATTACAATGCCTTAATCTGCAGGCCCTGGACAAGATAGGTTGATAAAATCTGATGGTTATTCCACCCAGAACCTTTAGCAAGCTTTCACCAAGAGTTGGTCAGGTGCAGCTGCCCCTTTTTGGTGGCAGAGGATCTCAACACTGTGATTGATGTCACCTTTAGTGCTCATTACATGACCAATATCCAATAGTGGTTTCATGTATCCCTCCTCTGGCAGGCCTGCATGCCAGATGAGTATCTGTTCATCTGTGGTCATCCAAAAAAAAAAAAAAAAAAAAAAACCCACAAAACTTTGTCTCTTCAGAGACAAACCCTGGGGGGTGATACATTCAGGTCCCTTCCTTAGGCTCAATCCACAAGTGCAGTTCACTGAACAAAGTGCATTAGGCCAGGTCCCTACATCTCAACTTTGGATCTCTGTATATAATATTTCAAAAATTTTAAAATTAAAAAGAACAAAAATGGCAACTGGGCTTATACTAGCAGGAATAAGGGCCAGGATGGAACTTTTTACACCCTGGGGAGGTTTCACCTATCACAAGGTAACCACATGCAACCTGACATCAACCTTTGAGTTTTTTATGTTAACCACTGCAGACACTCTACAGGACCTCCCAAACCAACATAATTCTCTTGTAGGAATAGTCTTCAATCACCCTCTGGCACTAGATTATCTCCTGACTGAACAGGAGGCATCTGTGCTGTAATTAATCAGATTTGCTGCACATGCATTAACAAGTCAGCGGAGATTAAAAACTAGCATCTGCAAAATCTATGAACAAATGGAGTGGCTGCATTGGCACAACCAACAACGACCAAAGGCCAACACAATTTGGGCAGCCTCAAGGGCAGCTCCTCCTTCTCATCAACTTCTTACCCCGTGATAGTCACTGCACTGAGGGGAGCCCAGGCAGTCCAGGTTCTGACTTCCAATGCATAGACATATAGTAAGATTTGGAGAGAAATAAGATTTATTAGCAAAGCAAAAGTACACACTCCAGAGTGAGCTGTAACCCATAAGGTTACAGGTTATCTATTTATGTGCCCTGGAGTCACAGGAGATGGTACTTTGGGCCAAGTTTTCCAGGAAAGGGCAGGGATTTACAGGAATTTGGTGACTGGCCAATTTCTGGCCTTTTCAGAAAGTCTCAGAAGTGCCATGGCATCAGGCTCATGATGGGAGTAGAAGTGTCAGCCATGGAAATCCTAAAATGACATATAGTAGGTTATAGGTCCCATGGAGATTCAGTCAGCCCTCCCTCACCATGTTGTATATTTTTATGTGGCACCAAAGTGTGATTTTGGCGCTGGCTATGGTAGGAGTTTCAAAGGCAGCCCTCAGGGAGGGTGTGGTAACACATTTCCTCTGGCTATTTTTTTTTCTAATCCCTACCTCCTTATTTGTAACAACTGTATTATTGCTAATATCTGGACCTTGCTTGTCCAACCTGGTTAAGTTTGTTTCTGCCAGGTTTTAACAGTTTAATGAGAGCCATGTGAGGATTTCAGCCAATGCCTATTGCTGAAGGACATGCTGCTGAGGCCCTTAGATGGAGATAAATAAAAGCCATGAGAGGCTTTTATTACTCTCAGGATTGGCAAGGCCAATGCCTTTGGTCATTAGGAAGCATCCACAGAAGATGAGATCTTCATCCAAATTCCTTTGGGAATAAGGAGGACTAAATCTCTGGAGAAACTGAGATAGTATGTGGCAAGCCCCAGCTCTATCCACCAAGAAGTGGGCTGAAAAACAAGATACAAGGCAAAAGAACTGGTTTGAATCAGCTGAATCCAAGACCGCACCTAACTTAACTCCAAGGAGACCAGGAATGGTTATACCCTCATTATAATGTGTTAACACAATAACAGTCCCACCTGGAGTGACAGTTATTAATGCTGCAACAAACTGCAGAAGTGACCAGGTAAGAAGAAGAAAAAAGAAGGGGATCCCTAATTCCTGGAAATTGCCGCCCATTTCCCAGAACTAAGGTTAAGTATTTCAACCAGATATTAACCTACATTTTCTGGACCCCATAAGTGTGGGAACCCCAGCTTCACACGGGATTGCTCTGTGGAGTAGCCTGCTCTTTGCTTTCTGTAATAAAACTGTTTCTTTCAGTTTGTTGGTTAATGGTTAATTTCCCTCTCTCAAGGAAACCAAGGACACCTGAGGCCTCCGGGTCTGGTGGAGAGAGGGGGAGAGTACAAGGATGTGTTTCCCAAGAGAAGAATCATCACTTGAGAGAAGTTTCCAGGATAGACATTTTATAAAAATGTTTTTTAGCATTGATTTCCCTTAACCAAATTGCTTGTCTTCCCAACACCCATGTGTCAGAATCTCCAGCTTACCTGAGTAAAAACTGAGTAAATGGTAACAAGGATGCCACCACCTGTAAGTTCTCCCAGAACCTTCCCTTCCCACTGGGACCCTTAGATAGGGCGAAGGAAAGATTTTATTCTCTCAAATGAAGATTCTCATCCTTTTTGGGAGAGAGACACTCCTGTATGTCCCTCTCCTGGATCCCCCAGTGCCTCAGGAGGGTCCTTGGCTTCCTTGAGAGATGGAAGTCAATTGTGAGCTAGCAAACTGAAAGCACTCATACTGATTTCTCCCACAATGCTGGCTCCTTTGCCATTTTGCAGGTGGGCAGATTGGGTGGCGTGGGTGTGGGGCCTGCTGGAAGCTAGACCTCACGGGCAGAACCTGGAAGACAGTGCTGAGAAATCCTGCTACCCACCATTCCCCTTCTAGCAGCCTCTCCTCCCTCTGCACAACAATGGAAGGAAAGAGGAAGTGGGAAAAAATAAGGTCATTTGAGTTAGAAGGGGTAATTACTGGGACCCAGGAGCAGGGGGAAACAGCTCTAAGAAAGGAGGGTCAAAGGAAGTGCACAAGGCTGAAGAGTTGAGAAATTAGTAACAAATATTTGCATGTGAGGGGAAACAAAAAAGTAAAAATGCCTGTGCTCAATTGGACAAACACTTAGGAAACCTGAGGTTGGCAGCAGACACTGTGCTAGGGCAGGGTCAGGAAGAGGAGGAGAGAAAGCCACAAGTTAGTCTGGGATCCTGCAGCACAACCTATGGCCTCATACTGAGCACTGGTACAGCAGGGAGAGATGAAGCAGTCTCAGCCCACCCAAGTTTCGAATAACAGTCCCTGGGAGGGCACTCACTCAGCAAACACCTCTCTTGTGAGGTGGCTTCTTGACAATTCCAGTGTCCCAGCCCAACCCAGAAAACTGAAGAAATGCTGGCCTCTGTAGGAAGAATTCATTTACATGGTGACTGAGTGAGCTGCTGCTTTAAATCCCCTTCCCTTCTTCCCAGGAGGCTTCAGCCAGGTCCGCCACCCTTGGTTCACTGGCTAAACCAGTGCTGGCACAGAGCCCCGGCCACAAGGCTGTGTCAGACTGAGAGTATGAAGGTCAAATCTTACTAAAGGAGGCAGGGAAGGAGGGTTGACTAATAGGCTGTTAGGTTGGGTCCCAGTATGAATGAGGACAGGGGAAGTCTCTTTAAGACGGTACAAAATGCATCCTCTCCAGAAGCTGCCTGTAACAAGATAAAAGTGCCAATCCTACTCTGACTTTCCAGTTTTATCATAATAGAAAGAAGTTACCTATCCTACCCTTCTGATGGCTTTTTTGTTTTATCATGAGCAAGCTAGACAGGACTACAATTCTGGCCTTTTGATGGGTTTTATCCCCAATCTCCAATTGATTGTTAGCTGCTGTTTTGTCTTTTTCCCTGAATTGTGCTTAAAAGACTCCACAGACACAGTTTCTCGGGTCTTCCTCTCTTGGAGCCCTCCCTTCATGACTGCTGTGGCAGGAGGTTTCTCAAAAAAATCTTGTTTGCTCACTGCCTTGTCTGTGGGGAAATTCCACATGAGACAAGAAGCAAGGCCACTTTCCTTCATCACCATTTTACCCCTAACATTTGGAAACTCAAGAACATTCTTGGTTATGGGCATGCTTGTAAATATAAAATGTGCCCTGGTGTCTCATGGGAGATATGTAGAGTAGGGATCTGGTCACGCTGGGTCTGGTTCCTTTGAGGAAAATATGTTCTATCATCTTAAGCTGATATACATGGCTCCTAAAAGCCTGGTAGGATTGGATTGCATCACTAAACCTAATTCTGCCTGGAAATGTGGAAAATGCCCAAGAACAGGTATTGGCTATTGGACAAACTGTTAATTCATACTGGCTGAACAGCTTTTTAAATTTTTTTTTTTTAATTTATTTGAGACAGAGAGAAAGCTAGTATTCCCAACCCCTAATTCACCCCCCAAATGCCCTCAACAGCTGGGACTGGGCCAGGCCAAAGACAGAAGCCTAAAATTCAATCCAGATCTCCCACATGAGTGGCAAGAATCCAACTATTTGAGCCATCACCCCTGTCTCCCATGGTCTGCATTAGCAGAAAGCTGAAATTGGGAGCTGCAGTTAGGACTCAAAATTCAGGCCTTTAGATATGGGATGAGGGCATCCCAAACAGTTTATTAACCACTAGACCAAATGCTTGTCCCTGAAGCAGTCATTTTTATAGCAGGTTACAGAGAGAATTCTATCCTGGAGAAGAAGTTTGTGCTACGTTGATGTTGGTTATATGGTTTTGCATTTGCTTCTAAATTGTGTTTATATATGTTTTATCTATATAATTTAGCCATTTTTGTGGGTATAATAGCATTAATTATATTCACAATGTTGGACAACCATCAGCACTATGTATTTTCAAAGTTTCATCAACCCAAAGAGAAACTCTGTATTCATTTGTGTGCTTATTTTCTTTGTTGTTTAAGTAACTTCTCTTTAGAATGTACTTGTCTCTCTGCTGGTAGGTAGGGTCTTGTCAAGTCATGCCTACTCAAGAGGTCTCTTTGCCTCAGTTTCTTTCATCACAGGGTTGCTGTAAATTATTTTTTTGCCTAAATAGCAGGGCTACTTTCCTTCTATATATGCACAGTTATTTTAACAAAGTGAAAATTATAGCAAACTACTTCAAAACTTAGTGCTTAAAATTGTAACACTTTTACTTGTTCACCTTCATGTGTGTCATCAATTTGTGCTTTGGCACTTCTTTTGCTATTATCAGTTAGGGTCTTTCACACCACTACAAACTTCTGGTGGTTCAGCTGAAGCTCAGTAGTATAATGTGGCCTCATTCATGTATCTGGTAGCTAGTCCTGGGTGTTGTGCCTCTAGCATCTTACTTGGGCATCTGAATACCAATAGCATTAAGGGAAAGAGATCAAGAACCACCATGCGGGGCTGGCACTGTGGCATAGCAGGTTAATGCCCTGGCCTGAAGCATCCCATATGGGCTCCAGTTCTAGTCCTGGCTGCTCTTCTTCCGATCCAGCTCTCTGCTATGGCCTGGGAAAGCCTATAAGATGGCCCAAGTCTTTGGGCCCCTGCACCCATGTGGGAGACCCAGAAGAAGCTCCTGGCTTTGGATTGGTGCAGCTCCGGCCATTGCAGCCGACTGGGGAGTGAACCATCAGATGCAAGACCTCTCTCTCTCTCTCTCTCTCTCTCTCTGCCTCTCCCCTCTCTGTATAATTCTGACTTTCAAATAAATAAATAAATATTTTTTAAAAAAAGAACCACCATGCAAACACTTTTCAGGTCGCTACCTGCAATCATTTTTGCTAATGTTCCACTGTCCAATGAAAGACACTCAGCCAAGCCCAGAGCCAATGTGGGAGGGGACTTCGCAGAGTCCAGAAACAGGCATATGTGGTTCATCAAAGCCATTACTGTACCAGTCTACCAAATCTATGTATTCTTTTACATTTTACTTTTTCCCTTAAAGGTATATCTTTTCCAAGTTGATGTAGTTATAATGACATTTGTAATGCCTACACAATAGTCAATCAATAGACTATGCCAAAAAGTACTTTATCATTCTATTTTTATTTTTAGTTTCCACTATTATGAATACTGTATAAGTTACATTTTTGAGTACCTATGTGTAAGAAGTTATTCTTTAAATTTTTAGAGGATTTATTTATGTGAAAGAGTTTCAGATAGAGGGGGAAGCTAGATTGGAAATGGAGCGGTCAAGACATGAACCAGTGCTGGTATGGGATGCCAGCATTGCAGACACCTTACCTGCTTTGCCACAGTGTCAGTCCCTATTCTTTAATTCTTTAATTACTTCTTTATGTCCTATTAGAAGTAAAATTACTAGGACACAGGGTAGGAAAACTGTCAAAGCCTTTAAGATGCATTGTTTAGGGGCTGGCACTGTGGCATAACAGGTAAAACCACCACCTGCATTCCACGTCAGCATCCCATATGGGCACCAGTTCCAGTCCTGACTGATCCATTTCTGATCCAGCTTCCAGCTAATGCACCTGAAAAAGCAGCAGAGGATGGCCCAAGTACTTGGTCCCCTACGCCCACGTGGGGGACCTGGAAAAAGCTCCTGGCTCCTGGCTTCAGTTGGCCCAGCTTTGGCCATTGTGGTCATGTGGGGAGTGAAACAGCAGATGCAAGATTTCTTTCTGTGACTCTCTCTCTGTAACTCTGCCTCTCAAATAAAATAAATCTTTAAAAATAATGATGTATTGTCCAACGCTTTCCTACGGGTTTCACAATTTATCAGTAGCAGGAGTTCATCAGCCTTGCTGCTTTGACCATGGTGATATTTGACAGTCTCATTAAAAAAGAAATGTCTGTCAATTTAATAGGTGAGCCTGGATGCTTTTTGTCAATATAGCTTTTTACAGTCATGTAACACATCTTAATCACTTAAGTTTTTTCAATTTTTTAGCTTCTGAGCTGTAATTGCTATTTTCTGTTGCCGTGTTCGTGCACAAGCAGGTGCATGCACATATGCATTTGTGTGCATATGTGTAGCTGATAATGGTCATAGAAAGACATGACATTTTAGGCCATTTTCATTAAATTGGTTTAAGGTGCACACAGTGCATGTGAGAGTGAGTGCAAGGGTGAGAACAAGAGAGATTGTATCAAAAAAATCTGGGTATGAACGGCAAAAGAAGACCTTTCTCTCTGTCTCTCTCTCTCACTGTCCACTCTGCCTGTCAAAATAAATAAATAAATAAATCTTTAAAAAAAATCTGGGTATGATCACACTTCGAAATAAACAAATTTCCTTATGTGAAAAAACTTCGTTAAAATATCTGGAATCCTAAAGGGTCAAATACAGAGGAAACCAAGTATCTTTAGTTAGGAGGCTTAGGTGAGTAGTCCTTTCAGTAGCAGCTGTATCTTGGTCCCTTGGGAGGGATAAATTCTTTGGCAGGGACCAATCTGGGCAGGTGTTCTGACCCTATGCTGTGTGTTCTGCTTGGCTGGGCACACCCTGAGCACTGGGAAATGCAGTTAAGTCTTAATAGGAAGCACCCTAGTCTTGGGCTTGTGTCCATTTCTACTTTTTTTTTTTTAATTTTATTTTTTGGGACTGGCACTGAAGCATAGTAGGTTAAGCCACTGCCTGCAGTGCTGGCATCCCATATGAGTGCTGGTTCAAGTCCCGGCTGCTCCACTTCCCATCCAGCTCCCTGCTAATGTGTGTGGGAAAGCAGCAGAAAATGGCCCAAGTGCTTGTGCCCCTGCACCTACATGGGAGACCCAGATGAACCTTCTGGCTCCTGGCTTTGGTCTGGCCCAGCCCTGACCATTGTGGTCATTTGGGGAGCGGACCAACAGATGGAAGACTTTTCTGCCTCTGCCTCTATCTCTCTGTAACTTTGCCTTTCAAATAAATAAATCTTTAAAATTGTTTTGAAAAGCAGAGAGACATAGACACAGATACCTCTTTCATCTGCTATTTCACTCCCCAAATTCACAGAACTCCTGGGGCTGGGCCTGGTCAAAGCCAGGAGCCTGGAACTCAATCTAGGTTTCCTACATGGGTAACAAGAACTGCAATACTTGAGCTATCACCTGCTGCCTCCCAGGAGCATTAACAGAGAGCTGGGTCAGAAGTGGGGTAGCCTGGACTTGAACCAACACCCAAATGGGATGCCGGCGCTGCAGGCGGTGGCTTAACCCACTACACCACAGTGCCAGTACCTGCTCTACTTCCAATCCAGCTTCCATTTCCAAGTGCTTGGACCCCTGCTACCCACGTAGGATATTCAGATGAAGTTCCTGGCTCCTGGCTCCTGGCTTCAGCCTGGCCCAGCACTGGCTATTGTGGCCATTTGAGGAATGAACCAATAGATGGAAGATCTTTCCCCCCCTTTCTGTAATTCTGCCTTTCAAATAAATCTTTTTAAAAAAATTCCTGTTCCTTGTCTTCCTGGTTTTGGGTGTTGGGCAATAATCCTTAGTGTTTTTTGACTTTTTGCTCTATTTCTCCATTCTCTGCCTCCACCTTTGATTTCTCTCTGTGTCTATCAAGGATTGAATTGTGTCTCTCCCCCACAATCATATTTAGATACTGAAGTCCTAACCCCCAGTACCTCATGATGTGACCTTAATTGAGGGTAAGGTCTTTTTTTTTTTTCTAAATACGTTTTTCTTTTTTTCTTTTTATTTTTTTTATTATTTTTTGACAGGCAGAGTGGACAGTGAGAGAGAGACAGAGAGAAAGGTCTTCCTTTGCCGTTAGTTCACCCTCCAATGGCCGGCGCGGCTGGCGCACTGCGCTGATCCGAAGGCAGGAGCCAGGTGCTTCTCCTGGTCTCCCATGGGGTGCAGGGCCCAAGCACTTGGGCCATCCTCCACTGCACTCCCTGGCCACAGCAGAGAGCTGGCCTGGAAGAGGGGCAACCGGGACAGAATCTGGCGCCCCGACTGGGACTAGAACCCGGTGTGCCGGGGCCGCAAGGCGGAGGATTAGCCTACTGAGCTGTGGTGATGGCGAGGGTAAGGTCTTGACAGAGATAAGTTAAAATGAGGTCATTAGGGCCACCCTAGTCCTTGTGACTGATATCCTTATAAAAAGGGGAAATTTGGATGCACACTTGAAGAATGCTCTGTGAAGATAAAGGCAGAGATTAGGTTGATGCTTCTATAAGCCAGGGAGTGCCAGGATCACAAACCTCCAGAAGCAAGGGACAAGACACAGAACAATTCTCACAGTGCGCAGAAGGAACGACCTTTGTCAATTTCTTCATTTTGGACTTCTAGTCTCCAAAACTATGAGCTAAAACATTTTTGTTTAAGCCACCCAATTTGTGGCCATTGGAGGGTGAACTAACGGCAAAGGAAGACCTTTCTCTCTGTCTCTCTCTCACTGTCCACTCTGCCTGTCAAAAAATAATAAAAAAAAATAAAAAAAGAAAAACGTATTTAGAAAAAAAAAAAGACCTTACCCTCAATTAAGGTCACATCATGAGGTACTGGGGGTTAGGACTTCAGTATCTAAATATGATTGTGGGGGAGAGACACAATTCAATCCTTATTACAACAGCCATAGCAAATTAAATACATTGCCTTCATGTGGTCTTCTTCAACCAATAATTATTTATCTGAGGGAGAGAGAGTGAGAGAGATCTCCCACCTGCTGGTTCTCTCTCCAAATTCTTGCAATAGCCACAGCTAGATTAAGCCAAAGCCAAGACTGAAGAATTCAATCCAGGTCTCCCATGCAGGTTTTAGGGGCCCAAGTATTTGAGCTACCACTTGCTGCCTCTCAGGATACAAATCAACAGAAAGCTAAAATTGGCAGCACAGTCAGGACTTGAACCCAGGCACTCCAATGAGGATATCTCAGTTTCTTAACCACTGTGACAAACACCTACCCTAACATGGTCTTCTTTTGAAAAAAAGGGGAGGGAGTTATTTATTTACTTTAAAGAGTTACAGAGACAGAGAGAGAGATGGAGAAAGAGACTCTTCCATCCACTAGTTCATTCCCCACATGGCCCCAGTGGCCTAGTCTGGTCCAGGCTGAGCACTGGGAGCCAGGAGCTCCCATGTGGGTGGTAAGGGTCTAAACACTTGGGCCATTTTCTGCTAATTTTCTTAGGCCATTGGCAAAGAGCTAGATCAGAATTGGAGCAGCCAGCACATGGGACCTGGTGCCAATATGGGACGACTGTATTGGCAGGTGATGGTTTAACTGGCTATGACATTTCACCAGCCCCTGATCTTCTTATGTTTTTTTTTTTTAAAAAAAGATTTATTTATTTATTTGAAAGGCAGTTACAGGGAGAGGGAAGGAGGGAGGGAGATAAGGGAGGGAGAGGGGGAAGGAGAGGGGGAGGGAGAGGGAGAGAGGGAGAGATAAAGGGAGAGAGGGAGAGAGATTCTCCCTTCTGCTGTTTTACTTCCCCAGATAGCTGCGACAACTGAACAGCTGGAGCTAGGCTGGTTTGAAACCAGGAACCAGGAGCTTTCTCCAGGTCTCCCACATGGGTACAGAGGCACAAGTACTTGGGCCATCCTCCGCTGCTTTCCAAGGCATATAAGCAGGGAGCTGGATTGGAAGTATACCAACCGGGACTGGAACTGGTGCCCACATGGGATGCCAGCATCAAAGGTGATGGTTTTACCTGCTGTGCCATAATGCTGGCCCCTGGTCTTCTTATTTAAAAAAAATATTTATTTGGAAGGCAGAGAGACAAAACAAAAACCTTCCAGTTGTTGGTTCACTCCACAAATGTCCATAACAATTGAAGCTGGACTAGGCCAAAGCCAGGAGCCCGGAACCAAATCCTGGTCTTCCACATGGGTAGGAGGCACCCAAGTACTTCAGCCACCACCTGTTGCCTCCTGGGTTGCACATTAGCAGGAAGATGGAATTGGAAGCAGAGATAAAACTTGAACAATGCACTGCTTTATGGGATTGTGGGCATCCCAATTGGCATCTTAACTGCTATGCCAAATGTCTGCTCCTGATATGGACTTTTTTTTCTTTCCTAAAGGTCTGTTTATTTAATTGAAATGCAGTTAGACAAAGAGGGAATTGAAAGGCAGTTAGAGAGGGAGAGAGAAAATCGATTTTTCATCCACTGGTTCATTCCCCAAATGATTTCAAGTGCTGGGGTTGGGCCAAGCCAAAGCTAGGAGCCAGGAACTCCATCCAGGTCTCCCATGTGGTAGAGGGGTCCAAGGACTTGGGCCATCTTGTGCTGCTTCCCCAGGTGCCTTAGCAGGGAGTTGTTCAGAAGTGGTGCAGTCAGGACTCGAACCAGGTGTCCATACAGGATGGTATTGCAGGCAGTAGCTTAACCCTCTGAGCCACAAAACCGGCCCCACAATGTGGCCTTCTTAAAAGGATACTAGTCACTGGATTTAGGGTGCACTCCAATACAGAATAATCTCATGTCGAATATAGCTAAAGAAAACTTATATTTGCAAATAGGCAATATTTACAAATAATATTTATAATTCGTAGGACTTCAACAACCTATCTTTTTGAGGGATACAATTCAACCCTTAATACCTACTACATAGAATTTTAATTTTAGAAATTCTTGGCAATAAAGGGCTTACTGTGGTATGTCATTTGGTAGAAAAAGGGTTAAATTTAATTGTGATTTATTTTTAAAGTGTGTGGATGGTATAGAGTAACATATAAAAGACTAACTTGCTTATTCATTTTCTATTAAATAGTTTGGCACATTAACCTACAACCCAGGTCTTTAGAAAGGTTAAGGTTTTGGTCTATCATTATACAGAATTTATTATTTAAAAATTTATTTTATTGGGACCAGCATTGTAGTACAGGGGGTTAAGCTACCACTTGTGATGCTGGCATGCCATATATAAGTGTTGGTTACAAGTCCTGACTCCTCTATTTCCAATCCAACCCCCTGCTGATGCATTTGGAAAGGCAATGGAAGATAGCCCAAGTACTTGGGTCCCTGCTGCCCATATGGGAGATCTGGATGGAGTTCCAGGCTCCTGGCTTCAGCCTGGCCCAGCTCTAGCCACTGTGGCCGTTTTGGGAGTGAACCAGTGGATGGAAGACCTCTGTCTCTCTGTCTCCACCCACCCCCAACACACTCTCAAATAAATAAAATAAACCCTTAAAAAATCTGTTAAAATTTATTTTATTTATTTGAAAGTCAGACAGGCAGAGAGAGAGAGAAAGAGAGAGAGAGAGAGATCTCTAATCCACTGGTTCACTTCCCAAATGCTACAATGGCCAGAACTGGGCCAGGCTGAATCCAGGAACCAGTAACACAATAAAGATCTCCCACATGGATGGCAGGAACCCAACCACTTGAACCTACACCTGCTGCCTCCAAGATGTGGTCAAATAGGAAGTGGAGCTGGGCCTTAAACTTAGGCATCACAAGCAGTGTCTTAACCACTGCGCCAAATAGTTGCCCCTATTATAAGAGATTTAAATTAGTCTTTCCTCCAATTCCAAAATACTTGGAAAAAGTATAATTCTATCCCACTAAAAAAAAGCTGTTTAAACTCTGAATTGTGCTGGTTGGCTTTATATTGTGATATTATGATTAAGTACACACACACATAGATTCATATATAAGTTATCATCAATTATATATGTGTGTATGTGGTTTTTATCTGTGGCTCACGGTTTATAACTCCCTCTGCAAAACATGCTATCTTGTCTGACAGTATGTCATAAGGTCCCCGTTTGAGTAGGTGTCCTGTTCCATGTCCCAAGTGGAGAAATGCTGCACAGACAGGCCAAGAAGAATCTGGACAGGCCTTAATGGGTTTCACTATTCAGTCTAATAGCACTAGATCAGACCCTCTTTTTGCAATCACTTTACTATATGATTGTCCATGTTTTAATCATGCCTATGCAATAAAGTTTTCATAAAAAAAACCAAAAAGATAGGATCTGGAGAGCTTCCAGAAAGCTGAACACTCAGAGTCTCATACAGGATGGTGCACCCAGAGAGGGTGTGGAAGCTCCATGCTCTTCCCTATACATCACTCTCTACATCTCTTCATCTGTGTTCAACATGGTATCTTTTATAATAAACTGGAAAATCTGTTTCCCTGAGTTCTGTGAGCTGTGCAAGCAAATGAATCAAATCTGAGGATGGGCTTGTGGGAACCCTTATTTATAATCCATCATTGAGCGCACAGGTAAAACCATTTGGGACTTGGGATTGACATCTGAACTTGAGTGGGTTGTGGGGAGGATCTATCATGGGGGCGGAGCCTTCAGTGTGTTTGATCCTAACACTGTCTCCGGTAGAGCGTCAGACGTGATTGATTTAGAAGACACCAGCTTGTGTCTCCTGCAGCACTGCTTGCTTCCTTGCTAGTGGGGTCAAATCCCTACCCTTTTGGGGGTCACAGCAGCGTTCTGTGTTGATTGTTTTGGTGTGAGAACATGGACAAAGACAGTTGTTTTTCCAACACTGGTGTCAATTTGATTGGACTAAGGAACACCTAGACAGCTAATAAAGTGATTAATACTGGGTGGGTCTGTGAAGCTGTTTCCAGGCGAGACTGGCATGTGAGTCATTGGACTGAATGGGGAAGATCCACCTCAGTATGGGCAAGTATCATTCAAATAAACAAAAAGGCATGAAAAAGGCTAATTCTGTTTCTCTCTTGGAGCTGGGACAGCCCTTCTACTAAGTTTGGTCATCAGAACTCCAGGCTCTCAGGCCACTGATCTGAGAATTGTACCAGTAGCCCCCTAGTTCTCAGGCCTTCAGCCTTGTATTGAGAAACACATCAGTTTCCAGAAATGAGAGGCTTTCTAACCAGATTGAGCTGTCCTCTGGGCATTCTCAGGTCTGTAGCTTTCTAAGGGCTTACTGGGGACTTCTCACTCCAGAATCTCATGAGCCAGTTCCTCTGGTAAAGCCTCTTTCCCTTTCTCTCTCCCTCTCTCCCTCCCTCCCTCTCTCCCTCCCTTCCTCTCTCTCTTCCTGCCCCCCCCCATTTCCTTATTGGCTGTCTCTGGAGAACCCAAATGCATCAATATTCCATGTCAATCCAGTCCCTGGCCATTAAAATATATTACTATTTATAGTTATTTTAAAAATAAAGTTGGCCAGCGCCATGGCTCACTAGGCTAATCCTCCGCCTGCGGCACCGGCACTCGGGTTCTAGTCCCAGTTCAGGCGCCGGATTCTGTCCTGGTTGCTCCTCTTCCTGTCCAGCTCTCTGCTGTGGCCCGGGAGGGCAATGGAGGATGGCCCAAGTGCTTGGGCCCTGCACCCCATGGGAGACCAGGAGAAGCACCTGGCTTCTGGCTTCGGATTGGCGCAGCGCTGGCTGTGGCGGCCATTAGGGGAGTGAACCAACGGAAGGAAGACCTTTCTCTGTCTCTCTCTCTCACTGTCTATAACTTTACCTGTCAAATAATAATAATAATAAAAAAGCAAAATCTCTTTGACTAGCTCCATCTCACAAGAGCATTTTATATTTTTTTAGTTGTAGCTCTTATGTATGCCGAAGGGATCAGTGGTTATTAAGAGACCCAAGTGGGTATCCAGGGCAAGGTCACAGGCTGCATGTTGATGATCTCTCAATCAGGATTGTGGCACTGTGCAGGCCACCCCTTCTTGGTCCACTGCCTTTGAACAAACAAACTTTTGTTTTACCAAACCAAAGGCGAAATGTGCTGACTAAGCCTTTTGTTGCCAAGAAAACTGTATTGTATTTCTATGTGTGTGTGTGTGTGTGTGTGTGTGTGATACAAAAGGTTAAAACAAAAATATGTGACCATGCAGCTCTGAGCTCTGAGGTTATACTACATGGCTATGAAAAAAAACCCTGCATTTAAGTGACAGATTTTATCTGAAAAATTTATGTATTTTTCTGCTTAAAAGCTTTTTCTTAATAAAATGCAAAATTCAGATTCCTTGTCCTCAAGGAGTTTCTAATCTAGTTGGAGAAATAAGATTAGTTCAAGCAGAATTATGGATTATGGGACTAAAATATCTTATTTTGAATGTTAGCTTAGAAACCCATTTAGGGCTCAGACAATAATATCCCAAAATGTGCCACTTTGGACTTCAAACTGAGAGCCCCTGGGATACAGAAAATGCAGGAAGAGCTTTCTCTGCAGTTCTTTTATCTATAAAGTCCAGATCTGCCAAAGAGGAATACAATTGTCTTCTATCTTCCTACTGAAATTTCATTACCCAAGAAAGATTAAACTCCTATCACAGATGCGGGCATTGTGGTGTAGCGGGTAAAACTGCTGCACCTACATGGGAGACTCAGAAGAAGCTCCGGGCTCCTGGCTTCGGATCGGCCTAGCTCCCGCTGTAGTGGCCATTTGGGGAATGAACCAGTGGATGGAAGACCTCTCTTTCTCTGCCTCAGCCTCTCTGTGATTCTGCCTTTCAAATAAATAAAAATAAATGTTTAACAAAAAAAGGTTTTTTTTTTAAAGATGTACTTATTTATTTTGAAAGTCAGAACTACCAAGAGAGAGGGAAAGACACAGAGAGATCTTTCATGTACTGACTGACTACCCAGATGACCGCAATGGCCAGTGCTGGGCCAGGCTGAAGCCAGGAACTCCATCTGGTTCACCTGAATGGCTGGCAAGGGCTAAATACTTGGGCCAGCTTCTACTGCTTTTCCCAGGCCACTGTCAGGGAGCTGAATCAGAAGTGGAGCAGCCTGGACACAACTCAGTGCCCACATGGGATGCTGGTGCTGCAGGCAGCAGCTTTACCCGCTATACCTCAGTGTCGGTAAGAGACTGGAAACAGAACATCATACCCAGAGCTCAAAGGAACTTAGGTCATTGTCTGTTCTCTGAGCTGATCTTTTTCCCCTAAAAATCATTTACTTTGAAATTTCCTAAATTGCCCCACTTTCTTCTTCCTTGAAAAGTGGGTATGTAAGCCTCAATTATCTGGTCCTCCTTTGAGTTTCATATTTTGTGTGGCTCCTCTGTACATCTGAACATTAATATATTTGTATGCTTTTCTCTTGTTGACCTGTCTTGCTAGTTTATTTTGGCAGGCTTAAAAACTGAACCTTGGGGCTGGCATTGTGGTGTACATATTAAGGCACTACTAGCATCCCATATGGGCATTGGTCCAAGTACTGTCTACTCCACTGCTGATCCAGCTCCCTGCTAATCACCTGGGAAAAGCAACAGAAGATGGCCTCTGCACCCACACAGGAGACCTGGATGAAGCCCCTGGCTCCTTGCTACGATTTGGCCAAGCCCTGGCTGTGAGGTCATTTGGGGAGTGAACCATCAGATAGATTTCTCTCCCTCACCCCCCCCCCCCATAAACCTGACTTTCAAATACATAAATAAATAAATATTTAAAAACAAACAAAAAAATATTGAACTTCCCTATACCCATCTGGTCTGAAACTGCCTGCCAAGGTGGAATTCTTCGTACAAGATACTCAGTAAATAGTCTTTTTTTAAAAATTTTTTTTCTGTGACAGGCAGAGTTAGACAGTGAGAAAGAGAGACAGAGAGAAAGGTCTTCCTTCTGTTGGTTCACCCCCCAAATGGCCGCTACGGCCGGCGCACTGTGCTGATCCAAAGCCAGGAGCCAGGTGCTTGCTCCTGGTATCCCATGTGGGTGCAGGGCCCAAGCACTTGGACCATCTTCCACTGCACTCTTGGGCCACAGCAGAGAGCTGGACTGGAAGAGGAGCAACTAGGACAGAATTCGGTGCCCCAACCGGGACTAGAACATGGGGTTCTGGTGCCGCAGGCGGAGGATTAGCCTAGTGAGCTGCGGTGCCGGCCTCAATATTTTCAATTGAATAGGCTATCTCTTCCCACTGATTTATAACAACCTGAATTTATACACGCACACACACACACACACATTTGGATACTTCAAAAATTTGTGGAAAATAGAATTAAAATTTAAGTTTAGGGGTGGGTGTGTGGCACAGTGAGTTAAGCTGCCATTTGTGACACAGCATCCTGTGTCAGAGCACTGTTTCAAGTCCCAGCTGTTCTGCTTGAGATCTGGCTCCCTGCTAATGCCCCTGGGAAAGCCATGGAAGATGGCCCAAGTATACGGGTCCCTGCTACCCACAAAGGACACCTGGATGGAGTTGCTGGCTCTTGGCTTCATCTTGGACAGGATGGCCCAGTTTTTGTGGCCATTTAGAGAGTGAATCAGCGGATGAAAGATTACTCATCACTCTCTCTGTCTCTCCCTCTGTCTGTCACTCTCTGCCTTTCAAATGAATCTTTAAAAACTTTTAGGTTTATTTGGATGCAAAAATATTTGAAATCCATGTATAAGGGGATCTTCAAAACATACATGGAAAATTATGGAAAAACTATGCATCAATTTCCTTTTCTTTTTTGTATCATTTGTTATTATTTTCTTTAAAAAAAAAGATTTATTTATTATTTATTCAAAAGTCACAGTTACACAGAGAGAGGAGAGGCAGAGAGAGAGAGACAGACAGAGAGAGAGAGACAGAGAGAGAAAGGTCTTCCATCTGATGGTTCACTCCCCAGATGTCTGCAATGGCCAGAGCTGTGCCGATCCGAAACCAGGAGCCAGGAGCTTCTTCCTGGTCTCCCGCGTGGGTACAGGGGCCCAAGGACTTGGGCCATCTTCTACTGTTATTCCAGACCACAGCAGAGAGCTGGATCAGAAGAGGAGCAGCCGGGACTAGAAAGGGTGCCCATATGGGATGCCGGCGCCTCAGGCCAGGGCATTAACCCGCTGAGCCACAGCACCAGCCCCATTTGTTATTATTTTCATAAAATGAGGTATTTCAATGTGCTATCAGATATAGTATAGTATTAAATATGTGCATTCTGAAGAAATTAAACACAGAATTTTGCATTTACCCAGTTCCATGCCTCAAACATGAACAAATACATTAACAAGAAGAAACAGGCTAGGAAAAACATATTTACATACATATATTTATGTATATATCTTTAAAAGAAGTTTCCTAGTTCAAAAATGATAAAGTAATATCTATTCAAAACTTTAAAAATTCATTTTCATATGAAAATTATGAGTATCAAATTTAGTTATGTCTCAGCATCATACTACAGCATATGGACAATGTAAGAATTACTACAGTATATAACAAAGATTAACAATATATTTGCATATAAAACATGCTCTTCAAACATTTAGGTATTATTACAGAACTCAGGTGTGTGCTGCCAGCCTGATATTGGCTGCAAAAGCCATCTCTTATTACCCAGGATGTGTACAAAAGGCAGCTGTGTCAATGGTATTTGCAGAAATTCCCCAGGGATATGAAATGGCAACTCCCTTTTGGCATCTGCTGAAACAAAAGCACCATTTGTAAAAGAAGGAAGGACTTTCTGTTGTTCAGAAACCTAGAACAAACAAGGTGATTTCCACAGCCCCGAGGCTTCCAAACTGTTATTAGCTGAAGCTAGAAGGACCATCAGCATTCATCACATCACCAAGCTGAGGTTCCAGCAGAACCCCACATGGTTTCCCACCCCAGACCCAAACTCAACAGAGGAGTGATTTCAAAGTAAACCAATATTCTTAATGTCAATACAATGTTTGTTTACAAAAAAGATAACGACATCAAAACGTGCAAAGTGGTAGTAACTGTCCAGTTTTGAGAAACATTTAGCAAGTCCAAGTGTGTTCAGTTTTCTTTAGCAACTGTGCTGTCTCACCTGCAATTTTTCCCTTTCCAGCAAAAGCAGGTGCTCCTGGGTCTGAGGGAGTGGACATACTCAGCAGCCTTCATTGGCTGGCCATTAAGACACTGCTGGGGATGCACACATTCCATATTGGACTGTCTGATTCAAGTCTGAGCTACTCCACTCCCAACCCAGCTTCTTGCTGATAACGCATCCTGGAAGGCAGCAGGTGATGGTCTATGTACTTGAATCCCTGCTACCCATGTTAAACACCTGGATTGAATTCTGGGCTCCTGACTCTGGCTTGGCACAGCCCCACTGTTGGGGGATATTTGTCTTTCAAATAAAATGAAACTAATAAATTGTTACATTTATAGATTAATTTATTGTGAATTGTCATCTTTATAGTAGTCAGTCTATCCTATATATAGGGTATGTATAAATCTTTGACTATATATATTTACAGATTTATTGATTTATTTGAAAAGCAGAGTGATAAAGAGAGAGAGACACAGATCTTCTATCTGTGATTCACTTCCCAATGTCTGCAATAACCAGGTCTGGGAGAGGTCAAAGCCAGGAGCCAGGAACTCTATCCTGGTCCAGGGGCCCACATACTTGGATCATCTGCTGCCTCAGAGGCACATTAGCAGGGAGCCATATTGGAAGTGGAGTAGCTAGGACTTGAACAGGAGCTCCAATATGGGATGCTGGTGTGGCAAGCGGCAGCTTAATCTGCTGTGCCATAATGCTGATCACCCAAAATATCTATTTTCCTCCTACCAACCTACTTTTTGAGACAACCCACTCAATCATTGGATGGTTCTGATTATTTTTATTTTATTTTTTAAAGATTTTTTAATTAATTTTTTTATTAATTTGAAAGAGCTAGAGAGAGAGGTAGAGACAGAGAGAGAGGTCTTCCACCTGCTGGTTCACTCCCCAGATGGCCGCATCTGAAACCAGGAGCCAGGAGCTTCTTCCATGTCTCCCACATGGGTGCAGGGGCCCAAGGACTTGGGCCATTTTCCACTGATTTCCCAAGCCATAGAAGAGAGCTGGATTGGAACAGGAGCAGCTGGGACCAGAACCGGCACCCATATGGGATGCCAGTGCTTCAGACCAGGACTTTAACCTACTGTACCTCAGTGCCAGCCCCCAGTTCTGATGATTTTTAAAGTTCTTCCTTATTTGATGTACATCTCTTTCCCTGTATTTTCTAGGCATTGGTTCTAATTTTGCCCCTTGTAAGCACATGAGAATCAAAATGATAAATCTTTATTCTCATTTTTTAAAGATGTATTCATTTATTTGAAAGGCATAGTTACAGACAAAGAGGCAGAGAGAGGGAAAGGGACAGAGAGAATCTCTTCCATCTACTCCCCAAATGGCCACAGCAGCTGGGGCTAGGTCAGGCTGAAGACAGGAACCACTTTTTTTGGGTGCACATAGCCTGGAGCGAGTGCTGTAAAATAGTTAACAAAGTGGATGCCATTCTTATTATGGGACTTAAATTAAGATATTATGCCAATAAGATATTTAACACGGAGTCAGACATAGTGGCCCTACCCCTATCACAATTAGAACTGTCCACATTGATGCAGAATAGCATGCTCTTTCAAACTTTAATGATAAATTTCCCAGGACAGGTTGACAATCACCTGCCGGCGGACAGACTACTCCAGATGTTACAAACCTTAGAAATAGACTATCCAAACATGCTTTCCCCGCTAATCAATCTATATCCATGGCACCATGCGTATTTACGGATGCCAACAAGTCACTATTTGGAGCAGTGATCAAATCCTCAACAGAAAAAGATAAGATCCATGTAGAACCCCACAGGGATCAGTACAGTTGGGAGAAAAAAGGGCAATAGTCAAGATTCTACTCCTTAGCCAAGATGGGATGGTAAATATATTTTCGGACAGCAAATACTCAGTACAGGTAGCAAAGACAATCCCTTTTGCAGTCTTTAACCTGACCAATAAGCCAATTGACCAGATGTTCACAACACTTAAAGAGCTAACTGAGAATAGAAAACACCCACGGTATATCTCACATGTAAAATCACATACTGAGCTACCTGGCTTTACTTCCCAAGGCAACGAAAACGTTAATCGTCTTATCTCCTGCAACACAGCTTCCATTGTCCACCTAGAACAAGCCCGTATTCTACACCAAAAATTTCATGTCAGCAAGCAACATAAAATCACTTTTCCCGGAGCTAACAATGAACCAATGCAAACACCTAGTGTGCTCTTGCAAGAATTGCACCCCCCTTGCCCCGTTAGGCCCACTGCAACAAGCGGGAGTGAACCCACGAGACCTTGCTCCCAATATGCTCTATTTTCAGCAAGAGGACGTCACCCACATTAACTCCTTTGGTAAACTTAAGTTTGTCCATGTGGTGGTAGATACTTATTCAAAGGCTGTTTCTGCAACAGCTCAATCCAGAGAAAAGGCTATTAATGTCAAGTCAGCCATGCTGGTCCTTGGTGTCCCCTGGACCACAGAGATGGATAAAGGGCCAGTGTATACATCACAGGAATTTAATTCCTTCCTGAGGTCCTGGAACATACAGTCTGCCACAGATATCCCATACAACCCACGGGGACAGGCAATCATTGAAAGAACTCATAGGACGATTAAAGATCTCTTACAAAGAAAAACAATCATATGCCACCAGACCCACAGCTTGCTTTGATTGAGGTCCTTTTCACTATCAATTTTCTTACTTTTCATTCCCAAGGAGTCAGTCCAGCTTATAAACACTGGGGATCCTTTCCATCCCAGACCCCGGCCCCTGTGGTTAGGTAGAAAGACCCTTTGACAGGAGAATGAAGGGACCACACCCTCTGCTAACCAAAGGCAGAGGATATGTTTGTATCTTTCCAGAGAATGAGGGACAGCCCATTTGGGTACCAGCCAGAAACATCAAGCCTGCAACTGACAGTCAACCAGAACCAGCTGAACAAGACTGAGAGTCCACCTTGTTAGCAGGCACACCTGCTACCAATTGTCAAGCTGCTGCCCTATCATCCTGCCCTGAGGAACTGACCACAGCCCCATCCACTACTGCTTTATACCCCTCTAGCTCTGGTCAGCCACTCGAACAGCCAACAGCTTGCACGCGGTCATACCATTCCTGATTACTATTGTTCCTCATTCCTACTCGATCTGAGCAAGCACTCCTGTGTTCTGTTTTGAAGGCTGGTTAGTCAACGATGGGTAAGATCCTCTGGGGGACAACCTAAGACAGGCACAGCTACATGAGGAGACTACAAGGAAACGGGGTCAACCATGGTATGGCCAAGGATCATGCCTCCCGTTGCTCAAAAATAAATGAAAAGGGGGAAATGTGGTGGAATGAGAAGGCCGTGCCAAGATGGTGCTAGCAAGTGAGCATCAGTTACTCAGGAATGGCTTCGGAAACCACATGGCAAAGGAGCCTGCCTGGCAACAGGCAGTGATTGGTTATGATTGGTTATAGCATAAACCGCCCCTTCACCAGATTGACTGCCTCAGCTATATAAGCTGCTGCACCAACTGAAATAAACGAATCTGTGAGCTGCTCACCTCTAGCCCCGCTTTCACCCAACTCCCAGTGTCTGTGTCATGACTCCATGCCTCTTGCCCCCACCACGCTTCTCCTCTCAGAATGAATCCACAGCAACACCTGAAGCTCCATCCAGATATCCCATGTGGGTATAGAGGCCCAAGGATTTGGGCCATCTTCTGCTGCTTTCCCAGGCATATAAGCAGGGAGCTGGTTTGGAAGTGGAACAGCCAGGACTGGAACCAGTGCCCATATGGGATGCATGCATTGCAGGCAGAGGCTTAACCTGCGGTGCCACAATGCTGGCCTCCAAATTATAAACCTTTAACATGACCTAAAGAAACCTGCTTCAATACTTCCCCCTCCTTGTGTACTATGAAACACATAATAGTATATGTCTATGGAACACCAGGGTAAGTACAGTGAACTTTTTATAGTCCAAGGTGGTAGGGAGGGAATCAAGCTGCCTAGGGCCCTACTCTGATTTTGAGTGCTGGGGGGATGAACAGTGGGACCAGGTGGGACCCCGCCCGTGACATATCATCTAGGAAACCCTTCACTAGGTAGGGGTGTCCACTCTTTGCCCTCTCTGTACCTGTTTCTTTATTTCAGCTGCAAGAGCCCGTTTTTTTCTTTCTAACACATTCTCACTTCAGAGTTGAAACAGAAGTTTGCTGTTCCTTCTACCTAGACTGCTATTGCCCAGAAATTTACACAGCTCCCACTCTTTATTGTTTTATAAGTTTAATTTATTTGAAAGGCAGGGAGCAGGATGGGGAGAAGACAGACACATAGAATGGTTCATTCTCCAAAACCTCCAACAGCCAAGTCTGGGCCAGGCCAAAGGCAAGACTTGATGCAAGATGCAGGCATCATAAGCAGTAGCTTAACCTACTATGCCACTATTCATCCTTTAAATCTCAGCTTTATGTGGACTCTTTAGGCTGCCCTACCTAAGGGAGCAACCTATTCTCTAGTAGTGGTAACACTACTTCTAGAAAATATCCAAATGATTTGTATGCTCATTGCTTCTTTTCCCCCACTAGAAAATAAGCTCCAGAAATGCAGGATTCTTGCCTATTTCGTTCCCATCTATGCCCAAAACTTTAGACTGTGTCCCACATAGGCACTCAGTAGGTATTTACTAAATAGATTAGTAACTGGGCTCCCTATTCTTGGAGGATATTTTTCATGACATTAGTTCTTAATTCCAGCTTAACTTCTCTTCCTTAACTTGCTTCCCACAGCCAAACTTCTTGGTATCATCAAAGGGCTCTGGGAGAAATTGCTTGCCCAGTTATGACTCTTGCTAAGTGCCTTCTCTCCTACTTTTCCTCTTGGTCACAGAGAGATCATCAGACCTTATCAGCCCTATTGCAGAATCTAGACACACTGTGACTATAGTATTCTCGGAACCCATCCAGTTTAGTAAACCTATCAAAAACGGAAATGAGGTTAGCTTGGCAGGAAATGAGATCAATTTGGCAATTGATGGTGAAACACTGAACAATGTGGGAGTTAACAGTAGTCTGAGTTAACACAAGGCGTGTCCTAAGGCACTACAATAAGACCAAATAGATAGTGAGGTGTGCAGGGCGATTTGGGCTCACAGAGGGACAATCCTTGTAAACTGGTGATTTATTGCTATGTACCTTGGGCAGTGGATGTGCAGTGGAGAACTGTTGAGTCTTCCACACCTGAGATACAGATCTCTCTGGGTATCTATAGGATAATGGCAGAATTAATAAGCATAATTTATTGGGTCTCTTACACCCTGTACTAAGTGTTTGTTATTTGTAATCCTCCAATATCTCTTAAGTGTAAAGGACTAAAAGACCTACCCAATGTCATAAAGTGCATGGTAAGGCAGGGGCCCTTTTATCTTTTCCTATGGTGAGGGGAAGCAATGCAAACCTTGGGCTCTAAGGAGTTATTTTTCAAGCGAACATTGGTTTGAATTATCTACTATATAAACTGCTTAATCAACTCTGAAACATTACATTTAATTTGTTAGCATTATTCTTAACAGACCACAAAACTGCATTAGAAGGTTAAGAGTGGGGACCAGCGCTGTGACGTAGTAGGCTAAGCCTTTGTCTGTAGTGCTGGCATCCCATACCGGCACCAGTTTACATCCCGGCTGCTCTTCTTCCAGTCCAGCTTTCTGTTTATGGCCTAGGAAGATGGCCCGCGTGCATGGGCCCTTGCACCCATGTGGGAGACCCGGAAGAAGCTCCTGGCTTCCAATCAGCTCAGCTCCTCCCGTTACAGCCGTTGGAGAGTGAACCAGCAGATGGAAGACCTCTTTAGTCTCTCCCTGTCTAACTTTGCCTCTCAAATAAATAGATCTTTTAAAGAAGAAGAAGGGGGGGAAGGAAGGGGAGGAGGTAAGAGTCAATATAGAACTACAGAACAAGATGAGATGGTTATCAAAGGTGATCAGCACACTCATGTTTCTTATGTCACAGCTCATCAAAAGCTGGTGGGAGGTGGTGCTGTGACAGAGTTAAGCCACCTGGGAAGTCAGCATCCCATACCAGTGTGCTGGTTTCAGTACCATCTACTCCATTTTCGATCCAGCTCCTTGCTGGTACGGTTACAAGTACTCAAGTCCTTGCCATCTACATAGGAGACCTGGATGGAATTCCTAGCTCTTGGCTTCAGCCTGGCCCAGCCTGGCTGTTGTGGACATTTGAAGAGTGAACCACCAGGCCTGCTTTGTGGCATAGTGGGTGAAGTCACCGCCTGTGAGCTGCATTCCCACATAAGCAAGGACTCCTATCTGGGCTGCTCCACTTCTGATGCAGCTCCCTGCTCATTGTCTGGGAAAAGCCCAAGTGCTTGGGCTCCTGCTACCCATGTGGGAGACCCGGATGAAGCGCCAAGCTTCTGGCTTCAGTGTGGTTAAGCTCTGACCGTTGCAGCCATCAGGTGAGTGAACCGGCACATGGAGGAGCTCAATCTCTCTCAAATAAATAAATAAATCTTAAAAAAAGAAAAAAAAGAGTGAGCCACTGGATTAAGGTCCCTCTGTCATTCTGCCTTTTAAATAAACCAACTTTTAAAATAATACAAGCTAACAGGCATACAAACTAACCAACAAAATATGAATGAAACTAATAACGTTAAAAAAAAAAAAAAAAAAAAAAAAAAGGCCGACGCAGCGGCTCACTTGGCTAATCCTCTGCCTGCGGTGCCGGTACCCGGGGTTCTAGTCTTCCAGCCCAGCTCTCTGCTGTTTCCCGGGAAGGCAGTGGAGGATGGCCCAAGTGCTTGGGCCCTGCACCCACATGGGAGACCAGGAGGAAGCACCTGGCTCCTGGCTTCTGGTGGGTGCAGCGCCGGCCGCAGTGGCTATTTGGGGGGTGAACCAACAGAAGGAAGACCTTTCTGTCTGTCTGTTTCTCTTTCTCTGTCAAAAAAAAAAAGAAAAGAAAAAAAATTAATGATGTTGTTAACATGAGGGATCCAGTTTAGCCCATTAACCTATTTCATCCACATCTTTTCTTAATTTGTAGAAATAACTATGAAATTATAACTAGCAAGAACCAGAGGCCAATTAGAATTATAAGGCCATGTGGAAGACAATATTTTCACTGATAGCCTCACATCTTCCACTTCTCATAGTCCAAGCCCCCCGGTTGCTTCCCTTCGCCCCCTTCCCCAACCCCAGGCCCCAGCTCTGCCCTAGGATGGCTGAGCTGGTTCCAGGGGAAGAGCGTAGAGCTCTTCTGGGCAGATGTGGCCTGAAAACGCGCCCCAGCGAGCCTGGCATTCACCTGCAGGGGCGACGGGGCTGAGGCGGCGGAGACGCCCCCCGCCCGGAGGACACGGGGACAGCGTGTCTGCCGCCCTCCAGGAGCCCCCCGGGCCAAGCCAGGGGGTTGGGTCTTTCGCCCTTGCAGCCGAGGGTCTGACTGACCTAGCTCGCATCTCAAAGACTCCAGCCCTCCAGGCCAGGCCGGAGAAAGGGACTCCGTGTGGGCTGGTGAGGAGGCGTCCCCTCCCAGCCTCTCTGGGGCGTCTCTATCCTGGCCAGTCTTTCGTCCCCAACTGTTCCTGGGACCTGTGAATACGTTTTCACAGTGACTTAGCTGAAATAAAGTTAGTTGTACGTGTTAGACCAACCTCATCTGTTAAAAATAAACAAAAAACAGTATTCCTGGGGCGGCGCGGCTCAGGCGTCGGGGCCCGCGGGCGCGATGCCGCCCGGCCCGCGGCTGTTGGCCCCGCTGCATTGTGGGAGCTCGGCCGCCGCCGCCGCCAACCGCCGCCAACCGCCGCCTGCGCCTGCGCCTGGGCCGCCGGCGCCGCGCACGCCATGGGGACCGTGACCGACGACGAAATCATACGGAAGCGTCTCCTGATTGACGGGGATGGCGCAGGGGATGATCGGAGAATTAATCTGCTGGTGAAGAGTTTCCTTAAGTGGTGCGGCTCTGGCTCGCAGGAGGAGGGACACAGCCAGTACCAGCGTATGCTGAGCACGCTGTGGCAATGTGAATTTTCCATGGGCAAAACCTTGCTGGTATACAACATGAATCTCAAAGAAATGGAGAATTATGAAAAAATTTACAAAGAAATCGAATGTAACATTGCTGGAGCGCATGAAAAAATTGCTGAGTGCAAAAAGCAAATTCTTCAAGCAAAACAAATACGGAAAAATCGCCAAGAATACGACGCGTTAGCAAAGGTCATTGAGCAGCATCCAGACAGGCATGAGACTTTAAAGAAACTAGAGTCTCTGGGGAAGGAGTTGGAGCGTCTTTCACACATTAAAGAGAGTGTTGAAGATAAGCTGGAATTGAGACGTAAACAGTTTCACGCTCTTCTCAGTAACATCCAGGAACTGCAACAAACTTTGGAAAATGATGAGAAGCTTCCAGAGACAGAAGCTCACAGAACAAGCGTGGAAGCAGATCCCAAGCCAGGGACAAGCTCATCCCTCTTCATTCCTGAGACTACTGAAACAGCGACGTGATCTTAAGATAGATTTAGAATGTGTGGTGCTCTTGAGATACTTAAAGTGTTGGCAGTGAAATTCTTTTGCTTTTAGGTATTAATGCAGATTTCATATTTCTTCACATGAAGATGACTTCAGTATAGATTTGTTTTTGTTGAAATGCATTTTTTTTAATTCTAGAAAGCAGCATTCCAAAATGCTTAATAAAATGTTTACAAGCTGGGAAAAAAAAAACCTGAGTGTGATGTCAGCTGTGGGATGGTGAATAAAGTACTGGGTTTGGAGTCAGGACAGAACTTCAATCTTTGGGCAAGTTTCTTCAAAGTAAATTAATCCCCATCTGTTAGATGAGCTGCATATGGGCAAGCACCTAGTTTGGTGCCTGGTGCACATTGCGTACTCAGTATATGTTTCTTAAATGAAGAATTTGATCAAAGAATTGAATCCCCATGTCCCTTTTTGAGTCTGCTATACCGACAATGAGTTCCCTTTGATCTGTAGGTCTCAAATTCATTCTTAGCCTATGGGACCAACGACCCTGCTCCTCTCAGTGTGTTTAAATACCAAAGCCCTAGGAGAGAGTATTAGATTGGCCAAGCTTCTGTCATGCCCCAGGAGGGCAGAGAGAGGAAGTTTCTGTTGGATGTCTTCTCCAAGGACAGCTGCAGCTTCCTTAATGAGAGGAGAGATTCTTGCATCTGGCCAATGCGTGATGGGGAATCGCTAAAAAATTGAATTCAAAGGTTAATTTACCACCAAATGGTCACAATGCACTTCAAAATCATGTACATTCCTGGAGTTAATTCTCAGGGATTGTGCGAGGCTTTTCTCTGCTCCGTTGGCGGGAATGATTAGATGTGACTACAAAAACTCCAGAGCTTCGCCGTCAACCACGGTTATTTTACGGAGCTAGAGCCAGAGAGAAGAGCTGGGGATGTGGAGAGGTGGCGGGTCCCTGGTCTCAGCCATGGAGACCTTACTACAGCAGTTTTCACTTAGGAATCCACACACCTGCTTGCTGAAACCGCTCTCGGGGCCCAGATGGCAGGTATACATCCGTGCGCCTTGTGAAAAGGGGTTTTAAAGCATTAGACTATCTTGATAATTTCAGGCTTTAATATGCTTTCCTGTCTCCTTGACTCTTGTAAAGTGAATGTTTATGTCCTCTGATTATGAGTTTATTATGATTATGAAAGTCCTGTGGAATCTTATCCCCTGGTGTTCAGGCTCACAACTGGGTTACATTAAGATGGTATCCAAGTGGCAGCTGCTTCTCTGGAAGCCCAGGCCCTCCTACCCACGAGCAGGATTCAGCTTGCTCCAGGCGAGCGCTGTTCTATGTAGCGCAGTTTTGGGCCCTGGCAGGTTGTCACAAGAGTAGTTTGAGACCAGCACCCAAGCTAGGCCTGCTTCTGTTGGCCATTGCTCAAGTCTAGAGGGGTGTTGCTGAAGGCTCTTTTTGTTATGGGCTGGGTTGGGCCTAAATTAATTTCCCAGACTCTTGCCTTTTACTTAGAGAATAATTTTTTTTTTTTTTTGACAGGCAGAGTGGATAGTAGCTAGTGGATCGGCGTAGCTCCGCCCGTAGCGGCCATTTGGGGGGTGAACCAACGGAAGGAAGACCTTTCTCTCTGTCTCTCCCTCTCACTGTCTGTAACTCTACCTGTCAAATAAATAAATAATCTTTTTTTTAAAAAAAGCATTGTCTTAAAAAGTTATGTTAAATATCATTATGATCAGATCTGTTCTAAAAGTATTATAATCGCCCTGACTAAATGTTAAGAAATTCTATTTTGACCAGATACTCTAAGTTCTCTTGGCACCTTTAACAGACTTTCTGAAAATCAAAGTTTAAAATTCTCCAGACTTTTGATACCTCCAGAGGGGCCCCTGGAGATGTCAAAAGATGTATCTCTCATCTCACAGAGATAATAACCAATTGGGCTGTTTAGATTAAAAGTGGTGCCAAGATGTGAAATGATGCTAAACTTCAGTTATAAACGTGTTTCTTCCTCGCTGCTCCAGTCTCTGGCTCAGAAGCCAGATCCTTTAAAGAGGGACTGACAAAGTCTAAGAAGCGTCCCATGGTCGTGATTTACATCACCTTAATGCCCAGACCTTAGGACTAAGATATGGAATCACCCAGGAACAGGCAAGGCAAATTGTAAAATCCTGCCCTTCCTGTGTTACATTTCTCCAGGTCCCTCACTATGGTGTAAATCCTAGAGGATTTATGCCTAATCAGCGTTGGCAGATGGATGTTACCCATTTTCCTAAATTTGGTAAGCTAAAGTACATACGTGTCTCTTTAGATAACATGTTCAGGTTTTGTTTTCACCACCCCGCAATCGGGTGAGGCTGCCCAACATGTCATCTCTCATTGCCTTCAGGCCTTTGCTGTTTTAGGAACCCCTATACAAATAAAAATTGATAATAGCCCAACATATAAGCACTTCTGTACTAACTTCCACATCTCTCATATCACCGGGATTCCTTATAATCCCCAGGGACAAGGTATTGTGGAATGTGCACATGCCACATTAATAAAATTATTTACAAAAAATAAAAAAGGGGGAATATGGGACCATAGCACATTCCCCACAAAAATGGCTATCACATGCTCTTTTCATTTTAAATTTTTTAATACTGGATAATCAAGGGAAATCTGCGGCCGATTGTCACTGGCATCCTGAAGCCAAAAGACAACAAGTCTATGTGAAGTGGAAAGACCCTCTAACTGCTCAATGGTATGGACCTGACCCTGTTTTAATAGAGACAGAGAAGGAGGAATTGACCGTAGGAGTTACTTTAACAGTTTTAACCAATACATTGGCCGGCACCATGGCTCACTAGGCTAATCCTCCACCTAGCGGCGCCAGCACACTGGGTTCTAGTCCCGGTCGGGGCCCCGGATTCTGTCCCGGTTGCCCCTCTTCCAGGCCAGCTCTCTGCTGTGGCCCAGGAGTGCAGTGGAGGATGGCCCAAGTGCTTGGGCCCTGCACCCCATGGGAGACCAGGAGAAGCACCTGGCTCCTGCCTTCGGATCAGCGCAGTGCGCCGGCCGCAGCACGCCGGCCGCAGCATGCCGGCCGTGGTGGCCATTGGAGGGTGAACCAACGGCAAAGGGAAGACCTTTCTCTCTGTCTCTCTCTCTCACTGTCCACTCTGCCTGTCAAAAAAAAAAAAAAAAAACAATCAACGAGGCCTTTTTTCCAGAATTAACAAAGGTATACCCCGGAGTCTGACAATGTGACCAGTTTGATATGCTAAAATCAGTATTCTCCCTTTTCGATTGATCAGTCACATTAAGCCATTGATTTTCAACTATATCCCTCCCAATACGGAACAAGGTTTGATTGTTCCTTACCCATTGTACAAACCCTGCTGTTTTAATTCCATTATCATAAGTACATGAACAATTTAGAACTAACAGCGAACCAACAGAGGTGGTAACGTAGGTTTGGCCTGATGTAAGCCGGCAAGCTTCATTCATTTTCAGGGGGATCCCGATCAGTAATGTTATCATGATGAAGATCAAGGGGCTGCTTCGTGACATTGTCTGTTTGCTGCACCAGTGGCTCAGGTAACCACCGCACTTCATTGTCTTTCTGTGAGAATATAGAAACATGTCCTTCTCTGTCGAAAGTAGCAATTTCTGGCTACATTTAGCTGCCTCGGCTAATACGTCATCCTTTTGTGTAAATACAGCAAATTCTCCCACCAACCTGTTAACTAACAATATCCCGGGAGTTCCTTCTACTAAAAAGGAGTTTACAAAAATTACCGGCATAAATCCTACTTCTCTAAAAATTAGCAATTCGACCAAAAGGTTATACTATGTGCCTTGGCAATTAAACAAAACTCAGCTTTCTCACTTCAATGGGAGGGAAGCTCCTAAAGGATGTTTTTTTTTTTTTTCCTGTGTGACTATTATGCATATAGCTCTCTAGCTCCCCATGATAGGCATAGATGCTCCCTTGGACGGGTTGCACCCCTCCTTCTCAAACCTGCTGATAAGAACCTGTACAAAAGAAGATATACGCGTATGATTTATGAAGGATGTAATGATAACTTCCATGTTCCCAGGGATTGGGAAGCTTTTGGTCTTGCTGCCTCCATGGCAGGAGCTGCTGGTCTTGCTTATGCAAACACTCACAGATTAAGAGAACTAGCATGTATTGTTACCAAAACTGTGAACACGACTGCTGCTGCCTTAGCCAATATCGATGAGGAACTTGATCGGGTCCGGACAGGTGTGTTGCTCAACCGGGCTGCCATTGACTACTTACTACTGAAATATCATATAAGCTGTGACTTGATTCCTGAAGGTTGCTGCTTTAATATCTCAAATAATGTTCCTTACATAAAATATCTGGTACAGAAGCTAATAGGTGAATTCAGCACATGTTTCTAACTAATCCCTTTTCTTTTGGTGGATTTCAATGGACCCACTGGCTTTTGATGTTGCTGGGTCCTTTATTGCTGCTCCTGCTTTTCTTCCGTGCCTCCCCTGTATATTCCAAGGCCTCTCTGTGTCATTTGGTGCCATTCGGTCTGAGATTTTAAAGTTGCGTTCACAGCTTCACCCCGAGCCAAAAAGGATGGCAATGAATTCCAATGACGGGTAAGACTCGGTCTCCTTGTACCAACCTAAGACAGGAGCCTCAGAGAATGTCTGGGGTGTCCAATGACGGTTAAGGACAAGAAGAGACATGGGCAACCTAAGACAGGAACAATGCCTCAAAAAATAAAAAAGGGGGAAATGTGGGCAGCTGCAGGCAGTTTTGTTTACACTTAAACATATGGATGGAGACATCCTGGCACAGACAAAAGGCTAAGGAGATTCCAGGAAGAGGCAGGAAGAACTGTATTTCACTGCTAGACTTCTCACAAGAAATGTAGATAATCGGCCACACCTGAAACCAGCATTTATTACCTAGGTGTTTCATTATACCCTTGTAATCTATGATTGATAACATTTTGTGATCTGTTAAGCAAAGTCTTTTAGATATATAAATCCTCTGTGTGCCTTCTTGTGTACAACTGGTCATGTTTAAATACTACTGGACTTGTTGAATAAACGAGCCTTGATCAGGATTTGTCTTGGCTCCATTCTTTGCATCCTTGTCCCCACATTCCCACTCTCTGTTTCAGGAAACCCGGTTCATTGTGCTGCAGGCCGGCACAATGGCCAGGGTGAGGAGCTTCATCCCAGTCTCCCACATGGGTGCAGGGGCCCAAGTACTTGTGCCATCCTCCTCTGCCCTCCCAGACACATCAACAGACAGCTGGATTGGAAGTGGAGCAGCTGGGATATGAACCAGCACCTATATGTGAGGTTGGCATTGCATAACATGCTAAGCCACAACACCAGCCCCTGGAGTCTTTCTGATCTAGAACAACCCCAAAACTAGTTGGAGAAGTTTCTATAGAACCCCAGAACTGGGTCTGCTCACCTGGTAAGCAGGAAGCCAGTCACCGACTCTCTGGTGGAAAAAAAGTAGGTATTTATTGCAATGCACAGAGTAAGGAACCAGGCAGATATGCTCAGTTCCTGACTTCCCAAGAGAGTAAAGGCAGTGAAAAATCCAAAGTTGGGGCTGAGCAGTACTCAACTGTGCGCCTCTGATTGGTACACAGTGTACTTGGCCTTTGATTGGTCAGTGATGGGGCTGCCATGTTAGGGATAGATTGGGCATTACTTTCTGTGATCAAGCCTTGAAATTTCTGAAAGACATCTCAATTTAAGTCTTAATACGAGGATGCTGGGGGTGACAAGTGAATTTTCAGGCCTGCAATTGGAATTTCTGCCTGTGTGTTCTTGCAAGAGCTGTCAGAACAGAGATTAGCAATGAGATGTTAAGGATAGGGACAATTGTGCTACCTCCTTAACTTAATGAGCTGAGTTTTAAAGAGGAATTGCAAGCTAAAAATTGCATGCTAAGGACGAGATATTGGGACCTGATAATTCTACATCAAAGGATACTATGGATAGGACTTGGTTACACTTCTAGCCCAATGTGGCATTAACTTCTACCATGAGGCAGAGCAGGAATGAAGATAATGAAGATAGGGACTTCAATAGAAGAGGGAGTGTTCCAGATTAGATAACATCTTTGGACACAGACTTCCAGTGAAGAAGGAACAACACAATTTGAATGCCTTTCCGTGTGAATCTCAACTAGGTTAAAAATTAGTTACACAAAGAAAAGGGTCTGAGAATATTTCATTAGAAAAGTTGATAGGGCTTTCTATTAATGATAGGATTTCAGATGATTTGTCTCCTTTTATTTATTTATTTATTTTTTGGATTTTCTACCAATCTGTATTACCTTTTCCTTTTTGATTTTTTTTTTTTTTTTAATTTGAGAGGCAAGGAGAGAGAGCTCTCCCATCTGCTTGTTCACTCTAATGTAGGCAGGGAACAATGAGTGAAGAGGAACTGACACTACCAGCAGCATCTGTGTTGCATCCCCCACCTCCCAAACCCTAGCACCTTCTGTGCTGATCAAACATGGCTGCAGGCTGGGCACACTCATTCCCCATGGTACATCTGAGTCCTACTTCCCATCATGCACTAGAAGCCATGACACTTTTCTGGAGAGCACCATGCGCACTGCAGCCCCGCCCCAAATTCCAGCTTATTGGAATATTCAGTTAAGCACTGGCCCAGGCACCACCCCCTATCTTATAGCAAGATGACCCCAAACTTTTTGTAAATAACAGTTCATTCACTTTCCCGAGCTTTCTCCTACTTGTGTCTGAGTGTGTATTATTTCTTTCAATAAATCTTGCTTTCCTGTACAGCTTTCTGTCTACACTTCCTCCTTGAATTCTTTTCTGCCTTGGAGGCCAGAATTTGGAACTAGTCCAGCCAGGGGTTGAGTTCCCACACAACAACTCCAGAAATGCCCACAACAGCCTCCTGACTGGCCCAAAGCCAGGAGACCAGAATCCAGGTCTCTCATATGGCTGTCAGAGACCCAACTACTTGAACCATCATGGCTCCCTCCCAGGATGCACATGAAGAGGAAGAGAGTTACACAGAGAGAGAAGGAGAGGCAAAGAGAGAGGTCTTCCATCTGCTGGTTCACTTCTTAATTGGACACAAACACTAGAGCTGTGCCCATCTGAGGCCAGGAGCCTGGAGCTTCTTCCAGGTCTCCCACGTGGGTGCAGGCAGACCCAAGGACTTCGGCCATCTTCCTTTTTTAAAAAAAGATTTATTTTTATTTATTTGAAAGACAGCATCATAGAGAGAGGTGGAGACAGAGAGAGACAGAGGTCTTCCATCCAATGGTTCACTCCCCAGATGGCTTTAGCAGCCATAGCTGAGCCGATCCGAAGCCAGGATCCAGGAGCTTCTTCTGGGTCCCCCACATGGATGCAGGGACCCAAGGACCTGGGCCATCCTCTACTGCCTTCCCAGGCCATAGCAGAGAGTTGGATCGGAAGTGGAGCAGTTGGGACTTGAACTGGCGCCCTGGCGCCCAGAGGGGATGCTAGTGTTTCAGGTCAGGGCCTCAACCTGCTGCACCACAGCGCCAGCCCCTCAGAGATCATCTTGAAGGGGTTAATGTTCCACTAACCTGTTTGGACAGTATTGATTAGATTATAAACTCTGGTTTGGCAGTGATATGGCCAAAAGTTACAATTTGGAGAGGCTGGCATTGTTGTACGGAAGATTAAACTGCCCGTCATGACACTGGCAACCCATTTTGGAGTTCCACTTTGATGGGCCATCTTCCACTGCTTTCCCAGGCCATAGCAGAGAGCTGGATCAGAAGTGGAGCAGCCAGGACTTGAACAGGCACCCATATGGGCTGCCGACACTGCAGGCAGTGGCTTTTCCTGCTATGCCACAGTACTGGCCCCTCACCACTGTTTTTAACATTGAATATATAATATAGACTCATTGTAAAAAATCTTCAAATCACACAGACAAATCTATATGAAAAGTGAAAGTGTCACAATACCATTTCCTTTTATGCCCGTCCTTTCTCAAGATGTAAACACTGATAAAAGTGTATTGTATGTGTACACATGCAAAGATATGTGTATTTAAGGATAATTCTATTTACACATGACACGATTTCCCTTAACACTGTGGAAAACCTTTCATTGCCGGCTCTATTATTCTTTTAAATTACCTCTTGGTATTTTACATCATGAACGTAATTGGCTAAATTTCTTACTAATTGGACTTGGAGGGTATTTTCAACCTTTTGCAATTACAAACTACACTGAATTCAAGATTATTGCATGTGCGTCCCTGTGCACATGCCTGTTTCTTTATGATCAGTTTGGAGAAGTAAAACTTATTGGTCCAGGCCGGCGCCGTGGCTCAATAGGCTAATCCTCCACCTAGCGGCGCCGGCACACCAGGTTCTAGTCCCAGTCGGGGAGCCAGATTCTTTCCCGGTTGCCCCTCTTCCAGGCACAGCTCTCTGCTGTGGCCCAGGAGTGCAGTGGAGGATGGCCCAAGTGCTTGGGCCCTGCACCCTATGGGAGACCAGGAGAAGCACCTGGCTCCTGCCTTCGGATCAGCGCAGTGCGCCGGCCGCAGCACTCCGGCCGTGGCGGCCATTGGAGGGTGAACCAATGGCAAAAGGAAGACCTTTCTCTCTGTCTCTCTCTCTCTCACTATCCACTCTGCCTGTCAAAAAATAAAATAAAAGAATAAATAAAAGAATAAATAAATAAATAAATAAATAAAAAGAACTTATTGGTCAAACATATATGCACATAAATTCTGGATAGAACTTATTAAATTGCCCTTCCAAAAGCCTTACCAATTTTTGTTTAACAATAAAAGAGGTAGGGCAGCTGTTTGGCAGAGCAGTTAACTCACTGCTTAGAACCCCTGCGTCCCGTATTGGAGTGCCATGGTTCAAGTCCCAGCTCTCCTTCTGTTTTCAGCTTCCTGCTAATGTGCACCCTGGGAGGCAGCAGGTGATGGCTCAAGTTCTTAGATCCCTGTCACCCATGTGGGAGACCTGGATCAAGTTCTTGGCTCCTAGATTTTGCCGGGCCCTACCCAAGCTGTTGTGGGATTTAGGGAGTGAACTAAAATAAGAAGAAAAGTGTTTTTAAATATAAAACACAACAATAGAGGGATGAGCATTTGGCATAGCAGTTAAAATGCCTACATTTCATATCAGCAGACTTGCATGCGAGTTCCAGCTCCACTGCTGATCTGGCTTCCTGTCAGTGCACACCCTGAGTGGCTGCAGGTGATGGCTAAAGTACGTGGGTCCCTGCCATATACATGGCAGACTCGGGTTGAGTTCCAGGTCATTTGGGGAGTGAACCAGCACACACAGGAAGGCATCTCTTTGTCTCTTGCTCTCTCTGCCTTTCAAATAAAATAGAGTAAAAGCAATAAAGAGGGGTGTGCATTTGGTGTAGTGGTTAAGATGCCTGCATCCCATATCTGAGTGTCTGTGTTTGAGTCCTGTCTCCGCTTCCCATCCAGCTTCCTGCTAATGCAGACCCTGGGCGGCAGCAGGTGTTGGCTCCAGCAGCTGGGTCCCTGCCACCCACCCAGGAGACTTGGGTTGAGTTTCTGGCTGCTGGATTCAGCCTCCTGGCCGGTGCAGACATTCCAAGTCTCAGTCCTACAAAGGCCAGCGATTAATTATTCAGTGGTGAGGATAGGTGCATGAGTTTTTCACATTTTGGTTTCTTACATAAATGGTAATTTATAAGAATCTATTGTAAAGTTTTATATTTGTGTTTAAATAGCACTGTAAAATAGAAAATATAGCAACGGTATTGAACTAACTTTTAAAAAAGAAACTTTCATGCCCTTCCCATCTTCCCACCAAGAGGTGTTACTACTGTAGTGTGAAAGTCATTTCATTTCTTTCTTCTTTCTTTTTTTTTTTTTTTTTTAAGATTTATTTACTTATTTGAAAGGCAGAGTTACAGAGAGGGGAGGGGAGGGGAGGGGAGGGGAGAGAGAAAGAGAGAGACAGCGAGCTCTTCCATCTGCTGGTTCACTCCCCAAATGGCTGCAATGGCCGAGGCTGGGCCAGGCTGAAGCCAGGAGCCAAGAGCTTCTTCCAGGTCTCCTACACAGATGCAGAGGCCCAAGGACTTGGGCCATCTTCTACTGTTTTCCCAGGTCATAGCAGAGAGCTGGATTGGAAATGGAGTAGTTGGGACTCGAACCAGTGCCAATATGGGATTCGGGCACTGTAGGCAGTGACTTTACCTGCTACGCCGCAGCTCTGGCCCCTCTTCCTTCCTTCCTTCCTGCCTTCCTGCCTTCCTGCCTTTCTCTAAGATTTATTTATTTATTTATTTGAAAGGCAGAGTTACAGAAAGACAGGGAGATACAGAGATAAAGAGACATCTTCCAACTGCTGGTTCACTCCTCACATGACTGCAACAGCCAGCTGGACCAGGCTGAAGCAAGGAGCCAGGGGCTTTCTCCTGGTCTCCCACATGGGTGTAGAGGTCCAAGGACTTGGGCCATCTTCTGCTGCTTTCCCAGGCGCATTAGCAGGGAGCTGGATCAGAAGTGGAGCAGCTGGGACACTACCCAGTGCCCATATGGGATATTGGTGTTGCAGGTGGCTGCTTACCTCCTTATGCCACAACACTGGTCCCAAGTTATTTCATTTCCACATATTCCCTTGAGTGGGAATCACACACAGTCATATTTTTGCCTGGATTGCCATGGTGTAAAGAACGTTTGCTAATGCAAATATTTCTCATACAGGTGTTTTGTTTTGTTTTTTGCTTCTCTATTAAGATGACCGAAAACAAAGTGTAGCTGACCCAGGAGAGCCATTTAGAAAACTCAGAGCTATGGTTCCAGCCCCGAGTCCAGAGCAGGTGATTCAGCTGTAGCTCCTGAAAGGGGAAATTCCTGGAGGATGCTAGCTAAACATCACACAGCCTCTTAGCCAATGTGCCAGAATGGAACCAGGGTCTGAACTGCAAACCTTTCTACCAAGGAAAGTGTTGGGTCAAGGGTATGCGACTTGGGACACTGGCACCCCATCCTGGAGTGCTGGCTTGAGCCCTGGTTGCTCTGTTTTCTATCCAGCTCCCTACTAAAGCACCAGAGAAGGCAGTGGAAGATGGTCCAAGTCCTTGGGCCCCTGTTACCCATGTGGAAGACCAGGATGGAGTTCCTGGGTCCTGGTTTTCCCTTGGTGCCTCGCCAACCATTGAGGCCACTTGGGGAGGGAATCAACAGAGAATATCTCTGTCTCTCCTTCTTGCTCACTCTGCCTTTCAAGTAAATTAATAAGTAAATCTAAAAAAAAAAAAAAAAAAAAGGTGGGGGCCAGCATTGTGGTGTAGCGGGTTAAGTCACTGCCTAAGACGTGGGCATCCCATATGGGCATCAGTCCGCATCCTGGCTGCTCCACTTCGAATGCACACCTCGGCCAACAGAAACCTGCTGTGCCCACCTACAAGTCCCAAAACAGAGAGCACAGTTTTTTCAAATATATATATATATATATATATATATATATATATATATATATGCCTGGGAAAGCAGCAGAAGATGGCCCAAGTACTTGGGTCCCTGTAACCATGTGGGAGACCTGGGAGAAGCTCTTGGCTCCTTGGCAGCCCTGGTTATTGTAGCCATGTGGGGATTGAACCAGTGGATGGAAGCTCACTCTCTGTCTGCCTGTAACACTGTACTTCAAATAATATATATATATATATATATATACACACACACACACACACACACACATATATATATATTTGAAAAAACTGTGCTCTCTGTTTTGGGACTTGTAGGTGGGCACAGCAGGTTTCTGTTGGCCAAGGTGTGCAGAGATTTCTTGTTCTTGGAGAAGAAGAGAATAGTGAAATCTACCCGAAGTGTCTGCTCGCCCATGGTCACCTTGAGGAAGCAGCTGTGGTCCTTGCTGTGTGGGCGTCCCCAGATTGGCTCCCCAAATTTTCCTCCTAAGTTCTGTTTTCAGGTTTATCTGGACTCTGACCTCCATTCCTGCCTCACTAGCTATTCTCACACTTCCATAAAACTCCCCAGTTAGCAGTCAGGATCTCAGAATGGCCAGTGAATAATTAACCACACGGGGCGGGGGCGGGGTTTGGAAATGTCCCTCAAAAATGAGGAACTCCCAAATTGAAGAGTCTATGTTGGTTGATCCAGGGCAATTGTACTTTGTTCTGCCCCAAACAAACCTCACGCAGCTCTAATTTCAGAAAATAACATGTGTTACTGAGAAGGTGGAGAAAGTGGAACCTGTGTGCCTTGTTGGAGGGAATGTAAAATGGTACTATGGTTACTCTGAAAAAAGCATGGCAGTTCCTTAGAAGATTAAAAATAGAATTACCATCTGATACAGCAATTTCACTTCTGCATACATGGCTAGAAAAAATGGAGTGTAGAGATTTGAAGAAACACTGTACACCCACATTCAGAGCAACATTATTCACAGTATCCAAGACATGGAAGCAACCCACACGTCTGCTGACAGACGAATGGCTAATCAAAATGGAGTTCTTACACACAGTGGAATGTGATTCAGTATCGGAAGGAAGGCGCTGTCACATGCGGCCACACACGTGAATCTTGCAGCCGTTATGCTGAGTGAGATAAGTCAGTCTGCAAAAGACAAATATCATACGATCCCACTTCTGCAAGGCACTTGGAGTAGTTGAATTCATAGCAAGGGAAAGTTGAATGGTGGTTGTCAGAGGTGAGGCATAGCAAGTTGTTTCATGGGCACAGAGTTTCAGTTTTTCAAAATGAAAAGTTCTGGAGATTGGTTGCGTAGCAATGTGAATGCACTTTTAAGAGTACACTTACTGGATAAAACATAAGGGAGAGGGAGGAAGGGAGAGGGGGAAGGAGGGAGGGAGAAAGGGAATATCATTATGTTCTTGGAATGTATCTATGAACTATATTGAATCTGTTAAAAACTAAAAAAAAACCTAAAAATAAAAAAGGATAAAACAGTACATTTTCTGTTTATAGTTAAAATATAAAAAACCAATAATGAGTATGTTGAGAAGTGAATGAGATATAATTGAGAGGAAATTAATAAACCAGAAGATGAATCTGCAGCAATTATCCAGAGTGTGGTGCAGAGAAGCAGAGATGTTAGAAAACAAGAACGGTGCAATGAGAAGTCCTCACACAGAAAGAGTGGAGAAAATGGAGGCGAGATAATATTCAAATAAAAAAAGGCCTGAGAAAATGTTTAAATTTGATGGAAAACGTAAATTATCTGATCCAGAAAACACAATGAATCTCAGGAATGATAAGCAATAAACCTACTCCTTCACTTTTCATATGGCAACTGCAGAAGATTAAAGATAGGGAGAGCATCCAGAGAGAAATGAAGATGAAATTCAGCGGGTGAGTGGATAAACCACAGTATATGCATAGAATGCAACATTATTCAGCTTTTTTATAAATGAGGTATCAAGCCATGAGAAGACACAGCGGGCCTGGTGTTGTGGTGCAGTGTGTTAAGTTACCACATGGGATGCCCAGATCCCATATGGGAGTGCCAGTTTGAGTCCCAGGTGTTGTCGTCTTCTTCTTCTTCTTCTTCTTCTTCTTCTTCTTTCTTGAAAGGCACAGTTACAGAGAGGGGAGGAGAGGAAGAGAGACAGAGAGACTTTTCCATCTGCTGGTTCAGTCCCCAAATGGCTGCAATGGGTGGGCCAATCTGAAGCTAGGAGCCTGGAGAATCTTTTAGGTCTCCCATGTGGGTGCAGTGGCCCAAGCACTTTGGCCATCTTCTACTCCTTTCTCAAGTGCATCAGTAGGGAACTGGATTGGAAGTGGACCACCAGGTCTCAAATGGCGTCCTTGTGGGATGTCGCAGGCTGAGGCTTGACTTACTGTGCCGCAATGCTGGCTCCAGCTGTTCCATTTCTGATCCAGCTTCCTGTTAATGCACCTGAGAAGACAGTGGAAGATGGCCCAAGTACTTGAGTCACTGCTGCCCATATGAGAAACCCAGATGCTGTTCCTGATTTCCAGCTTCAGCCTGGCCTAGCCCTGTCTGTTGGGGACATTTGGGGAGTGAACCAGCAGACAGAAGATTTCTCTTGGCCTCTGTCCCTGTCATTTTGCCTCTCAACTAAATAAATATTTTTTAAGACACAAAAGAAACTTAAGTGGGCATTACCAATAGAAAGAAGCCAATCCAAAAAGAGTGCATACTATAATTCCAATTATATGACAATCTGGAAAAATGCAAAGAATCCTGCAGAACTAGGAGTTAAGATTCAGGTTTAGGGAGGGATGAGTAAGTGGAGCTGGGACAATGTTTTGGACAGTGAATCTATTCTGTGTGATACTACAATGGGAGATACATGTCATCATATGTTTGATCAAACTCACAGAATGTGAAACACCAAGAATAAACCCGAATGGAAACTGGACTTCGAGTGATAATAATTTGTCAGTGTAGGTTTACTGATTTTAAACCACTCTGATGGGGATGTTTATAATGGAGGAGGCTGTGTGTATGTAGGGGTTGGGGATAAATAGGAACTCTCCGTACTTCCCACTTAATTTTTCTTTAAACCTAAAACTTCTCTAAAAAATGAAGTCTATTAAAGAACAACAACAATAACAAACCAAGGCTCCCCCAGAAACGCATCCACAGGGGAAAAAACAAGTGTTAAAAATAAACCAACAAAGGAACAGTAAGTATACTGACAGCAAACACATTAATAAACAAAACAAAGCTTTTTACATTCAGAAAAAGGGGTGAGTGTTTGGTGCGGCAGTTAAGATGCTCTTTGAGACAACTGCATCCTGTGTTGGAGTGTTTTCGTTGCAGTTTTGGCTCTGCTCCTGACTCAAGTTCCTGCTAATGTGCACCCTGGGAGGCAGCAGGTGACGGCTCAAGTCACTGGGCCCTGACTCTCAAGAGGGAGATCTGGGGCGAGTTCCTGGCTCCTGGCTTTGACACAGCCCACCCCTGGGTTTTATGGGTATTTGGGGGCATGAACTAGCAAATGGGAGATCTCCCTCTCTTTCTCTGTCTCTCTTTCAAATGTTTTTAATAAAGAAAAACATACACATGTAACAAGGAATGTAAGGTTAGCTCTTGGCTGGTATGGTGGTGCACTAAGCCATACTCCCTTCCTTCTACTCTGCATTAATGTCGGTGGCAGCTCTTATTCTGCAACTAGGAGAGAAAAGAGGCTGAGGTGAATGAAAGGATGGGAAAGGAAGTTTGTTGAAGGAGAAAAGGGTATTAGTTTTAAATACTGGTATTGACCTGAGGAGAACTGGAATCCGGAAAGGCCATTAATCTATTTCCATTTTAAGAGATGTTTATTCCTACATCAGTCTCTATGGGGCAGGGGAACCCTAGAGACAGTTTCTTTGATGTTACCCATCTTATAGGAGTTCCAAATGATACTTACATTGTTTCATTTAACTCTGAGAGCTCATGCTGCTGCTCTGTCAGACAATGCCAACACCATTCCTAGGTGTCTTGGAACGTCTCCCACTTCCTAATATGATTTGGTTGAAATTGTGCAGATTTTTCTGATTCCAACGTTCCATTTTGTGACTGAGTAGACAAAAGTAGGCTAAGTTTGAAATTTTTATCTCAAGCCTGCACCTTTCCCAGAAACTAAGGACTGTTACTGAATCTCACCTCTAGAATGTCTAAATAGGAGGTCTAAAACCTCAAGCTTATTTTGTCCAAAGAGTCAATCTGTTGAATTAGCTGTTTCAAGCTACTTGTCTTGTAGTCTTTCCTATCTCGGAAAAATTCAACTTCATCCTTCCAAAAACTTTGATCAAAAACTTCGGAAGCATCCTTCTCTTCCCTCATACCTCATGTCTAAGACATCATGGGGGAGGGGGGCTGGCGCTGTGGCTCACTTGGTTAATCCTCCACCTGTGGTGCCGTATGGGCACCGGGTTCTAGTCCCAGCTGCTCCTCTTCCAATCCAACTCTCTGCTGTGGCCCGGGAGGGCAGTGGAGGATGGCCCAAGTGCTTGGGCTCCTGCACCTGCATGGGAGACCAGGAAGAAGCACCTGGCTCCTGGCTTCGGATCAGTGCAGCATGCCGGCCGTAGCAGCCATTTGGGGGGTGAACCAATGGAAGGAAGACCTTTCTCTCTGTCTCTCTCACTGTCTATAACTCTAACTGTCTAATAAATAAAAAATAAATAAAAAAAATCATGGAGCCTTGTTGACTCTGCCATTTCTGAATATATGCAGAATCCAATCTCTACTTGTCGTCTCTTCTACCTTGGCTCAAGTCTCCATCATCTGTCATTTGGATTATTGCAGGAGTTTCCTTAATGGCCACACAGGTCGAGTTCAACAAATAACTATTGAAAGGATGAGTAAAGTACTGCTCAGGTATGGGTTCTTATTGGCTGTTTGGTAGCTTGTGCTTAAACTGGAGACCCCTTGCCATATCTTGGAAGAGAGTGGAAAAACATAATATCTGGGCACAAAGTACTGTGGGCCCATGGAGGAAATAGCAAGGGTTAAAGTTAAGGCAAACATGAAAAGACAGAAGGGAAATCAGCAGAATTCTAACTCTGAGTGGGACTCTGGAAAGGTGCCAGCTCATGGAGGGCTCCTGTCCCCAGCATTGCAATTGCCCATCCTTTGCCCCTGTCGAATGCGGCTGGATCCTCTGCTCCCCTCTGCTGACCAGTCCAACTCAGGATCTTACGAGGCGAGCTTCAACAAGCCGGGGCAGGAGGATGGCTTTCCCTGAGGACTAGGTGAAGGGAACAGCTTCCTCTGAGACTGGGGGCTGCATCCTATGGAGGCAGGGAATTGAGGGTCAGCCAGGCCCTTTAAACTAGGGCTGGAGAGGAAAGGGAAGGAAGGCATGTGGGTTGGCCCGGCCTCAGGTCCCCTTCTCCTTGGGCCACCCCTGGTCCTCTCCCTCTCCCTCTCTCCATAGGAAGCCCAGAAGCTGCTCCCTGTAGCCCAGATCTGCCCGCTCTGGGAGTCCTTGCAGAACTTCCTCTTTCTTCTTCCGCTTTCCCCCCTGTTTCAGTAGGTGACTAAGGCTTGGTTCTTTCCTCTTGATCACTCGGGGGCTCTTCCTCAGACTGGCTAATGGGGTATGACCTGGGGAAAGCGCTTGGCTGGGTCTCCTACACATTGAGTCCCATTTCCTCCTTTGGGTGTGTTTTAGCTTCCAGCTGGGATCTCTGCCACAGTGATTATCACAGTCACACACCGTGTGGAGGCTCTCAAAGCTATACAGGCAAATAAGCAGAAAGGAACTCCTGAGGGAAGCCAGGCATTGATCCGAATCTCCACCCTCACCGCTCAGAAGGCCTGTACTGCCTGCCCTCCTGTACTCAGCGAGAATTAGCAACCAGCATGAATTCCTTCTTTTTTTAAATATTTATTTATTATTTTATTTATTTGAATGAATATAGAGTTACAGAGAGAGGTAGAGACAAAGAGAAGTCTTCCATCCACTGGTTCATTCCCCAGATGGCCACAACAGCCAGAACTGCACCCATCCGAAGCCAGGAGCCAGGAGCTTCTTCCAGGTCTCCCACAAGGGTGCAGGGGCCCAAAGACTTGGGCCATCCTCCACTGCTATCCCAGGCCATAGCAGAGAGCTGCATCGGAAGAGAAGCAGCAGGACTAGAACCTGTGACCATGTAGAATTCTGGCACTTCAGGCCAGGGCTTTAACCTGCTGTGCCACAGTACTGGCCCCTTGAATTCCTTCTATAACTACATTGAAATCAGACATCCTGAGGGCAGGGAAATTTCTACCCTACTCCAAACCTGTTCTTCCCCAAGCCTTTCTCAGCTCACCAATCACATTGTCATTCACATGGCCGCTTGAGAGGAAAACCTAGATTTTGCCTTTATTCTTCTTCATCCTTCATCCTTATCTTAACCATCAGGGAGGCCTAATTTTGGCCTCTACAAAATCTGTTTTGAATCCTTATGCTCTCAGCCATTCAGTGACAATCTGTGTTCATTCTGGACAGCTGGTGACTGATCTCCCTGCTCCCACTCTTGCACTGCTACAGACAATTCTTTTTTTTTTTTTTTAAAGATTTATTTATTTATTTGAAAGTCAGAGTTACTTACGCAGAAAGAAGGAGAGGTAGAGAGAGAGAGAGAAAGGTCCTCCATCCGCTGGTTCACTGCCTAACTGGTTGCAATGGCTGGAGCTGTGCCTATCCGAAGCCAAGAGCTTCTTCCGGGCCTCCCACGTGGGCACAGGGGCCCAAGGACTTGGGCCATCTTCTACTGCTTTCCCAGGCCATAGCAGAGAGCTGGATCAGAAGTGAACTGGTACCCATATGGGATGCTGGCACTGTAGTAAGCAGCCCTACCTGCTATGCCACAGCGCTGGGCCTCTACAGACGATTCTTAACAGTAGCTAGAGTCGTCTTTTAAGAAGGTCAATTCAGGGGCTGGTGCTGTGGCCCATTGGGTTAAAGCCCTGGCCTGCAGTGCCAGTATCCTATATGGTTCGAGTTGCAACTGCTCCACTTCAATCCAGCTCCCTGCTAATGTGCCTGGAAAGCAGCAGAGGATGACCCAAATGCTTTGGCCCCTGCACCCATGAAGGAGATCTGGAAGAAGCTCCTGGCTCTTGGTTTTGGCCTGGCACAGCCCCGGTCATTGTGGCCATTTGAGGATTGAACCAGCAGATGGAAGACCTTTCTCTCTGTCTACCTCTCTCTGTGACTCTATCTTTCAAATAAATGAAATAAATATTGAAAAAAAATTTTTAAAGGGAAGCTAAATCCGGGGTAAACATATAGCTTAGCAGTTAAAACATCCATGTCCCACGTCAGAGAACCTGAATTCAATGCCTTGCTCTGATTCCTGATTCCAGATTCCTACAAATGAAGACCCTGGAAGGCAGCAGTGATGGCTCAAGTTACTGGGCTCCTGCCACTGAAGTGAGAGACCCGGACTGAGTTCCTGGCTCCTAGCTTTGGCCTCAGCCCTGACCTTAGCAGGCATCTGGGGAGTGAAACAAGGGTAGAAGCTCTCTCCATCTGCCTCTCAAATTTAAAAAGAAAACAGGTGGCCGGCACCGCGGATCAATAGGCTAATCCTCTGCCTCCGGCGCCGCCATACCGGGTTCTAGTCCCGGTCGGGGCACCGGATCCTGTCCCAGTTGCCCCTCTTCCAGGCCAGCTCTCTGCTGTGGCCCGGGAAGGCAGTGGAGGATGGCCCAGGTGCTTGGGCCCTGCACCCCATGGGAAACCAGGAGAAGCACCTGGCTCCTGCCTTCGGATCAGCGCGGTGCGCCGGCCGCAGTGCGCCAGCCGTGGTGGCCACTGGAGGGTGAACCAATGGCAAAAAAGGAAGACCTTTCTCTCTGTCTCTCTCTCTCACTGTCCACTCTGCCTGTCCAAAAAAAAAAAAAAAAAAAAAAAGAAAGAAAACAGGGGCTAAGCCCCATCCTTCCTCTTCTCACAACTGCCTAGAGGCTCCCACTAACTTTTGGAACATCTCAAACCTCCCCCCACGGCCCATGAGGCTCTGAATAATGTGTTTCAGGCTTGCTTTCCAGCCACGTGCCTTCCTGCTGTCCCTGTCAGCCACGTGGCCTTGTCTGTTCCTTTGGTAGGCCAAGTTTGTTCCTGTCGTTGAGCCATGGCTTCTGTTGTGGCAACGCTTAAAATGCTCTGTGAAAATTTCCTCCTGGCTGACTCCTTAGCAGCTAGGCCTCGGCTCAGCCACGGTTACTCCATGAGGAAAGACCCCAAACGCAGCGGCTTCACAACAGCGTCCACTTACTCTGCTCACGCGTCTGCATTTGAGGCTGGGCTTGCTGGAGGAAAAGCTCGTCTTTGCTCCGTGCGGCAGCAGCTGGGCCAGAGGGACAGCACTGAGGGTGTGCTTCCACGTCAGCTGGCTCCCACGGCAGCCACGGAGGTGCTGGCAGTGCCCCTGGGAGGCTGGGACCTCGGTTATTCCTGGGCGAGTGCCCCAACAGAGTCAGGTGGAGGCTGTATTGTCTTTCTGACCTAGTCTGGAGATCACATAGCGTAACTTCTGTTGAACTTTATTAGCTGAGAGAGTCAGAAGACCTGGCCACATTCAAGTGGAGAGAACACAGACTCTCCCATTTGTTGGGGGAGCAGCAGGAACACGGCAGGAAATTCTGCTTGGCTGGATGATTTTGGAAAATACTGTCAGCCACAGCTACCTTCACTGACTGCTCCGTGTAAATTAGTTCCTTCTCCCACCCCAGTCATTCTTTGCCATTTCAACCTCTGAGTCCTCCAAGCACCCATCATTAACTTAAGCTGTCTTCTTTATTTGTTCGCGCGAAGACTTAGACAAGAACGGAAGCCCGTGAGAGCAGAAGTCTTGCATTAAGGGAGGCCGGATGGGGCGGGGCGGGGGAGGGCTGTTGCCCAGAGCCCAGGCTGCGGCAGCCGAAAGCTGATGGCTATTTAGAGCAGGGTGGGGAAGTTGGTGATTGAAGGGCTGTAGGGGAAGAGGGAACCAAGGAGGCTGCTGGGCTGCGGGTCTGTCTCAGACCAAGGAAGAACAGAGGGTGTGTATAGCCAGGGAATGCCGGGCAGAGGCCGGGAGGGGTCAGCAGTGTCGCGGGTGTGAGAGGGTGGCTAGATGCTTCCTCAGCTCCTCCAGAACCTCCCTCTCCCAAAGCATCTGGCCAGATCACACTTCCCAGCTCTCACAGTTAGAGGGCAGGACGTGTGAAGCTGAGCCAAAGCAATGTAAGCGGAAGCTGACGTATACCACTACAGGCTGGGCCTGTTGGAAACCGTTGTGCAACATCCCTCACGCACCTTGTCTCCTGGTGGATGTGCAGGTGTGTGTTAACCAGGGCAGCATCACAGATGGGAGAAGTCTGGGCTCTCAAATGACTGCATGGAATAGAGAATGCTCCCCCTCCTAGCCTTTATTTCTTGACATAATTTTTATTATTATTATTATTCTTTTTTTTTTTTTTTTTTTGAGAGAGCATGACAGAAGGGGCCCGTGCTGTGGCGTAGCGGGTAAAGCCGCCTTCTACAGTGCCAGCATCCCATATGGGTGCCGGTTGGAGTGCTGGCTGCTCCACTTCTGATCCAGCTCCCTGCTTCGGCCTGGAAAAGCAGTGGAAGATGGCCCAAGTGCTTGGGACCCTGCACCCACATGGGAGACCTGGAAGAAGCTCCTGGCTCCTGGCTTTGGATCGGCGCAGCTCTGACTGATTAGGCCATTTGAGAAGTGAACTAGCAGATGGAAGACCTCTCTCTCTCTCTCTCTCTGTCCCTGCCTCTGCCTCTCTGTAACTCTGACTTTCAAATAAATGAATAAATCTTTAAAAAATATATAGACAGAGCTCCCATCTGCTGGTTCACTCCTCAATTGCCCACGATAGCTGGGCTGGACCAGGTGGAAGTTGGTAGCCAGGAAATCAATCCAGGTCTTCCATGTGGGAGGCAGGGACTCAACTACTTGAGCCGTCACTGCTACCTCTCAGGGACCACACTAGCAGGAAGCTGGAATTCGGAGTAGAGACAAGTATTGAACCCAGGTACTCCGAAATGGCACCTGGGCGGTCTCATGTGGGAGGTCTTAATTGGCCTTTTAGCTGCCACCCTAAATGCCTATTCCCCGGGCACACAGTTTTTGGCTAAAAAGTATTTCAAAAGCAACATACCTAGAGGGACCCCGTGTTAGATTGTCCTGCTGCTGCTAACACCATACCTGAAGATGAGTTCCAAATGTTGGTGGCTGAGTCTCTCTATTGTAAAGGCACTTCCCTCCCTTTGAAATTAGGCGTAAACTATGGGGTAACCTTTGGTCATCATCCTAACTTCCTGTCTCTGAACCACATTTCACCTAATGTTTTCAGTATCCATTCTGGTTCCTTCCCTCAACTGCTCATATTTATCCTTTTTCTAGCGCTTTCTGTGTGCTGGACCCCATTCTTAGGGTTTTACCTGTATTTTCCTCTTGGGCCATCACAACACCCTTTGAGATAATTTTGTTTCCCTCATTGTATAAATGAGGAAAGTGAAGTTTCCCAGTTTTCTGTTGCAAAACATCACAAAATCATGGCTTAAAACATCAACTGATTGTCTCACGGTTCTGGAGATCAAAAGTTTGGACTGCAACCAAGGGGTGGGCAGGCTGCTTTCCTTCTGGGGCTTTAGGGAAACAGCTATTTCCTTGCCTTTTCCAACTTGTAGAGGCCACCTGCATTCCTTGGCTCGTGGTCCCTTCCACATTGAAGCCAGAAGCAGCAGACCCTCCCTTCTAGCATCAGTCTGATCTTGCCTCCATTGTCACATTCTGTCTCAGTCTTTAGTCTCTCTTTATTCACCCTGAACCACTTTCAAGGGCCCTTGTGATTACAGTGGGCTCATAGGATAACCTAGCGCCATGTCCCTTTCTTAAGATCCATTGACCATCTTCCACCTTAATGCTCTTTTGCTGAAGGACCTAACCTGTGAGAATTCAGGTTCTAGGGACTGGGAGATGAGCATCTTTGGGGAGTCATTCTTCTGCCAGCCATGGATAAGTTATTGCTTTGGTCATATAGCAAGTCAGCAGCAAAGCTGGGGTTTGCGCTCTGAAAGGGTGGTCCAGAGTCTGTCTGTCTTTCTTTCTTTCCTTCTTTCTCTTTTTAAGCATATTTATTTATTTATTTAAAAGGCAGAGCAACAGAGACAAGGAGAGATCTTCTAGCCCCTGGTTCACTCCTGAAATGGTTACATTGGTCAGAGCTGGGCCAGGCCAAAGCCAGGCACCTGGAACTCTATCCTGGTCACCACATGGTGGCTGGGGCCAGGTATCTGAGCCACCCTCTGCCACTTTCCTAGGCACATTAGCAGGGAGCTGGATCAGAAGCAGAACAGACGGGACACTGGATGCTGGTGTCACAGGCAGAGGCTTAATCTGCTGCATTGCAACCCTGGCCACAAGGGCTCACATTTCTAAATCTATCCTTTATTTCCTCTACACACCAGTGAGGCTGTGAGAGTTTATTATGACTTGTTAAGACATTGCTCCAGCTTCCCTCTTCCCTTAATTTCATAAGGTGTAATGAAATCGTCTATTACAATTTGCCTTCTTATGTGCAGTGTGCTGTAGTGTCTGTGTCAAGAGCCTGGACCCAGCTTGGCTTGGGCTTAAATCCCAGCCAGACTTGTTGGCTTGCTATATAGTGTGAGTATGTTATTAAAGTTCTCTGTACCTCTGTTTCTGTAGCTAGAATGTGTGGAAAATACTATTATCTATCTCATAAGAATGTTGTAAGAATAAAAAAGTCATTGGGCCTTAAGTGCTTACATAGCAAGTGTTGTGCTTTAGCCAGAATTGTTATTTCTGTGTTTTCCTAAAGGGCCCCCGGACAAGATTGGCTTTCGGGCCCCTTCCAGGTTTGGTTCTTGGTATTAAAATGCATACAAACTCCAGCTCCCACATCTGCCCATGGAGTTCAGGCAGTGGACAAAACAGTGGATTTGCTCTAGGAGAAGGGGACACATTCTAGATCCAAGATTCTAGATCTTGGGCCATGGAGAGCTCACCTGGGTGCAGCCTCTGCCTGGGGCTTTATTCAGGAAGCTGTCTGAGGGATGTCTCTGCTATGAATGTCTCCGAATGCAGCCCACTGCAAGCTGCCCTCTAGGAATGATGGCATCCCACATGCTCATCTTCCCCTAAGGTCAGCGAGCGAGGCAGCCACATAGGGAGCCACCTGCCACAAAGAACGCAAAACTCCAGCAGAAGACAGTGGTCCATTATCATGCCCGCCAGCACTGATATAAAAATCAAAAGTGATGCATTTTCTTAGAGTCAGCCCACAGACCGGGGGCCTGAAACAACACAGTCCAGTCTGTCACTAGTCTAGAGGCTGGAGGTCTGAAATCAGAGTGTCAGCAGGCCCGTGCTCTCTCTGAAGTTTCTAGGGAAAAATGTGTTCCCTGTTTTTCTCGAGTTACTGCTAGTCATGCCTGGCCTTCCCTGGCTTGTCGACACGTGGCTTCCAGCTCTGCCCTGTCAGCACATGACGTCCTCTCCCTGTTGTCTTTGTAACTCTCCTCCTTAGCAGGACACGGGTCTGTTGGATAACGGCCTACCCTAATGACCTCATTTAACTTGATTCCATCTGCAAAGACCCTATTTCCAAATAAGGTCATAGCCACTGGTACTGGGCTTAGGACACTAACATATTCTATTCCCCCTGCCTTTTTTTTTTTTTTTTTTTTTTTTTTTTTTTTTTTTTTTAAGAGAAAGAGAGACAGAGAGTTTTCCATCTGCAAATTAACTTCCTAAATGACTTCAACAGTTGGAGCTGGGCCAGGCGGAAGCCAGGGAGCTGGGAATTCATTCTTGGTTTCCCACATGGCAGGCAGGAACCCAACTGCTTGAGCCATTACTGTTGTGTCCCAGGGTCTGCATTAGCAGGAAGCTGGAGTCAGGAGTTAGAGGCACATACCAAACCCAGGCATCCTAATTAGTGTCTTAACCACTAGGTTAAACACCTGCTCCAAGTATCTTTTTAAGGGACACGATTAAACCCAAAACATTGGGGAATATTTCTATAATTTGTCTTCTTTCGAGTATTTGGTCAAGTATTTCATTAAAAAGTTATTTTTTTTGTTTTTAATTGGAAAATAGCTATTGTGCATGTTCGTGGGGCACAGCGTGAAATGTCATACATGTATACAGTGCCAATTGATCAAATCAGCATATTTGGCGTGTCTGTCACATTGGACATATAGTATTTCTTTGTATTGGGAACACTCCAAATCCTCTATAGGAGCTATTTGGAAATACAAAATTAATTGTTGTCAATCATAGTTATCCTACTGTGCCAAAGATCTTTAGAAGTTATTCTACCTATTCAATTATACTCCTGTACCTGTTAATCGTCCTGCATTCTCCCGCCTACACCCTTCTCAGCCTCTGCTAAAGGATCTACATAAATTATTTGGAATTCTTCTGCATTGGGGGTCTATCACTTCTCCCCCAGTTATTTATTTATTTAGTAATTAATTTACACCAGTATGAACTGTCATCTTGTTATACTTTACTGATTGTCTCTAGAAGTTGTTTCATTGATTCATTGGGATTTTCAAATATCTATTTATTTTCATATACTTGAATGGCAGCCTGATAGAGAGAAAGAGAGGGAGAGGGGGAGGGAGAGGGAGAGGGAGAGGGAGAGAGCTGTTCCATCTCCTGGTTCACTTCCAAATGCCCACAGTGTTGAGCCACAGTTAGGCCAGGCCAAAGCCAGGAGCCAGGAAATCTGTCGGGGTCTCCCATGTGGGTGGTAAGAAGCCAAGCACTTGAGCCATCATCCGCTGTCTCTCAGGATGCATTAGCAGGAAACTGGATTGCAAGTGGAATAGCTGGGATTCAAACCAGTACTGGGATATGGGCATACTAAGCAGCAGCTTAAGCCACTGCATCGTAAGACTCACCCTCACTTGGCTTTTCTACATAGAAAATCTTGTCATCTGCAGTTCCTCCCCAATCTGCGTACCTTTATTTCCTTTTCTTATCTCAGCAGCTTCGGATTTCTAATACAATGCTGAAAAAGGGTTGTGAGAGACAATAGCCTTGCCTTGTTCGTAATTTTAAGGGAAAGCACCTTGTTTTTTATTATTAAGTGTGTTAGTTGTAGGCTTTTTGCTCATCCTGACACTTTTAATTTATGTAATTAGACCATTCACACTTTAAAAATATTTTTAAACAGATTTTATTTTTTTAAAGAAATTTATTGAAAGACAGAGTTACAGAGACAGGTAGAGACAGAGCGAGAGATCTTCCATCCACTGGTTCATTCCCTGAATCGCCACAATGGTCAGAGCTGAGCCAATCTGAAGCCAGGATCCAGGAGTGTCTTCCGGGTCTCCTATATGGGTGCAGGGGCCCAAGGACCTGGGCCATCTTCTACTGCTTTCCCAGGCCATAACAGAGAGCTGGATTGAAAGTGGAGCAGCCGGGATTTGAACCGGTGCCCATATGGGATGCCCATGCTGCTGCCCACAGGGCTGGCCCCCAGATTTGAAGTTTTAGAGCAGTGATTATATAGAAAGAGGGTTCTCAAATATTTCCTCCTAACCTGTGGCTTGGCTTCTCATTTCCTTGAGAGCATTCAGATTGAAAGTGATTGTTGGCCATTGCCGTGGCTCACTAGGCTAATCCTCCACCTTGCTGCGCTGGCACACCCGGTTCTAGTCCTGGTCGGGGCGCTGGATTCTGTCCTGGTTGCCCCTCTTCTAGGACAGCTCTCTGCTGTGGCCAGGGAAGGCAGTGGAGGATGGCCTAAGTGCTTGTGCCCTGCACCCGCATGGGAGACCAGGAGAAGCACCTGGCTCCTGCCATCGGATCAGCGCGGTGCGCCGGCCGCAGCGGCCATTGCAGGGTGAACCAACGGCAAGGAAGACCTTTCTCTCTGTCTCTCTCTCTCTCACTGTCCACTCTGCCTGTCAAAAAATAAAAAAAAAATTTAAAAAAAATTTTTCAAAAAAAAAAAAAAAAAAAAAAAAGAAAGTGATTGTTGTTCCAGGCCGCTCTGCTGGCCTTGTTTGGCTCTCAGAGCCAGGAGGACTTCCCAGCTCTAGCCGATGGCCATCCACCACATTTACAACTGTTCCCCATTCGGTGTTCTTCCTGCCTCTCTCCTTCTTTTTCTCTTCTTCTCCTTTTTCTGTTTTGATCATTGTATGTAATTACATTTCATTTTTTAAAAAGATTTATTTGTTTATGTGAAAGGCAAAGGCTGCTGAGAGCAGGAGAGAGAGAGAGAGAGGTACCCTCCATTCACTGGTTTACTGCTCCGATGCCTGTGACAGCCAGGGCAGGGCCCACCCAAAACCAGGAGCTGGGAGCTCCATCAGGTCTCTCATGTGGGTAGTGGGCACCCGAGTACTTGAGTCATTGTCTGCTGCCTCCCAGCATGCCTTGGCAGAAGCTAGATAGGAAGAGGAGTAGCCGGGACTCAAAACATCTCTCCCACACAGGGTTTGGGCATCCCAAACAGAAGCTCAGCTGCTTGCGACACAGTGTCCTCCCCAATCCCATGTTAAATTTGATCACTTTTTTAAAAAAATGCTTTACTGCTCTTCATTACATCTGTGGTTCCTAAATGGTGGTGACTTTGTCCCCAGTGAGTGTTTGGCAAAGTCTGGAGGCAGTTTTGGTGGTGAGGGTGTTGCTATTGTGCAGTGGTAGAGGCCAGAGTGGCTGCTAAACAGCTCACCAGGCCTAGCGGCACCCACACAGCAGAAAAGGATCTGATCCAAGTGTTCCCTGTGCTACCAGTGACAAACAGAATTAGATAGTGAGAACCAATGTGCAGGGGCCAGCTCTGTGGCATAGTGGGTAAAGCTGCTGCCTGCAGTGCTGAGGCATCCCATATGGGTGCTGGTTCAAGATCCGGCAGCTCCACATCCCATCCAGCTCTCTGCTGTGGCCTGGGAAAGCAGTAGAAGATAACCCAAGTCCTTGGGCCCCTGCACCCACGTAGGAGACCCAGCAGAAGCTCTTGGCTCCTGACTTCAGATTGGTGCAGCTCTGGCTGTTGTGGCCAGTTGGGGAGTGAACCAGCAGATGGAAGACCTCTCTCTCTGCCTCTCCTTTTCTCTCTCTGTAACTCTGACTTTCACTTGAATAAATAAATCTTAAAATAAAAAAAAACCAACATGTGTGAACCAGGAAAGGTTGGTTATGAAAAGGATCCCCCAAACCTCACTGATGAGGGGCGACTCATCTGATCAGCCTGTCTCAGCAGTCCAGGCAGTGAGGCCCACCAGCGTGCCTGGAAGGAGGGGACCTGGAAGGAGCTGACACAGAGCACGGGGCCCGCTGTGTGTGATGCAGTCCTTCTCCTTTGACATCCATGGAGCTCAGGACTCGGGTTCTTTATTTTTGTTTTTAAAAGATTATTCATTTGTTTGAAATGCAGAGTGACAGAGAGAAAGGAAGTGACAGCGAGAACTTCCATGTGCTGGTTCACTCCCTAAATGGTCACAACAGCCAGGGCTGGGCCAGGCCGAGCCAGGAGCCAGGAGCCAGGAGCTCCATCTGGGTCTCCCTCATGGGTGGCAGGGGCCCAATACTTGGGCCATCCCCTGCTGCTTTCCCAGGCACATTAGCAGGGAGCTGGATCAGAAGTGGAGCAGCTGGGACTCAAACCAGTGCTCCAGGTGGATGCTTAGCCCACTACACCATAGCGCCGGCCCCAGGGTCTTTTAAATTTTAGCTACCTTAATGAATGTAAAGCAGTATTTCATCGTGGTCATTTTTTTTTAATATTTTATTTCCATTTTCCATAAACTGTGTGGTTTTTTTTTTTTAAGATTTACTTATTTATTTATTTCAAAGGCAGAGAGAGAGAGAGAGAGAGAGAGAGAGAGAGAGAGAAAGAAAGAAAGAAAGAAAGAAAGAAAGAAAGAAAGAAAGAAAGGAAGGAAGGAAGGAATAAATGTGGGGAGCAACTGGGAGCAACTCGGACTAGACTAAGCTACTGGAATTAAGACTTATTCTATGCATCTGCTCTCCCACAATATGGCTCTGGGAGAGGAGGAAACAGCTTCTACACAGCTGCCTCCAGTTCAACCAATAAACTGTAGGACTTGCTCCTGATTGGAGGAGAGCAGCGTACTCGGCGTGTGGGTAGCAGAGTTGGGATTGGTGGAAGAGGACTATAAAGGAGGAGAGAGACAACATGCACCAGGAACACCTGAGGAACATCTGAGCAGCCCCCGAGAGAGCCGGCCGGTGGTGTGCTGCTCCCCCGTGTAAGTGGGGAAAGTGGCTAGGGGGAACCGCCCTTCCACGGAGGTGGAAGGGTCGGTAGCCAACCCGGGAAGAACCAGCAGCAAACCCGGGGAGGGCCGAGCAGACAAAAGAACAGCGCAGGGTCCTGTGTCGTTCCTCCACGAAGACGGGGAGCGACATAATGGTGCCGTGACTCGGATAGGAAGCCTAGGCAGGGTTTAGTGTCATTCCTCCATGAAGAGGGGGAGCGACAAAGAAAGAAAGAATCTTCCATCCTCTGTTTCCCTCATGTAGCACCTGGGGCTGGGCCAGGCTGAAGCCAGGAGCCAGGAGCTTCTTCCAGGTTTCCCACATCAGTGCAGAGCCCGAGCACTTAGGCCATCTTCTGCTGCTTTCCCAGGCCATCAGCAGGGAGCTGAATAGGAAGTGGAGCAGCCGGGACTTGAACTGGTGCCCATATGGCACACTGCCAGCATTCACTATGCCACAGCATTGGCCCTATGTTTTTTTGTTTTGTTTGGAATATTTATTTATTTTTGATAGATTTATAGAGAGAGAGAGGGAGAGACAGAGAGAGTGAGTGAGCTTCTAACCTCTGGTGCACTCCCCAGATGGCCACAATGGGCAGTGCTGGGCCAGGCCAAAGCCAGGAGCCAGGAGCTTCTTCTGCTCTCCCACGTAGCTGGTAGGGGCCCAACTGGGACATGAACTGTCACCCAAGTGGGATGCTGGCATGGCAGGGCGGTGGCTTTACCCTCTACGCCACAATGCTGGCCCCCACTGTGTTTTTAACTTAATACATCTTGGAGATTTTTCATATCAGCATATAAAAAGTGGCTTCATTAATTTTCGTGACTTCACGACCTTTCCCAGATGCATCACTATTTATTTAATGGGTCCTCTGTTGGTGGATGCGTAGGTTGTTTTCATCTGTGACAATGCTGCCACACACCCTGTTCATGATGTGCAGATTGCAAGCCCATCTGTAGGGCAGACAGCTAGATGAAGAATTGCTGGCCAATGGGTTGTGGGGATCGGGACCCCTGAATTTTGTTGTGGGGTCAGAGCCCTGGCTGGGATCACAGAGACCCCCAGGCTAGACTTAGTCCAGATTCCTGTCTTCCACATGTAAGAATACAACGGGAAGATATAGATAAAAGTGAGCGGGAAAGCAGGACTTATTGAAAGGCAAAGGGATGGTCCACACTCAGGCCAGGGGTCATCCTTGTGGGGTCAGGGGTGGTTCGGGGCAGAGGCTGAAAAGGCTCACAGGCAGAGAGTTTGGGGTAGGGCTGCAGTGCACGCGCTGATCCCCAGGCAGGTGTCACTGGAAAATAAGGCTCCGGTGTGATGAGTAGCGTGCGTGCCAAGTCTGCAGGCAGGATGAGTCGGAACAGAAGTGATGGGCTTGGGCGGTGTACATGGCTTGGGCAGTGGCCGTCCTCTGCTCATCGTCCCTCACTGACAGCCTGCCTACCCATGTCAGAAGAATGTGCTACTTTACAGCTTTGATTGACATTGACTGGCTGTTCAGATGATCTCTCCTATGGGAGAATGAGTTCCCTAGAGGCAAGTCCTCCCACACACCCCAGCATTCCACAGGACTCACCATTTTTGGACATTCGGTCTGACTTGCTAATATGGCTCTCAAGATGTCTCCCATTAGCACAGTCTTTTAAAATGACATTGTATTCTAAAATATGGTTGTGTCAATATCTGATTAATCACTTCTCTATTGATGGAAATTTGTTGCGGTTGCTCCAGTGTGGAGCTATACAGATAATCTTGCAAAGAGCATTTTGATTAAAAAAAAAAAAGCTAACTTGCACTTTCCTGCAACTTATTGAAATGAAGAGAATACATGTTCCTCCCCCTTTCACATCTTGATTAACAAAAGTGAATTGCTGGGGGCTGGCACTGTGCTGTATAGGCTAAACCTTTGCCTGCAGTGCCAGCATCCTACAAGGGCACTTGTTCGTGTCCCGGCTGCTAATCTTCCCATCCAGCTCTCTGCTATGGCTTGGGAAAGCAGTAGAAGATGGCCCAAGTGTTTGGGCCCCTGCATCTGTGTGGGAGACCTGGCGGAAGCTCCTGGTTTCTGGCCGGGATGGGCTCAGCTCCGGCCGTTGGGGCCATTTGAGAAGTGAACCAGTGGCTGTGAAACCTCTGTCTCTCCTCTCTCTGTCTGTACATCTACCTCTCAAATAAGTAAAAGCTAAAAAAAAAGGGGGGGGGTGTAATTGCTTATCTTATGACTAATTAGTAATATGTTTTAACAGACAAATCATGCTTAGTTGAGAATTCCAGGGACTGACTACAGGGAAACATCTAGAAAAATGAGACCTAACCGGAACAGTGACTACCTGCTGTAAACAGTGAAGTCTTGGATCAAAGGGGCCGATGTCCAACCGGTGGCACGCCTACCTTGGACACCCGCCTACCAATCAGCTGAGTCCATTAGCTACTCCAGAATTCCTCCAAATCCCATTCATCCTTTAAACATGCTCCTGCTAACCAGCAAGGCAGCAAGAATGCCCCTGAGACTGCAGATTCCTCCCGAGATTGCTAGCCTCTTGCATAAACCTGTTCCACTCATTGCATCATCTTTTGTCCCTGGTAAATGGGCCATCCAGTAGCAAGCACTGCCCGCTTCCTTTCCTGTGTCACTGTTGTCCAAGCTAATGATAATAGCTAACACTTGTTTTTATATTTATTTTCATTTTATTTGAAAGGCAGAGAGAGAGAGAGAGAGTCTCCATCTGCTGGTTCACTTCCAAATACCACCAACAGCCAGGGTTGGGCCAGGTGGAAACCAGGAGTGGAGAACTCCATCTGGGTCTCCCATGGGTAGCAGGAACCCAAGAACTTGAGCCGTGGGCCACTGCCTTCCAGGATTGCATTACCAGGAAGTTAGGTCTGAAGCAGACGGGTTGGGATCAAACCAGGCACTCGGATATGAGACGTGGACTTCCAGGGAGAGGCTTAACCTGCCGCACCACCACAGCGGCCACCGCATCTCGCTGTTAAATCAGCCCCTGGCACTCCCGGCCAGGCACTGGACGTCGGCCAGCTTACTGCCCCACCGCGCCCTCTGGCGGCTGCGAGGGGCCGCAGCACCTCCCTTCGCGGGCGCGCTGGAAACCCCGGGAGCTCCCGGGGCCGCTTCCTCCCGACTGTCGGGCACTTCTGCTTTTTCGCGGGAAGAGGAAGCGGGGCTGGGGGAGGGCCGAGCGCTGGGCGCGGGGCGCGGCCGGCGGGGACGGGGCAGGAAGGGCCAGGTGCCTCCTTCCCAGCCGCCACCCGCAAGCTCGGCTTTTTCAAGGACGGAGACCCCTCATTTTGGGGAGCGCCTGGCTTTCCCACGGCTCCTTTCGCATCCCCGCCCCTTCTCCCCGCGGGAGGCCAGGGGCTGTGAGGTCCGAAGGCGGGCGCGAGGACCGTCCCTCGGGCCTCGTGCGAGGGCTCTGGGGCCACCGCAGTTGGTGCAGTCCTGTGTTGGGGCAGGGGTTCTTCGCGGTCCGCGCGCCCTGGGCGCGGCCGCCCCGGCCCGGGCCGAAGTCACGGCGCCGCCTGGCGGTCGCCGCCCAACCTCTCCCTCGGGACCCCCGGGCCGGCGGGACCCTGGTGCTAGGGTGTCCCCTCCTCGTCCCGCCGCTTTCGCAAGCTCGCGGGTGCGTGTGGTGGTTGGGGTCCTGGGCCATGGTTTCCGCTGGGGCTGGCGCGGGGTTTCTGCCTTCGAGGCTGGAAGAGGCCCCCCGCAGGCCCGCCCTCTCTCCCTGCTCGACCCCTCTGGTCCTCGTGTTCTTGTCCACTCCGTTTTCATAGCGTGCAGTCTGAGAGGGGTACGCGGTCACGGGAGACACGGCAGAACATTCTTTGGCTTCGTACTGGGAGTTCTCCCCTTCAACGGAACATAGGGGACTTCAAAAAGTTCGTGGAAATGGCATTAAAAGATGTGTACTTTGCTTTAGAATGTTTGTAAGAATGTAAGAATGTTAAATAACCTCCAGGCATACGGGGTTATTTAAGCAGTTCATGGAAAATGAGTATTGGAAAACTGCATGAATTTCAAAATTATATTTTGCACTTAAATAAACTATTTTTAAATTTAGAATCTAACAGTTTTAATGTTTGGCCATATTCGCTTCCTATGTAGACAAGATATATGCACATATATACTATGTTTCATTTATATCAGCAAGGGAGGAATTGTTGACTGTCATAACTTGGGAAAGAAAAATATTGTCACGTACGTAGTATAATTCAGTGAAGCAATATTTATAACTATATACCCAGTGACATCTACATGATTTTTCTACTCCACAAATAAGGGAAAACATGAAGTTCGTCTTTCTGTGTCTGGCCAATTTCATTTAGCACAGTGATCTCCGGTTCCATCCATTTTGTTACAAATGCTAGGATTTCATTCTGTATTATGGCTGAGTAATATTTCACTGTGTATTTGTGGCACATTACCTAGTCATCAGTCAATGGGCATCTATATTTATTCCATATCTTTGCTATTGTGAAATAAGCTGCTATAAATAGGGCGTGCAGGAATCTCTTTCATACGCTGATTTCACTTCCTTTGAATAAATTCTCAGGGGTAGGATAAGTTTTTTTTTTTTTTTTTTTGAGGGACAGAGAAAGACCACAGAGAGATCCTCCCTCTGTTGGGTCACATCCCAAATGCACACAATAGCCAGGAAGCTGGGAACTCAATCCAGGTCCCCTACATGGATGGCAGGAACCCAAGTGCTTGCGTTATCACCTGCTGCCTCCCCAGGTCCTGTACTACAGGAAGCAGAATCAGGGGCAGGAGGAGGTATTGAACTTGGGTACTCTGATGTTGCATGTGGGTGGCCTAACTGGTGCTTTAAACCCTAGGCCAAACACGTGCTCCTACACTTGTCTTTTTTTTTTTTTTAGATTTATTTATTTATTTGAAAGAGTTATGGAGAAAGAGGGAAACAGATGTTCCAATTTTAGTATATGTGCTGCCGAAGCGAGCACAAGACAGATGTTCCATCCGCTGGTTCACTCCCCAAATAGCCGCAACAGCATGCACTGGGCCAGGCCAAAGCCAAGAGCCAGGAGCTTCATCTGCATTTCCCACGTGGGTGCAGGGACCCAAGCACCTGGGGCATCTTCTGCTGCTTTCCCAGGCGCATTAGCAGGGAGCTGAATCAGAAGTGGAGCAGTCAGGGCTTGAACCAGTGCTCATATGGGATGCTGACAGTGCAGGCCATGTCTTAACCTCCTGGGCCACAACTCCGGCCACTACCCTTGTCTTTTAATTCTATTTTTCCCATGAGTCTTCTGCAGTCTTTTTGGGGTCTGTGCTTGTTGGAAATGCAGGTTTGTTGCTTCTCCTTCCTTGGTCCTGGCAGGACCCTGGCAAAGGGCTGGGGGTGCCCTCTTCCTGGGGTTGGCAGGACTTGGTCCATCTTCCTGCAGGGTTGGAACCACATTGCAGGCAGCTCTGGAATCGGTGGAGGCCTTTGGGGGTAGGGGTAAGTGGGACGTCAAAGGGGAAGAAAGGTTATCCCCAAGGTTTTTTTTTTTTTTTTAAGATTTATTTATTTATTTTGAAAGTAAAAGTTACAGAGTGAGAGTGGGAGACACAGAAAGAGAGAGAGAGAGATCTTCCATCCTCTGGTTTACTCCCCAGATGTTTGCAACAGCTGGCACTGGGCCAGGTCAAAATCAGGAGCTTCCTCGGGGTCTCCCACATAGTTGCAGGAGCCCTGGGACTTGGGCCACCTCTGCTGCTTTTCCAGGCCTATTAGCAGGGAGCTGGATCAGAAATGGAGCAGCTGGGACTCGATCCGGCACCTATACAGGATACTGTTGTCGCAGACAATGGCTTAACCTGCGGCGCCCCAATGCCGGCCCCTCCCCATGGTTTCTTACTCTCTTTTTGTGTAATTTGATGCATTTTTTTCCTTGTCAGCTTCTTGCCCATCCCAAGACCATGTTATTGGCTGCTTTCCCTTTTTTTTATTACTATTACTCTTACCATGGATAATCTCTTTCCCAGCTGATCTGAGTTGCTTACGAAAGCCAGTAGCCTGGGTCTGGGGTGGCAGAAAGCAAGGTTTGTGGTCCAGCGTCCTATATTGCCAGGGGCATCCACTTCCAGAGTGTGGGTTGCAGCCACTGGCAAGTTATAGCGTCTGCGTTTTCTACCTTAGTACAAAACTGTGCTTATTTGTTCCTGATAAACACTTCTGGGTGCTCCGTTCAGCGGTTCTACCGATAAAACGCCGACACCAGGGTGACTCCTTTCAGGGAGCCGACGGCCTGTGTGATGCATTTTCCTCAGGGCAGCCCTGGGCAGACAGAGTGAGGGCCAAATCTGGGCGCAGATGCCCGGGCTCGCAGAGGTTCATGGGAGGCGAGCAGCCGCGGCCTGGCGTGCCGGGTCCCAGCTGGGTGGAGTTCACAGGCAGGTTAGGGGACACCACGGAGACTTGTCCCCTGTTGGCTTGCCGTGCCGGGAGTTAGCAAACTCAAGTTCAAGGGACACTCTTAACACGCAGGGTCTCTAGAGAGAAGCTCTTATTGCAGGGGACTGGGAGAGTGGGCAGGCAGCAGCTGGGTTTCTCTTTGGGCACCTGGGGGCCCTGACTCCGTCCCTTCCCAGTACCTGAGGCCTCAACAGCCAGGGAGGAGAGAACCGCTCAGCGAGTGCGTCTGACAACACAGTCTTCTCACTGCCAGACCAGCTGCTGTGCCTGCCCAGCGAGCCGCTGGTCTCTGTGTCCTGGGACTCTGGGGACAGCCCCAGTCCTTGCACCGCCCACCTCGTTTCCAGGGTCCGGCTGCCGCCCTCGCTCAGCGGCTTGCTGGCTAAGACCGGGGCCAGGCTGGATGTGGCTGCCGGCTGCCCCACACTCAGCCGGTGCTCACCAAATGCTTATCGCCCAAAAGAGTCATGTTCAATGTCACTCCTTTGTATTGCCAATTAAATAATGCTGGAAGCACTTTGTGTTTTAGTGCTACTTCAAAATGAGAGGGGAACTTAGGAATTTTAGGCTGAGAGAGGAAATACACATGTTTTTTTTCCCCCCTCCTCGGGCTACTTAAAAACCGCGTGATCTCCTGTGGGCTGTGTGCTCCCTGCCGGGGTGGTGTCTACTCCCCAGAGCAAGGCTGCTTCCGGGCTGTCGCTGTCCCACCTGCTGCACGTTGGGATCACCATGCTCAGGGCACCGCTGAGCAACGGAGTCAGACTCTCCAGGAATTTGGGCTAAGCATTGGCTGACAGTGCTGAGTGTGAATCCATGAGCGATCCATCAAGTGTGCAAGAGACAGTGGCGACGGGGTGTGTGTGTGATGGGCAAGGAGGGGAACTGGGGTTGCGGACTTGCCCCACCACTTCCTGTGGGTGGAAGTCCCTGGCTGGGTCTTCTGGCCACGGGGATGAGCGTGGCTGCCTCTTGTGGTCGCTGCTGGGAGCAACTGAATGGCTGGCACAGAGGAAGTGCTTGGGGATGGCTCGTGTTATGGGTCCATTTGACCATACCCGGTGTTTGTCAAGCACCAGTCTAGCTGCTGCTGTGAGGGTATTTAATCAACAGTTCCATCAGTAGACTTGGAGTACAGCAGAGGACCCTCCCTGGGGTGGGGGGATGGGCCTCTCTTCCAGGCAGGTGAAGACCTAAATAGAAAAGACGGATGGCTCGGTGCAGGGGCAGTGAGTCTGCCTCCAGACCGAATCTAGACTCAAGGCTGCCTCATGGACTCTGTTGGGGTCTCTGGTCTGCTGGCTTGCCCTGTGTACCAGATTGGCCAGCCACAATCAGGTGAGCCAGTTCTCTCTCCCAGTCTTGCTGCTTCAGTTTCTCTGAAGGGTCCTGACTCTCAGCTTGCTCCATAAAGGATGGCTACTGCTGTTGTTATCATCTAACTCGTAGAGGCTGGGCTGTTTGCAGGCAATAACTATGGCTGCAGCTTTATGGACAGGAAATGGGCATTATCCCGAGGGGGCAATGGCGATGCGCACTGCTATGCAATTCCAGGGTGTGTGGTTCACATGCAAAGATAAAGACCTGGAACCGGGGCGGACATTGTGGTGCAGCAGGTTAAGCTGCCGCATGCGGCTCCAGCATCCTGGGTTGGAGTGCAAGATTGAGTCCCCGCTGCTCTGCTTCTGATCCAGCTCCCTGATCCAGTGCCTGGGGAAGTAGTGGAAGACGGTCAAAGTGTTTGGGCCCCTGCCACCCATCTGGGAGATCTGGATGGAGTTCCTGGCTCCTGGCTTCAGCCTTCCCAGCCCTAGCCTCTGGTTGCAGCTACTTGGGGGGTGAACCAGCAGATGGAAGATCTCTGTCTCTCCCTCTCCCTTTCTGTCACTCTGCCTATCAAAAAAATAATTTTTTTTTTAAAAGCATGGATCAGAAAACCTTTCCCTTGCCTTACCTGGAAAATGGAGATTTCTATCAGGACCCTGCGGTGTGTGGCACAGAGCCCCAGCCCTGGGTTCAGAGGCCTGGTTTTGGCTCCTGACTGTGTCACCAGCACAGTGTGACCTTGGGCAAGTCCCCATCCTTCTCTCTTTGCTGTGTTTTGGCTTCCGGAGGGAGCTGGGCTGGGTGATGTGCCGGCTGCTTTCCATCTCAGCCTCTGAGTCCAGAATTTCCTCTGGCGCTTCCGCTTTCACAGCTGGTTCCCCACAAAGCTGTTGCTTTACCTGTTGGAGTTTGGGGTCCGCTTCCTAAGAAGCTCCAGGTGGGATCACTTTGGCTGACTTAGGGGTTAAGCCAGAGAGCCAAAAAGTGGCCATCTTGTTCAGGGCTTGAGAACTACTTCTGACCTTATCCCCATCTGCATCCCAGCTCTTAGTTGCAAAGGCTGTGGAGCACAGAGAAGCCAGGTACCTGCAGATCTTGTCACGCACGCCAGGACTGTCCCCTCCCGACAGCTTCCTGGAGAGGGCGGAGACCCCTCACCGATGACCTGTTGCTGCTCTACCATGCAGGTGTGAAACATCCTCTTCATTGCCTTGCTGTTTATTTGAGTGGCAGAGAGAGAGAGAGAGAGAGAGAGAGAGAGAGACAGAGTTCCCATCTCTTGCTTCACTCCTCAAATGTTTGCAATGGCTGGAGCTGGGCCAGGTCAAACTTGGGAGCCTGGAACTCAGTGCAGGTATCCTGGGTGGCAGGAGCCTACGCCTTGGATCATCACTGCTTCCTTCCAGGGTCTGCGTTAGCAGGAAGCTGGAGTCGGGAGCCAGAGCCAGGAGTCAAACTGAGGTATTGCGATGTGGGACTTGTGTGTGTCTGAACTGGCGTCTTCGTGACCAGGCTAAATGCTCACCCCTGTGGTCCTCTTTAGATGATCCTGATCCTGATGCTAAGCGCCTATTCTTCCTGACATCAGGAACTGTGGGACTGTGGGATGCCTCAGACATTACAAGGGCACTTCAAAAAGTTTGTGGGAAAAGGAATTCAAAGGCAAATTATTTTTGGTGCAATAAATTCTGAAAACTGTGCATAGTGTTTCCATAATATGGATTTCCGTGAACTTTTGACATGCCCTCAGATTACTGCCGCGTTGTTGGCTGTTCCAGGCGGCACGGTCTATTCGGAGCTGGCAGCTCTGCTGTTTCAGTGCCAGAAAGCCCGGGTGCCCAGGTCACGGGTGCAGCTGGTGCTCATCTGCTCCAGCATGTGCCACATCCCCAGGGCATCCTCAGGAAAAGTTACTGAAACATAGACCCCTGGAGCTTTCTGTTGATGGGTGCTGAGTGTCCCAGCCCTAGCTCAGGCGTCAGTGGCTCCAGTCTCCACTTAGAGAATGCAGAAGCTCAACTCACTGCAAAACTGCTTGCTTCCAGGCACTTCCTGGAGTTACACATTGAGTAACTCCTGAGGGCTCACGGGCATGTCACCTTCGTCTTTCCATTCTGGACTGCCCTGCCCCCTTGTGGCCGCCTGTTAAACTGTTTGAGGGTGGTGGCTCTTCACTGCCTTCCTGACTATGCCCAGGAGGGCTCTGAGACTCTTTCCCTGTCTTGGGTCATCTGCTAGCCCAGAGGTGGGGAATGTCTGGCCCTTGGGCAGTATAAGCCCTAAGAAATCACTTGATCTGGCCCTGCCAAGGCAATTACAAGCTGGACTCAAAATTCAATAAATCTGTAACAGGCTAATTTCTTTTTTTAACAAGATTTATTGGGGTCTATGGAGTAGGCTAAGCCTCTGACTGCGGTGCCAGCATCCCATTTAGATGCTGGTTTGAGTCCCAGATGCTCCACTTCTGATCCAGATTTCTGCTTATGGCCTGGGAAAGCAGCAGCAGATGGCCAAGTGCTAGGGCCCCTGTACCTGCTTGGGAGATCCAGAAGAAGCTCCTGGCTTCAGTTCAGCCCATCTCCTGCCATTGCAGCCATCTGCGGAATGAACCAGCTGGTGGAAAGCCTTTCTCTTTGTCTTTCCTCGCCCTCTCTCTCTCTAACAACTCTACCTCTCAAATAAATAAACACAAATATTATTTATTTATTTGAGAGGCAGAGTGAAAGAGAGAGAGAGGAACAGACAAAGAGAAAGATCTTCCATCTGCTGGTTCACTCCCCAAGTGACTGCCACGGCCAAGGTTGGGCTGGGGCCAAAGACAGGAACCTGGAATTTCATCCAGGTCTCCCATGTGGGTGCAGGGGCCCAAGGCTCCTTGGCAGGGAGCTGGATCCAAAGCAGAGCAGCCAGGACTCAGACACCATTTAGGATGCCAATATCAACATCACAGGTGGTAGCCTAAACTGCTGTGCCTCAAAGCCACCCAGGGCAAGCTAATTTTTTTTTTTTTTTGACAGGCAGAGTGGACAGTGAGAGAGAGAGACAGAGAGAAAGGTCTTCCTTTGCCGTTGGTTCACCCTCCAATGGCCGCCGCGACCGGTGCGCTGTGGCCGGCGCACCGCGCTGATCGATGGCAGGAGCCAGGAGCCAGGTACTTCTCCTGGTCTCCCATGGGGTGCAGGGCCCAAGCACTTGGGCCATCCTCCACTGCACTCCCTGGCCACATCAGAGAGCTGGCCTGGAAGAGGGGCAACCAGGACAGAATCCGGCGCCCCGACTGGGACTAGAACCTGGTGTGCTGGCGCCGCAAGGCGGAGGATTAGTCTAGTGAGCCGCGGCACCAGCCGGAGCTAATTTTCAAGTTGATAATTTTGTATGGCCCGTGAATGAGATTATAACATCCAACTGGCCCTTAGCGGAAAACAGGCTGCCCACGCCGATGACGGCTGCAGTCCTGGAGGATCCAGAGGGCCCACGGCGTATGTGTTCTTTGCAGCCAGGCTGAGACCCCTGCTAAGGTGGAAGCACGCCTCCCTCCTTGCTCAGCTTTGTGCGTGGTGACCTGGGCACGGATGCAGTGCTGCCTGTGGTCCTGGGGCTCCTGGGACCCTCCTGCCTGAGCCCTGTGATTTTCTCTCTATAACACAGTTCCCACATGTCAGCCAGAGGACTGCAGCAGCAGGTAATGGAAATTCAGCCTAGGGGCTGTATTGGTTTATGTCACTGCCCACATGTGGCAAGTATGTCTTCAGGTATGGCTGGGTCCAGGAGCTCAAACAACATGGTCAGGGCAGTCTGTCTCCTCTCTGGTTGGCTTGGCTCTCAGCACACTCTCTCCACGTGGGTGCCCCTCAAAGTGCCAGTCTTGTAAGTTCCCTATAGCTCTCTCAATCTTAGTAGAAGGAGAACTTCTTGTCATCTTTTATCCCTGCACAAACTCTGGCATCGGGTCCCCTTGTGAGGGAGCCCGGGACTAGAAGCAGGCCAGACTGGCTCCATCCTGAGGCTCCTTCCCGGCCCATACGACTAAACAGATCAGGATGGAAGCCCTTGCAACAAATATTACCAACGAGGGGTCTCCATAGAAACAAGCAGGAAAGGGCCCTGTTAAGATTGCCCCCGGCCTTCACAGTAACTAATGTATAATGACTACCTCTGCTTCTTGGAGATGATGTGATAAAGACAAACAACAGGGTTTTTTTTTTTTTCATATAATTTGTTGAACTGTTTACTCAATATAGAGTTAATCTTCTGTGTATAAAGTTCATTGAAAATAGATCTTAGTAAAAAATAAGACTGGGAATAGGGGAGGGAGGAGGAAGAGGGGTGGGAGTGTGGATGGGAGGGTGGGTATGATGGGAAGAATCACTATGTTCCTAAAGTTGTATTTATGAAATGCATGAAGTTTGTGTTCCTTAAATTAAAGGTTTCTTTGCTGGGGTGGGATATGGGGGAGACATACAAATACCCCTAGATGGCGAGCTGTGTGGCTTGGTCTCTCTCTACCAGCCCCTCCAATTGGGTTGTTCAGAGCTTCTTTTTACTTAAATAAAACTTCTTCCAGTCTCACGGCTGTGTCCGGTCATCGGCGCCAGGACACGGTCTTGGACTCATCTCAATGCTTGGCTCAATCCACTTGCCTGTCCCTGAAGCAGTCTCTGTGAAAGATGGGGCTGAAATACCCATCCTAGGCCAGGAGAGTGAGAGTGAAGGTGGGGCGTGTGTGCCTGTGTCTGAGCAGTGGGGCCAAGTATCGGGGAGGAGCGGCTTCCTGAAGGAAAGCAGATGCCCGGCTTATACAGTTTCAGGTGTGTGCTACTTTCGACCACACGGGAATGCCTGTGTTGGGAGCAACTGGGGCTCAAGCTGGAGTCAGGGCTGCAGCCCAGTGCCAGCATGGAGGGTCTGGACACGTGGGCTGCAAGTGTTCCGAGGAGAGTGAATGAGAGCCCTGAGGCTGCATCACAGAGCATGTGACTCGCCTTGGACCATGTTCAAGTGTGGACACTTGACTCAGAGGCTTGGAGCACTGCTTCCCAACCAGGGCTTTTGCTCCCCAGAAGGAGGCATGGCAGTGTCTGCATGGTTGGGAGGTGGGGGCCAGGGATGGGTGCAGCAAACGGGGCAGCCCTGTACAATGAAGAATCCCCCGGCCCACAGCCTCAGCAGTGCCTCCCCCACCATGGTCTTGAGTGCGTGGAAGTAGGCGAGGACATCCCAAGGAAAGGCAGTGCCTGAGCGAAGGTGCCGGTGGAGAGACTTTTGGGAGCAGGAGGAGAGGGTGCACGCAGTCACCAAACCACAGCTACCGGGGGCTGGAAAGCAGTGCAAGGGCTACCTAGAGCCTTCTATGGAAAGTGTGCTCCCCATGCTGGGACAACATCACCTGGGAGCTTGGCAGAAGCACAGAAGCGCAGGCCCTACCCCCAAAGCCCCTGGCTGAAAGTCTGTGTTTTACCCGGATCTGGGTGATTTGCATGCATGCGAGAGCACTGGTCCACAATGGCCCCCTAGGACGGGGGGACACCCAGCTTGTATTTACTGAACATCCATGGAGTGCTCAGAGTTGCTTTTGCATTAGACACTGACTGGCCCAGAGCACAGACTGGATGATAGAAAAGCAAAATGAGGGGCTGATGTTGTGGCACAGGGAGTGAAGGGGCCACCTGAGATGCCAGCATCCCATGTGAGCACCGGTTCAAGTCCTGGCTGTTCGACTTCTGATCCAGCTGCCTGCTGATGTACCTGAGAAAACAGCAGAAGATGGCTCCAGAACTTGGGTCCCTGCCACCCACACCAGGGACCCAGATGGATGCGGTGACTGTTCCTCGCCACCGCCGGAGAATTAGGCAGGCTGCCCGCAGCTTGCCTTGACCGAGGAGGGGAAGTGCGCCACCCGCCACTCAGCCTTCCCCAAACCCGGGGGACAATCAGGTGCGGTGGGGAGCCCAGTCGAAGCAGGGTCTCACTTTACTGTAAAAGGGAGGTGTATATATAGCTGAGGTACAGAGCGGATGGTACAGAGTGGATGAGCAGATGTGGGCAAGGGGTGGGGTGATGTGATGCAAAAGGGTGCTAGCCACTCCTGTTATACCACCTTAATGATCCTTAGGCAGAAGCGTCCTGGGGCTGGGGTGTTTGCTACCAGGGATTTGAAACTTAAAGTCAGGTTTTCAAATTCAAGGCAGGCTCAGGAAGTTCCTCTAGGCCTCTCCAGATTCAGCGTCCCCCACAGATGGAGTTTGAGACTCCTGCATTTGGCTTGGCCCAGCCCTGGCCATTAACCCGCTGCTTGTGTCACTGGCATCCCATATCAGAATACCAGTTCAACTCTCAACTGCTCCACTTCCAATCCAGCTCCCTGCTAATGCACCTGGGAAAGCAGTAGAGGATGGCCCACATGCTTGGCCTCCTACCACCCACATGGGAGACCCAGATGGAGTTCCTGGCTCCTGGCTTCCGCCTGGCTCAACCCTGGCAGTGTTGGCCATTTGAGGAGTGAACCAGTGGAAGGAAGATATGCCTTTCCCTTGCTTTCTGTTGCTCTGCCTTTCAAATAAATCTTGGGAAAAAAAAGGTCAGGCCATCAAGTGGAGACTGCCCCTTATCGCTGGACCTTTCCCAAGTGGTGGCCCCCAGCAGTCAGGCTTCTGACAAGCAACCCTGCCCTCTGTCTTGGCCAGGTCTGGTTGGACTGGGGGTGACTTCTGACTGCACCAGCAGCCTGCCAGGCCGGTGCCCTCTGAGGTGGCCTGTCCCAACCGGATGAGCAGCCCCAAATGAAGCTCCCTCTGCAGAGGTTGTCCGTTTGCAGAGGGAGTGGGGGCTGAAGGGCCTTGGGTAGCCCCGTGTACACCAGACCTGGGGTAGGGGACAATTGGTTCAGCAGGGAAGCCTGGGGATGGCTGGGCAGTTGGGGAGACAGAAAGAGGGGGGTCAGCCTAGAGAAACCTCTGCTCTCCATGGCAGTCTAGTCTCAAAGCCTTCAGGAAAGTTCATAGTTAAAACATAATGATTGGAAAATGCACATCTCACTGATGGATTCACAGCTACAGAGCGAAATTTTCAAATCGCATAACATACACATATACGTATGTAGCTCACATATGTGACTTTCTCGGTTCTACTTTCCTTTAAGATGATGGCGTTTGCTGCCACCCTAACGGCCATTTCCCGCTCTTTTCTGTGTCAGGTCAGCGTTGTGGGCGGTGAGAATTCACCGGCGCAGCAGAACTCAGAGAAAAGCAAGCAGAGTTCACGTTTGCTGACCGCACTGCGGGGAGCAGTGGGCGAGCAGGCCAGCCGGCAGCTGACTCCGGCTGCAGCATGGATCCGAGTCTGCCAGCCACGGATCTGAGGCAGGTTGCTGCTGGCTAGGGGCTTTCCCATCACCAGGGATTTCCCTACGGCTGGGTGTGCCAGGGGCTGGCTGACCTGCTCGTCTTCCTTCTTCAGAGAGCTGATTCGTTCAAGGGTTTGAGGAACTCAGACATCGCTGAGGTCCTACCCTCCGCTCTCGGGCAGGCTCTGGTTGGTCTGAGCCAGCCATGGTGGTCAGTGTTCCAGGTGCAGGAACAGGTGTGTCACTCAGTCCCGGCTCGTAAGCTGATCGGGGAGGGCTTCTGGGAAAGTGTGGTTCAGACTCCTAGCAGAGAGCCTGGAAGAGATGGTGCCTTTGAGTGTGACGCCTGCTACAGTCAACAGAGGTGAACCGTGACAAGTAGCAGGCCGTGTGCCCAGGCCTTTGAGTGACTGTACCCAAAGCCTGGAACCACAGCTCACTGTCTTTTTTTTGTAAGATAATTAAGCCCTCACTGTTTAAATTCTTTAAAAGAAAAACATTGTAATTGATGCAAAGATACTGGCCCAGGATTAATCACAATGAGATTAATAGAACCCTGAATCAGAAGAGATCATGCTGACGTAATTCTACTCTACATCTGTACAGTGGAAAGAGCCTGCTTGGGGAGTCAGCTTCTGTCCCAGGGTTGCTTTTTGTACCCTGGGGGGACCCTGCCCACATTACTTCTTGCTCAATCTTACTTTCCTCACACATTGAAAGGAAATAAAATATAGTTTGTGTGAATTAAGTGAGACAATGAGTTAACAGCCGGCACCCAATAAGAATGAGCTGCAAGGGTTATCCTCCAGATCGAACAAGGTCTGATCTTTGCCTTCAATAATATCACAACTATGGAGTTTGGAAAAGACAATGGCTATGAAAAAAATAAAATAAAATGGGGCCGGCGCCACGGCTCACTAGCCTAATCCTCTGCCTTGAGGTGCCGGCACACCGGGTTCTAGTCCCGGTCGGGGCGCCGGATTCTGTCCCGGTTGCCCCTCTTCCAGGCCAGCTCTCTGCTGTGGCCAGGGAGTGCAGTGGAGGATGGCCCAAGTCCTTGGGCCCTGCACCCCATGGGAGACCAGGAGAAGCACCTGGCTCCTGCCATCGGATCAGCGTGGTGCGCCGGCTGCGTCGGCCATTGGAGGGTGAACCAACGGCAAAGGAAGACCTTTCTCTCTCTCTCTCTCATTGTCCACTCTGCCTGTCAAAAAAAAAAAAAAAAGGACCTCCCAGATAAGACGGAGGCAGATCCCAGGCTACAGGAGCTGTGTTGGTTCAGAGTTGGGAAAAGTTGAATAAGCCAAGGGGTGTTGGGATTTCAGCTGATATTTATTTGTATGATGTGTCAAAGTTTTCAAATTCCCTGCAAAACTACCTATCAACCTCATCATCACATAGAAGTTATTAATACACAGGGTGCACTCTTCAATAAACAGTTTTGACGGGTAAGAAATGGTCAAATATCAAAAGTGCCTGCTGCAATACTTTTTTTAAAGTAGGGAAAAACTTGGAAACACTCTAAATTAGGCCACAACCACATGCTTGAAAATCTTGCAGCTGTTAAGTCTGTGCATAATGACACAGAGCAAGGAGAACAAGTGCTTTGCTAGGGATCAGATCTATGCAATTGTAGACTTTCTACCAGATTTTCAAGTCACCCCAATTACTACAATATTATTTGTGCGATTAAAAAAATAAAATCAAATACTTATGAGTGTGGCATTTGACCTGAACTTTGTTTTTTTTTTTTTTTTTTTCTTTAAAGAGTTATTTATTTATTTGAAAGGCAGAGTTACGGAGAGGCAGAGGCAGAGAGAGAGGTCTTCCATCTGCTGGTTTACTCCCCAGTTGGCTGCAACAGCCGGAGCTGTGCCAATCCAAAGCCAGGAGTCAGGAGCTTCTTCTGGGTCTCCCACGCAGGTACAGGGGCTCAAGGACTTGGGTCATCTTCTGCTTTCCCAGGCCACAGCAGAACGCAGAATCGGAAGTGGAGTAGACAGGACTCGAACCGGCGCCAATATGGGATGCTGGCACTGCAGATGGGGGCTTCAACCAGCTGCACCACAGAGTTGGCTCTGGGGCCTTTTGAGTTGGGTTCTTTGCTCTGGGGGTTGCAGGGGTGTTGGGTTGCTTCCCTGAGCCCTGGCAGGTCCCCAGCACAGACCCTTTGTTACCCTCAGGGGGCCAGGATGTGGGAGGCCAGGCACCTTGATTTGGGCCTGGATGTTCCCATGGATGCAGGGGAAATTAAGGCAAGGGGGCCAGGTGTGGCTTCTCTGTTTTGATAATCTCTTCATTGATTTTCCAAACCAAGCTAGGAGAACAACAGGTCTACCACGTTTCCCGGAGCAGCTGTGCTGGGCCCGGGTTCCGGTGCGGTGCTGCCAGGCAAAGCTAAAACACGCGTTCCGCTCCCGCTTTCAGGACAACTCTGTGACCTATTCCGCCCTAGGTGGCACTTCTGGCAGGCCCAGGTCTGAAGGCTTCCACAGGAGAGCAGGGCCGTGTGTGATGCTGAAAGGGGCCCCTGGCGCTGTAGGGCAGGTGAGCTCCGGTGCGGCTGCCCCAGCCGCCCAACCCGCCGTCCCTGGAGGCGCGGCCCCCGGGTGTCGCGGCGCGGAGGCGGTCAGCTGCGTCCGGTTAGCGCGGACGGGCTCTGCACGCAGCCGGCCGCGTAATGGGGACCATGCCCGCCCTAATGGGAAGCAGCCGCCGCGCCCGGCCTGAGCCTCTTCCCACGGGGCCCGCGAGAGGCCGAGATAAAACGGAAGAGCCGCGAGAGGCGCTTTGATTCCAATACGAAACAAATTATTCCTCCCGGAACGGAACAAAATAAGTCAGAGCGGAATCTCACGGCCGTCATTCCTCCCCGCCGGCGGCCCTGGCAGTCTGGCAGGCGCGGGCACGGGGGCTGCCGCCGCGTCTTTCCCATCGGGTGGGCCGGGCCAGGCCAGGGGTCCTCCACTTCCAACAGCGAATCCCAGCACGCGCTAGTGAAAGCACAAACTGCGGGGCCCACCCCAGAGATGCGATTCTGCAGCAGTGGAGGGGGGTGGAGCCTAAGAATTTGCATTTTCCAGGTGCCGCTGGTCCAAGGAAGCCAGTTTGAGAATCGCGAGGCACACACGGGGACGGGAGCTTCTTGCCCTAGATCGCGAGCCATTGCACCCGGCAACTGGATGGCGGAGTGCCGGAGAGATCCGCGGGTGCACTTTGGCCCACCCCAAAAGCCCAGGAACTGGAATTTTCTGGCAGTTTGTGCCGGTGAGTGAGCAACAGCCAAGCACCTTTCAAAAGAACTGGTAACAAACAGGTGGGCGTTTGGCCTTGCAGTTAAGACACCCAGCATCCCGAGTCACCATGCCTGGGTTCAAGCTCTGGGTCCTGACTCAGCAGACTCCAGGAGACAGTGGTAATGCCCTCAGTAACTGAGTCCCCATCACCCACTTGGGAGACTGGGCTTGCGTTTCTGGCTCCTGGCTTCAGCCTCTGCTCAGTCCTAGCAGTCGCGGGCATTAGGTCCTGCTGTCTGTGCTGCCTGGCCCGGGCTGCCAGGAACAGTCCTCGGGGCGATTGCATCTTGGGAAGGGCAGTCTCCGTGCCCGTCCTTATTCCCCCACACAGTCGGGCCTGGCTGTTCCCTTCTCCTTCCTGCCCCCCCCCCCCCCACCGGGTTTGCTGGCTCTCCCAGTCCTGGGCCAGGCTGCAAAGACCTGTTTGATGACAAAGGATCCATGCTAGGTGAGCCTATAGGGGTCGCTGTGACACTTCTGCTGGCGACAAGATGCCTCTGGGTGACACTTCCTTTATCACCTTATGCCTTGCACACCATAGCTCTTCATGGGATATTTGCTGATTGTTTAGGGACAATTACCGGGGGTGGGTGGAATGAAAGCAAGATGAAGGCATTCCTCCAGACTGCCGTGAACCAGGGACAAGGTGTCAATCAGTGTTTGCCAGCTTGGCTGAGCAGGCAGAGTCCCTCCATCCTGGAAAAGACGGGGCAGGCGTCGAGGGTTCCCCCAGGCCGGGGGAGCCCACAGTTCGGGTGCCTCAGGATCCGCTGAAAGGCAAGTCTGATGTATACCTAGAGGTTTAGGAAATGTCAAGTGTGTATAACCATGGTGCTTTGCATTTGGATTAGGACGCCAGTCCCTCACTTAATTGAAGACAAGCCATTCAATTTTAATAACTTGAAACCCGTTAGAGTTTTAATAACTTTCATCTTAACTGGTTATTTGAGACCGTGTCTTTGGGAAATGGCTAAATTGGCTGTAGTTCTCTGTTTGCTTTCGTTCCATGATTCTCAACCCTGACTGAATATTGGAATCACCAGGGGTGCTTTGAAAGAGTGCCTTGGGGCCGGCGCCACGGCTCACTAGGCTAATCCTCCGCCTTGCTGCACCGGTACACTGGGTTCTAGTCCCGGTCGGGGCGCCGGATTCTGTCCCGGTTGCCCCTCTTCCAGGCCAGCTCTCTGCTGTGGCCCGGGAGTGCAGTGGAGGATGGCCCAAGTGCTTGGGCCCTGCACCCCATGGGAGACCAGGATAAGTACCTGGCTCCTGCCATTGGATCAGCGCGGTGCACCGGCTGCAGTGCGCCAGCCGCAGCGGCCATTGGAGGGTGAACCAACGGCAAAGGAAGACCTTTCTCTCTGTCTCTCTCTCTCTCACTGTCCACTCTGCCGGTCAAAAAAAAAAAAAAAAAAGTGCCTTGGATCCACCTCAGGTGGGGAGCTGGGAACAGTGTTTCTTAAGCCCCCCCCCCCCCCCCAGGTAATTTTGGAGTGCAGATGGGATCAGGAACCCTTGAGCTATTGATTGAGGGTTGGAGAGGCCAGACTGAAACAAACCAAACCCTAGGGTTTTTTATCTGTCTGGTTTCTGAGACCAGAGAGCCATGACTGCTCTCTCCCCGCAGGAAGGGACCACCGGAAGCCACCACAAGACCCTCCTCTTCATAACAGCTCCAGTGCACAGGACCAAGGGTTGACCTGATCCAGGACTGATCGAGATGGGCCAATCAGCTTCTTTCACACAAGACGACAGACTCTCTTTCTCAAAATAAATAAATAAATAAAAAATAATAAAAAGAAACAGTTGCCTGCTCAACTGAAAAGATACAAAACGCAAACATACATTCACCCCTACACACATATATTCACTCATACATCCTGTGTTTGAACCAGGCTCTTTGTGTGATTCCATGTGGTCCCAGGGGAAGATTCTTTGGAATCTGTATTTCCCAGAGTTTACTTAGAGAAACCTCGGTTTTCAGTTCAATTGGGAAAGCAGTGGCTCCCTAATGCCACCCCATGGCTTCGTCAGAATCACCTGGAGGAAGTCCAGAGCCACACAGGCATTGCCAAGTGCCATCCCCAGAGGCAGAAGCTGTCAGGGTCTTGAAGTCTGTGCTTTAAAATACTCATGAGATTTGCCAGGCAGGTGAGTCTACTGAACCACAGTGCTTGAGTTACATTTTAAATTAAATTCGCTTTAGGTTTTTCCCAGGTGGAAAAAATATCAATTCTAGGAGATGGATTTTGAAGGCTTTTGTTCAGGAGACGTCAAAAACCTGGGTCTTTGGATATACAAAACAGAGCCCAGGGAAACGCAGGCTGGTTGGCTCACAGGCCAACATACACGCAGGCCAACTGGGTCTTTCCAGGATGGGTGCTTGAGCTGGTGAAATGAACCAGATCATTTGCTTTGCCTTCTGAGCTCTGTAGACACAACCAAAAGGGAAAAAAATTGCGTGCGTATTTCTCTCTCTCTCTCTCTCTCTCTGTGTGTGTGTGTGTAAAGCAGCAAATGTACTTTTTATTTTAGAAACAAAAATATCATTTCTGACCCAACAATAGCCGGATCCCTGTGAATGAAGGGTTTGCATATTTTCCTGCTTTAACGGGTCTAGTATAAACAGCCCAAGCCCAGGCCTGATTGTCAGTAGGTCCTGGCAGCCCAACCAGAGCGCTGGAAATGACTTCTTCAGCCCTGAGAACCTGGGCCCGGCTCGTTGCCAGGATTCGGGCTTGTGTGTAACAGTGGCAGTGGGGGTCAGGAGTTGAGAGAGAGGACAAATGCAGTGATCCCCAAGACCATGGCTAGCAGCAGAAGCAGCAAAAATAGCAGCTGTGCGGCAGAGAGCAGTAGTTACCAAGTGTTGAAGATTGTGTTGGACAGCCACCAGAGCAAGTGTGCAAGTATTTATTTGAACATTTACAAAAACTTGATGTGACAATCATCTATGTTTCCAGCACGTAGGAGGAACCTGATGGGCTTTTCTGAGGTCACACAACTTCGAAGAGAAGCTCCAAGGTCAACTGAAGGCATCTTAAACTCTTACCCACTACACAGCTTTGAATACAGAGACCTGGCGCGTGAATACCATTTTGGGGGCCAGCTGGGGCTTGGGTCTCACTGGCAGGATGACACTTTGCTGGTTCTAGTTTCTTTCAAGACAACCCTCCCATCATCACCCTACCTCCAGGGGTTTCTGGCAGAGGGAGACAGCTGTTGGCAGGGCCCTTCTCTAACTCGAGGCAACCCCAGATATCCGGGTAAATTCTTTGCATCCTGGGAATGGGACCATGGCTTTCCTTGTAAGGCTGGAAAAAACTCAACATTGATTGGGCAACTACTGGGACTGGTAGGTGTGCTGCAGTGGGTTACACCTTCGCCTGTGACACTGTCATCCTATGTGGGCGCTGGTTCCAGTCCCAGCCGCTCTGCTTCTTGATCCAGCCCCCTGACAATGCAGCTGGCAAGGCAATGGCGATGGACCCAGTACCTGGGCCCCTGCCACCCATGCAGGAGGAGACCCTGATGGAGTTCCAGGCTACTTACTGGCTTCTGCCCGGGTTGTGGCCATTTGGGGAGTGAACTAGCAGTTGGAAGATCTCTGTCTCTCCCTCTCTCTAACTCTGCCTTTCAAATAAATAAATCTTCAAATTGCTTTTAATTGATCAACTACTGATTATAAAGTGACTCAGCGTGGCTCAGCAGACTCCAGGGCTTGAAACGAAGAGAATTCGTGTTGGTAGATCAAAGAATTATGGTTCATCCATGTGACAGATTATTAAGCAGCCATTGGAAATCATTTTTCAAAGAATAATATAAGGGGAGATCCTTATAGTGAAAGGTTAAAACAAGCAAGATCCAAACTTGCAAATTTTATATAAAAGTCCCTTAATTATGGAAGTTATACTTATTTTTATTCAAATACATAACAGGCAGGAAGAATGTCACCAAGATGTTGTTACCTAATGGGGAAAGGGAAGGATTAGTATGATTTTTGTTTTCTTTGTGCATCTAAATCTTTCATTGTCCCGATTTCCCTCAATTTAAATGAACTTCTAAGTGGGGTGGGGGGGGGCGAGAATGTGCGAGGGCCTGACGCACAGCCCCGGAAACGCACCGGGAGGGTGACAGGGATTTTCTCCCGACCTCATCCGGAGTGGATTTCACGGACCGAAGGGTGTTCCTGCCTCTATGCTGGGCTCCTTCCGGAGCGAAGGTGGAGGCGTCTCGAATCCTGGGCGGGCGGACCCCGGATGAGGCCCCGTGCGGTGCGCGTGGGAGCGGCCGCTTTCTGTCTCCCAGAGGCTCTTAACGCGGCCAGGGTCCCAAGTGCAGTGCAAGATACAGAGGTCGCCACGCACTCAAAGGGCCACGCAGTGGAGTTGGAAGTAAAGGGGAGAGGGGGGGCACGCTCTGCTGCGCGCAGACCCGGACCCATGGCTGCCACCCAGCGCCAGGGATCTGAGTACAGTCTGGGCCCTCCTTGGACCCCCGTCCCCGCCCCCAGTCCCGAGTGTGCTAGGAGCCCGCAGCGCGGAGCCTAGCGCACGCTTCCCACACCGCGCCCCTGGCTTCTCAGAAGGCGGATGGGCCGCGGATTCCCGCGGAAACTGAGGGAATGCAGAGCGGAGCTGCGGCTCTGAGAGCTCCCGCCTCCTCCCCGAGTCTCGTGCTGGCGGGGAGCAGTCACTGGGACTGAGAAATAAGGCAGTGGGCAACCCGGGGATGCAGCGAGGATGGGTCACCTTTCTCTGCACAAACCCCTGCCCAGGGTGCCTCCAGGGCTGCCGAGAAAGGCGGCGGTGATGTCGCTCGGAGCCAGCAGAGGGCAGCCGCGAGGTCGCAGGCGACCTCGCCGAGCCCGGGGCTCCGATTCCAGCGCGCTGATGCCGCAGGGTGCGGGGCGGCCTTGAAGCCCGGAGACCTCACCATGCAGAAGCTGGGCGCCGACGCCCAAGGGCGTGCGGGGGTGGGGGCCGAGGGACCGACCACATGTCTCAGGAGGTGAAGCAAGAAAGAAGCAAAACCCAGCCAGAAATCCACGTTTTTCAAAAGCAGTTCACTTGACGCCGGCAGAGTGGTTTTTGAGTCCTTGGCGAAGCAAGTCAGAGGCCGGGAGCCGGCTGGCTGGGAGCCGCGTGCGGGGGACGTGGAGCAGGCAGGCCCTGGCGAGTCATGTTGAAAGCCAAGGGCGCGGGCTAGGGATCCAGGCCACCTCCGGCTCATTGCACCGGCCTAGCCTTCGACCTATCCCTTCTGCACCACCGGCGTGGGTCCGGTAGCGGCGTGAGGGGTTTGAGACAGCAGGAGCCAACTAATTCGAATTGCATCACCGCTCCGGCCCTGGCAATGTATGGCTCCTGGGTTTGTCGCTGGGGCGAAAAGGCCCTTTTCGCAGGGCGTGTGCCCGACGTGGCTGCGTGGGAGACCTAGGCTGGGCGGTCATTAGCTTAGGTGCGCGTGGGCCGCCACCACCCTGGAGCCGTCGCGAGCGCCTGGGCTGCACTCGGCTAGCCCCCAACTCCTTTCTGGGTCCTTGGGTCCTGGGGCTCTGGAAGGGCGCTCTCATCCGCAAACGGATGGGGACCATGCGCTCCGTGCGCGGAGTCTCCCGGGAAGTCTGGCGAAGGGTCCAAAGGGCCTGCGGTAGCCTGGGGAGCTAAACTGACCTACCCTGGAGAACACCCGGCAAACACACCCAGGTTCAATAGCAGGCTGTGTGCAAGCGGGCACCCACGAACTCCTCGGGGTTTCTCTGCAAAATTCGAAAGAACATTCTCTGGGGTTTGAAAACTGTAAGGGCCTGTGTAAATGGGAGTTGGTCCCAACGTCCCTGCCCGCGCCGAGCCAACAGGATGGGTGCCCGCACACCCTACGAACCGAACCGGGGCGCGCACTCACCACGCATGTGTAAATTCTCATGCTTAGCGGCATACACCCGACAAAAGCACGCACCTATGTGCGTACATGCATACAGGCACAAGATATCCTGTGCGCACTTCGTACGCGATGTCCTATTTGGACAGCGGCAGTGATGGCCGGGGTGCCCAGGACGCACTAAGGGGTGCGTGGGAGGCGCGGCTTGGCCGCTGGGCAGACCTCCATCCCCGCACCCGCAGGCCGTCCGGCTCGACCGCCTTCCTGAACACTCATTTGCCGACCCGTTTCTCCGGAGCTGGGTCACTGGCACCCGAGGAAGTGGTGTCTCGCTCCGATGCCGCTCTGGGGTGCGGGAAAGGCCGGATCCGGGTCTGCCGGTCAGCGCCTTGGCGCCGCCGGGCCCCTTTATCTCTCATCTGCCGCGCGGTGGGCAGCTCCAGTTTCAGTGGGGACCGAGCCCCTCGAGCAGGCTGATGGGGGCGGGGAGAAAGAGGAGGTGGCGGAGGGCGCTCCAGGCTGAGAGAGGCTGAGGGGCCTCCCTCCTCAGGCCTATCGCCCTTTCTCCCAGAATCCCCCCAGGTTCTGCCCCTAAGAAAGACGGCCTGTCCCTGACCCAGGTGGCGCAGGGAACAGAGCGCCGGCCCCCTACCCCTACAAGTCATGCTGGAAGGAGGTGAAAGGAGGATCGCCATTAGCCCGGGAGAACAAGAGGCTGCAGGGTCCCTTGGCCGACCGGGAGCTTCAGGCCGCAACAAGATGTGCGGGGCTGGGGGCGCGCAGCGGGGCTGCGGGGGAGCCCTCCATCTCCGCGCCCGACGCCCCGCCCCGGGCCTGTCTTTCCTTTCTTCGGACGGATTCTAAGCAGCACATCGCCAGCATCACCCGGGGGTGTCTGCGGAGCAAGGGCCAAGGCCGCCACCTCCAAAGGCCATGCGGCGGAGGCTTGCGTCGCGCAGCGCCCTGGGGGTCTAAATCACAGAAAGCCAAACTTAGGGGTCACGCTCGCGCTTTCCGGCCTTCTCCACAGACCCATTGGGAGGACAGGAAGGTGCTGCTCGGAATATTTGAGGCCCCGCGTTGGAGTCTCCGCGGCCGTGAGAAGGCACAGCGGGGCGCAGCGGGAAAGCCACGGCACGGGTTCGGATCCTGGCGGCCAACCGAGCCCAGCGGTCGCGAACGCTGGAGTCACGGCACAGACGAAGGCTGATTCCACTTCTGGGGTTTGAGTCGGGCGGGGAGCCACGGTTCTTCAGCCCTCCAGGAAAACAAAACGCTGGTGGGGACGAGCTGCAGAGAATGCGGCGTTTTCAGAAGGAAACGCGGCTCCGTGCTCTTTCGGGCCTGGGGCGCGGGCAGCCCCTGCTCCGTGGATCCTCGAGGCAGCCGCTTAGAAAGCTCCCCAGGCCGGCTGCAAGTGGCCAGGGGGACGACCCCGCCGCCCCCTCCCTAGGGATTCCGCAGGGCCCTGACCCGGCCTTTATCTCGGCGTGGTCGGCAGTCGCGGGGGCTTCAGGAAGGAGGACAAAGGCCCGATGTCACCGCGGGCGGGGGCTCGGTTTCCTGGCTCTCTGCTCACACTCACAGCCTGGAGCAGTTGTTGGGGGGAGATTTTTTTAAAAATATGTGTCGAATTTCCTTTTTTTTTCCTCCCCTAGAAACAAACGAACAAAAAAGCAAAAGGCGTATTTCCCTCCCCCTCCGCGTCCAGAGAGCAGCGTGTCCTGGGATCCTGCCCTTTGCTTTGCTTCTCCTGCCTCTCCTTCCTACGGATAGGAAAATCCAGGGAAAGATGTTCTTTCATTGGGTTTGATAGTCTTATCACTAATGGCAAACAGGCAGGCTGAGGTTGCCCTGGCTGGCTCGGGCTGCGGCGGCCGCTGCCCGGTGCCCTCGGCACCTCTTGGGCCGCTCGGGGACCCCCGCGCTTCCTCCAGCCTCCCCGCCGTCAAGCGCACGGTGCGCTGCCACCCGCCGAGTCACTGCCCCCCGAATTTTGTTGGGAGCCGACGAGAGTGGCTCAGCGCGCGCCGGGGCATCTAGGCTTTCGGCGCTCCCACCAAGCCTGCGTGCTGCCCAGGCGCGGGGGTCTTCCCCGCGGCTGGCCCCGCATTGCCCCCGTTACCCAACCGCGGGCGGCGCCTCTGCAGCCTGCAGCTCGGCCCAACCCGCTTCCTGCGTTCGCCCCCTCAGGTTTCCCGTTTCTCCACAAAGGCCTAGGAGGGCCTCGCCCACAGGCTGACCCCTCCCCCTCCCCCGCCCAGCGGGTTACCTTTGGCTTTTCTGAAAAAGGAAAAAAAGTTCACACAGTCCCGCGTCCCCAAGGGAGGCGCCTGAGCGCCGGAGAGCCGCTGCGGCGGGACAGGCGGTGTGTGTCTGGCTGGGTGCCGCTTCGCCGGTCCGCGGGGCCTTTCTCGGAGAAAACCCGGAACGTCGGTGAAGACCGCCTAGGGAGAGGCGAGGGGGCGGCCAGAGAAGCCCACAGGCCGCGGTCCCAGAGCCCGGGCGTTCCCCGCGACTGCGCCGCGGTGCCTGTCACCTCCGGCTGCCCAGGGACTGGGACCCGGCGCCCGCAGCCGCGCGCGCGCGTCGACGCAGGAAAGTGCTCGGTCGTCGAGGCTCTGGGGCGCACAGGATTGGCCGTGTCTGCTCTGCTAGGATTCGGGACCCCGCAGTTACAGGGGAGGTTTTTCCTCCCTTCCCCACCTCCTTCCCCCTTCTCTCCCTACCTTCTTTTTCCCTCCCACCTTCCCTCCCTCTCCCCTCCCTCTTTTCCTTCCGCCCCCCCCCCCCGCCCCCCGGGAAACTGTTATGGGACATCTATCAACTGGGCACTTTGGCATCAGAACCTAGGCTGACATACGCAATACATGTATTTATTTATATGTAACAGATGAGAAACTGAAATTCTAGATGGGTACTTTGCGCAAAGGTTACATGGGTATTTAAAGAGGGACATTAGACACCACACCGGTTCTTCCTGCAGAACAAGCTCTCTCTGCCTGGTCCTGGGTAGGCCACCTCCCTGGGATGACAGGGTTCCAGGAGGAGCTTGTGCTCATCACCGCGGGCCGCAAGCAGGCAGCACAGCGGTAGTTTCTGTGGCAGACGCAGGCCCCTGCTTCCTCCTCCTAGCAGGCTCTGTCTTCACTGGCTGAGCTGCCTGGGCCCACATCAGGTGGCTGAGCCTGTGTCACCGAGGGCAGGGATGGTGGACAGCCAGGTCCAGCGGCTCTCGGCCCTCCCTACCAACTGTTCAAGGCCATGTGCTTTAGTGTCTGGCTGTCTGTGCTGGGGCACAAAGGTGGTTTTTGCCTGCTCTTAATCCCTACCACCCGGGAGAAAGGTGTGGGCTCCCAGGCCCCTCCCTTCTCACAGGTCCCACAGCTTCTCTGAGGGGCTGGGTCACCAAACACGATGGTGCGGAGCTTGGAGGGCACGGCCCGGGCAGCCCTGGGTTCCGTGCTAGACTAGGGACCTGGACTCCAACAGGCTGCTTCCTGGGCCCCTGCCCCTCCAGGAGGTCAGGAACCTGGCCCAGTGATTGGGGTGCTGCAAGCCTTCATCAAGGGAAGAGCTCGGTGGAGAGCAGACTGTCTTGGGCCCCACCGAGTTCTCTGGCTCATCCTCTCCTGGTGCAGACGGCTGCGTGAAGTCTGCCCTTACCCCAGATTTCATCCACCACTAGGGGGCGCCACACAGCCCACCTTCCCCAGTCCTCTTGCAGGAAGCCTCAGGTGAACCAGCTGTGCTTCTTGCTAATCAGTGCTGGAGCTGGGGGACTGGGAACTCTTTGCTGCCTTCAAAGGGAAGCAGGCCATCAGCACCTTCCTGAGTGGAGTGTGGGGCGGTCTTGGGGATGCCCCCAGGTCTCTACCCCACAGTCCCTTGCAGCACGTACTGTGCTGGCACGGATTTTCCCCCAGGTCCCCTTGAGAACAAGATAGCCCCCCCCCCCCAACCACGTGGACTGGTTGAGCATTTAAGGGGCAGGGGTGAAGAGCGCAGAGGTGACTGTATGAATTTATGTGGAAATGTGAGAAGGGGCCTCATCCTGTCAGCGGTGAGCCTAAGGATGTTTACACGCACGCACACACGCACACACACAGTTCATTCAATGCCATGTGCAGCAACTCACTACCTAGGACGTGCATGGATCGGCAGTGTGTGCGTATCAAACACTGTACTTACAGTACACACTGGCAAACAGGCATCCATCCACCCACGTGGGCCGGTGGCCATCTACACCGCACTGTGTACGTTAAGGCATAATTGCTACATGTCAGGAACTCTCTTCAATAGCTTTGCTAATTCCTGAAATCAGCTTCTCTAACAGAAACGCTGAAGTGCAAGGAGGGAGAGGAAGGAAAGGAAATGCGAGATGAAGAAAGCCTGCTGCTGCCTCCAACTTTTTTTTTTTTTTTTTTTTTTTTTTTTTGTGCTGGGGGAAAAATGACCAAACTTTGGAGCCCTGGAAAAGCCAATGGGGCTGGAATTGGAGACAGATGCGGTCTTGTGGGGGCATCCCTGGGCAGTGGGGTGGCGTTTGGCTTCCTTCTCCCGACTTCTCCCACCCCTATGCGGACCTGGGAAGTGCCCACCTCTCCCTTCACTTCACCCTCCTTCGTTGGTGAGGCGCCCCAGGCCCGGTGCCTCTGCCTCTCTGTTCTTAGGACCAGGGAGAGGCTCTGTCCTCCAGTGCTGGCCCAGGCCATCTCCCCCACCTCGCTGGCTGTGCACAGCTACCTGCTCACCAGGGCTCTGTCTGGGGGCTTCTTTCCCTGATTGCTTTGGACAGCTGCTGTGTGTGGGGTGGGGGTGGGGTGGGCGGGGTGCTGACAGCCAGCTTCAGAACAGGGACCCTCTGCCAGGTGGAGCAACCAGTGAGCATACTCCATTATCCTTTAGTAAGCTGGGCTATAAGACAGAACATAAGTGCACACCTCACCCCCCCCCCCCCCAACCAGCACTCCACAAGTGTCAGCCGTGAGATTACTGCCATGCCCCAAACACATGCCCTCAGTTCAGGTGAAAGACACACTCAGCCCCCTCCTGCCATGTGGCCAGCAACAGTCACTGTGCACACACCTTTGCAGCAGGCACACGCTACACATTGCTGGCGGGATACACGTTCACAAGTCCACTGTCTTCCCCGCACCCGCCTTCTGCTGGCCAGATTGTGGAGCAGCGGCCACCAAAAGCGCCCGGACGCCAAGCCTGAGCAGCCGCTTGGGCCTCCAGCCCCGGCCAGCCTGCTCCCTACAGGTCCAGCGGCCTCCAGTCCCGGTCTCAGGGCGCTGCCCTCTGAGAACCCCCGTGACTTCTAGATCCGCAGTGTGGGAGCCTTCCCAGGCAAGCCCGAGGGAGGAGGGAGGTCCAAGCACACACAACGCGGATGTCACCCTGACATTCCCATGGCCTGCTCCCAAGTCGGGCAGAAGCAAGACGCCCGCAGGTTCGTGCCCAGCGACGCCCAGCAGCTCCTGGCAGGGACTTGCCGCCACTGGGTCCAGGCCGGGAGACGGAGTGGGGTGGCGAGAAACACTGGGCCGTACTGATGGTCGAGTCCAGTTGCAGCAAGAGCCCCCAGACCCCCATTGTCCCACCAGCAGGCTGCGGGCTGGACACCCCTGATCTGCTTGGGAGAGCAAGGCTGTGAAGCGATGAACCGCCTATGTGCGTGCGCAAAGCCTGGACCTTAATTCGTTATTTGAAAATCTCCGTAAAAGAACAGACAGACAAAATCCCTGAAGCCACGCAGTATGTTCAACTCTCTCTGAAACTCCCCAATGTCTTACCCACATCTCAAGGTGAAAGAATTCTGGTTATTATAAATAAGGCATCAGTCTACAACGTTTGTATGGAGGTCTGCCGATTTCAGCGCATTTCCACTAACAAACATTTTAATCTCTGTTTTGGAATACACTCTTCGGGCTGTTATCCTCGTAGTGGACTCGTAAAAAATTTAAAAATCTGAGGACAATAATGAAAATACATACGCCAGACCTGGAGGCGTTTAAGAGGCAAAATGCACATTTGCATGGGTGCAAAAACAAAGTAAGTCCTACCTGCCCTAGTGCCTTGAGAGCAGATAAAGTTCCTCTGCTGCCATTAAACAGCCTAACAAGCCACCGATGACACAGAAAACAAACACTCCCGGCGAAGACAAAGCAGCCGGCCACCAGCGCCCACCACCCCACCCCGGGCCGCCCTCCACCCTGGCTTAGATCACTCCGCAATGGGCCAGAATTTCGCTCAAAAGCTCCCTCTTTGAACTCGCTGCTCAACTTGGCCGCGAGGGAAAAAACAGAAGTCCGTGTTAAAAGAGCAACAACAAAAAATTTATTAGGGAAATTGACAAGGCACACGCACGGAAATACAACAAAAGTGCTCTAGTTCTCTCTAGAAAATCTGGTCCCCCAAACGACACACTGCACGACCACGAGGTCTAGGGCTTTTTGGGCCGGCCTGCTCTCGGCCACAAACCCGCCTGGGCCGGCCGCCGCCGGTTTCACATTTCTCCTTCCCAAGGTAGGGAGAAGCAAGACGTTGGAAAAACAAAAATCAGGGAGGCACCAGCTTTCCCTGAACCTTGCACCCAGCATCTGGGCTGGCATCGGAAAATCCGGGGAGATTTGTTTTCTATTTCCTTCTCCCCACAACTCCAGATGGGGGAAAGGGGAAAACTCCTCCAATTAGTAGACAAATCAATCTTTCCCTGGGTCGCTTCCCCTACCTCTCTGAACATAGCTTTAGGGAGGCCAGACTGGAGCTCCTGCAAATTTCCCAGAAGAGAGGACGAGGCACACGAAAGATTTTTGGTTTTCACGTTTGGCTTTAGCAAACACCACGGCCACAATACTTCGCCGTTTTTCCCGGCGAGTGTTCTTTTCCTTAAAAAATAGATATTTTAATATTATCTCAAAAAAGGCCCACCGATCGTTTTTAACAAAACATGAGCCAGCCGCCCCGCCCGGGCCTGGAGGTGCCCCGGGGAGCGCTGGCACGGAGAGCGGAGGAGACCGCGCAGCCTCCCTTTGCGCTGCGGCACGGTGCGAACCCGAGCGCAGACCACCCCGCGAGGCCGCCCCGGGCTCCCCGCTTGGGCCCAACCCCCGCCCCGCCCCGCGGGCCCCGCAGCAGGCGGCTTCCCAAGAGCTCTGAGGGTGTTCGCGGAGCAGGCACTTTCGTCCCTTTGGCACGCGGCGCGGCTCGCGTGGCCGGTTCAGCCCCGGCGGCGCTGGTAGTAGCTAAGGACCGCGCACCGATCAGGCGCGGAAAGCCAAGCGTGAGCCCACCGACCTGTGAGAGGCGGCCGGGAGGTCCGCGCTGCCGCCGCCCAGCTGCACGTCGGCCTCGGGGCGCTTTCTCTCCGAAGTGAATTTTGGCAAAAGGGCGTCCAGCCGAGACGCAGGGGCTCCGAGTGGAGGCGAGGCCTGTAGGAAGCGCGCGCAGAGGCGGCCTCTCCGAGGGACAGCCAGGACACAGAAGGCAGGGAGGCGAGCACAGGGGGAGAAGCAAGGGGTCAAAGAGGAGCCGGCAAGGCGATGGGGAGCGCAGAGGCGCAGAGGAACCCTGGGCGCCGACCCGAGAGGTGGCGCCGGCTGCAGGCGCGCCGTCCGTCAGCGGCAGCGGCGGCGGCGGCGGCTGCGACCACGGCCGGCGTCGCGCGCCCCTACGTCCTTGCCTCGGTCCGCGCCGGCACGCGGTGGGCTCTCAGAGATCGAGGCGCGAGTGCAGCGCGCCGGTCTTGCTGTCGTGGTCCCAGTAAGAGCAATGCATCATGGCGAGCTCGGGCTGCCGGGCGCAAGCGAACTGCAGGCCGGGCGCACTGGTGGGCGCGGGCGCCGGGGGCGCGGCGGTGGCCGGGCTGGCGGGGCTGAGCTGGCCCGGGGGCGGCGCGGCGGCCCCGTGGTGCGGCGGGGCGGGCGGCGGGGCTGCGGCCGCGTGCAGATGGTGCGCGTGTGGATGCGGATGGGGGTGCGGTGGCGGCGGTGGCGGCGGCGGCGGCGGGGGCGCGGCTGGCGGGCCGCCCAGGCCGTTGTACGAGTTCACCACGCCGGGGGGCAGCGCCATGCTCTGCACGCGTGAGTACGGCCCGTAGGAGGCGGCCGGGCCCGCCAGCCCCTTGACCACCGCGGCCGCGCCGGGGCTGCCTGGGCCCGCGGCTGCTGCCGCTGCGGCCGCCGCCGCCGCGGCCGCCGCCATCTGGCAGGAGGCGTAGGGCATGGGCGAGGGCGGCTGTGGCAGCGGCCACGAGTTGTTGAGGAAACCGGACTGCAGGTACTTGGGGGGCGCCAGGTAGCCGTAGCCGTCGGCCCCGGCGCCCGCGACGCCGCAGCCGCCCGCGGCGCCCGCCGCCCCGAAGAGCCCCTTGCCCGGCTGGAAGTGCGCGGGCGGCGGCCGGAAGGGCCGCTTCATGCGGCGGCGGCGCCGGTAGTTGCCCTTCTCGAACATGTCCTCGCAGGCCGGGTCCAGCGTCCAGTAGTTGCCCTTGCGCTCGCCGCCGCCCTCGCGCGGCACCTTGATGAAGCACTCGTTGAGGCTGAGGTTGTGGCGGATGCTATTCTGCCAGCCCTTCTTGTTCTTCTCGTAGAACGGGAACTTGGCGATGATGTACTGGTAGATGCCCGACAGCGTGAGCCTCTTCTCGGCGCTCTCGCGGATCGCCATGGCGATGAGCGCCACGTACGAGTACGGGGGCTTCTGCGCCGGGTCGGGCTTCTCCGCCGCGCTCCCGCCGCCGCCGCCGCCCCCGCCGCCCTTGCCCGGGCTCGGCGGCGGCGCCTCGGGCTCCTTGGCCGCGCGGCCGCTCTCCGGGGCCAGCAGGGCGCCCGCAGCTTCCTCGGGTTCGGGGTAGCTGGCCATCATGACAAAGCCGGCGCGCCGCGGCCGGCCGCCCCTGCTGGCCTCCCGGGGAGCTGGCGCGGCCGAGAGTCCGCTGGCGGTCGAGCCTCAAACTTGCGCAGCCTGCGGGTGCCGTCCGCGATCGCTCGCTCGTTCGCTCGCTGGAGGCCTCTCGCTGCTCTTCCCTCTTCTTTGCCTTCCCCAGGGAGCGGCCGGCGGGAGTGGAGCTCAGCCCCTGGCCATGGGGGAGTCCGCCCAACAGAGAGGGGCTCCGGCCCCGCCGCCCCTCCCCGCCCAGGCCAGTCCCCGCCTCGGTGGGTTTTCTTCCTAGATCTCTTCCCCTCCCCCCCACCCCACCCCCCCAGTTTCCCGAGCCACGACCCGCGTCTCTGGCGGAGCTGCTGCCTGGAGTCCCGAGTGCGCCAGGAGCCTCGCTCTGTTCTGATTCGTATGGGCTCCGCCGAGTTCCGCTTGCGTCAGGCGCCTTCGCCCCTATAGCGGGGCGGCCAGCCGCGCACGGGCGAGTTCATCTCCAAGTCACTTTTTTGTAAACGCCCCGCAAAGCCCGGACCGGCCTGCCCCCCGCTCGGCGGACCACGGGGGCCCCGGAGGACAGCCTGGCTCGTGCTCTCTCCAGCCCTTGAAATCTGCGGGTGCTCGCTCTGCGGACAGGGCCAGGAGAGATGCGCAGTGCTCCGGAGAGGTCTGCCCGCACCCCGGCCCGTGCTCAGGGAGCTCGGGCCCCAGCGAAGAGTGGCGCTCCAAGCCTCCTCGCAGCTCTCAGGTGAAAGAAAACGACCCCAAGGCTCTGCCCTCGGCTGCGGTCTTGGGGGCTCGGCTTCTAGCTCGGCACTGGGGGAGGAGCGAGTTGGGGAGGGGGGCCGGGCGGGGGGTGGGGTGGGCAGAGCTGCGCGGTGGCTTTGGGAAAACTAGCCCAGGAACGGGTGTCGCCGAAGGAGGAAACCGCAGCCCGGCCTGGCCCTCTGGAGCTCAGAGTGGCAGGGACGGACGGGACTGGAGGGAGATCTCGAGGAGGTGCCCGGGGTTGGGGGTGGTGGTGGTGGTGGGCGCACCGGAGTCTCCTCTGGATCTGAGAAGGAGGCCCCTCCTCGACACTGGCGCCTAACCCTTTCGGGTTGGGTGTGTGCTTTCACACCAAGGAGAAGGCACTCCTTGAGGTGCAGGAGAGGACGTCGCCCTGGGGCTTTTGGGGGCTGTCTGTGTCACAGATGTCACATGTGGAAGCCACGCGGATGGTCTGTCCCTGAGATGAGTGAGATACCAGCTGTCCAGGTTGCATGTGTGCTGCTCGGAAACACAGGTGTGCACAGGTACAAGGTGTGTGAGTTGTATTTAAGAGGTAGAACAGTTATACTCACAGATTGGACCTGTTACATGTGTATCAAATTTCAGAAGGATGTGCCTCATGGTTACAGCGCTTTCTCTCTTTCTCTCCTCTCCTTTTCTTCCTCCTTCCCTCCCCTCTTCCCTCTCCTTCACAACTCTCCCCTGCCTCTATCCTTCCCAGTGTACGTATTCTACCACCACTTGGGCGAAAAAACACAGCAGCCGGAGGGAGGCACTTGTTCGGATTTCTCTCACTGTGAGACATTTATGCTGATGTGTCTGCAAAGGCTCATGGGTGAGTGCTCGCTGTCATAGGCAGAGGTTGGCTGGGGACCCTGTTCGGTCAGCATGGGAGTCCGGGGACTGTCTCAGAGGTAATCAGCATGGTCGCAGCGTCAGGTGTGCATCTTAACACGAAAAGTCTGTGACGGAGGGCTGGCATTCTGGAACCTCAAGTCCCAAGTGCCTTGGTGCTGAGGAAGGGGGCCTGGGAGCTTTGTGGCTTGGAGGGGGGAGGTGGCCTGAATGGATGTCCTGCAGGGGTGTTCCTGGTTGGCTTGTTGGAGTGGCTGGCCCCACGTCTGCCCCTCCCTCTTCCTCCCAGGCTGCCGGGTCTCTGAGGGTTGCCCGGAAGCTGCGGAGCCCTCAGTGGCCTGTGGCTCCAGCATCCACAGGCCCTGTCCTCATGGCACTGGGAGATGAAAGAGAGGACAGGGCAGTGGGGCTCTCTGGAATTCGGCATCTTGAAGATGCCTCCGGAGAGGTCAGCAGGGCAGCCGTGGCCTGAGCTCCAATGTGAGAGGGAGCAAGGCTCTCCTGAATTCGGGGAATTCCTGCTTCCTCTGTTTATTGAAAATATCTCCAAGAGGCTTGGTTGTTTTTCGGGGCTGTCTCCTGCTTCCAGCGCGTGCGTGTGTGGTGTGTGGGGGGCAAACTCTTCTTTCACATCCCTGTGTTGCGTTAGAAGCAGGAAGGCAAGGGTTCTTCCTCCTCCTCATCCCCATCTGTGCCCAGGCTATGGGTGGGAGCAGAGTCCCGTTTGGGGAGGCTGCCGATAGGCTCCCCCAGGGCTGGAACAGGGGACAGAAACAGCTGGGTCTGCCCGGTGCAGGTGGGGGCTGCTCTCTCCTCTTCCTTTTTTTTTTCTGACCACCCAGGCTGGCTCGCTGTCCCCCCCCCCTCCCCCAGGCATTTCCGCCGCTCAGCCCTCTGCAGCCAGGTGTAACAGCATTGTTGTGTGTGTCATCACTTCCCCGAATTCCACCCTCGGCTCCCTTTTCAGCCTTGAAGGAGTTTGTGTGTGTGGAGGGGGTGGGGGTGAAGGAAGGCGTTTCTCTAAATGGTTTTCTCAGTGCACCGAAGGAGGCCTGCTCTCCCCAGGAGCTGATTTCTACGCGGACGGAGAGGAGCAGGCCCGGGCTGTGCGCACAGAGGCTGGGGCTGGAATGTGTCTCTCCCCAAGGATGTCGGGCAGCTCACGGTACCGAAGTTAGGCAAGGAAACGCAGTCTGCGAAGCGGGGCGGCGATCGGCGCCACGGCGGCCCCAGGCCCCTGCGGTAGGCTTGGGGCTGGCGGTGGAGGCGCCCAGGGAGAGGGTACAGTCTCCTCCTGGCCGCCGCCGCAGGGCTCCAGGTGGGTGAGGCGGTCGCCCCGCCCCGGGAAGCGGTCGGGGCGCGCTTGGATTTATTTATCAGTCCTCTGGGGTGGGCTGGATAGGGCCTGGCTCACTGGCGAGGTCCAGGTCCCCACCGGCGGGGCATTTTGTGCCGAGCTGCGTGGGCTGCCGGGGTGGGGGGCGCCCTCTTTCCCGATGGCCTTGCAGCAATGCCGGAGCCCCGCTCAGTGACCTCGGCCTTCGCGCACACCTCCAAGGGCTCACTAGCTCTCTGGCCTCGATTTTCCGGAGCGTCCCGCGGATGTAACCGTAGGGGTCACCGGCGGTTCCAGCGCGTTCTCCCAGTCCGGCACCGCTTGCGGAGCCGGCACCAGGGACCCGCCGACCCAGCGCATCCGGGGCCCCGGCAGCCGGAGCGAGCGGTTCATTCGGCCCTGCTGCAGCGAGAACCTTCTCTTCCCGGGGTCAGGAAGCCCACAACAGCGGCGGAAGGTGGCTCGGCCCTGTCCAGGGAGCAGCGCGGCCGCCGCGAGGCAAGCAGCGCTCGTCGGCGTAGCTGGGCTCGCGCCGCTCCCCCACCCCCGGAGGACCCTGGCCCCGTGGTCCCCTTTTTTCTGGCCAAGGCCCTGAGATATCCACTGGCTTCCAGCTGCTGCGCAGGGAAGGGAAAACTGAGAGCCGGTCGCAACTGTCCTTGGGGCGCCGGCGTTTGCCGCGCGGGGCGGGAAGAGAGCCGCTTCTCTGTGCGTAACGCCGCCCACGCCGCTGCACACCGCTCTGTCTGCACCGCCACTGAGACGCGCACCTGCGGGCTCCCTGACCCTCAACGCAGGTCAGTCTTCTCCATTTCTCTGTCAATCCGGAACCCCCTAGGGTTCTTTCGCCCACTACTATTACTCACCTGTCACCCACACCACTTCAGATTCTGCATGTTTTGATGGCAAACGTCAGACTGGTGCCTGCCCGCCCAGCCTCTTCACGCACTGGCTCACCTACCCGTTTCATGACGCACTGTGACCTGTGGACTCCACTTGGGAGAGTCTGACTCCCAGAAGCTCATACATCCTCCCAGAGCCTTCACGTGTTTGGGGGCATGGGCTGCTACCTGTATGTTCCCATGCCAGGGTTGCTGTCCGAAGTTCCCTCCAGAAACTCAGGTCCAGAACCCCGACCCTCCTCACCCCCCAAATCCCTCTGCTGAGCTGGCTGGTCACATGGGCAGGGACAGCCATCCGGAGCGTGCACAGCGTGCACACACCCACAGAGCACCAGGCTCCAGGCCAGAGGTTATTTAGGCTGCCTGGTTGAGATTAGAAGAGTCACTTACCCAAATATGTGCTTGAGACACAGACAGACAGACACATGCACACAAACATACACACACACAAAGTGGAAAGAAAAAAGAGAACCTACTCCCTACTTGGTCAGAATGCACAGCCCAGAGCTGGAAGCGTTTTCTGGTTGGTTCAGTGTCTTCTTGAACCTCATTGCCCCTGAGGAGGTTGGCCCAGGGCTCTGGGATCCCCCTTAACTCACTGATGTGATTTCAGGGTACAAGCCCACCAGCATCTATTTGCCCCAGGAGTGTGTGCCTCAGCCTCTGTCAGCAGACTGGGCGGGGTGGGCCTTTCCCCTGGTGAGGGCAGCTCTGGGAGAAAAGGCAGAGGGGGCTGCTGGGAACTCCGTGTGGAAGAAGGGAGGCAGAAGGGCAGAGTTCCGTGACTTGTAACACTGTCTTCAGATTTCCCTCATGCCAAGGTGTGTGTGTGTGTGTGTGTGTGTGTGTTGGTATAACTTGCAGATAGTAAAAAGACACATCTCCAGGGTGCAGCTTGATGTAGTTTTACATCATATATAAACTCTGTAACTAGCACCTGAGTTAAAATATGGAACATTCGCACCAGAAAGTTCTTACATGTCTTCCTAGGCAGCATCAGCCCCCAAAGGAGTCTTGAATTCTGACTTCTATATTCTGATTTCTGTCAGCATAAATCAGCTTTGTCTGCTCTAAGCATCACATAAATGGGATGTAGAGCATGTACTCTGTTGTGTCTTGTCTCTTCTTCTTAAGATTTATTTGTTTATTTGAAAGATGGAGGGAGATAGAGGGAGAGACAGAGAAATCGTCCAAATGCCTGCATTAGCAGGGACTGGACCAGGTGGAAACCAGGAGCCTGGGACTCCGTCTAGGTCTCCCACATGGATGGCAGGGGCCCAAGTGCTTGAGCCATTATCTGCTGCCTTCCCAAGTGCATTAGCAGGAAGCTGGATTGGATGCAGAGGAACTGGGACTCCAGCTGTCACTCTGATGTGGGATGCTGGCGTTCCAACAGTGGCTTAACCTGCTGCAACAATGCCTGCCTAATGTATAGTTTTTCTGCACAAGCTGTTTTTATTGTTCCTGGTCTTGTGTCAGGTATCCATTTCTCTTTATTACTGTACAATATCCCATAAAGTTGCTCATCTATCCATCAATTGCTGAGTGTTTGTTTCCAGTTTTGAGATATCACAAATGAAGCTGTCGACATTTTTATGCATGCCTTTTTGTGAAAGGTGTTTCATTTCTCTTGAGTGGATATCTAAGAGTAGGTATAGGAGTACATTTAGTCTTAGTTGACATTGCCAAATGATTTTTGAAGTAGTAAGACCAACTGCAGTACTACAGACAAGTGGTAGCAAGCCTTTTCCTTATAGGTGGTGCTCTTTAAATGCCACCATACACTTCCAGCTGTTATTATTGTGTTATTATTATTCCTTTATAGGAAAAGGCCAGGGTGGAGGGTGGGTGAAGTGGTTAGGATACTTGGGAGGCCCACGTTCTGTATTGGAGGGCCTGGGTTTGAGCTCCTTTTCCACTTCGGACTCCAGCTTCCTGCTAATGCACACCTGGGAGGCAGCAGGTGACGGCTCAAGGACTTGGATCCCTGCCACCCACTTAGGAGGCACAGATGGAGTTCCTGGCTCCTGGCCTTGGGCTGGCTCAACCCTAGCTGTTGTGAGCATTCGGAGAGGGAGCTTGTGGATAGAAGATCTTTCTCTGTCTTTCAAATAAATAAAACTAATAAATAAATAATTCAAAAGAAAAAAGCTATCATTTTTTAGCACTTATTTTATGCCAGGTATGTTACATGCATTATCTTATTTTTTTTATGACAAAGCTAAGGGGTTGGTACTCTTCCCATTTTACAAATGGGGAAACTGAGGACATATAAGTTGAATAATGTGCCCGAACTGCCCAGACAATAGTAAATGGCAGCTTGACTTTGGAGCCCTGGGTTTCACCTTTGCACATGTGGCCCTGTTTGTCCCTGAGTCAGGAAGTCCTTCCTTCCATCTTACTCTAGCTTTGAGTAAGAGATTCTACTTCCTTTCAACTGCTGGTCCTCTCTGCGTACTTTCTCAGAGATTCCAGGCTTGCCATCCATGTCTGCACATAGGCATAGTTTCTCTCCCACAGCCATGCATACTCACTGTGAAGAAGAGCACGGGGACCAATTCGGGGACAACTTGTCAAACCCTGCACTCAGCAACCTGATGGTGGTCTTCTCAGAAGATTGGGCCAGGGACCAGGCTGCTTCTGAATGTTACAGAGAGGAGCTCCAAGGCCCACATTCCTCGAGAAGAGATGGTCATTTGGTTTCCCAGTCTGCAGAGCGGAGCCTGTTATTGGCTCCAGGAGCATCAGGCTGGGGCTTCCCTCTAGGGTTTATTCAGGCTTGTTTTTGTGGTCCTAGGAGGAGCCCTTGGCTTGGAGATGTCACACCTCGCTCTGGAACATGGAACGTGGGAGGAGGTGTATGGTCTGTCAGGAAGAGTAGGGAGTGTAGAGTCACACTTCCTGGCAGAGCAGCTGGGCCCTTAGGGGAAGGAGAGCCAGTAACCACCTCCCAGGGGCACATGTCACTAAGTCCCCCAGTCCCTTGGCTTGAAGTGAGCACCTCTGTGGGTGGAGGCTGGATGTGAACTTCACTCTGTGCAGCCCCCCTGCTCCTTGGGCTCCTTTGTAGACTAATTGAGGCCTTGCCGGCTCTGGCTTTGTAATTGGGGGTAATTGCTGACAGGCAGTTGGAGTGGCACAAGCAGCCTTTTGTTGGGGAAGCAGGGTTTTGTGTCTTTGGGTAGCGACTGTCCAGGAGCCTGGTACACCCTCTTCCAGGTCCTCTGCGCCTTACCTTTTGCTGAGAGGTAATACTTCTGAGGAACGGGGCCTGGTAGTATATCTGAACGTGGAGTGGTCCCCTTGTGTGGGTGACAGAATCTCAGATCCTGAACTGCATTAAGGTTTGCTCCCAGCCACAGAGATGGTGCAGATGGAGCAGAGGTCCGGAGACCTGACACTGCCATCTACTGCCACCACAGACAGGTGGGGAGGCACCACGGTGGAGCGGCTAGCACAGACCTCGGCTCAGCTCTTACCATATCAGCCTGGGAAATTACGGAACCTCGCCTTGCCTCTCCAGGGCCTTAAACTGTTAGTGGTTTTTTTTTTTTTTTGAGTGGGCAGTATATTCACGTGGACCAAAATTTAAAAATGTAGAAGTCTTTCCATGAACTGGTGCATAGGGAGATTACTGATGCCATAAACAGGAGTGTCAATTTGTAAAGTCAACAACAGGAGTCACTGTGCACTTACTCTTCATGTAGGATCTCTGTCCTTAATGTGCTGTACATTGAGGCTTAATGCTATAACGAGTACTCAAACAGTATATTTCACTTTGTGTTTCTATGGGGGTGCAAACGGTTGAAATCTTTACTTAATGTACACTAAACTGATCTTCTGTTAAAAAAAAAAAGAAATTATCAATTCCCAACTTGACTCTCACTGGGATTAAACATGACAATAGGTCTGATCTGATTTCATCATCATTTAAAAAAAATCATCTATTATTTTTCACTTTATGTCTCTGTGTGGGAGCAAACTGTTGAAATCCTTACTTAAGGTATACTAAGCTGATCTTCTGTATATTAAGATAATCGAAAATGAATCTTGATGTGAATGGAAGGGGAGAGGGAGTGGGAAAGGGGAGGGTTGTGGGTGGGAGGGACGGTATGGGGGGGGGAAGCCATTGTAATCCATGAGTCGTACTTTGGAAATTTATATTCATTAAATAAAAGATAAAAAAAAAAAGAAGTCTTTCCATGAAAATTCTCCCTTCCACTCTGTCTCCAAGTCACCCTTCTCGCAGTAGCTAATGACCCTGGTTTCATGTATATCCTTCTAGATATTTTATGCAAATGCAAGCGTATGTAATAATCCCCCTGCACCCCTGTGCTTTTGCACACAGCAGTACCTAATGCAGCGTCTGCACCTACAGCAACTTTCCATATCAATGTGTTCTCTTACCAGGGACACCTGCTATTTATGTTGTTCCTCTGCGTCTATAGGCAATATGGTAGTATCTAATCTTTTATGCCTAGTTTTTAAGTATGTGCATGTTTTTGTAAGAGATTTCTAGAAGTGGAAGAATTGGAACAAGGGTTATGTACATTTGTAAGTTACATAGTTGATGTCAGATTACCCTCCTTATGTACTGAACCAATACAGGTACTTCCAAAAACTCATGGTAAATGGAAATAAAATATATGTTTATGTTGGTGTAAGAATTTGAAATCCATGCAATTTAATAAGCGTTTTCTATGAACTTTTTCAAGACCCCTTATATGCATTTTGCACAAAATAAACTTATCTTTTGATTTTGTTTTCCATGAACTTTTTGACATACACTCATGTACTTCTACCAACATTATATGAGATTCTAGTTTCTCACACCCTCAGGAACATACATCTATCCTTCCTTCCTTCCTTCTTTCCTTCCTTCCTTCCTTCCTTCCTTCCTTCCTTCTTTCCTTCCTTCCTTCCTTATTTCCTTCCTTCCTCCCTCCCTCCCTCCCTCCCTTCCTTTTTTCCTCCCTTCCTTCCTAACTGATGTGATTCTGTTTTCTATATCTCTCTACTACATTTTTAAAAAATTTGTTTTCATTTTTAAAAAGCAGAGACAGAGATGGCGATTATCCATCTGATGGCTCACTTCCCACTTGCCCAGAACGGCTGGGGCTGGGACCAGCCAAAGCCAGGAGCTGGGAACTCAGTCTGGGTCTTTCACGTGGGTGGCAGGGACTCAAGTACTCATGCTATCCCCTGCTACCTCCCAGGTGCACGTTAGCAGGAAGCTGGAATTAGAAGCAGAGCTGGGACTCCTACCCAGGTGTTCTGACACAGAATGCCAGTGTCCCAAGCCAGTGTCTTAGTCATTGCACCAAGAACCTGCTCCACATTTTTGATTTCTTTATTTTTAAAAAATTTTTATTTGAAAGGCAGAGTTACAGAGAGAGGGAGAGATGAAGATCTTCCATCTGCTGGCTCACTCCCCAAATGGCCAAAATGGCTGGGGCCATCCTCCGCTGCTTTCCTAGATGCAATAGCTGAATGGGAAGTGGAAATCCAGGTCCTGAACTGGCACCCGTATGGGCTGCCAACATTGCAGGCATTGGCTTAACACTGCACCACAGTGCTGGCCCCACATCTTTCTTTGAAAAAGACACATTTTTAAAAAATTTTTTTAACTTTTATTTAATGAATATAAATTTCCAAAGTACAGCTTATGGATTACAATGGCTTCCCCCCATAACTTCCCTCCCACCCGCAACCCTCCCCTTTCCTGCTCTCTCTCCCCTTCCATTCACATCCAGATTCATTTTCAATTCTCTTTACATACAGAAGATCAGTTTAGCATATATTAAGTAAAGATTTCCACAGTTTGCACCCACATAGAAACACAAAGTGAAAAATATGGTTTGAGTACTAGTTATAGCATTAAATCACAATGTACAGCACATTAAGGACAGAGATCCTACATGAGGAGTAAGTGCACAGTGACTCCTGTTGTTGACTTAACAAATTGACACTCTTGTTTATGGCATCAGTAATCTCATGAGTTGCCAAGGCTATGGAAGCCGAAAATGACACATTTTTTAAAGAAAAGATTTATTTTATTTATTTGGCAGAGAGAGAGAGAGAAAGGTCTTCCATCTGCTGGTTCACTCCCCAAATAGCTGCAATGGCCTGAGCTGTGCTGATCTGAAGCCAGGAGCCAGAAGCTTCTTCCAGGTCTCCCACGCTGGTGCAGGGGCCCAATCACTTTGGCCATCTTCTACCACTTTCCCAAGCCATCAGCAGGGAGCTGGATTTGAAGTGGATCAGCCAGGACTCGAACCAGCACCCTTATGGGATGCCTGCACTGAAGGCAATGGCTTAACTCACTATGCCCCAATGCCGGCCCCAGAAATACCTTTTACAGATATAAATGAGAATCCCACTGTATCCTTCCTTGATCCCTTTCTGTCCCTTTCTCTGCAGGTAATCAACATGGTAAATTTGGTGTTTAATATTCCTATAGCTGATTTTACACTTTTACATGAGTATCCCCTGCTAGTAGTATTTAGTACAGTTTTGTGTTTCATAACTTTATATAAATGGAATCCTGCTGTTACAGAAAGCCACGTGCTTGCTTTTTCATTCAACCGTATGTTTGTGGAAATGTTCCTGGTTGATACACAAAGACAAGCTCCATTCATGTGCCCCGTGTTGGACCATTCCATTGTATGAACACACTGCGGTTTATTTATCCATGTTCCTGTTGAGAGACGCTGGGTTATTTCCTCTTCTTTCCTATTGCTAGTAGTCCTGCTCGGAGTATTCTCAGGCATGTCTGCTAGTGCTCACGTGCTCCAGTTTACCATGAAGGGGGACGCTGGGATCCAAGGGTGCAGGCGTCTTCAACTTAGCCAGTTACTGTGGAGTACGGCCTCTGCTGCCTCCGTAAAGCAGAGTGAACCCCGTACCTCAGCAAGGGAGGCCAGCAAGGGACAGAGGGCGGGAGAAAATGTGGCTTCGCATCTCAGATCTACACTGAAGTCCTGGCTTTGTGTCTTCTTTACTGCCTGTTACTCAGGCTCTCTGTACTTCAGGCTCCTCCTTTGCAAGATGGTGAGCATGGTATGTAAGCTTCAGTGTTCTTGAGACTACTCAATGAGATATTGTAGGAAAAGATGTAGTATAGGGTCTGGCAGGGAGGGAGCACCCAAATGTCCCAGCCATTGTTGTTAATAACATGACCAGGGACCTGTGCTGTGGCGCAGGAGGTTAATCCTCCGCCTGGGGCATATGGGCACCGGTTTGAGTCCCAGCTGCTCCACTTCTGATCCTGCTCTCTGCTATAGCCTGGGAAAGCAGTAGAAGATGGCCCAAGTCCTTGGGCACCTGCACCCGCGTGGCAGACCTGGAAGAAGCTCCTGGTTCCTGGCTTCGGATCCATGCAGCTCCAGCTATTTTAGCCATTTGGGGAGTGAACCAACGGATGGAAGGCCTCTCTCTGCCTCTCCCTCTCACAGTCTGTAGCTTTACCTCTCAAATAAATATATTAAATATTTTTTTTTTTTGACAGGCAGAGTGGACAGTGAGAGAGAGAGACAGAGAGAGAAAGGTCTTCCTTTGCCGCTGGTTCACCCTCCAATGGCCGCCACTGCAGCCGGCGCACCGCGCTGATCCTGGCAGGAGCCAGGAGCCAGGTGCTTTTCCTGGTCTCCCATGGGGTGCAGGGCCCAAGCACCTGGGCCATCCTCCACTGCACTCCCTGGCCATAGCAGAGAGCTGGCCTGGAAGAGGGGCAACCGGGACAGAATCCGGCGCCCCAACCGGGACTAGAACCCGGTGTGCCGGCGCCGCAAGGTGGAGGATTAGCCTATTGAGCCACGGCGCCGGCTTATATTAAATATTTTTTAAAAAATTAACATGAACAACAGAAAGGAAGAAAAGAAAGAAAAAGTGTCAAGCGCATACCAACAACCCCTTACATTGTTCGTTCCTCCCCATATATTCGTGATGCCTCCGTTCTGTGCACTGCTTGCTCTGGGTGTGGGGATGCAGAGGGGAGTCACAGGTGATTTCTGCCGGGGGCAGCTCCAGCTGTCAGGCACAGAGCCTGTGTGCAGCTCCTCCAAACACCCAGGTGCCATAGGCGGGAAGGGGAAGAAAGGGCAGATTTCAGGATGGGTGATCTGCAAAGACTTCCCTGGCAGGGACCCCGAGGAGAGGCCTCAGTGGGGCTGAGCTGCCTGGCAATGCCCCTGCAGGGGCTGGCAGCCGGAGGACCACACGCCATTGCTTTAATCGGGGGCGGGGGTGTTTCAGCTGTGTACCTGTGTGTCCAGGTAAGTGTGAGCACTCAGGCAGATACAAGAGAAGACCTTGTGTCTGCTGTGCAGACCGTGCGGCAGTCTGTTAAGGGAGCAAGCGCACACACAGCTGCAGAGGATCATGGAGCACTGGGTGTCCTTTAGTGATTTTTCTTACTCGTTTACTGAGCGGCAGGCGCAGGCTCCACAGGTGTGCTGGATCTGGCCTCTACTCTCAGCAGGCCCCTTGGCCATCTCAGCATATTCATGTTCCTGATGCTCTGTCCTGTGCACCTCTCCTCTCACCCTGAGCTAGGCGTGTGCCCGCGGCCATGGAGCCGCCACGCTGCCCTGGCTGGGTATGGTGAGGCTGGCTTGCCTATCATCCTTCCAGTGTGTTCAAGGGTTGCTTCCTGTTGGAGGTCTTTCCTGGCAGCCCAGGATCTTGTCTGTTTTTCTCCTTCTTCATTTATTTATTTATTTATTTGCTTGAAAGTCAGAGTTACAGAGAGAGGGACAGAGAGAGAGAATCAATCTTCCATCGGCTGGTTCATTCCCCTGATAGCTTCCATGGCCAGGGCTGGGCCCAGGCTCTTCCACATGGGTGGCCGGGGACCAACCGTGTGGACCATCTTCTGCTGCTTTTCCAGGCCTTTAGAAGGGACTTGGATCGGAAGTGGAGTGGCTGAGTCTGGAGCCGGCGCCTCCATGGGATGCTGGCCTTGCAGGCTGTGGCTTTACCACCGGGCCACAGGCCACCCGGTGCGTCCTTTGAGTGATCACGGCCCTGTGCTGTAGTTTGCTAATTTGTTTCCCTCTACTGCACTGTGGGTTTATCATCCTTGAGTATCATCCTGTGTTCCTGTGTGGCACAGAACCAGGGCTCAGTGAATGCCTGAGAGTCCACAGGCAGAGTTGCTCTTTTATTTTTTAAGTGAAGATTTGGTTTGGTAAAGGATCAGACATTCCATTGCTATCAGCTATTGCCACTTTAGTTATGAACCAGTCCAGATCTGATGATGGCTCTGCAAGAGGGGGAGGCGGGTGCGAGGGCGTAGAGGACCAGGGCCTTAGGGGTCCTCGTGTGTCCACGGAAGCTGGGGGGGATTCGGGGTAGCAAACCGCGGCGGGCAGCCCCCGCTGGCTCCGGTGAAGGAAGGCAGGCGGCGCTCCTGGCCAGCCTGCCAGGCCTGACACGCGCCCCAGGCAGTGGGGAATGCGGGCCGACCCCGGCGCATCCCAACCGCCCGGAAGCGGGGGTCGCCAGAGCGTGGGGCCTTCCCCAGGGAGGCCCGCCGGAAGCGGAGCCCGCGATCCCGGCCAGGGCCCGGCTAGGGCCGGAGCTCTCCTTCCCGGAGGCGGCGGCGCAGGAAGCCTGCGGGGAGGGTGAGCCCCACACACTGGGGCTCCGGGCCGGGAGTGGCTGCGCAGGCCGTGGGGTGCGCGGCCTGGAGAGGGCTGCGCTGCCCCGCGCCGAGACGGCAGGGCTGCCCGCAGCCGGGTGGCGGGGGCTCCTCCTGCCCGAGGCCTTCTTTAGGTAGGGCAGCTCCGGGCAGATGGAGGGAGGTCTTGTGTGGCGCCCTCATTAAGGACGCGGGGACCGCCCTGCCTTCACATCTCTAAGAGAAATGAGGCCTGCGTGTCCTGGGACCCAGCAAAGGCTCTGGAACATTATTTATACGTCATGGGTGGGTCGTTTCTTAGTCTGCTGTGTGCATGAATGGGGTAACAGTCATGCAGTGTTGGCTGTGTGCAGGCATGCAGGCATACAGGCGTACAGGCTGTACATGTGTGCCCACAAGAACACAGGGACACAGGCAGCTGGGCGTGCAAATACATGTGTTCTGCGGCCGACAGTGTGGCATAGAAGGCTAAGCTGCTGCCTGCAGCACTGGCATCCCATATGGGCACCTGTTGGAGTCCTGGCTGCTCTACTTGCAATCTAGTTTCCTGCTAATGGCCTGGGAAAGCAGTGGAAGATGGCCCAAGTCCTTGGGCCCCTGCACCCACATGGGAGACCTGGAAGAAGCTCCTGGCTCCTGGCTTCAGCCTGGCCCAGCCGTGGCTGTTTAGGGCCATTTTTGGGGAGTGGACCAGCAGATGGAAGACTTCTCTTTCTCCGACTTTCAAAATAAATAAATAAATCTAAATTTTTAAAAAAGATTTTTTAAAATTTATTTGAAGGACAAAGTTACAGAGAGAGGTAAAGACAGAGGGAGAGAGAGAGACAGAGATCTTTCATCTGCTGGTTCACTCCCCAAATGGCTGCAATGGCCAGAGCTGGGCCAATCTGAAGCCAGGAGCTGGGGGCTCCTGTAGGCTGAGTCAAGGGGAGCGGGAGTGATGCATTCCAGAAGGAGGAAGCACCTGTATGCAGGCCCCAAGCTCCCGCCTGGTGCTTCCCTGGAACCGCTGGGGGCTGGGGTTGGCAGTGCTCAGTGCACGTGGGTGGTGGTGGGTGGTGGTGATGGGGCTGGACAGTTGGCAAAGTCTCCATTCCCGAGGGCCTAGGATGTCTCCCTGAGGGCCTTGGGCTTCGTCTTGAGGCCACTGTGGGTGTCAGATGATTGGCGTGTTGGGAAGTTGACTCAGGGTGCCGAGTGCAGGGTGGATGGAGGGTGCTCACCCCGGAGCGGAGAGTGCAGGTGAGAGCAGGTGGGCTTGCGTTCAGGAAGGAGCAGGAATACGGACAGAAGGACACCCCTTGAGACCCTTAGAGGTGGGATCTGTGGGGCCTGACGGCCTGGTGTGGGTGAGGGGCGGAGTCAGAACAACTGCCATGTGCTTAGGGTGTGGCCACTCCCTGAGCAGGGAGGGCTGGGGGCGTAGGTTTCTTGGGCTGGAAGCTTGTCTCCACGCTGTTCTGGACTCAGTAGGGAGGTTTGGGAGTCCTTCGTCTATAGCTAGGACAAGATGAAGCTGCCCAGGGACAGTGTGCAGAGAGGGAGCGAGAGCAAACAGGAGATTCTGAGAGTTGAGCAGAACCTGTGGGATGAGCCAGCAGGAGTAGCCACGGAAGTGGGAAGGGAGCTGGAGCGTGGGGTGCCCTGGACGCTTTGGGAAGTGTGTGGTCAGAGCTTGCTCAGGACCCTCCCAAGGCCCACCTTCTCTGACTTGCAGGCCTGGTGGGCTGTGTGCTTGTCACAGTGCCTCTCTGATGGTGGAGATGCAGGCGCTGCCTGGCCCAGCCTGGGGGGTCGGGGAGGCGTCTCCCACTTTTTAAGTGCTCACAATTGCTATTTCTGCAACTCTTACAAGGTGCTGCCTACTTTACATACATTATCTCATTCCACCTTCAAATAACTTTTTATTTTTATTTATTTTTAACATATTTATTTATTTATTTGAAAGGCGGAGTTACAGAGAGGCAGAGAGAGAGAGAGAGAGAGAGAGAGAGAGAGATCTTCCATCCACTGGTTCATTCCCCAAATGGCTACAACAGCCAGTGCTGGGCCAGGCTTAAGCCAGGAACCAGGAGCTTCTTCTGAGTCTTAGGCCATCTTGCATTGCTTTCCCAGGCCATAGCAAAGAGCTGGATCAGAAGTGGAGCAGCTGGGTCTTGAACCAGTGCCCATATGGGAAGCTGCCACTGCAGGTGGTGGCTTTACCCACTACACTACAGCGCCGGACCCCCAATATCTATTTTTAGATAGAAACTATTTTCTCCATGCTGTTTTGCTCAAGGTCACATAGTTTAGACCTGGAGCTAGGATGTGAGTTAGCTCTTTTAATTTTTCAAAAAGATTTATTTTATTTATTTGAAAGGCAAAGTTACAGAGAGAGAGAGAGAGAGATCCTCCACTTTCTGGTTCATTCCCAAAATGGCTACAACAGCTGGGGCTGGGCCAGGCTGAAGCCAGAACTCCATCCAGGTCTCCCATGTGGGTTGCAGAGGCCCAAACACTAGGGCCATCTTCTGCTGCTTTCCCAGGGGGATTAGCAGGGAGCTGGATGGGAAGTGGAACAGCTGGGACTGGAACCGGTGCTCGTGTGGGATGTCGGCATCACGGGCGGTGGCTAACCAGCTGTGCCACAACATGGGCCTCTCATCTTTTTAATTTTATTTTAACTGACACATAAATATTGTATGTGTTTCTGGGGTACCATGTGATGTTGCTAAACATACAAACACTGTGCAAGGTTCGAATCAGGGTGAACATGTAAATCTCTATAAATATCTATTATTTCTCTATGTAAATATCTATTATTTCTGTCTCTATAAATATCTATTATTTCTTTATGCAGAACACATTCAGAGTCCTTTCTTCTAGGTTTTTTTTTTTTTTTTTTTTTTAAAGAAAAATGTACCTAATTGTTATCTATAGTCACCCTCCTGTGCAGAACACCAGACTGCTTCCTCCTATGCAACGGGTGCTTAGTACCCGCGAATCAGCCTTTCGCCGGCTCCCTCTGCTCCTTACCCTCTCAGCTCTGGCAATCACCATTCTACTCTCTGCCTGTACAAGATCCACTGTTGATGCCACAGGCGAGTGAGGTCACGTGGTGCTTCCTTCTGGGCCTGGCTGATTTCAGCCCTGCGGGTGAGTTTTGCATGGCGCGCGCTCTCCTCACACTCTGCTCTTTCCCGTCAGCACACTCTCCGCCCTGATGGACTCTTGGATTGGCACCTGGGGCCTTGCGGGCCAGCTGCCTGCCCACATCCTCCAAGCCCACAGACCAGGGGGACTTCAGAGGAACGCCTGCAGCCCAGATTAGCCCCAAAGACAACACGCGCCTGGAGAAGAAAGAGGAGGCCAGGGCGCAGCGCGGGCCTGGGATGGGAAGGGCTTCCCGAGGCTCAGTGGGGCGCTTCCTCCTGGGAGAGGCGCGAGAGGGCCAGTTCCGCTCCTGCGCCGGGCGTCAGAGGAGCAGGGCCCCAGCTGTTCCTGCCCGGCCGCCCGAGGCCCTGCGCGCCCACCGGAGACAGGAGGCCCTGCCTGCTCGCTGCCTATTGTCCCGGCACCACAGTGCTGCTTCCCATGCGCCTCCTGTTTACACAGGAAGTCCCGCTCTGGGATGCCACCTCCCTCTCCTGAGGCTGCCTCCGAGCTCCAGTTCCTTCCAGCCAGCCTCAGCGAGGGAGGACAGAGTAAGTGACCGCTGCTCGGTTAACTTTGAAAAGTGCGTAAATGCGTGGCTGTGCAGGCTGACTGCCCTGGGACTGGACCTGGCCACTCGTGAGCTGTCCGACTCTGGGCATTCACAGCAACTGTGTGAGAGTGGATTCCTCCTCTATGAGCTGGCGAGTACTAGCCTGTCTCACGGATTTGAGCCAAGCGGGGAAGTAAAGTGCCTGGCACATAGTACATGCTCAGTTAACCCCCACCGCAGGTGCTAGGTGTCAGCCACAATCTCCAAATTTGGTAACACTCCTTCTGCTGAGAGCCGGGGTCTGTGTCCCCTCCCCTTGAATTTGTGTGGGCTTGTGCCTACGCAGGTGGTGCAGCAGCCGTGAGCTGCTGAGACTTCCCAGGCTTTGTTTTGGTTGCTGGAACCCTGAACCACCGCGTGGAATCGGACATCTCTGGAGTTCGGCAGGCAGTGAGGAGTTCTCCTTGAAGAGCTATCAGAGGGGTGAGGATAGTTTTTTTTTTTTTTTTCCAGTTTCATAAAAATTTATTGAGTGGACTGGACTCTCCTCCCTTACCAACAAAAGATGGCCAAAAAAAAAAAAAAAAAAACCACAGAGAGAGAGAAAACAGCAAGTATAGGATTGTACTTAAATTATAAAGGGATATTCTTATTAGAGCAGAAATGGTGAAACATTCCTGAGATAAAGAAGTAAATGGATTGTGACAGCCATGAGCTGAAATGCTTCTGAGCTGCATGCCCAAAACACATGCAGAGTTAAGTCTCAGAAGAGGCACACACAATCAGGAATCACCACCAATAAACATCTGTCAAGCACTCGTGTGCTAAACCTTTGTTAACTATTATCCTATTATCTGTATTTTTATTTATTTATTTTTTACAGTCAGGGCTTGTTTAGCTACCCACGTGCTTGCATTTTCTTTGCTCAGCCATTCCTTCCTCCTGAGTTCAATTTCCTTCTTGCAGTACAAGGGTCCTTCCAAAAACCTACGGAAAAATGGAATTAGATAATCTACTTGGACATGACAGGTTTTGCAACCCATGCATAGTGATTGTATACTGCACATTTTCCATAAACTTTTTGAAGACCCCTCATACATACTTTCATAGTGCTTTCACCAAAAGTCTGTGAGTAGTAAGTCTGGTTAAAAAATTCCTAGGGGCCAGCTGGCATCCCATATGGGTGCTGGTTTGTGTCTTGGCTGCTCCTCTTCTGATCCAGCTTTCTGCTTATAGCCTGGGAGGGCAGTGGAGGTTGGCTCAGTTGCTTGAGCCCCAGCATCTACATGGGAGACCCAGAAGAAGCTCCTGGCTCCTGGCTTCAGATCAGCCCAGCTCTGGCTGTTGTGGCCATTTGGGGAATGAACCAGCAGATGGAAGACCCCTCTTTCTCTGTCTGTCCCCCTCTCTGTCTGTAACGCTTTCAGGTAAATGAACAATCTTTTTTTTTTTTTAATTTTTATTTGAAAGGCAGAGAGAGATGAATAGAGAATGCTGCCCATTGCTGATTCATTTGCCAAACATCCACAATGGCTGGGACCGGGCAGGGCTGAATCTAGGAGCAGGGAACTCAATGCAGGTCCCCATGTGGGTGGCAGGAACCTAATAACTTGAACTCTCACCTGCTGCCTCCCAGGCTCTGCAGTCACAGAAATCTGGGGTCAGGGGCTGGAGCTAGGAGTTGAATCCAGGTGCTCCGATAGGGGGCACAGATCTCTTAAGACTGGGCTAAATTCCCATCTTGAAGATTTTAAAAAAATTTTATGCTTTTAAAATGATGTTATAGCTGAGTATAAAACAGTGAATTTGACAATTATTTTTCCTCAGCACACGGAAGATACTTGAATATTCCATTATTTTCTGACATCTGTGGTTGCTGTTGAGAAGTCTGTGGTAAGTCTAATTGTTCCTTTTTTTTTTTTTTTTTTTTTTTAAGATTTACTTATTTGAAAGTCAGTTATAGTAAGAGTGGGGGAGATAGAGAGCAAGACCTTTCCTCCATTGGTTCACTCCCAAGATGGCCACAACAGCCAGGACTGGGCCAGCCTGAAGCCAGGAGTCTCCCATGTGGGTGCAGAGGCCCAAGCACTTGGGCCATCTTCCATTGTTTTCCCAGGCACATAAGCAAGAAGCTGGATCAGAAGTGGAGCAGCTGGGACACAAACTGGCATCCATATGGGATGCTGGTGGCGCCACAGGTGGACGCAGGTAGACACCTGCTGTGCCACGATGCTGGCCCCCAATTGTTCTTTTCTCTCGTGTCTCTTCTCTGTAGTTGCTTTTAAAATTTGTTTTGGTGTTGACAATTTTACTGTGATATGTCTATGCATGGAATTATTTATACTTAATCTGCTTGAAGATTGGAGTGTTCTTCCTTATGAAGACTCACATTTTTCATTATTATTGAAAATTCTTGATGGTTCTATCTTTTTCAAAAACTTTAAAAATTATTTTCATTTTATTTGAAAAGCAGAGAGACAGAGACAGAGAGGTGGCTGCATCTACTAATTTACACCCCAGTGCCTGGAACAACCAGGGCTGGGCCAGGCCAAAGTCAGGGGCCCAGAACTCAATCTGGATCTCTCATGTGGGTGGCCAGAACCCAAGTACTTGAGTCATTTCCTGCTACCTCCTAGGGTGTGCATTACCAGGAAGCTGGAACTGGAAGTGGAGCCAGGAGTTGAGCTGCAGCAGTCTTGTTTGGAATGTGGGCGTGCCAAGTGGTACCTTCACCACCATGCAAATACCCTCCAAACCTCCTTCCACCCTTTTAAAGCAGTGTTGCCTTGGGCTAAGATTCTTTGGTTTCTTGAATTTATTTGTTTAATCTCACTTGATTTCAAAGGCATAGAGAGACAGAGACAAGCGGTTTTCCATACACTGGTTTACTTCCAAATTCTCACCACATCTTTAGTTGGTCCAGGCTGAAGCCAGGAGTTAGAAATTTAATTCCGTCTCCCTTATGGGTGGTGGGGAGCCTAGTACTTGAGCAATTATCTTCTGCCTTCCCTGGGGTGCATGTTAGCAGGAAGCTGGGTCAGAAATTGAGCTAAGACTTGAACCAGGTGCTCTGATATGGGATGTGGGCCTCCCAAGTGGCATCTTTTTTTTTTTTTTTTTTTTTTTTAGGATTTATGTATTTATTTGAAAAGCAGAGTTACAGAGAAGCAGAGGCAGAGAGAGATGGGCAGAAAGAGAGAGAGAGACATAGAGAGGTCTTCCATCTGCTGGTTCACTCCCTAAATGGCTGCAATGGCCAGAACTGAGCTGATCCAAAGCCAGGAGCCAGGACTTTCCTCCGGGTCTCCCACGAGAGTGCAGGGGCCCAAATACTTAAACCATCCTCTATGGCTTTCCCAGGCTATAGCAGAGAGCTGCATCAGAAGTGGAGCAGCTGGGACTCAAACCAGTGCCCAAATGGAAATGGGATGTCGACACGCAGGCGGCAGCTTTACCTGCTACGCCACAGTGCAAACCCCCAAGTGGCATCTTAACACTGGACCCAATGCTGGTCCCTGTGGTTATGTTTTGTAATACTATCTTTTTCCAATTCCATTTGCTCTTTCCTACAATGAACTTGTTGAACCTTCTCATTCCCTCTCTTCCTAATTGTCTTAGTTGGAAACTTCTGGGTGATTTTCTATAGCTAGCTGTTTTTCTAATTCATGAATTTTTTTGGCTCTGTTTAGTCTACAATGTTACCTGTTCATTAAAATTTTAATTTTGGTGGTTTTTTTTTTTTTTGGTTTCTAGGAGGTTTCTTTAATTTTTGAACAAACCTGTCTGATACTTTCATCATGGTTTCTTTCTTTGCTTTTTCCTTTATTATCATTTTAAGAATAAACTTATAGTCTTTTGGAATATTCGGTTATCAGAAGCTCTTGCAATATTATTTCTTCTCATTGTTTTATCTGCAAGCTCTCATTCATGGGAAGTGTTCTTTTTGTGGTTTGCCATTTTTGTGGGTGATTTCTTTCCTGCTTGAACTGGAGGAATGACCCTCTAGACAGATTGTAGTTGGGTTTTTCCAGATGCTCAGGAGGTTTAACCATTCTGGGATCCATTTGTCCTTTATTTGTTGTTGTTTTTTTTCTTTTTTTTTTTTTTTGGAATTGGGATTGCTGCATGATGTGGGTGGTTAAAGTCCAGTTGCAAGCCATCGCCTGGTGCAAGCTGGGTTTTTTTTTTTTTTTGTATTTAGAATATGTTTTATATTTGTTTTTAGAAGTAATATATGGTCCTGAGTAATATTTATAAAATACAGAAAAATGCAAATATAGCAAGAGATATTTTAAGCAATAAAAGAATTCCAGATTTGATCAATATCAATTTTTACTTTTGGCCTTTTTTTCCAAAAAGATTTATTTATTTTATTTGAAAGGCAGAGTTACAGAAGGCAGAGGCAGAGAGAGAGAGAGAGAGAGAGAGAGAGAGAGAGAGGTCTTCCATCTGCTGGTTCACTCCCCAGATGGCTGCGACTACTAGAACTGCACCAATCCGAAGCCAGGAGCCAGGAGCTTCCACTGGGTCTCCCACGCAGGTGCAGCGACCTAATGACTTGGGCCATCTTCTACTGCTTTCCCAGGCCAAAGCAGAGAGCTGGATCAGAAATGGAGGAGCCAGGACTCAAACTGGTGCCCATCTGCAATGCCGTCACTGTAGGCGGTGGCTTTACCTGCTACCCCACAGTGCTAGCCCCACTATTGGCCTTTTGATAGAGATCTTTCTGATTTTTTTATGTTTCTATAAAGATGGATTATTTATAGTAATATATTATTTTGTACTTTTGAAAATTAGTAAGATATAAAGATTTTCCTCATTTTGTTAAATATTTAGTTGCAAAATAATTTTAATTCTGACATTTCTGCTTTATAGAAATGCCATAATTAAAAAAATTTATTTAAGTCATATAAGTTTCATGTATTTCATATATACAGATTTAGGAACACAGTTCCAGCTGGGTAGTTTGATTTCTCATGGGAGAACAGGAAGCGAGGGAGCTCTATTGTAAGTCTCTGGGCTGCAGGGCAGTTTTCCTAGCCTGATTTTTGCTAAGGGTGCAGCAGTGCCAAAGTTGTGGCCTCACACAGGACCCTGAGCCTGCCTCACCTCGAGTGAGCCCCACGCTGTGCCTTGTCCCTCTGACAGGGCTCGAACCAGAGCTCTTCTGCAGCAGGTGCCTCCCCAGTCTTTTGGCCCCTGAGCCGCTACCTTGGGGGGTTGCTTCAGTGTCAGATCACGTGCTACTCTTCTGGCCTTTGGTTCCCTCTGTTTCTGATAGTTTGAGATTTCTCTTGCGTGAGTGGTAGAAATGGAAACAATTAAGAATTTTATAGTCACTTTTAGGTTTAGCATGTCTATATGTCTAAGTCCGTGATGGAAGAGTTCTGTTTTTTATCGTCTCGGGTCATGGTGAGGCTCTGTCTAAGCCCTCTGCATGCTTTCTCTCGTATCATCCTTACAAGGACACCGCGGCACATGCTCCCTTCCACAGTCGGGAGAGCAAAGCCTGCACAGGGAGAAAATGGCCTTGTCCAGATCTGAACCCAGGTTTCTCTGAATCTACTTAATGTAGCATTCAGGAAGTCACTGATAAGAAGAGCTACCTAGGAAGGAAGGGTTATTTGATCTCACAGGTTTGGAGGTTTAGATGTCCATAGGCAGCCCCATGGGTTGGCATCTTAGAGGTGGCAGGTGGTGCAGAGTGAGTGGAGGGAGAATCCCATGGTGAGTGAGGGGGCAGACAGGGAGCACAGCCATTCTCCGTCTCTCCTTCTAAAGTCATCCTACTTCCATCATCGGCTCCACCCTGGGCACCTAATCCGATTCAACCACTCCCTAAAGGCCCTGTCTTCAGATGCCATAAGTGGATTAGGTTTCTACCGTTAACAGAAGACTTAGGGATTTAAATGACTGCATAAGTTGGTCAGCCAAATCCTGTTCAAATTATAGCAGGTTTCTTCTTTTCACCATAATGGTTTTGAGATGAATTCTTGTGTGTTTATGAGTAGCTTATTCATTTGTTGTTGCTGAGTAGTATCCCATTGTTGGATTATATCACAGCTGATGAGTTTTCCTGCTGTTACACATCTGAGCTGTATTCAGTTTTGGTAGCCACATTGTGATGAAGCTGCTATGAACATTTTTAAAAAAGATTGATTTATTTACTTGTGCAGAGTTATATACAGAAAGGAGAGACAGAGAGAGGTCTTCCATCCACAGGTTCACTCCCCAAATGGCTGCATTGGCCAGAGCTGGGTTGTTCTGGAGGCAGGAGCCAGGAGTTTCTTCTGGGTCTCCCACATGGGTGCAGGGGCCCAAGGACTTGGGCCATATTCTGCTGCTTTCCCAGGCCACAGCAGAGGGCTGGATCAGAAGTGGAACAGCCGGGACTCGAACTGACACCCATATGGTATGCTTGTGCCACAGGTGGACGCTTAACCTACTATACCACAGCACTGGCCCCATGAACATTTTAATAAATATTAAAATATTAAAAGCTATTAATTGCTTCTGTGACTTTGGGTAAGGAGAGCAGCGTAGCATCCCAATTGCAGTCGGCAGAGGGAGATGAAGAAGAAGTGTTGATGTTGGACAGTTTCCTGAAGTTGAGTCAATGAAGACTGGGTAGAGTGAGCATAGTATCAAGAGGAGTGTTCAGGGATGATTATGTGTATCTGAGAATACTTGGAGTATGTGTCCAGGGGAGGAGGGGGGTGGCAGTCCTGGCCTCTGGGACAGCCCACCCTGCCCTCCTCGTGGACCTGTCTCTCAGGTCCTGGCAGCACTCCAGGTCCATGTGGCTGCTCCGCAGTTCTTCTTTGTCAGAGTCTTGGGTGCTAAACCATCAGACTGGAAGAGGAAAAGGTGCTGGCGATTGCCTGCACCTCACTGTGGACAAGTCCCTCTGGGTCTCAGGAACAGTGACTTGGGGACCAGGCGGGTCCCTCCTCTACAAGCAGTTGCTGGTTGGAGCCACAGGGCCAGGGATTGTCTGCTGACAAACCTGTGCCATGGGGAAGGGGCAGGGGCCAACGTCTGGATTTGCCTCTGTCCAAGTTTGGTTCTGAGATTCTTTATTGGGTTGATACAAGGAGGTTTGATTTTTAAAGAAAATATGTATTTATTTATTTGGAAGGCAGAGGTATAGAGGGAGAGACAGAGATAGAGAAAGAGAAAGAGAGAGGGAGAGAGTATCTTCTATTTGCTGGTTTATTTCCCAAATGGCCCCAGTGGTCTGCCAGGACCTGGAACCACATTGGCATCTCCCATGTGGGTGGCAGGAGCCCAAGTACTTGGGCCATCTCCCACTTCCTTCCTAGATGCATTGTCAGGGAGCTTGAATGGAAGCAGAGCACTGGGACTTGAACCAGCACCCAGATATGGGATGCTGGAATTTCAGGTGGCAGCAAACCCCGCTGCTCTGTAATGGCGGCCCCAGAAGTTCTGATTTTTAAAGTAATTTGGGTGATTGGGTGCAGGCAGGCAGATTTGAACCCTGAGGTCTTGTGGTCATTCTTCCAGCCACCCCTTTCTGGGAGAGCAGGCTTGTTGTGCACTGACTTTGCCACTACGCTCTCAAAACAGGATTTTTGTGCCTTTAAAAATCTTTACTGGGGCCTCTTGGTGGTGCAGTGGATTAAGCTGCTGCCTGTGATGCTGGCATCCTGAATGAGCACAGGTTCAAACCCTGGCAGCTTCGTTTTTGATCCAGCTCCCTGACAGTGTGCCTGGGAAGGCAGCAGAATATGGCTCAAGTGCTTGCGGCCCTTGCCACCTACACAGGAGACTCAGATGGAGTACCAGGCTTTGGCTGGGTTTAGCCCTGGCTGTTGTGGCCATTTGGAGAGTGAATCAGGGGATGGAAGATAGATCTCTCTCTCTCTCTCTTCTAACTCTGATTTTTAGAATTAAAAAAATTGCTTATATAAAGGGAACAGATTTCATATATTTCATATATGCAGTTTTCAAAAAAGAGTTACTTATTTGTTTGAAAGGTAGAATTGCAGAGAGAGAGGAGAGACAGAGACATAGAGATCTTCCGATGTAAGTGGAGCAGCCGGGACTCGAACCAGTGCCCATATGGGATAGCCGGCACTGCAGGCTGCTGCTTAACCTGCTGTGCTACAGCACTGGCCCCACATATATACAGTTTTAAGAACGTAATGCTACTTCCCTCCTTCCCTCCCTTCCTCTCAAGCTCCCACCCTCCCTTATTTTTCCTGTATTATTTTTTCGTATGATTTTTGTGATTACATACTTTCTCTTTTTTTTGGTGAGGTACAAGAATAAAACTTTAGTTACTACAATCACTGCTTTCTGTTACCATCTGTCTACTCTCCCTGCTCTACTAGACAGCACCCTACCTTAAAGACATCTTGGGTTCATCCTGCTGCTTCCTAGTCGCTTCCCTTTACTGAAAGTGGTCCAGTGCATAACGTCATCTTAGAGCTCATCCGAAGCTGCCCCTCGCACACCACAGGCCAGACTTCTGGCTTAGAGGACCCTGAGCACGAAAGGTGCATGTCTACCTTGTTGTTTTTAAAATGTATTTATGTATTTATTTATATAAAGAGAACACATTTCATGTATTTCAAATATACAGTTTTTTTAAAAAAAGGATATATTTATTTTATTTGAAAGTCTGGGTTACAGAGAGGCAGAGGGGGAGAGAGAGAGAGAGAGAGAGAGAGAGAGAGAGAGAGGTCTTCTATCCGCTGGTTTACTCCCCAAATGGCCATAATGGCCAGAACTGAGCCAATCCAAAGCCAGGAGCCAAGAGCTTCTTCTGGGTCTCCCACGTTGGTGCAGGGGCCCAAGGACTTGGACCATCTTCTACTGCTTTCTCAGGTCATAGCAGAGAGCTGGATTGGAAGAGGAGCAGCCAGGGCTCGAATCAGCGCCCTTATAGGATGCCAGCACTGCAGGCAGCAGCTTTACCCACTACGCCATAGCACTGGCTCCCGTATATACAGTTTTAAGAGCACCATGATATACCTCCTTCCTTTCTTATGTTTCTTTTAATTTTTGCCATGACATAGTTTATAATTGAAAGCTTACTATTCTACTAAATAAATAACTCAATGAGTAGTAAGAGGAAGGAGCACTGTTCCTCAGGAGTGTAGACAAGGGCCATAAACAATAATCAGATCTCAAGAAGTCAATTTCACTCATATCATTACTCTTTTGGTACCTTCTATATAATATTTACCACAAATCAGAGAAAACATATATTTGTCTTTCATTAAGTATAATGGTTTCCAAATGCCTCCATTTTGTAGCAAAAGGTAAGATTTCATTCTTTTTATGTCTGAGTAGTCTTCCATATACACCACATCTTTTTTTGTTATTTTTTAAAGATTTATTTATTTACTTGAAAGTCAGAGTTACACAGAGAGAAGGAGAGGCGCAGAGAGAGAGAGAGAGAGAGAGGTCTTCTATCCACTGGTTCACTTTCCAGATGGCCACAACGGCCGGAGTTGCACCAATCCGAAGCCAGGAACTGCTTCTTGGTCTCCCACGCAGATACAGGGACCCAAGGACTTGGGCCGTTCTCCCCTGCATTCTCAGGCTATAACATAGAGCTGGATCAGAAGTAGAGCAGCCGGGACTCATACTGCCGCTCATATGGGATGCTGGCACTGCAGGCGGTGGCTTTACCTGCTACACCACAGTGCCCCTGTAATGTTTTTCAGGTTTAGGAATGAAGTTGAGGCTGGCTTCATAGAAGGAGTTTGAGAGGATTCCCTCCCTTTCAGTTGTTTTGAATAACTTGAGAAGAATTGGAGTTAGTTTTAAATGTCTGGTAGAATTCAGCAGTGAATTCAGCAGTGCATCCAGTCCTGGGCTTTCTTTGCTGGGAGGATCTTTATTACTGATTCAGTTTCTATCTTGGTTATGGGTTGTTTAGGTTTTCTGTGTCTTCATGGCTCAGTTTAGTTAGGTTGTATGTGTCCAGGAATCTATCCATTTCTTCTATGGTTCCCACTTTGTTGGCATACAGCTCTTTGAAGTAATTTCTGATGATTCTTTCTATTTCTGTGGTGTCTGTTGTTACATTTCCTTTTTCATCTCTAATTTTATTGATTTGAGCCTTCTCTCTCTCTCTCTCTCTCTCTCTCTCTCTTTGGTTAGTTGGGCCAATGGTGTGTCAGTTTAATTTATTTTTTCAAAAAACCAGCTTTTCATTTTGCTGATCTTTGTATTATTTTTTGGGTTTCAATTTTGTTTAATTCTTCTCTAATTTTAATTGTTTATTTTCTCCTACTAGTTTTGGGTTTGGTTTGCAGTTCTTTTTCTAGGTCCTTGAGATGCATTGATAGGTCATTTATTTGATGCCTTTCTAATTTCTTAATGTAAGCACCTATTGCTATAAACTTTCCTCTTAACTCTGCTTTTGCTGTATCCCATAAGTTTTTTTTTATTTTTTGACAGGCAGAGTGGACAGTGAGAGAGAGAGACAGAGAGAAAGGTCTTCCTTTTGCCGTTGGTTCACCCTCCAATGGCTGGCGTGCTGCGGCTGGTGCGCTGCGGCTGGTGCACCGTGCTGATCCAATGGCAGGAGCCAGGTACTTCTCCTGGTCTCCCATGGGGTGCAGGGCCCAAGTACTTGGGCCATCCTCCACTGCACTCCCTGGCCACAGCAGAGAGCTGGCCTGGAAGAGAGACAACCGGGACAGAATCTGGCGCCCTGACCGGGACTAGAACCCGGTGTGCCGGCGCCGCAAGGTGGAGGATTAGCCTACTGAGCTGCGGCACCAGCCATAAGTTTTGATATGTTGTACTGTTATCTTCATTTGTTTCCAGAAATTTTTTGATTTCTCTTTTGATTTCTTCAATGACCCACTGTTCATTCAGGAGCATATTGTTCAGTCTCCATGTGTTTGCATATGTTCTGTAGATTTCTGAGTTGCTGATTTCCAGCTTCAGTTGTGGTCAGAGAAGATGCATGGTATGATTTATATATTTTTTGAATTTGCTGAGACTTGCTTTATGGCCTATCATGCGGTCTATCCTAGAGAAAGTGCCATGTACTGGTTAGAAGAATGTGTATTCTGCATCTGTAGGATGAGAAGTTCTGTAGTCATCTGTTAGGTCCTTTTGGTATATAGTGTCGATTAACTCTGTTGTTTTCTTGCTGATTTTCTGTTTCCATGTCTGGTTGATCTGTCCATTGCTGAAAGCGGAGTATTGAAGTCCCCCATTAATATTGTACTGGAGTCTATTTCTCCCTTTAGATCAATTAACATTTCTTTCAAAATTCCAGGTGCTCTATAATTAGGTGTATATACATTTATAAGAGTCACATTTTCCTGTTGAATTGATCCCTTAATCATTACATAGTATCCTTCTTTGTCTCTTTTAACAGTTAAAGTCTATTTTGTCTGATTTTAGGATGGCTACACCAGCTCTTTTTTTTCTGCTAGCATGGAATATCTTTTTCTATCCCTCACATTCAGTCTGAATGTATCTTTGTTGATGAGATGTATTTCTTGTAGGCAGCAAATAGATAGATTTTGTTTTTTAATCCATTCAGCCAGTCTGTGTCTTTTAACTAGAGAGTTGAGACCATTTGCATTCAAGGTGACTTTTGAAAAGTATCGAGTTAGCCCTGCCATTTTTCCATAAAAATTCTTATTATTTACTTTAGATTTCCTTTGTACTTTTACTGGGAGATTTTTTGCCTTTACCCTCTTTCTTTCTTTTTTTAAATAAATATTTTATTTATTTATTTAAAAGAGGTAGAGTTACAGATAGTGAGAGGGAGAGGCAGAAAGGTCTTCCTTCCATTGGTTCACTCCTCAGTAGCCACAATGGCTGGAGCTGTGCTGATCTGAAGCCAGGAGCCAGGTACTTCTTCCTGATCTCCCATGTGGGTGCAGGGGCCCAAGGACTTGGACCGTCTTCCACTGCTTCCCCAGGCCATAGCAGAGAGCTGGATCGGAAGAGGAGCAGCCGGGACTAGAACTGGCACCCATATGGGATGCCGGTGTTGCAGGTGGAGGATTAACCTACTTTGCCACTGCACCAGCCCCTTACCTTCTTTCATAGTGATGACCATGTTTCTGCATTTCTGTGTGTAGCACATCCTTTAGCATCTTTTGTAAGGCTGGAGGAGTGGTGACAAATTCTTTTAATTTCTGTTTGTTATGGAAGGTCTCTGTTTCTTTCACCTTCATTCATAAATTAGAGCTTTGTGGGGTACAGTATTCTGGGTTGCCAGATTTTTTTCTCTTAAGACTTGGAATATATCTTGCCATTCTCTCCTAGCCTGTAGGGTTTCTGATGAGAAGTCCACTATGAGTCTAATTGGAGGTCCTCTGAGAGTAATCTGGTGTTTCTCTCATGCCCATTTTAGAATCTTTTCTTTATGTTTTACTCGTGGTGAAGATCTTTTCTGGTCATGTCTGTTAGGAGTTCTCTGTGCTTGATGTTTTTGGATGTCCCTTTCTTTCTCCAAATTAGGGAAATTTTCTGTTATTATTTCACTAAAAAGGCCTTCTGATCCATTCTCTCTTTCCATGCCTTCAGAACTCATAAAACACAAATATTGGGTCCTTTGATAGTATTCCATAAATCTCCAACACTGTTTTTTTTAGTTTTCTAATTTCTTCTTTTTTTTGGTCTGACTTTAAAATTTCCAGAGATTTGGCCGGCGCCGCGGCTCAGTAGGCTAATCCTCTGCCTTGCGGCACCGGCACACCGGGTTCTAGTTCCGATCGGGGTGCCGGATTCTGTCCCCATTGCCCCTCTTCCAGGCCAGCTCTCTGCTGTGGCCAGGGAGTGCAGTGGAGGATGGCTCAAGTACTTGGGCCTTGCACCCCATGGGAGACCAGGATAAGCACCTGGCTCCTGCCTTCAGATAGGCATGGTGCACCGGCTGCAGCGTGCTGGCCATGGTGGCCATTGGAGGGTGAACCAACGGCAAAGGAAGACCTTTCTCTCTGTCTCTCTCTCTCACTGTCCACTCTGCCTGGCCAAAAAAAAAAAAAAAAATTTCCAGAGATTTGTCTTCTAGCTCAGGTATTCTTTCTTCTGCCTCACCAAGTCTGTTGTTAGGCTCTCCACTGTATTTTTTATTTGTTCTATTGAATTCTTCATTTCCGGTATTTCATTTTGATTTCTTTTTAGAAATCTCAATTTTGTGGGAAAAATTTTCATTCATGTCATGTACGGATTTCTTTAGTTAATGAATTTGCTTCTGGTTACTTTTAAGTAATCCTGCAATTGATTTTTTGAATTCTGTTTCTGGCATTTTGTCAGTCTCTTCATTTTCACATTCTGGTATTGAATTGTTATGTTCTTTTATGGGTGTCATGTTGTATTCCTTATTCTTGTTTCTTGAATTGCTGCGTTTATTAGGCATTTGTGGTGATATTTTTTCCCTATGTAATGGCTTTTTTTTAAGATTTATTTTTATTTTATTTGAAAGAGTTACAGAGAGAGGTAGAGACAGAAAGAGAGGTATTCCATCCACTGGTTCACTCCCCAGATGGCCGTAATGGCTGGAGCTGCGCCGATCTGAAGCCAGGAGCCAGGAGTTTCCTCCAGGTCTCCCATGCGGGAGCAGGGGCCCAAGAACTTGGGCCATCTTCTACTGCTTTCCCAGGCCAAAGCAGAGAGCTGGATCGGAAGTGGAACAGCTGGGACTAGAACCAGCACCCATATGGGATGCCGGCGCTTCAGGCCAGGGTGTTAACCAGCTGTGCCACAGCGCTGGCCCCATGGCTTTTATCTTTAAACTATGCCTCAGTGTCTTAGTGGAGTGTCTGCTCTTTCAGTGAATACCCAGACGTGTGTGCAGGTGTGGTCAGAGCTCTGTTCAGTGCTCCAGAGTGAGGGGAGTGTCCAGGGTGGCATCCAAGTTGGGCACGATAAATCCCTTTTTCTTTTCTTTCTTTTTTTTTAATCAGAGGGGAGGTTTCTTTAGCTCTGTTGGCATGTTCTCATGCTCGCCACACCTCAAAGGAGACCAATGCCTGGGTGCTAGCCCCAGTAGGTACAGTATTCTTTCCTGCTGCCATAAGACCCTCACAAAGGATCCACACAGTTCTCAGTCTGAGCACAGATCCCGCAGCAATGACCCTCACCAGGGAATCAGGGGGCCCTTAGTGTGTGGAACCACTCACAGTGACTGCCCAGAGACCCAGCCACACCCTGCACCCTCCCACTCAGTCCCAGCTCACAAGGCCCCACAGTCCGGAGTGCCCCGCCCCCTGTCGTTTCTCCCAGCCAGACTTGGGCGTCTCCTCTTGGCTGATTGCTGGGCCTGCAGACATGAGCTGGCACAGCTGTTATGTACGTCCAAAATGGCACCCACCCTCTCTTGGCGAGTTACAGGATGCCAGGTGGTCTGGGAGAGAGAAACACCCCCCCCTTTTCCCTCTAGGTTGGCAGTTGTTCTGTCCCCCACAGGGCTCAAAGCCGGGCCCACACCAGGCTCTTCCTGCAGATTTATCGCCAGTGGCTTGGGCTGCTGCAGTCTGGTCTCACTTCATTCCAAAGCTGGTGCTGAGGCTCTCGGCTGCTGGGGTCCTGAGTTGTGGGCACCCATACCCTCCATGTAGGTCCACAGTGTCCCTCTAATTTGAATGAAGTTTCCTCTGCCATTTTCTCCCTAAGTCTTCCCTGGGATTGCACTCTCCACTTTTTAAAAAAACTTATCTTCCCCTAGTCTAGAGCAGTAAGCTCACTCCTCTATTCTGCCGTCTTGAAAACTCTTTTTTTTTTTTTGACAGGCAGAGTGGTCAGTGAGAGAGAGAGACAGAGAGAAAGGTCTTCCTTTGCCGTTGGTTCACCCCCAATGGCCGCTGCAGCTGGCACGCCACGCTTATCTGAAGGCAGGAGCCAGGTGCTTCTCCTGGTCTCCCATGGGGTGCAGGGCCCAAGCACTTGGGCCATCCTCCACTGCCTTCCCTGGCCACAGCAGAGAGCTGGACTGGAAGAGGAGCAACCGGGACAGAATCTGGCACCCCGACTGGGACTAGAACCTGGGGTGCTGGCGCCGCAGGTAGAGGATTAGCCTATTGAGCCATAACGCCGGCCCTCCAATAATCTTTTAATTGAATCTTTTGGTTCCCCTATGTGTAGGATCATGTCATCATCTCCCTTTCTCATTTGCATCTATTTCTTCTTCTTGTCTAATGGCCTGGCTAAAACTTCCAGAACTATATTGAATAGTAATGATGAGAGTGGGCATCCTTGTATGGTTTCAGATCTCAGCATCAATACGATGCTGGCTGTGTGTTTGTCATATATTGCCTTGGTTGTGTTGAGGTATGTTCATTTTATTTGCAATTTGCTTATTTTTTTGATCATGAAAGGATGTTGTATTTTATCAAATGCTTTCTCTGCATCTATTGACATAATTATAAGGTTATTATTCTTCAGTTTGTTAATGTGATGTATCATGTTTATTGATTTGTATATGTTGAACCATCCTTGCATCCCAGGGATAATTCCCATTTTGTCTGGGTGAATGATCCTTCTGATATGTTGTTGCATTCAACTAGCTAGAATTTTGTTGAGGATTTTTGCATCTGTGTTCATTAAGGATATGGGTCTGTAGTTCTTCTTTGTTGTATCTTTTTTTTTTTTTAAATATTTATCCATTCATTTGAGAGGCAGAGCTACAGAGAGGGAGAGATAGAGAGAAGTCTTCCATCCACTGGTCCACTCCCCAAATGTCTGGGCAGATCCAAAGCCAGGACCTGGACAGATCCAAAGTCAGGAGCCAGGAGTCTCCCCCAGGTCTTCCACGTGCAGGGGCCCAAGCACCTGGATCATCTTCCACTGCCTTCCCAGGCCATTAGCAGGGAGCTAGATCAAAAGTGGAGTGGCTGGTACTCAAATGGGCACCTATATGAGATTCCAGCGCCACAGGCAAAGGCTTGACCTGTGTCCCACAGTGATGGCCCTTTCTTTGTTGTAGCTTTTCCTGGATTTAGAATTAAGGTGATACTGGCCTCACAGAAGGAGTTTGGGAGGATTCCTTCCCTTTCAGTTGTTTTGAATAGTTCAAAAGAATTGGGATTAGTTCTTCTTTAAAGGTGTGTTAAAATTCCACAGTGGGCTGATGCCGTGGCTCAGTAGGCTAATCCTCCGCCTTGCAGCGCTGGCACACCCGGTTCTAGTCCCGGTCAGGGCGCCGGATTCTGTCCCAGTTGCCCCTCTTCCAGGCCAGCTCTCTGCTGTGGCCAGGGAGTGCAGTGGAGGATGGCCCAAATCCTTGGGCCCTGCACCCCATGGGAGACCAGGAGAAGCACCTGGCTCCTGCCATTGGATCAGCGCGGTGCGCCGGCCGCAGCGCGCTGGCTGCGGCAGCCATTGGAGGGTGAACCAACGGCAAAGGAAGACCTTTTTCTCTGTCTCTCTCTCTCACTGTCCACTCTGCCTGTCAAAAGAAAAAAAAAATTCCACAGTGAAGTCATCTGGTCCTGGGCTTTTTTTTTTTTTTTTTGTTAGCAGGGTCCTGCCTTTCAAATAAATAAATAAATCTTTAAAAAAAATAAATAAGGGGCCCACACTGTGGCATAGAAGTTAAACCTCCGCCTGCAGTGTCAGCATTCCATATGGACGCCAGTTCAAGTCCTGGCTGCTCCACTTCTGATCTAGCTCCCTGCTAATGCACCTGAAAAAACAGTGCAAAATGGCCCAAGTGCTTGGGCCTCTGCACCCATGTGGGAGACCTGGAAGAAACTCCTGGCTCCTGCCTTCAGCCTGGCCCAGTCCCAACCATTGCAGCTTTCTGGGGAAGTGAACCAGCAGATGGAAGACCTCTCTCTTTCTCTCTCCTCTCTCTGTATCTCTGCCTTTCAAATAAATCTTTTTTAAAAAAAGCTATGTGCAACTGCTACCAAAGGACTCTATTAAAAAAATAAAACTATTGATTTGTAGCATACAAGTATATTTTCCTTTAAAAACTATACTGAGGTTTAATTTTCATATCATAAAATATCTTCATTCTAAGTGTGCATTTTAGAAATCTTTAACCTGTTTCAATACTCATATTATGAACATGTGAAATAAAATCTAGAACACGCCCAGCAACCCCAGAAGATCCTTTTTGCCTCTTCTCATCAATGCCCCACCCCATCCTCAGGCACAGAAAACTTCTGGTTTGCTTTTTGTCCCTGTAGATTAGATTTGTCTTTCTACGGTTTCATCTAAATGGAATCGCCCTGTATGTTGTCCTTGTATCAGCTTCCTTTGCACAGCATAGTGTTTTGTAGATTCATCCATGCTGTTGAGTGTATCTGTATTTAGTTCCTGTTTATTTCCATTGTGCGTATACATCCTAATTTACTGAACAGTGATACGTACAGACACGTGGTTCAAAATTTTAAACGTATACAAATCCCCCCTCCCCAGCCCCATTTCCTACAATCAGTTCCTTCTCACAGGCCTTCATAACCACCAGCTTCTTGTCCTTTTACTGCGCTGAGAAACAGATGTGTATGTGGGATCTTCCTCTTGCCCCTTAGAAAATGCATCTAATTTTGTGTGTATGTGAGTATAGTCCTAGAAATGGGATTGTTGGATTCAAAGGTCCCCTGTGCATGTGATTGGGCCAATTCTGCCAGAAGGCCCTCATGTCCCTCCAACTTGAAAAAATAAAAAGCTTTAGGGGAAGACATTGTGGTGTAGCAGGTTAAGCCACTGCTTGGGACAGCTGCCCAAGCAGAACCAAATCAGAGTTCTGACTCAAGTCCCAGCTGTTCTGCACTTCTGATCCAGCTTCCTGCTAAAGCACCTAAGAAGGAAGCAGAAGACGGCCCAAGAACTTGCATTCCTGCCATCCATGTGGGAGACCCAGATGGAGTTCCTGGCTCCTGGCTTTGGCCTGACCCATCCCGGGCTATTGCAGGCATGGGAGTGAACCAACAGAAGCAACATCTCTCTCTCTCTCCCTCTCTCTCTCTCATTCTGCCTTTCAAATAAATAAATAAGTGTTAAAACAAATTTTTGCGAAAGGATTTCAAATGTAGAGAAAATTTGAAAGACTATGTTAACAAATACTTACAGAATATAGCCTTTTAAAATGTTTTCTTTTAAGTGGCTGGCGCCGCGGCTCACTAGGCTAATCCTCCGCCTTGCGGCGCCGGCACACCGGGTTCTAGTCCCGGTCGGGGTGCCGGATTCTGTCCCAGTTGCCCCTCTTCCAGGCCAGCTCTCTGCTGTGGCCAGGGAGTGCAGTGGAGGATGGCCCAAGTCCTTGGGCCCTGCACCCGCATGGGAAACCAGGAGAAGTACCTGGCTCCTGCCATCAGATCAGCGCGGTGCGCCGGCTGCAGCGCGCCAGCCGTGGCAGCCATTGGAGGGTGAACCAACGGCAAAGGAAGACCTTTCTCTCTGTTTCTATCTCTCACTGTCCACTCTGCCTGTCAAAAAAAAATGTTTTCTTTTAAGAATGTTTTATTTATTTGAAAGGCGGAGAGAGAAATAGAGACAGATATCGCCCATATACTGGTGCACTCCCTGAGTTCCCATAGTAGCTGAGGCTGGGCCAGACCAAAGCCAGGAGCTGGTAATTGAATTGTGTCTCTTCCATGGGTAAGCGGAACCCAACTGTCTGACCCATCACCGCTGCTTCCCAGGGTGCTTGTTAGTAGGCAGATACTATGGAGAGTAGAGCCAAGACTTGAACCCAGACATGCTGAGGGCCCAAGCAGCGCCTTAACATCTGCCCCACCACTGACATGTTGAAGGTAATGAAAGACATTTACACCTGCGAAGCATGAAACCAGCAAGCTGGTCCCTTTGCACACACAGGGCTTCTCAGGTTTGCATCCTGGGAACCCGCCTTCAGCCACAGTCTTGGGACCTGCTGTAGTGGCTTGCTGGGAGGTGACAGGGCCTTGACCACCCAGGCAAGGCTGGGGTTTAGGCCATTTCTGTTCAGAGCAGCTTGTCGGGCTCCTGGCCTGAGCTGGACAGGACAAGGGCCCTATCTGTGGGTGTGGATTTAAGGGGGAGGTTGGATCCTAGGAGCTGTGATGCTAGGAGGAGGAATGACCAAATTGCCACAGGTGGGAGGCATGTCTCTGTGTGTGTGTGCATGTGTGTGTGTGTGAATAAGCCATTTCCCATCTGTCACTGGTATGGGCCTTGAAATACGCCAACCTGATGCTTTTGCACCAGTGTTTTTCAAATTAATTAACTAACTAATTAATCAATTTGAAAGGGAGAGTGAGAGTAACAGAGAGAGAGAAAGGGGGAGAGACAGAGGGAGAGAGAAAGGGGAAGAGAGAGATCTTCCATTTGTTGATTTACTCCCCAAATGGTCACAATGGCTGGGGCTGGGCCTGGCTGAATTCAGGAGTCAGGAGCGTCGTCCATTAGAAGCACTTGGGCCATCTTCTGCTGCTTTCCCTGGCACATTAGCAGGGAATTGGATTGGATATGGAGCAGCCAGGACCAGAGCTGGCACCCATATGGGATGCCAGCGATGTAGGTGGCAGCATAACCTGCTATGCCACATGCCAGCCTCATGCCAATGGTTTGGTCTCTAAAAACCAAAGCGTCTAGCCCTGCCTGCCTGCAGCCTCCCCCTCCGAGCTCTCCCCTGGACCCTGCGCTCCCAGGGTGCCGCTGGTCCAGCTCCTGCCCTTTCCTAACTCCTTCTCGTCTCTGCATCCGGAAGCAGAAGCAGATGCCCACCTGCCTCTCAGCACCTGGCTTCTCCTAGCTAGCACTGGTTCATCCTGCAGGCTCAGCTTGAAGGACGCTTCCCCCAGGAAGCCTTCCCTGATCCCCACATAGGACAGATCCTCCTGCACAGTTCTGTGCATTTGCCATTTGTATTTATAGATTTCTCTAATTTGACCCTTAGTGGCTGTTTCTCCTCTTACCCCAGAAGTGTCACACGGGCAGGGATCATACCTGTTTTGTGCCTATTATACTCTGAGTCTGGCGCAGAGTAGGTGCTCAGGAAATGTTTGAGTGAACACATGAGGCATTTCAATAGCACAAGCCTGTAGGTTGTAATCAGAGCTGGAGTGAATCCTGCATCTGCCACTTGGTGACTTACCTAACCTCTCTGAACTGCAGTTTTCCCATCTGAGAAATGGGTAGAATGACACTGCCTCCCAGAAAGCTGAGAGCATTTAAAAAGTGCTGGGTACACAGCAGGTGCCTGAGCCCCAGCACCATGTTTGGTGTGAAGCCAATGGATACACTTAGGGTAGGATGTGCTCCTGGTGACCAGTGACAGCTGGCCTCACTGGGGTCAGGCTGAGCCACAGGTGGGGACTTAGCATCCCTCTGCCCTGGGAGGCAAGGGTGACGTTGGAGCTGGGAAATTGACAAGGTCATTGTGCCATTTGGAAGCTGCCCCCAAGACCTTGGGGGGAAGGCAGCCCCAGGGCACCTCCAGTGACTGCCCCCGCCCTGGAGAACAGAGGGAAGCAGGAGGCAGCCATGGGAACAGGGGAGGGCGGGGGCGCCAGGTGGTCCCAGGAAGCCGCAGGCTGGCAGGCGGGAGGGGAGCCGCTGAGAATGTCAGGGCTCTGGAGGGGATAGGGTTTCCGCCGCCTCCAGCTGCCCTGAGCCGCCTCTGCTGTTTTCCAGAGGGACCCAATTACCGCTTGCGGAGTCAGGGCCAGCGCAGATCCCGTGGAGATGGGCAGCAGGAGCCTTTTAAGCGCCTCTGACCACACACCTGTTCCTGATCATCTGGGATTTGGGGCCTGGTTTGGGGGAAAATGCGAGGATTTCTGAACACGGCCCCTGAGGTCTCCATGGAAGCTCAGGCTTTCAAAGTGTCCTTGTTAGCGCCGGCTCACTTGATCTTCTCCCGCGCCTTAGAAGTGGCCTCTGTGCAGTGATCCTGCCGTGCAGAGGGAGGGGGCGCTGGGGGACCACACTCACCTGGGGAGGGCGGGAGCCAGGCCTTCCATCTTTGCCCAGCCTCTTCCTTGTGCCACTTGATCGATCCGCCAGTCCACACATGGCATGGCCACTGCGCCCTGCCGCATCCCACCAACCTTGGACCCCTCTCTCCCGTTTCCTGCCAGAGAACAGCCCTGCCCAGCCTGCTGCCCCGGCTCTGCTTTGTCCTGGGTGCTGTGCAGGAGGTCCCTGCTTCCCCGCTGTGGACAGTACCCCACAGGAGCACAGTTTATGGTGCTGGTGCAAAATGGGGAGGGGACTAAGGGTGTTGAGCTGGGCCTGCCGGGGCATTTGGCTAGGCTAAGAGGAGAGAGGGCCCTGTGGTGGGGAGCCTGCCATGGTGCGTGTGGAGACAGAAGAAGGTGGGGGAGGGTTTCACTGGATGGAGAGGGGCCTTTTTCTGTGGACATGGAGGAAAAGCCAAAGGTTCCGTGGCTTTGAATCCGTCCACACCACGGATGTTTATGAGAACCTCCTGCATGTCAGATGCCCGCTGGCACTCGTGTCTTCTTTCGTCCTCACTCCAGCGGTGGAGGTGTGAGGCGTGAGGACACAGAGGCGTAAGTGAGCTGCTCAAGGCCAGGCTGACTCCCGCCCCCGTGCTGTGCCCACACAGAAGGCTGCTGGGGGAGGAAGGCAAGGCTTTGGTGCATGTCATGGGGGATGGGAAGGTGGGCTTTAGCAGACACCGGAGTGGGTGTGTGAGCTGGCAGGGCTGCGCTGGCTGTGCGTGGCAGGCAGCGAGGCCGATGCAGAACTTCCTGCTCATGCGCAGTAGCTCCGGCAAGGCTGAGCCGCCGTCTCACCGCCCGCCTCCCCACCTCGCTGGATTCTTCTCCAGTTGGCCCTCTCTGCAGGCCCCCTGGCTTCCCACGCTGTTCCTGCTGTCTCCCACCTGAATATCATCTTCTCCTCTCTCCCTAAGATCCTGCCAAGCGCTTCGTGGGCATTGGAAATTCCAGCTCCCCCGAAAGCTCCCCCTGACCGTTTCTACGGCTCTGGTTCTTCGTGCAAGGCACCTGGGCCCTCCGCTTTCTTTTCATAATGAATTTATTTTCATTTTACTTGAAAGGCAGAGAGACAGAGGGAGAACTTCCATGCACTGATTCACTCCCCCGATGTCAGGAACAGCCAGGGAGAGCTGCCCCAGGCCAAAGCCGGGAGCCCAGAACTCAGTCCGAGTCTTCCATGGGGGTGGCAGGGACCCAAGTACTTGAGCCATTGCTCTCAGGCTGTGCAACAGCAGGAAGCTGGATTGGAAGCCGAGCAGCCAGGACACAGACCAGGACCTCTGATACGGGATGCAGCATCCCAGCTGGGGACTTAACCCCCTGCTCCCATCTCCCCAGTTGGTAAGCTTGCGCGTGCAGGCTGGGCCACACCCTGCTCTCCCCACAAGCCCCACCAGTATGATGGGCAGTGCTAGGCCATTACCCAAGTGTTTACTCTGGGCTGGGCGAGGGGCCAGGCCCTCACACAGATTTCCTGATTTAGCTCTCACAGCAGTCCTAGGATGCAGCAGGGAGGCAGCGATTTCCCTTTTAAAGACAAGGAAACCGGAGACTCGGAGAGAGAGCGGCTGAGCCCCGAGGCTGAGGCTGTGCTGCTGGGGGCCCTCAGGCACCGAGGGGGGCCGGGCCTCGGGTCTGCTGGGGCCTCCGACAAGGCCCTGAGCGCAGGTGCTCACGGGAAGGCCTGGTGTGCCGGCTGGCCCCTTCCCTTTGCCGCAGCCGCTCCTGGTTTCCTGCCGGCTCTCTCGTGTGCTGGAGCTCCTGTAAACCCAGCCCGGCCTTAAGCTGATCCCACTGGGCAGGTGAGCCGGGGGCCACAGTTTGAGGCGGTTCCCCGCTTCTGGGGTTGAAATGAGGCAGCCCGGGGTGACATGGAGAGTCTGGGTCTTCTTCACTAGGTCCAGCTGTGCCGGGGGCACCGAGGCCGGGTGGCCCGTGCTCCTGCGCAGGTGCGGTCAGGCAGGCGGCAGAGCGGGGCGCGCAGCCCGGGGCAGCTCCTGAGAGGGCGTCCCTGTAGGCCCCAGGCTCCTCCAGGCCATGGCTCTGCCGGGGAAGCCGGGGATTAGGGGCCTAATTCCTCGGAGAATCCTGTTTTTCTTAGCCTCACACAGATTGCTTTTGAGGAAAAGGCCCTCATCTAATTAACCTGAGTCAACAGCTCCTTTTGTTTGGACACGTGACGTTTTGAAGGGGGCCGCGCTGGTGGGTTTTCCTACAGCTTCTCCGGGCTGCCCCTTCAGATGGCATCAGGAGAGGTGGGCACTGCAGGCCGCCCCGGCCAGACAGGGCTTCAGCCGAGCCGGAAGGGAGCCCGCAGGCCTGCTAACCGGCCGGGAACTGCTGGCTCAGGTTTCATAACAACCAGGTGACCCACCGAGGGTCCACATAGGCAGCTTCCTCTCTCGGTGGTGTTTCTGAACCAAAATAAAGAGGGGATTAGGGGCCTTTGGGCCCAAACTCCTCCCATTCCCCCGCAGTCATCAAGAAACATCTACAAGGGGCTTTTGATGGTGACAGACCCTTTACTGCATCTGGAGGTCCTGGGGCTTTTCAAGAAAAAGAAAGTGATAATGGTTAGCATTTACTGTATTCACCGCGCTGAGAACATTGTGTTATGTCACACACACATGCACGCACACACGCCCCTCCCCCCAGCCTTGTTGGCTCCGGTGAAAGTGGAAGACCCCTCCCCTCTCCTACATTCGATCTCCTCCTCGCCCTCTTCCTTCTCCCCCAACTTTGGTGTTCCAGAGTGTCGCTCCCCGTCTTCGTGGAGGAACGACACAGGACCCTGCGCTGTTCTTTTGTCTGCTCGGCCCTCCCCGGGTTTGCTGCTGGTTCTTCCCAGGTTGGCTGCCATCCTTCCACCTCCGTGGAAGGGCGGTTCCCCCTGCCAGATTCCCCACTTCCGCGGGGGAGCGGCACACCTCCGGCCGGCTCTCTCGGGGGCTGCACAGGTGTTCCCCTTAGATGTTCCTGGTGCATGGTGTCTCTCTCCTCCTTTATAGTCCTCTTCCACCAATCCCAACTCTGCTACCCACACGCCAAGTACGCTGCTCTCCTCCAATCAGGAGTAGGTCCTACAGTTTATTGGTTGAACTGGAGGCAGCTGCGTAGAAGCTGTTTCTCCCTTCTCAGCGCCATATTGTGGGAAAGCAGATGCATAGAATAAGTCTTAATTCCAGTAACTTAGTCTAGTCCGAGTTGCTCCCCACACAGAGGCTCTCCTGGGCACTTACGTACGTACGCATCGTGGATTATTTCTAACCCTGAAAACATCCTCAAGGAAAGTGTTAATATCCTCCAGTCTACAGATGAGACTATTAAAGCAAAGAGAAGCTAAGTAAGTTATCCAGGGTCACACAGCCAGGAAGGAGCAGAGCTGGGCTTGAAATCCAGGCCTTGGGGACTGCAGAGGCCGGGGGTGATGCCTGTCCAGGCGGCCCCAGCCTGCCTCTTGTCCGTTCTACACTCTGGTCTTAGTGAACCATAGTGTGCTTCTTACCCGGGGGCCTCCTTTTTGGCCCCTTTCTGTCCATGCTTATTTTTGCCAAATGGGCAAGGTGTTATATTTGGGCCACAGGAAGTCACTCCGCGCCACTGCCTCTCACATCTGCCTGCCTCCTACCCAAACTGATGGCCAAGCTGCTTTCCTGGGACCACTTTCTACTTTGTGCATCCCAGAGCCAGCAAGGGTGCTGGCGGCACCATTCCCCCAGAATGCCTGTCTAGCCCTCCAAGACCTTTGGGGCCGAATGTGTGTCCCTTCTTGGCCAATTATAACATTGTCATGGACAGTAGCCGTCCAACACAGGGTTTTGGGGACACCTGTCATGCATGGAAGGCAGCTGATTACTGCTACTCCTGCCTAGGGGATAAATCCTCTTTATAGTGGGGGTTCTTAGCCAGGACCTGTGTGTGTGTGTGTAAGATACTAAATTAGCTCCTACAATTGTTAGAGGCTGCAGGAGCGGAGGCCTCGGTAGAGCGGAGGAGTCAGACGCGGCAGGACGGACTGAAAAAACAAATTCCAGCGCCGGGCCTGGAAGCTTCTTAAAAAGGTAATGGGACCTTTTTTCCTGTTGAACTTTCAAACCTTCTGGCCCTGTGCTTTCTGCTCTGGAGTTTATCAGGGCCACCAGGGGCCAGGAGTGCAACACGACTAAAGTTACTGGGCCAAAGCTGGAGGCAGGTCAGCGCGCCGCAGGGGCGTCCCCAGGGCCTGCAGGCAGCCACTGCCACCAAGAACTTCTAAGGCCAAGAAAGGGAAGCCTCCAAACCAAACATCCCTGGCCGGTCCCAGGCAAATGTGTTCCTCATCAAGGCAGATACAAACAAAGTTTATTAAAAAGCCTTCTAAAGGGACATTCCACGTCGCCAGCAGGCCGCCTCGAGGTGACCGTCCACCTCTGTGGACCCTCATTCCAGCCGCGTTGGGGCTTTTCAAACACCGCGTCACCAGTGTGTCCAGGAAGGAAAATAAACAGGCAGCTCGGGGGGACCCGACCCTCGGCGCGAGCCTGCCTCTCTGACACCGCGGCCGGCCGGGCAGAATGGAGTGCAGACAGGGCAGTGAGGCCTCTCGGCCTGTGGGGGTCGGAGCCCCCCTTCTTGTGCCCTAATGGCAGCCCACCAGGCAGAGGAAGGGCCCCCGCGGTTGCAGAAATGGCAGCTTGGAGCAGTGGAATGAGCTGTGGATGGCGAGAGTCACAGGCCTTTTGCACTCTGGGAGGAGGGGAGGACTCTGCCTCCCAAGCCCTGGAATTGTGGTTTTCCCAATCGCTGGGTGTAGGGCGGGGGGTCTTGGGGCCTGGCTCACGTCCTTGTAGCGTGTGGAGCACCCTCCACCACCCTAAGATCCTGTGATTTGAAAAGCATCTGTGTATACGAGCAGATGGATAAGTAAGCTGTGAACCAGCACTACAGGGGCAGGAAGAGCTGTGTCTCTAGGGTCGGACAGGCCCAGGGGGCCACTGCCTCTGTGTGCCGGGGGCTGCTTCATGGCCTAACCTAGGGCTGCATCAGGAGGGGTCATGGTTTCGGGCTCAAGCCAGTGATCTGAGCATCTGTATTGAAGTCTTGCATTTTCTAAAATGTTATTTATTTATTTGAAAGGGAGAGAGAGAGAGAGAGGGAGAAAGAGAGAGATGGAGAGAGAAAGAGAAATATAGATCTTCCATCTGCTGGTTCATTCCTCAAATGGCTGCAACAGCCAGGACTGGGCCATGCTGAAGCCAGGAGCCAGGAACTCCATCCAGACCTCCCACGTGAGTGACAGGGGCCCATGGACTGGAGCCTTCATCCACTGACTTCCTGGATGTGTGTTAGCAGTGAGCTGGCTGAGAAGCAGAGGCAGGACTTGAGCCCAGGCACTGCATTATGGGATGTGGGTGTTCCAGCAGCAGTGTACCCCACTGTGCTGCCTGCCTGTCTCTGAAGTCTGCATTGTTAGCAAAGGCTCTGACACAAGTCAGTGCTCAGTAAGTGGCAGCTACCATTGTTTCTATTGTTGGACATGTCCTGTGGCACTGGCCCATACAACTTTCTGGAGAGACAAAGGGAATACAGGGGAGGGGGGAGGGAGAAGAGAGGAGATCAGCAGGAAGTAGGAACTTTGCTGCTGATAGAACCTAGCGACCACGGTACTGTTGAGGGCCAGTACTGCGTGTGCAGATCATGCCCAGGTCCTCCCTGTGACAGTGCCACACCGCACACACTGCAGGGTTACCACATTCCTTTCTCACAGGGAAGGAAATGGAAGTTGCCCACGTCCCAGGGCTGTCAGATGCCAAAGTTGCCCAAGCCTGGACTCTGCCACTAAGGGTCACAGATTGTCAACTCCAAGACAAGGGGTAAGGAGTGCCCTCCTCCTAAGACAAAGATGGGTTGTGCTCTCTCTCCCGGCCCTCCACCCACAACCGTACACAAATGTCTTCTATCTGCTGGCTTGCTTCCTAATTGCCCTCCAAAGCTGGGGCTGGGCCATGCCGAAGCCAGGAGTCAGGAATTCAGTTCAGGTTTCCCAGTGGGTGACAGAGACCTGACTACTTCAGCCTCCCAGGCTGCACAGTAACAGGAAACTAGAATCAGAATAGAGCTGTGGCACTCCAATATGGGGTGCAAGCATCCCAAGTGGCCTCCCAGCCACAGATCCAAATGCCTGCCCCTGGGAGGAGCCCAGCTGGAGCTGCCAATTGCAGTGCCAGAGAAATCCCCGCTGTCTTCATGTGTGCAAAGCTAGGGAATGATCGGCTGGCTTTGTTACCCCCAGCTTTCCTGCTCCTAAGTCAGCGATTCTCGATCCTGGCTGGCCACTGGCACAGCCTGCACAGGAGCTTTGAAACATTCATGCAGCCCAGGCCACCCAGACCAACTGCATTGGCATTGCTAGGTGGGCCTGGGGTGTCAGCCTCTTGTCCAAGTCCCTGATGATTCCAAAGAGCATCCAGATCCGAGGACCCCATGGAAGGGGCACAACTAACCTTAAACTCTGCTCCCTGTCTCCGAAAGGGTGGGGTCAGGGCTGGGAGCGGAGGAGGAGGTATTTTGAGGCAGGGACTGTGCCTGAGTAAAAAGACAGTCAAAGGGGAGCGATTAAAGAATGACAAAATGGTGGGTTGTGGATACTTGGACTCAGACAGGTGCAGTGTCTGGTTTGAGGGTAAAGTGGCGGAACTCAGGATTGCATCAGTAAAGTGCTGGCAACATGGCTGGGATAGCTTGTTACTGGGAAGACACAGGGTAGCTCGGTAGCAGAGCTGCCCAAGATACAGGTCTGCACCTGCTTCTCTTCTCAATGAGCCTTGGCCACGCCCACTTGACTCCTGGGGTTCTGTCTGTGGTCCAGATCACCCTGGGAGCCTCACACTGTCACAGGCTGTGCCTCCCTTGACATCTCCACTTGGATGACTCCAGGGCACCCAGGAAGCACTCGAGCCCCGGCCTGGTCTTTCTGCAGGACCCCACATCCAGTGTCTGGCCCCAGGTATCAAGCTTGACAGTTCCCTCTCCCTCATCGCCCATGGCATCACCGGTGACTCCTGGTTCCTGTCTGTCCTGTCCTCTCCCCTCCATCTCCATTGCTACCCCTCCAGCTGATCTGCCATCATCTGTGGGATTTTGTTCTTTTTATTTTTGGGGAGTTTATTCTCGCTTCCGTGTTTAGGTGATCAGTGTCTGCACACCCAACAGCTTACACACGGGAAGGGTGGGGATGAACCTTTTTTGTATCCTCAGCATCTTACCTGGACCTCAGCAAATATTTGCTGAATCCCTGAGTGAATCAATTTTTAAAAAGTTTTATTTTATTTATTTGTTGAAAGGCAGAGTTAGAGAGAGATAGAGACAGAAAAAGAAGTCTTCCATCTGCTGGTTCACTCCCCAAATGGCTGAAACAACCAGGGTCAGACCAGGCCAAAGCCAAGAGCCTGGAGCTTCTTCTGGGTCTCCCATGTGAGTGCAGGGGCCCAAGCACTTGGGCCATCTCTGCTGCTTTCCCAGGCACATTAGCAGGGAACTGGATTGGAAGTGGAGCAGCTGGGACTCGAACTGGTGCCTGTAGGGGATGCCGGCACTGCAGGTGGCAGCTTTACCTGCTGTGCCACAATGCCTGCCCCTCCCCCCCCAAGTGAATAATTTTATTGAAGATTCTTAAATTCATGTTGGGGGCTGTTGATAAAATGCTGCATTGTGGCTTAGTGATTTCTAAGCTGAAACTGGATGATGTGCTCAGGGGCCTTGTCTGCAGAGGCCGGACCCGGGGATCCCAGGTGCTGCGAGATGACACCTGCCACCCGAGAGGGCCGGCAAGCACACACAGACGCTCAGAGCCAGCCCCGGTCAGCCCTTGCTCGCTCACTCAATAGACATTATCTTTATGTGGAGAATCAATTAGGAAATCAATCCCTCACTGTTTTCCCAATAATGCAGCTAATAAAAAGAAAAGCTATTTTGAAGGCGTCTGGTTTTCGGCCGACTGGAGGTCAGAATAGCAATTCTGTCAGCTGCCCTTTGAAAGCGCCTCCCTTGGTCACAGCAGTCCTCAGGGAAACCCGATGACTGCAGGCCCACTCTGGACATTGGCTCCTGCCCCAGGTGCCAGATCGCGTTACCTCTGGGCCAGGACATCCGTGCGTAGTCAGCACGCTCAAGCCAAGCTTGCATCATGCTGCCTCTCTCACCAGAACACAGCCTGGGCCTCCCCCATCACCTGCTCCTGTGACTTGCCAGTCACAGTGCTGCAGCTCTGTGCGTCTGGCAGAATTCTGAGCTTTTGACGTTAAGCTGCTCTTCCAGAACCTTCTCTCTGGAGAGGCTTCTCCAAGAAAACTCCCCCAGCCTCCTGGTGACAGCTCCTGCCTCCCTGGGGGATGGAAATGTCCTGGAGGGCAGGGATGTGGTTTTTCCATCTCCCACCCTCACCTATCTGAACCTCCGTGGGTGCTGTTATGGCTTCCTTGGTTGGGTCAGAGGCAGCACCGTGAAGCTCTGAGAAGTGCATTCCTGGGGTACATCACAGGTGCTAAGTGTGCTCTCTGGTCCTGGCGCTTCCTAGATGAGCACGTTGGGCAAGTTCCTTAATTCTGCTGGGCCTCATGTTCTCTCCCGTAGGACGCTGGTGATGACAGTGGTTGCGTTTTGGCATGATGCTTTGTGAGGCGCATTCAATGAAATAAAGCATGGGACACTCTTAACTCAGTGCCTGGCGATAGGAAATGTGTAGTAAGGGGCAGGTTATAGGGTAAGCTGGGGGGCGGAGGGGTCCCCTTTCTCCTGGATGGGCTGGAGAGATGCTGGCCTACCCCGGAGTCCCCTGGAGATGGCCTACCCCGGAGTCCCCTGGAGATGTGTTCTCTGGCCCCCTACACCACACTCCTTGGATCTTCTCTCTAGGAATAGAAAGCAGAGACCACTGCCCTTTACTGCCATCTTAGCAAAGCCAGGCCCAAATGTGGAGCCCACTGTCTCGCAAGTTCAGTGTTGTCAGAAGACACAGAACAGATGGCAGGGGCCCTGGCCAGCATCCCTTATTTGCACACGTATCACAGAGACCAGGAACAAAGGTTATTTTGTTTTCCCTTCTACTAACCCTTTTTATTAAAGTGTTTTCTTTGGGGCTCTTAATCCATCAAAGAGGGCTTTAAAAGTGGCCCCCCAGTTGTTCTGGAGCCCCCAGTGAGTAAACAGAAGCAGATGCCTCACTTTCTCAGGCAAAAATGCCCCCACGCCGCTGCGCGGACGCGCTCACCAGCCCTAAGGAGGGCGGGAAGCAGCGGCTGGCCCAGCACGCTCTGAAGAGGCTCCTGCGCACAGCCAGGCCCTGGGCCACCCGTGTGACCAGGACTGGGAGAAGTCAGGGAGGGGCCTGGCCTCCAGAGCTCTCCCGGGTTCTGGCTACTTCGTAGCCTGCCATCTTGTGGCGGCTGCTCTAAGCTGAGTGCCTGTGGGTCCCAGGGCCTCCTACCTTCTCCAAAGACATGCTCCCCAGCGCAGTATGGGTTCTGGTGCAGCTGGTGGATGGGGCTCTAGGTCTGAAGTCCACCTGCAGGGGAAGTGAGACAGACAAGGTGGTCTCGGAACGGGGCCTTCTCAGTGGGACATCGGGCCAGTGTGAGGATTAGAGATCATCGACATATTTAGCACAGGTTCTGGTAGAGAGGAGGGCTCCACAATGTGGGTTTCTTCTAGCCCCAGACCTTTGTTTGGGCAGGAAGAGATGGGAGAGGCCGGCTTTCCAGTGGCTCCTCCCACATTTTAGCCTCCTCTCCCTCCCTGGGCGGCAGCTTTGGGAGATCCTGGGTCCCTGGTGGTGCGATCCACGGCTCAGTCCATGGTCTTGCCTGCACTGGATACTGTAAAGAGCTCTGCTTGGAATTTCCAAGACTTTGGTTTTAGTCCAGTTCTAACTCTGACTCAGTTTCTCTCTCTGGGCCTCAGTTTCCCCCTTGGAAAATGAAAGGTGTGGCCATCCCCAGGACGTTGTGCACATATGCTTTCTGCATCCACGGTAGATGTGTTTAATCAATGCAGCATCTTCCTCCTGCTCGGGGAAGCAGCCGCTGCCAGCTGGTTAGGGGTCAGATGGCAGCTAGAACCTCTCGGGCATTCCCGGAACACTGTTGCCTAAGCTTCCTTCCAGCTCTGCTAGTCTAACTCTGCTACCCTAATTTTTTTTTTTTAAATATTTATTTGAAGGCAGAGAGAGGAAGACAGACAGACAGCAGACAGGGATCTTCCATTGGCTGGTTCATTCCCTAAAAGCCTGCAATGCATCAGGCTGAAGCCAGGAGCCAGGAACTCAATCCAGGTCTCCCAATGTAGATGGTTGGAACCGAAATGCTTCATCCGCTGCCTCCCAGGCTGTCCATTAGCAGGAGGCTGGAATTGGAATTGGAGCTGGGACTCAAATCCAGGCTCTCCATACGGGATGTGGGCATCCCAAGTGGTATCCCAACCACTGTGCCAGAGGACCCCCTCCCCCAGTCTTTTATGCTCCCAGGGGTAGGGCAAAAAGCATGGCAAAGGGTCTGAGTTGATTCTAGCTCTAGCCCCATCCTCTGGAAGCTGCATGACTTTGGATAAGTTGCTTACAGTCTCTGAGCTCTCTTTTCTAATTTGTAAAAAGGGAGTCCTCACATATGCTCTGACCATTGGCATTGTTGTGAAATTGCAATCACTGTCACTCCCCTGAAGGCAGGGACTGGGCTGCTGTTACTGCACCCTCTGTGCGTAGGACAGGGTGTGGTCCAGAGCTGTAGCTGAAGCACAGTAGACTATCAGACCTGTGCCAATGGAAGGCATTACAACTCGGCAAATGCATCTCCCGGTCTTTATGGAGCATCCGGCTGATCAGAGGAGCTCTTTCACTTTGCAGATTCCTGGACTCCACTCCAGAGAGCTGTCCAGGATGCCTGGGGTGGGACCCAGGGATTTCAGCAGGTTTTCCTGAGAATTCTGCAGTAGATGGTCCAGCCTCCACTCTGTGGGAAATGGGGCTCCAGAGTTGGGAGGCTCAGAGAGGAAGTTGAAGGAAATGGAGAGGCCCCAGTTTGCTGCTGGTTGTTGCCCAGGATTGCCTAGAGCTGCGTTTCAGAGTTCCCAGGGACTGCATCTGTGAATGACAGCTGCGCGTGCCCTTCTGTACCTGTCTGAGACCTGGGGCCTCAGCACACTGATGCTCTTACGTCTGTGTACGCTGGCCACCAGGAGGTCCATGTGGAAAGCAGCCAGGCCAGGGGCACCTCCGCCTTGATCCCAAGTCAAATGGGAGTGTGGTGATTGAGGTCTCGAGTGCTGGGCGTCCCAACCATCCTGTGTGGGCTCTGTGCCGCTCTCCCCTCGCCACTTGCGGACCCCCAGACCTGTCTGGGACCTTGGTGTGTGCATGTGTGTGTGTGCGTGTGTGTGAGAGAAAGAGAAAGAGAAAGAGAAAGAGAAAGAGAAAGAGAAAGAGAAAGAGAAAGAGAGAGAGAGAGAGAGAGAGAGAGAGAGAGAGAGAGAGATATGTTTAATGATTTTGGCTGGCTACCTGGTTCCCAAGACAACAGAGAAGAGAGTGAAAACAAATGTTGGGTGTGGGTTTTTCTGAGCACGTGGCTGGACTTAGAGCTCTCTGCAGACACCCGTGCCCTGCCTGGAGACTGAACTGCTTGCTCCTTGTGTTTCAGCCTGTGGGATACAGCTGGCATGTAGATGACTCCCAGAGGCATTTGTGGATGATCTGACTTTGCCTCGCAGTTAGCATCGTTGTCATCATCCTCATCCTCATCATTCAGGCTGTGTCTGAATCGCAGAGAGATTTTGACTTCCCATTAAAAATTCAAAATACACCCAAATTGAAGAGGTTTTGGTTCTTTTTCTTGCCTCCTGGGGACTATTTGCAGTCAGCAAGTCAGCAAGTTTTGTTCATTTCATGGGCTTCTTTTTTTTTTTTTTTTAAAGATTTGTTTATTTATTTGAGAGGCAGAGATACAGAGAGAGAAGAAGAGAGAGAAAGAGAGAGAGAAGAAGAGAGAGAGAGAGAGAGAAGAAGAGAGATATCTTTCATCTGCTGGTTCACTCCCCAAATGGCCACAATGACTGGGACAGGAGCCAGGAGCTTCTTCTGGATCTCTCACACGGGAGTTGGGTGCAGGGGCCCAACCACTTGGGCCATCTTCCACTGCTTTCCCAATTGCAGTAGCAGGGAGCTGGGTTGGAAATGGACTTGAACCAGTGCCCATATTGGATGCCGACACTGCAGGTGCAGACTTAACCTTTTGCACCTCAGCACCGACTCCTCATGGGCTTCTTATTAGCATTCGATGCATTGACAGATGAGTTATTCTTGAAATAGTGCTGGAAGGGCTCCTGAAATGATGTTCATCCCTGACTGCTCCCGCAGCTGGGCCGATCCTGTCAGCGTAAATCCAGCTGAGTGATCACTCACCAGTGCTCGCTCCGCCCTCTTGTGTTCAGTGCCCGGACAGCTGCACTCTTATATTTACAGAGGGGAGACTTGTGTGTCTTCTGTCCCCCGGGGTTGGAGGCCATGCTGGCCTCCCCTGCCTTCAGGAACAGGGCTGCATGGGCACGGCCTCATTTTACCCTGGGATCAGAATTCCGGAAACCAGCGAGTGCCCATGAAGTCATGGCATGGCCATGGCAGGAGCTGCCTGAGTGTTCTGTGGTGCCTTCGCCCCACTCAGCTCCTCAGCGGGCTTTGCTCCAGGGAATCTTCCATCTGCTTCCTTCCAGTTTGCTGCACCAAATCCATCAGGCCCTAGAGATGAGCAAGACACAGTTAAATCATATGAAATACAGGAGTAGGGATAGCCTGTGCCCAATCCTAGGGTACCCGTGATCCAGAGAGCTTAGGTGGCTATGCAGCTGCCTCCCGGAGAGGTAAGAGTTAGCTGGCCCTCTCTCCAGTGGGACCCAGAACCCCCTCCTGTGCCATCCCTGATCTAAGACCCAGCCTTGTGTGACTCTCAGGGGCCTCATGGCTTGGGCTCCCTGCTGCCCTGGCTCTGCAGCCGGTGTCACAAGTGAAAGCAGATGGCCAGGCTGGGCAGCGAGAGAGACCCACAGAAAGCCCAGGGAAAACTGAGCCCCCGGTCCCACCCACTGCCCCGACTGCTTCTGAATCAGCTCAGCCCTGAACAAACCCCCGAATTCCTTTTATCTCCCAATCACCAAGAACCTGATCCTTTATTTAGTCCTGAAACTCGGAAACTAATCTTTTATTTATCTCTACTGTAATCCCACTTCAAGCTGTGCTTGGAGCACACCACTTGGGAACAGTCCTCTAGGATTTCAGAAGGACCCTCGGTCCGGGAAGCACTTAGCAGGGAAAGTAAAACCAGGCCTGGGATGTTTTGGTTCCATGTGCGAACTGGAGGAAGAATGCAGCTCATCTTGGCTCGTGTGATGGGGAAGGAGCCACAGGCAAGCCCCCAATCACCAGACCGCAGTGGAGGGTGGGCGAAGGGGGCTGGCATGGCAAGCGGTTAAAACAATTTCCCAGGCTTCCTGGAACACAGGTTTGGCCCCCGAGCCAGGGCAAAGAATCCTTAACACATTACTCGGAGGGTGCTGATCAGCTGCAGGTGGCCTGGGTTCACCTCCTCTGGTGGATCTGGGCCATACTGCGTGGCCAGTGTGGCAGGTAGGCAGCAGCCACCCCTGCCCAGGCTGCCCATCCTCAACAGGCCTGCCTCCCCCCAGGGCCCTGAGGGACTCCCTTGCCTCTGGACGTCTTCCAGAATGCCACCTCCGTCCCCCGTCACTCATGCTTGTGTTCAACAAGCACTTCCCACGTGTCTACGATGGACCAGGCCCAGAGCAGCTGCTCACCCTGCCCTCACAGGACACACAGCGACCAGACACCAAATAAAGAGCCATTATCACACTGTTTAGACATCAGAGGACATTATCACACGGCTTAGGAGTTAGAATGGGCCGTATTACCTTCACAGCACTCTGTGAGGCTTGCATTGTGCCCACTTTATAGATGAAAAAAGAGAATCTTGGAGGGATCCAGAAAATTGCCCATCAGGACCAGCACAGCCTGGACCACAAGTGTTTTTCCTCTTGCACCTAAGGCAGCTCACAGACTCAACCCAAGTGATGCTGGGAGGAGCGGTGGGGCCACGGTGGGGCTTTGGGAGAGCATCAGGAGGGCTGCAGCTGGAGCCAGCAGTCAGGCCCTCAGCCCACCACTGGAGCTTGATCAGCCACCAGCAGGGTGCAGGGTGAGTGGCTGGGGACCGCCCACAGATCCCTCCTTGCTCTGGCCTTTTGGCTTTCTGTGCCTGCCTCCAAGCCTTAACTCCTGATGAAGCCTTGGGACACCTGGCACATACTCGGGGTGCCACACTAAGAACCTGCTTCTGGCCCAGCCCCAGAACCAACCAGCTGGCCTATCTCCCGCCCAAGCCCCTTCTGGGGAGTCGGCTGCCCAGTCTTGATCCTTCTCTTCACCAACTCCCTCTCTTGTGTGCTCACCCATCCTCTGGTTCACTCTCTGTGGCAGCCCAATTCTGTGGGTATTTCCCAGCACCTGCTGGCCCCACGGGGGCTGCAGCTTGCTCTGTTCCTGCACTCGCTCTCTGCACCAACATTTTCTCAGCCAGGACCAGGCTTTGCTGTGGGCAGCGGCTGGGTTGTAAAGGGAACACTGGAAGAGGTCCAGTGGGGTGGGGTCAGGGAAGGCTTCCTGGAGGTGGTGACAACCTGGGAGAGTCCCAGGGCTGAGTACGAGTTAGCTGTGACCATTGCCCTCTGTCCACTTGTACCCACATCACTCTTTCCCACGTGTGGCCCACCCTCACTCTGGCCTGCCATGGGTGTTTATGGGCTTCGGCTTCAAGAGGCACAGCTGGGACAGCTCTTGGAAGTCCTCTAGTCCACTGCGTGTCCATTTGACAGATGGTGATAATGAGGTCCTGGGGGAGGAGGGGGATTTGCCTAGAGACCCGCAACTCAGGGACACAAGATAGCTAGCTACTTATGTTCTAGAGTCTGTGCCTAGGGCTTGCTCCTTCCCTGCCCAAAAATGCTTCTTGAAAGCTTATACCAGCTCTGTCCTCTGAGTGGTGCTCTGGAGCCCTCCTTCCTGCATTGCCTGCTGATCTCCCCAGCAGGACAGCCTGGCTGGGCTGTGTGCTGGGGTCCCCTGGGCACTGTCTCCCGGGAGGGCCCTTCTGGGCTGCTGTCCTTTTAGTGCTTCTCTGGATAGTGTTTCTGGAGCATGCTGTGGGTGGCTTGCGGAGCACAGAACTGTATCACCTGCAGCTGCGAAGGCTGGCAAAGGTAAGATCCGGGTGCCGGCGGTTTCTGTGTGTGGCCTTGTTCCGTAGATGGTGCCTCCTCACTGCTCCCTTGCTGGCGGCAGGGGCGAGGCAGCTCCCTGGGCCTCATTCATTAGGGTGCTGCATGAGCCAGCTTTTCAGCGCTGCAGCATTCCTGATGCCAGCTAGCTTATAAAGGAAAATGTTGATGTTTGCTCATGGTTTTGGAGGCTTACTTTCTTCTTTTAAGATTTAGCATTTTTATGGCCAGCACCGCTGCTCTATAGGCTAATCCTCCACCTAGCTGCGCCGGCACACCGGGTTCTAGTCCCGGTCAGGGCGCCGGATTCTGTCCCGGTTGCCCCTCTTCCGGGCCAGCTCTCTGCTGTGGCCATGAAGTGCAGTGGAGGATGGCCCAAGTGCTTGGGCCCTGCACCCGCATGGGAGACCAGGAGAAGCACCTGGCTCCTGCCTTCGGATCAGCACGGTGCACTGGCCGCAGCACGCCAGCCGTGGCGGCCATTGGAGGGTGAACCAACGGCAAAAGGAAGACCTTTCTCTCTGTCTCTCTCTCTCACTATCCACTCTGCCTGTCAAAAAAAAAAAAAAAAGATTTAGCATTTTTTGTTTATTTGAGAGACAGAGACAGAGAGATAGGGAGAGACAGAGAGATATTCCATCCACTGGTTCACTCCCCAAATGGCTGCAATGACTGGGGTTGGGCCAGGACAAAGCCAAGAGCCAGGAGCTTCATCCAAGTCTCTCATGTGGGTGCAGGGGCCCGAGCACTTGGACCATCCTCCACTACTTTCCCAGGTACATTAGCAGGGACCTGGGTGAGAAGTGGAGCAGCTAGGAATTGAACCGGTGTCCACATGGGATGCTGGCACTGCAGCTTGCAGCAAAACCCGCTGTGCCACAGTGCCAGCCCCTTGAAGGTTTACTTTATTTTTTTTCTTTTTAAAGATTTATTTGATTTATTTGAAAAACAGAGTTACAGAGAGGCAGAGGCAGAGAGAGAAAGATCTTCCATCCACTGGGTCACTCCCCAGATGGCTGCAACGGCCGGAGCTGAGCCGATCCAAAGCCAGGAGCCAGGAGCTTCTTTCAGGTCTCCCACATGGGTGCAGGGGCCCAAGGACTTGGGCCATCTTCTACTGCCCTCCCAGGCCATAGCAGAGAGCTAGATGGGAAGTGGAGCAGCTGAGACTAGAACCAGTGCCCATATGGGATGCCGGCATTTCAGGTCTGGCTGCTAAATTATCTACTTGTTGTTTGATAAAAGTCATCAGCTTATTGAAAAGACAAGGACCTACAGATAGTATAACAAGCAAACCAACAATGGGGCCTAAAAGCGGTAGCAAATAGGGAAGCAGTCCATTCCATCCCGTCCCAAAGGGATTTTCAGCCATGGCACGTCGACGACGCTCTAGATCTTCTTGAAGTGTCTTGATTTTATTGCGAAGAATGCCGGACTTGTTAGCATAAAAACAGCATTTTTCCTGTAAAGCCAAACAAATACCTCCCCATTCAGCAGTAAGCAAGTCTAAGCCTCTACGATTTTGTAGAACCACTTCCGCTAGGGAATCAATTTGATCTTGAAGATCCTGGATGGTGGTAGACAGGGTTTGTACATCTTTAATAAGTTGCTGGGACAATTCTCTATATTTTTGGACCGCAATTCCTAGTCCTGTGGATCCTGTAACCATAGCTGAGGAAATTCCCAATGTGGCTAATAAAGGAATAAACTGAATAGCTCGCTTTTGTCTCCCTGCAATATAATCAAGGGAGGGGATAGGAACAGGGGTATCTCCATTGATAATCTCTATATCAGGAGAAAGTATAGCATGCATGCAACTACCGGTCCAATTCATTGGTAAAATGGTATAAGCTAAATTATTCCTACATACAAAAACAGTGGAGTGCTTTACAAAATTGTTTAAATTTAGTACTGACATACGCAGGACCATTATCTGTTTTAATTTTAACAGGTTTTCCCAGTACAGAAAAGGCTGTGATAAGATGCAAGATAACATCCTTAGCAGCTTCTCCTGTGTGGGGGGAGGCAAAGACAAAGCCACTGTAGGTATCTATAGAGACATGGAGATACTTTAGTTTGCCAAAATTTGGGAAGTGTGTGACATCCATTTGCCGCAGTTGATTAGGGAGAAGACCACTTGGATTGACTCCCAAATGCGGTACAGGTTGGCTTGTAATGCATGAGGGGCATTTTTTGACTATTTCACGAGCCTGTTCTCGTGAAATTTTACAAAACAAACGGAGAGATTGAGCATTTAAGTGATGCAACCTATGCAAGTTTTGAGCTTCCTGCACTGATCCCACAATTGTGGGGAAGGTGAGCATTGTAGCAGCATCTGTCTGGGCATTACCTTCTGAGTTTTGAGCTTCCTGCGCTGATCCCACAGTTGTGGGGAAGGTAAGCCTTGTAGCAGCATCTGCCTGGGCATTACCTTCTGAGAGTGATCCTGGTAGCCTTGTGTGTGCCCTAATATGTCCCAAATAGAAGGGCTGTTGTCTTTCTCGTATTAGCTTTTGAATTCGTATAAACAAGGGCATAGCGTTGGAAGTTGTTTTAAGAAAAAGGAGAAGTCTCAAGCAATGGAATGGAGTGAGCTACATATGCACTATCAGTATAAATATTTACAGCCTGACTGGAAAACTGTGTAAAGACTTGAAGTATGGCATACAGCTCGACCAACTGGGCCGACTGATCAGATGTTTTAAAAACATGGGAACGGTTATCTGCCACGAAGGCAGCCATTCCATTGGAGGACCCATCTGTAAACACCGTAACAGCCTTTGGAATGGGGTTATTTTTTGTATTTTTTGGGAAAATAAAGGAATAGGATTGGGCAAACTGTAACACAGGGTCATCAGGGAGGTGACTGTCAATGACTCCCATCAATCCTGACATGGCTATTCCCCAGTCATCAGAAGTTTGAAGAAGGAACTGAGTCTGCTCTTGGGTATATGGCACTACTATAACATTGGGGTCTTTTCCAAAATATTGGCGGGAAAGGAAGTGAGCCTTGATGATTATTGAAGCGACCTGAGACAAATATACTGTAATTACTTCAGATGAGGAAATGGGAAGATGAACCCAGAAAAGAGGTTGACCCTTTTTATTGGACATGAGGGACTTTTGCCAAAAAAACTCCCGTGGGTGTATGTGGTGTGGCTAAAACTACAAAAAGCAGGGGGAGAGTATAAGAAATCTGTGAAACAAACTGTTGGCTGATGGCTTGCACTACTTGGTTTAATGCGTCTCCCGCAGCAGGGGTGAGCTCGCGGGGGGAAGAGGGATCTGGGTCTCCTCGCAGAATGTCATTGAGGGGTAAAAGGACATTATTAGATATTTTTAAATAGGGCCTGAGCCATTGAATATCTCCTAGAAGTTTTTGGAAATTGTCGCTCCCCCTCTTCATGGAGGAACGACACTAAACCCTGCCTAGGCTTCATATCCGAGTCACGGCACCATTATGTCGCTCCCCGTCTTCGTGGAGGAACGACACAGGACCCTGCGCTGTTCTTTCGTCTGCTCGGCCCTCCCTGGGTTTGCTGCTGGTTCTTCCCGGGTTGGCTGCCATCCTTCCACCTCCGTGGAAGGGCGGTTCCCCCTGGCCACTTTCCCCACTTCCGCAGGGGAGTGGCACACTGCCGGCCGGCTCTCTCGGGGGCTGCACAGGTGTTCCCTTAGATGTTCCTGGTGCATGTTGTCTCTCTCCTCCTTTATAGTCCTCCTCCGCCAATCCCAACTCTGCTACCCACACGCCGAGTACGCTGCTCTCCTCCAATCAGGAGCAGGTCCTACAGTTTATTGGTTGAACTGGAGGCAGCTGTGTAGAAGCTGTTTCCCTTCTCAGCGCCATATTGTGGGAAAGCAGATGCATAGAATAAGTCTTAATTCCAGTAACTTAGTCTAGTCTGAGTTGCTCCCCACAGAAATCATTAAGGGTATGGAGGCAATCCAAGCGGAACTGGATTCGGGGCACAAAAACCAAATCCTGTTGTAATTTTAAACCTAAATAGGTAAAGGGGTCTTGTAACTGGACCTTATCAGGAGCAATTTGTAAACCAAGGGCAAGAAAGGCTTTAGAACGAGCCGCCAGTAAAATGTCATCCATATAATGCAGAATATAAATGTGAGGCCAGCGTAAAGAACCGAGTCCACTGCCTGTGCTACAAACTTTTGACAAAGGGTGGGGCTATTGGCCATTCCCTGGGGCAAGACTTTTCAATGAAATCTTTGCATTGGTCCCTGGAAATTAACACGGGGGAGGCTAAAGGCAAAATAAGGACGATCATCAGGGTGTAGAGGAATAGTGAAAAAGCAGTCTTTGAGATCTATAATTATTTTGTAATAACCATTTGGGATGGCCACGGGGGTTGGGATGCCAGGTTGGAGGACTCCCATGGGTGCCATGACCTTATTAACAGTGCACAAATCCTGTAAAGGCGCCATTTACCAGATTTTTTCTTTATGACAAAAATGGGCGTATTCCAGGGAGAATTGGAAGGCTCTAGGTGTCCAGCCGCGAGCTGCTCCTGTACAAACGCTGTAGCGGCATTTAGCTTTTCTTGAGTAAGTGGCCACTGATCCACCCAAACAGGAGTTTGAGTATTCCATGTGATTTTATCTGCATGGGGTACAGGAAGGCCAGTGGCCGTTACTAAAAATCCAAATATCCGAGCCCATGTCTATCTGTTTTAGAGGGGGCTGTAATAGGTTAAGTTATGCCCTGTCTCATTTTTCCAAGTCCTGTGCCAGGCACATAATCCATGTGCAGCATTTGTTGTGTGACCACAGCATTAGGGCTGTACAGGATAGCTTCCATTTGGGAGAGAATGTCACGTCCCCACAGGTTAACAGGGAGGCCTGGTGATACAAAAGGAGTCACACTGCCCTGATTGCCTTCCTTATCTTTCCGGTGTAATACCCTTGAGCTGACTTGGGGGTTATTGGACTGGCCTATACCTCGCAAATCGGTGAGAGATGCGGTCAGTGGCCAATGGGCAGGCCAATGATCTTGAGATATGATGGTGGCATCTGCCCCTGTGTCCAAAATGCCCTTGAAATCCTTTTCTTCAATAGTAAGGGTTAACACAGGCCTATTTTTTGTAATTGGCTGGACCCAATAAGCATCCGAGGAGCCCAAAAGGGTAATGCCTCAGGGCCTGGAAGAAATTGAGGATGTATTTCCAGTAATTAAAGGCAGAAGAACCAGTTGTGCTAGACGGGTGCCCTGTGCAACGACAGCTACTCCATTGATAGCGGCTGCCAGAATTTTTATCTCCCCGGTAAAGTCACCGTCAATAAGCACAGGTACCCGAAGGCAAGGGGCCCGCACCCCTGTAGGGATAATTTGTGGGCCCTGGGTGGAATCTAATATTGTATGGGAGGCGGCACAGAGGTCCAGTCCTGCATTACCTGGGGTTGCTCGTTGGAGGGAAGCGATTGTTGAGGTAGTTGCTGAGCCTGAGGCTGGGAGGGGACAAACCCTACTGCCCCAGGGTTTGTCCTTTGAGAAACCAGGGCCAGGGGCTGGCCCCTCTGGGAGTTTCCCTGCCCTCGAGGAGGGAGGGGTTGGCCTGAAGAATTAGTCTTTGATCTGCATTCGTTTGCCCAGTGATAACCCCTAGGACATCAGGGGCATGGGGTGGAGGGGAGCGGCCTGCCTGGAGGAGATGGAGCCGCGCCTTGGGCCATGGGCTTGTTTGATAAGGCGGCTGGACATTCGTGGGCAAAATGTCCAGGCTGTTTACAATTGTAGCAAGTGGAGGTCCCCTTGGAGGGATTTTGGGTCAATTTGAGTGCGGCCCCAATTGCCAAGCCCATGGCATGGGCCGATCCCTCACCAGCACAGAGCCTTACATATTCTGAAAGATCACCCTTATGTTTATGAGGCCGAAGAATATCTTTACAAGCTGGGTTGGCATTTTCAAAGGCAAGGTGCATAACAAATGCACTTCCATTTTCTCCAGGGCCAACTAGTCTCTCAGCCGCAACATTAAGGCGCGAGACAAAATCACTATAAGGCTCATCGGGCCCCTGCTGAATCTTAGCCAAAGAGATAGTGACTGCTCCCCTTTGAGGAAGCTTTCTCCAAGCCCCTAGTCCGGCAGTTTTAATTTGCGCCAGAAGTCCATCAGGGAACTGGGCTTGTGAATTGTTGGAATTATACGGGGCATCTCCCAAAAGTTTTTTGAGGGTCCAATTTTTAGATGAAGCTTTAGCAAAATTTTGTTGGGCTATTTCTTTACAAATTCGAACATAGTCAGCTCTCCACAGGACATAATCACCTCCGCTGAGAGCAGCTCTGGCGAGGAAGTCCCAATCATTAGGTGTAAGCCACCGGGCACTCTGACTTTCCAATAAGGCCTGAGAATACGGGGCGGTGGGACCATACTGGGTGCAAGCAGTTTTAAGTTTTTCAATAAATCTGAGACTAAGTTTTTTATAGGGTGGTGGCTGTCCATTGTCAGGTCCCTGATTGGGGACCTGGTCTTCCTCGTCCGACCCAGGTTCCTCACTATCTTCCCCAGAGTGGTGGGACAAATTCTCAGCCTCTTTCCCCATCAGCGGCAGGCTCAGAGCGACTTTCGGCTTGTCTCCTGGTTACAGGGAAAGCTAGAAGGGGTTGGGTTTTGGACCTGACTTTACCTTGTTTAGGGTTTGTAAGGGGCTGCTCTAAGGCAAGGTGGCGGAGCTCCCGTCGAGGGACTTTATTTCCTGAAGGAGCTGGATGTGCTCTCGTCTGTGTTGAAGTCACTGTCGCAAGGCCGACAAGTCAGGCACAGGAGGGTTAAGGGCATAGAGAGCCGGGGCACAAATGGGAAGGTGCGGGTGAGTATTGTACAGCGGGGAATTTTTAACATTTGGGGGCCAATCGAAATTATGGTAGCGCACGACCTCTTCCCCTAGAACAGCTTCCTCGTCTGGGTCTAATTTGTCTTGGATTGCAGGATATAACTGGCTCGTCCCATTGGGAGGGGCCGAAATGGGCTCCTTGATTTCATCTTTGGGGTTATCATCAGTGGAGGGTGTATCCAGAACGACAGATGGGCATTTTGATGGGGGTCGGGAGGATTGCTGTAGCGTCTCCTCACCATCCCTTACTAGGGCATCAATAGTCTATCTAGGTGACAGGTTTTTAGAATGTCATTAATCAGGTTCCAATATGAAAAAACCATAATAGGCACCTTTGCAGGGCCAAAGGTTTCATGAAAATCCTTTAAACAACTTCCAACTCTTTCCCACTTGACCTCATCAATTGTTCCTTACTTGGGGAACCAGGGACACAATTTTTCTACATACTCAAAAAATGCCTTTAGATCCTTATTTTTAACCCAAACTCCTCGTGTCTTGAGGGCCTCCTTGAGACCTGAAATGAACATTTCCCGTGATAATGCCTGTCCCATGGCCGTCACTTATCTTGCGCTGTCTTCACTCCACAGCATCAACCGATGCTAATGATCTCGGGTGGGCAGTTCCGAGCCGGTCGCACAATCACTTGGATCCAAGTTTTCCTCCTGGAAGGCGGCGTTCCTCCAATCTTACAGGCACTCGAACCCCAAGGGCTGCACTCGAGCCCCATGTTGGGTGCCAGTTGTCCCGTCCCGTGGGACAGCAACTGGGGCCGAGCACCTAGAAGGAGAAATGAAAGGGACAGGAGACACAAAGATGGCAGCAAGACAGGTGCCGATCAAGCTGCGACTTTATTTTTCAACCACACACTTATATATCATAGAGGCAGGGTGTTGGGCGGGGGAAGGAGGGGGAGCTTATCTTGTAGCTGCAATGCTTGTGCAAGTAGGGGAAAGGTTACAAGGTCTTAAGGCATGAGGTCACACAAGGTTGCGTTATCAGTACTATCTGGTCTGGCCTGTCTAGCCCTGTCTTTCCACCAAGAGGTCACATGCTGCATGGTCCCCGACATGCAATGGCTGGAGCTGAGCTGATCTGAAGCCTGGCACCAGAAGCATTTTCCAGGTCTCCCATGTGGCTGCAGGAACCCAAGGACTTGGGCCATCTTTCACTGCCTTCTGAGGCGTATTAGCATGGAGCTGTATTGGCAGTGGAGCAACCGGGACTCGAACCAGCTCCTATATGGGATGCTGGTGCTGCAGTCCAGGGTTTTAACCCACTGCACCACAGCACTGAACCCTCTTTTTTAAGATTTTTATTTATTTTATTTAAGAGGTACTGTTACAGAGAGAGGGAGAGACAGAGAAAAAGGTCTTCCATCTACTGGTTCACTTCCCAAATGGCTGCAATGGTGGGAGCTGGGCTGATCTGAAGCCAGGGGCCAGGAGCTTCTTCCAGGTCTCCCACGTGGGTGCAGTGGCCCAAGGACTTGGGCCATCTTCCACTGCTTTCCCAGGCCATGGCAGAGAGTTGGATCAGAAGAGGAGCAGCCAGGAGAAAAAACTGGTGCCCATTTGCAGATGGTGGCTTAACCTGCTGTACCACCCCAATAAATAAATATTAAAAAAAAATAGGACTAGCAATAGCTGGAATGAAACCAGGTGCTCACTGTCCATTGCTTAGCTTTCGCACATATAGTCATAGCCAGTGGTCCAGAAAGGCATGGAAACTTCTGGAATGCTGCAAAAGTCCAGAGGCCTAGGAGTGGGGGGCAGGATAGACTCATAGTCAGGGCTCTGGCAAGCTTTTGGCAAAATCAGCCTTCTCCCTCCCACTTGAGTTTGATGGGCAGATGAATGGGAGCCTGAGTGGAAGCAATCATCTCTGGGAATCTTTGCCAGTTTGATAGAAAGATGAAGAAAACTCCAATGAATGTCTGAAGATCTTTTCCAGTGAACGAGAGTGATAGCAATAGTTCAGACACTCAGGCCTGTGTATATTTGCAGACGTAGCTTCTGTCTCCACGTGGCTTCATTCGCTAGCTCTCTGAGGGGCAGGAGGACGAATGATTCCCTGGCTGGGGTTCTCTGGGCACAGATGCCAGCTACTGGACCTGCCCAGAGATGCACGCTCCCAGATAACTCCTCCAAAGAGCAGGGGAGACTGAGGCACAGACATCTTGATTGAGTCGCGTTTATGGCCTAATCTTTCTTTCTTTTTGTTTTTGGTAGGGGATTTGATTTTTATTCTGAAAACACCAAGAAGCTATTATTGTTAGCTGGAGAATGAGCTGATTTGGTTTACATTTAATATATTAGCTTTGGGGCTGGCAATGTGGTTCCACAGGTTAAGCTACCGCTTGGAGTGCTGGCTTAAGTCCCAGTTGCTCCACTTCTGATCCAGCTTCCTGCGAATTTATCTAGGGAGGTTTTGGAAGATGGCCCAAGTGCTTGCACCCCTGCACCCATGTGGGAGACCAGGAGGACATTTCTGGCTCCCAGCTTTGGCCTGGATCAGATCTGGCTGATGCAGGCCTTTGGGGAGTGAACCAGGAGATGGAAGATCTCCTTCTTTGTGTCTGCCTCTCTCTCTGCTGCTTCACCTTTCAAATCCATCAATCAACCTTAAAAATACTAGCTTTACTGATATATAGTTCATCTATATAATGTAATTCATCCTTTAAAGTATAAATTAAGTAGTTTTTTATTTAATTGCAGAACTGTGTAACTATTGCAACTATTTAATTCCAGAATATCTCCCTTACCCCCAAAGCAACCCATGCCCATTGGTGGCCATTTCCCTCCCCTCCCTTCCCCCAGTTCCCCGTAGCCTTGACTTCCTTTCTGTCTGTAGATTTACCTATTCTGGAAATTCCATAAAAATGCAGTCACGCTCTATGTGGCCTTTCATGCCTGGCTTCTTTCAGTGTGATGTTTTCAAACTTCATCAAAGTATCAGTTCTTCATTCCTTTTTATTGCTGAATAATATTCCACTGCAATATCGTATCTTGCTTATCATTCACCAACTGATGGGCATCATTTGGGTTGTTCTGCTTTGGGACTATTACAGATGCTTTTTTTTTTTTTTTTTTTTTTTTTTTGACAGGCAGAGTGGACAGTGAGAGAGAGACAGAGAGAAAGGTCTTCCTTTGCCGCTGGTTCACCCTCCAATGGCCGCCGCTGCAGCCGGCGCACCGCGCTGATCCTGGCAGGAGCCAGGAGCCAGGTGCTTTTCCTGGTCTCCCATGGGGTGCAGGGCCCAAGCACCTGGGCCATCCTCCACTGCACTCCCTGGCCATAGCAGAGAGCTGGCCTGGAAGAGGGGCAACCGGGACAGAATCCGGCGCCCCAACCGGGACTAGAACCCGGTGTGCCGGCGCCGCAAGGTGGAGGATTAGCCTATTGAGCCACGGCGCCGGCTTGGACTATTACAGATGCTTTTGTGAGCATATATTTTCATTTCTCACAGGCACATAACTAGGGATGAAATTTCTCGGTTCCCTTGTAAGTCTGTTTAACATTTTGGGACACTGCCAGACTGTGTCTAAAGTGGCTACAGTGTTCTACAACTCCATTAGCAATACATGAGAGTTCCAAATTCTCTGCACATCAGCAACACTTATTATTGATTGCCTTTTAACCTATTTTATTTTTGGTTGTCTTTTTAGTTTCAGCCATCCTGTTGGGTGTGAAGTGTTATCCTCCTGGGTGTGGGGCGGATTCACATTTCCCCAGGAGCTGATGGCACTAAGCATCTTTTTATGAGCTTATTGGTCATTTATGCATCTTTGGAGAAATGTCTTTAAAGTTTGACTTTTGTTTTGAAAGAGAGAGAGTGAAATCTTCTATCTGCTGGTTCACTTTCCAAATACCTGCAAGAGCTGGGTGGCCAGATCAAACCAGGATCCCTGAACTCAATCCAGGTCTCCTCTGTGGGTGGCAGGGACTCAAGCACTTGCTTCATCACTTGCTGGCTCCCAGGGTGCACATCAGCAGGAAGCAGGCACCGCAAAGGCTGCTGGGACTTGAGCAGAGGCATCCCCATATGGGATGTGGACATCCCAGCAGCATCTTAATTACTGCTTTAAATTCCTGTTTCTTTTTGCCCATTTTCAAGTTGGATTATTTGTTGGACTCATTTTTCCTGAAGTGTGCTGGAGTATAATTATCTGATCTGTTGGTGTGTAGAGGGACATGGTGGCAGGGTGGGGGGAGTTCTGCTTCTTTGTGGTCCAGGGGTCACCACAGGGGCAGGCAGCACCTTTCCAGCTTGCTGTGTCCCTCTGTGGCTCTCTAAGCCCAGGTCAGCTTCAGAGATCTGGGGGGTGTGCCAGGGTCACAGCTGCCCCCTCTGGTGTTCCCTGACTGGGACCTCGGTCCTCTGATGAGAACCTGGCCATCCTTAAGAATTTGTACCCTCCCTAGCTTGCCCTCCAAAGCTCAACCCATAGGGGTTTCCTTCCTCTGACCTTCTGCACACTGACATTTCCCGGGACTCGGCTCCTTTCTTCCACAGTGGGAGGCTCTTGGTGGGGAGTGTACCCCTAATCTTGGCCAGCACAGTCTGCCTTTCCCCTAGCCATGCACGGGCACCCGTTCCCTTGGGCTGTTCTCCTCATCGGGAAACTTCCTTCCTCTCTTCTTTTCTTGTCCCCCTAAATCTACCTCCAGTGTACCTCCATGGTCTTTTTTTTTTTAGATTTATTTATTTACTTGAAAGGCTGAGTTAGAAAGAGAAAGGAAGAGGGTGGGGGAGAGATCCTCCATCTGCTCATTCACTCCCCAAATGGCCACAATGACCAGGACTAGACCAGGCTGAAGCCAGGAGCCAGGAGCTTCTTCCAGGTCTTCCACGTGGATGCAGGGGCCATCTTCCACTGCTTTCCCAGGCACATTAGCATCCCAGGCACATTATCGGGGAGATGGGTCAAAAGTGGAGCAGCTAGGTCTTGAACTGGCGCCCATTTAGGATGCTGGTGCCATAGGCTATGGCTTAGCCCGCTGAGCCACAGAGCTGGCCCCACCCCATGGTCTTTCCCAACCTCCGTGGAGCACAGTGATGGCTGTGGTTGAATTGTGTGCCCCCATTGTAAGCTTGTGTGTTGAAGCCGTATGTGATAGTGTCTGCAGGTGAAGTCTTTGAGGGATGATTAGGTTGAGATGAGGTCATCAGGGTGGGGCCTTGTGATGGGATTTGTGCCCTTATAAGACTCCAGAGAGCTCTCTAACTGTCTCCTCTGCCCATGTGAGGACATGGGGCAAAGGTGCCTGTCTACCAGTCAGGGAGCGTTCTCAGAAGCCAACTGTGCTGGCACCTTGATCTTGGGCATTTTTAGCCTCCAGAGCTGTACAGATAAACTTGTGTTGTTTAAGCCATCTGCTCTATGGTATTTGGTTATGATTGCCCAGGCTGACTAATACAATGGCCCTTCCCATTACCGTCCTGAGTGAGCTTCCACAGTACACACATACAAGTAGGCTCACACATGCACAAATGTCAGTCTTTCCAGCACGTATTATCTTCAGCAACTTTTCCTATCCAGACATTATTTGTACTTAGTTGTTTCATGTTTAGTTAATAAATTTGGTTCTATTGATTGTTTGGCATGCTGCTGTCTTCAGCCTTATCCACAGCAATAATTAACAATTTTGTGGAAAAAGAGGTTTGATGTGGTTAGTTTTCCTTCTTTTTTTTTTTTTTAAAGATTTATTTATTTGAAAGTCAGAGTTTTACACAGGCAAACACACACACACACACACACACACACACACACGCAGAGAGACAGAAAGGTCTTCTATCTGCTAGTTCACTCCCCAATTGGCTGAAACAGCTGGAGCTGCACTGATCCGAAGCCAGGAGCCAGGAGCCTCTTCCATGTCTCCCATGTGGGTGCAGGGGCCCAAGGACTTGGACCATCTTCCGCTGCTTTCCCAGGCAACAGCAGAGAGCTGGATCAGAAGTGGAGCAGCCAGTTCTTGAACCAGCGCCCCTATGGGATGCCGTTGCTTCAGGCCAAGGTGTTAACCCACTGCGCCACAGCACTGGCCCCATGGTTAGTTTTCTTATATACATCAATATACGAGTATTGGGTTTGTCCCTCTAGAATCATCTTTGCCACAGCCCCAAGCCCAAGTCTCTGCTCCATACTTGGAAAGCACTGTCACCTTACTCTCTGTAACTTTATGTCCCTCTATCGAGTCTGTAGCCTCTGTGTGCTGGAAACAGGGCTTCTTCTGGTTCTTGGATTTCCTTCACTGCCCCTTGTCTTGTCCTACCTCCTATTCTCCACCCTTTTGTACCCTAGGCAGGGCTGAACATTAGCTTGGACATCACAAAGTCCTCGTTGAGTGGCAAAAAACAATCTAAATGAGGCCGGCGCCGCGTCTCACTAGGCTAATCCTCCATCTTGCGGCGCCGGCACACCGGGTTCTAGTCCCAGTCGGGGTGCCGGATTCTGTCCCGGTTGCCCCTCTTCCAGGCCAGCTCTCTGCTGTGGCCAGGGAGTGCAGTGGAGGATGGCCCAAGTCCTTGGGCCCTGCACCCCATGGGAGACCAGGATAAGTACCTGGCTCCTGCCATTGGGTCAGCGCGGTGTGCCGGCCGCAGTGCGCCAGCCACGGTGGCCATTGGAGGGTGAACCAACGGCAAAAGGAAGACCTTTCTCTCTGTCTCTCTCTCTCACTGTCCACTCTGCCTGTCAAAAAAAAAATAATAAAAAGCAATCTAAATGAAAGATCCTGGTGAACAAGACCCCAGCAGAAGGAACAGGCCATCAAGGAGGGAGGTGCCTTTCTCTGAATGGAGGAAGGAACCTCCACTGTGATATGGCCTTGACTAAACATGTTCAGAGATGGTGAACTCAAGGGGCTTCCATAGCCTAGACAGCTCACAGCAAGAGTCTCGGGTGATTGCTGATGTCATAAATAAGAGTGCCAATTGTTAAATCAACAACAGGAGTCACTGGGTACAGGCTCCCCATGTAGGATCTCTGTCCTTAATGTGTTTTACTATGAAACTTAAAAACAACACTACTAGTCGAACAATGCCCTATACCTTGTGTGGTTGTGTGAGTGCAGCCTGTTGAAATCCTTGCTTAGTATATACTAAGTTGATCTTCTGTATATGAAGGTAATTGAAAATGAAACTCGATGAAGGGTGAGATGGGAGAGGGAGTGGGAGAGGGGAGGGCCGCGGGAGGGAGGGAGGTTGGGGGGGAGCCACAACAATACAGAAGTTGCACTTTGTAAATTCACATTTATTAAATAAAAATAAATAAATAAATAAATAAACAAACAAACATGGAGAGTACTGAAAAAAAAGTCCTCGTTGAAATGATAGGCAAACCAGAAGAACCAATTTAGCAGAAGCCAGTGAGTTAACCAAAGAGAAAACCACTGTGTTTCAGCTTGAGCATCTACCTTGTTCTAAGAGAGTTTTGGATGTACAAGTTGATAAGGCAGAGTACAGTCAGCACACCCTGGCTCTTGCCAAATCCCCAAAATATCCAACAACAACAAAAAAAGGGTAACCTGTGTTGTCCAGCTCTGGACATCCATTTCTGTGAATTGGCAGGATCCAGCTGCTCTCTGAATGTCGTGTGCCAGATGTTTGCCTGCTGAGTTGCTGGAGAACTGCAGGTTTCTCAGGATCCAGATGTTTCCTTTCTCATAGAACTTGGTGCTAAAAATGATGCCTGGCAATTTTTATCCCTTCCAGTGTTGCTGGATGAGTCAGATCAAAAGTTAAGAGAAGACCTTGGGTGTCCAGGGCTGGGAAAAATTAGATCTGGTGACAGTTTGTTGGAGGGACTCAAGCTACAGAGGGTAAGTCATATCCATCACAGCGAGAGAGAGATAAAAGTGCACACTACAGTTGTCAGACACCTGGTAGGAGATTCAGGAACTCCAGTTTCCTCATTAAGGGGTGGTGATGCTGGTTTAGTGTTATACCTCGCTTGGGCACCCCAGCCCTTTACTGGAGTAAAGACCATTCAACCATGATCATCTTACCTTGAAGGTTTTCTGATTTGCCTCTTCTCAAATTATTGACATTTATTGTATTCTAAAATAATGTATCCACCAAAGCATGGCATACAAAAAGGGACACATGGCGTAACTGTTCTGGATTTATAACTGTACTCAGATTCTCTCAGCTCCATCTGCCCCTGGGTGCTGAACTCCTTCCTCCAGCTCCCCATGGGGCTGACGAAAGCCATTCAGTTCTGCATTGTTCTTTAACCTGGGGACAAACAGCCTCACATGTGGCCTCTGTGGATCTTCCTGCCACTTCCACATTCAGATGAGAAGGCACCCCCAGTAGCACGGCTGCTGTCTTCCCACAGGGCTCTCCACTGGGCCAGGTGATGCAGCTGAGAAATGTGGGGAAGTTGGCTTTCCATGGGGAAAGCGTCAACACGTGGTAGCCAGGAAGGAGTGGCAGATACATCCTTTCTCTTTTCTCCTTTTGATGATCTGCTTCAAGCCATGCTTTAAACAGCATACCTATTTGGAGTGTCCCAAGTGGTTGAGCAGGGGCACCTGCTCAGTGATCAATGACGCATCATCTCATCCTTCCAAGCCTAAAATTCCCCATTTCCTCATTTTTTGCTGTCCTGTAACTGTACCTCCTAAACAAAGCACCAAACACTTAATCCCTGTGTTAGGTTATTTCCTGGGGAATTAAGGCTGAGACAGTACTCACGTGACACCACTTTGGTCCAGCAATAAAACATGACTGGCACCTCAGAGGGTCTGGTCTCCCTTATTCTGCTTCCCAGTCACCCTTTCCTACTGCCACAAGATAATTGCTATTCTGACTTTTATTTCTCATTGTATTTTAAAGGTTTATTTATTTGAAAGCCAGAGTTATAGAAAGAGAGGACACACACACACACACACACACACAGAGACATTGAGAGAGAGAGAGGGAAAGACAGAGACAGAGACCATCCACTAGTTCACTCCCCAGATGGCCTCAATGGCTGCGGCTGTGCCAGGCTGAAGCAGGAGCCAGGGGCTTCATCCAGGTCTCTCATGTGGATGGCAGGGGCCCAAACACTTGGACCATTCAGCTACCTTTCCCAGGCCATTAGCAGGAGCTGGATTGGAAGTGGAGCAGCTGGGACAGAACTAGTGCCCATATGGGATGCCAGCACTGTAGCTGGCAGCTTTACCTGCTACGCCACAGCACCAGCCCCTCACCTGACTTTTTACTTCATAGATTATTTTTCCTATTCTAGAAATGTGTGTGAATAATATAAGATGAACTGTTTTGTGTCTGGATCTTTCTACTCAACATTTTGGAATAAATATTTTGTAGATGTATTTTGTTGCACATACATGTACAATTCTAATAAATATATACATAGAAATGGAATTATTAGATTACAGAAAGGTATATTATAGTTTTGGTAGATACTCACAGTTTTCCAAAGTGGTTGTAACAATTTAATAACCTGTAGCAGTAAATTAAGAATTTTACTTGCTTCACTTCCTTGCCAACACTTGATATTTTCAGTATATAATCCTAGCTACTTTGGAGGTATGTAGCAATATCACTGTGTGTTTTAAATTTCACTTCCCTAGTGACTAATGATGCTGAGCATATTTTCATCTAGTTATTGGCCATGTAGATCAACTCTTTGGTTAACTGGCTGTTGTCAAGTCACTTGACCCACTTGTTATATTGGATTCTTTTACTTTTTCTTACTGGTTTGTAGCTTTTTCTATATCCCTGATATGATCATTTTTTATTTTTTAAATATTTTTTTTTGAAAGGCATGTTATGGGCTGTGTTGGGCAAAAATTAATTTTCCAGACTCTTGATTTTTACTTAGAGTAGAACTCTAAGTACAGGCCCAAACACGGCATGCAGTGTGATAAATTTTATTTACAAAGTGAAAAAAATACACAGGCTCATTAGGGCTTTCTTTCAGGAAAGTGAGGCAAAGAAAGGGAATTATCATACTCTTCTCTGCTTGTCCTGAGCCCACGAGGAAGAGAGAGCGAGCTTTCACTCTTCCTAGCTTTTTATGAGCTTAGAAAAATGGAAATGTTTGCGTGGTACCACCCCAAAGCCCTGAGTAAGAAGAAGTACTTCCTGGGGAGGGGTTCCCTGACTGATAGGTAGGTGAACATGGCACCACAGAGTGAAGAAGGTTGTGGCTTCCAACTCATGAACTTAAAACTATCTAACTAAGCTTTCCCACATTAGGCAGAGTTAGAAAGAGGGAGAGGGAGAGGGAGAGGGAGAGGGAGAGGGAGAGGGAGAGGGAGAGGGAGAGGGAGAGGGAGAGGGAGAGGGAGAGGGAGAGGGAGAGGGAGGGAGGGAGGGAGAGAGAGAGGGAGGGAGAGAGAGTGAGAGAGATCTATTTGCTTGTTCACTCCCCAAATGGCTGCAATGGCTGGGGCTGGGCCAGGCGTAAGCCAGGAGCTTCATCTAGGTCTCTGACAAGGGTGACAGGCACAGAAATATCTGGCCATCTTCTGGTTTCTCAGGCACACTAGCAGGGAAGTGGATGGGAAGTGGAGTAGCTGGGACTCTAACTGGCACCCATAGGGGATGCTGGCATCACAGGTGGTGGCCTAACCCCCTGCACCACAACATTGGCTCCTGCCTATGTTATTTTTTACAGGCTTTATTTTTATATCTTTCACATTTAGATCTATAATCCATCAGAAATTGGTTTTGTGTGGGGGTAAGTATAGGTTAAGACTTTTGAGTTGATTTGTGTGTGTGTGTGTGTGTGTGTGTGTATGGTGAGAGATAAGGGTCAAGTTGTGTTCTTTTGCATGTCAGAAGTTGTCTTTTCACTATATATGAAGAAACTGGCATTTTTGTTGAAAATCAGTTGGCTACAAATGTGTGGATCTATTTCTGGGCTCTCCATTCTGTTTCATTGGTCTGTGTATCTACTGAGTGTTCCAGTACTATGCTGTTTTGATTACTAAAGCTTTGTAATATATTTTGAAGTCAAGTAGTATGATGTCTCCAGCTTTGTTCTTTTTGTTCAAGATTGCTTTGGCTCTTTGTAGTCTTTGTGGTTCTGTATAAATTTTAGCATTTTTTAAAAATTTCCATCAATAATATCCTTGACATTTTGATAGGGATTGTATTAGATTTGTCAACTGATTAGGGTAGTATAGACTTTTTTTATTTTGTTAATTTATTTGAGAGTCAGAAACACACACACACACACACACACACACACACACACAACACCTCATCCATTGGTCCGCTCCCCAGATGAGAGCTGGGAACTCAATCCGGGTCTTCCAGGTGGGTGGCCGGAATCCAATCACTTGAGCCACCAATGCTGCCTCCTAGAGTACAGACATTTTAACAGCATTAATTCTTTCAATTCATGGACATGAGGGATTTTCCCATTTTTTTGTGTACTCTTCAATTTCTTTTATCAATGTTTTATAGTTTTAATCACAGAAATCTTTCACCTCTTTGGTTAAATGTGTTCTTAGGTATTTTTTTTGGGGGGGGTAGCTATTATAAATGGGATTACTTTCTTGAAGTGTCAAAGACTTAAATGTAAAACCAAAAACAATGAAACTACTAAAAGAAAACATAGTGGAAATATTTCATGACATTGGTCTGGGCAAGGATTTGTGTGTGTGTGTGTGTAAGATTTCAAAAGCATAGCAATCCAAGTAGAAGCAGACAAATGAGATCACTTCAATAAAAAAGTTTTGCACAGCAGAGGAGACAACAGAGTGAAGAGAAAACCTACAGAACAGGAGAAAATATCTGCAAACTATACATCTGTTAAAAGTTAATATCCAAGATATATAAAGAACCCAACTTGATAGCAAAACAAAACAAAAATAATTTCATGAACATTTTAGCAAAAGAACTGAGTAAACATTTCTCAAAAGAAGGCATGTAACTGGCTAACAGGTATATGGAAAAAATAATGCTCAATATCAACCAGTAATCATTAGGGAAATGCAAACCACCATGAGGGGGCTGACCATGTGGCATAGTAGGCTAAGCCTCCATCTGCAGTGCAGCATCCCATATGGGTGCCAGTTTGTGTCCTGGCTGCTCCTCTTCTGATCCAGCTCTCTGCTTATGGCCTGGGAAAGCAATAGAAGATGGCCCAAATGCTTGGGCCCCTGCACTCATGTGGGAGACTCAGAAGAATCTCCTGTCTCCTATCTTTGGATGGGCTGAGCTCCAGCCACTGTGGCCATTTGGGGAGTGAACCAGCAGATGGAAGAACTTTCTCTCCGTCTCTCCCTATCTCTGTCTGTAACTCTTCCTCTCAAAGAAATCAATAAAATCTTAAAAAATCCACAATGAGATATATATCACTCCAGTTTGAACTGTTATTTTTTAAAAGACAAATATTGATGAGGATGTGGAGAAAATGGACCACTTATACACTGTTGGTGGGAGTATAAATTAGTACAAACAATGTGGAGGTTCCTCCAAAACCTAAAAATAGAACTATCCAGCAACCCTGTTCCTGAATATACTTCCAAGGAAAGTGAAAACAATATGTTGACTGAAGTAGTACTCACAATAGCTGTGATATGGAGTCAACCTATGTGTCCCTCGTTGGATGAATGGGTCAAGACAGTGTGGTGTATACATACAATGAGATACTCTTCGGCCATAAAAGGTTGAAATCCTGCCACCTGCAGCAACATGGATGGACCTGGAGGATACTGAGTGAAAAAAACCTGACACAGAAAGACAAATACTGCATGATCTCATTCATACCTGGAATCTACACAAGTTGATTTCATACAAGTTGAGAGTTGAAAGGTGGTTAACAGAGGCTGGGTGGTTAGGCAGATATGCAGAGAGATGTTGGTCAAAGAATGCTTAATTACAGTGAGATAAGAGGAATAGCTTTCAAGAGCTCTATATCCCAGAAGGTGACTTCAGGTAGTGTTGATATGAAAAATGTAGAGTAAGTAGATGCTATGTGTTCTTGCCACCAACATTCAGAGTGTGTGAGGTAATGGATTAATCAGTTGGCTAGATTTAACCAACCACAACATGTATATATTTTAAAACATGTTGTACAAGATGAAAACAGTTATCAGTCAATTTCACAGAAATAAAAATAAAAACCATTGTCTTTTATTTGGATAACAGTTACCCAGCACTATGTGTTGAAAAGATCCTTCTTTCCCACATGGGATTACAGTTACTTGTTGTCATAAATCAAGTGATTGCCCATGTGTGTCTGAATATAGACTTCCCATTCTAGTCTGTTGACCCATTTGTCTATTCTCTGGTGAATCCTATAATGCAGTAATATCTGCAGCACTATAATGGGCCTTAAAATCAAGTAATGTAAATATTTTGTCTTTATTCTTACTCAAAAAATACTTTGGTGATATTTTGATTTTTTCTTCTAAAATAAAGATTGAAGAATAATTTCCATATAATAAAATGCACTGGGGCCGGCGCTGTGGTGCAGTGGGTTAATGCCCTGGCTTGAAGCGCCGGTATCCCATATGGGTGCCGGTTCTAGTCCCGGCTGCTCCACTTCCAATGCAGCCCTCTGCTGTGGCCTGGGAAAGCAGTAGAAGATGGCCCAAGTCCTTGGGCCCCTGCATCTACGTGGGAAACCCAGAAGAAGCTCCTGGCTCCTGGCTTTGGATCGACACAACTCTTGCTGTTGCGGCCATCTGGGGAGTGAACCAGTGGATGGAAGACCTTTCTTTCTGTCTCTACCTCTCTCTGTAACTGTCTTTCAAATAAATAAAATAAATTAAAAAAAGAAATTTATACTGTTATTTATAAAAGCACTTATTTTCTTTTTTCCCAGCTTTTAGTGAGATAATTGTAGATTCATATGCAGCTGAAAGAAATAACACAAAAAGTTCTTTTAGCTTTTCACCTGATTTTCCTCAGTTGTGACATCTTGTATGACAATGCACAGTATCACAACCAGTGAATTGATAGGTCCTCAGATTTCATCAGTTTTTCATGTGTTCATTTGTGTGTGGTTTTAGTTCTATTCCATTTTATGACATGTGCCAGACTCTGTGGCCAGCACATAGTCAAGACACAGGATGGTTCCATCACAAGGCTCCTGTGTGATACACAGTCCATCCTTCCCACAACCCCTCAACCCTGGAAGCCACTAACCAGTTATCTCTCCCTGTAATTCTGAAATTTTTAGGATGTTATACAAATAGAATCAAACAGTATGTAATCTTTTCTGATTTTGTCTCTTAATTGGAATTCTTATACATTTAATGTAATTGTTGACTTGATTTTAAACCTACCACATCAGGGGTCAGTATTGTGACACAGCAGGTTAAGTGGTCACTTGGGATGCTGGCATCCCATATCAGAATGCCAGTTTGAGTCCTGGCTGCTCTGCTTCTGATCCAGCTCCCCACTGATGTGCCTGGAGAGGCAGCGGATGATGGCGTGAGTGCTCGGGTCCCTGCTACCCCATGGGAGACCTGGATAGAGTTCCAGGATCCTGATTTCGGCCTTGCCCAGGGCTAGCTGTGTGGGCATTTGGGGAGTGAACCAGCGGGTGAAAGATCCTCTCCCTACCTTCTCCATCACTTTGTCTTTCAAATAAAAAAATAAATCTTTAAAATGCCCACCTTATCAGCATTTATTCCCCCAGCAATTCTTTGTTCCTGTTCTATTCTGTTCAGGTCTTCATTTGTATAATTGAATATTTTTCAGAAATCCATTTTATGTCCTTTTAGTGTATCAGCTGTCCCTCTGTTTTCCCTTTTATTGACAGCTCCAGACCTTACAATGTGAACTGTAACACATTACAGTCTAAGCTCAAATAATGCTGTCATAACTACATCAGGACGCTGCTTTTTCACTCTCTGCTCTGTGTGCTCTTGGTATAATTTTTTACTTCTACATATATTGTAATCCTTATAATATGCTCTGGCTGATTTCACAAATAAATTTTCAGGAAATTAAAAGTGAGAAATTATCTTTTGTACTTTCCCACAATGTATCTTTTGTTGGTTCTTTGTGTAGCTCCAGGTTTCCGCCCAGTATTATTTTCCTTCGAACCCAAGAATTTCCTCTAGTATTTCTTGTAGTGCAGATCTGCTTGTGAAAAGTACTGTGGCATTTTTGCTGCTGGAAAGCAGTTTCTTTTGCCTTTACTTTTGAGTGACAGTTTCACTGCATTTGGAACTATAGTTTGGCAGTTTTCCCTCTCAGCATGTTTAAGATGTCTTTCTATTGTTTGCATAGTTTAGGAGAAAACTGATACATTTTGTCCTTTCCCTTGGTGAGTGAATCTTCAATCTCTGGGCTGCTTTTAAGGCTCCCTCTCCTCAGTGGTCCGCAGCAAGTTGACTATGATACGCTGTGGCAGTGGTGGTGGTAATATGGGTGTGCTCACCCTGTTTGGGGCTGTTGAACGTCCATCTGGAGCTTCACGAGCTTCTCCCAGATTGTAAGATCACCCCTTGCCGCTCCCAAGACTCCAGCTACGTGTATGCCAGACTCCCTGATAGGATCTCAGAGGTTATTTATTTCTCAGAGGTTTTTAGCTTTTGTGTTTTCCTTTGGACAGATTTGATTATAGGTCTTACATTTACTTAGTTTCTTTTCCTTTTCTTTTCTTTTTAAATAAGGATTTATTTATTTGAAAGGCAGAATTACAGAGAGACAGAGAGAGAAGAGAAAAGAAAAAAGGGAAAAAAGAGGAGAGGAGAGGAGAGGGGAGAGGAGGGGAGAGGAGGGGAGAGGAGGGGGGAGGAGGGGGGAGGAGAGGAGGGGAGGGGAGGGGAGAGGAGAGGAGAGGAGAGGAGAGGAGAGGAGAGGAGAGGAGAGATCTTCCATGTGCTGGTTCACTTCCCAAATGGCCACAACGGCAGGGCCAGGCTAAAGCCAGGAGCCTAGAACTCCATCCAGGTCTCTCATGTGTGTAGCAAGGACCCAAGCACTTGGGCCATCTTCTTTCCCGGGAGCATTAACATGGGGCTGGATTGGAAGAAGAGTAGCCAGGACTTGAACTGGCACCCATATGGGTTGCTGGCATTGCAGGTAATGGCTCAAGTCACTGTGCCACAATGCTGTTCCCTAGTTAATTTATTTTTCTTGTGCAGTATCTAATACCAACCAGCAAAGTCTTTATTTCATGTATATTATTTTTTTCATCTTTAGAAGTACTGTTAAGATCTTTTAAAATATCTTTACTTTCTTCATCAAGTTTGTTTCCTTGAAATCTTTGAGCATATTAAACATTCTATAATATCTGCATCACTTTATTTTTAAAAAGTTTTTTTAGGGCCGGCGCCGCGGCTCACTAGGCTAATCCTCTGCCTAGTGGCGCCGGCACACCGGGTTCTAGTCCCGGTCGGGGCGCCGGATTCTGTCCCGGTTGCCCCTCTTCCAGGCCAGCTCTCTGCTGTGGCCAGGGAGTGCAGTGGAGGATGGCCCAGGTGCTTGGGCCCTGCACCCCATGGGAGACCAGGAAAAGCACCTGGCTCCTGGCTCCTGCCATCGGATCAGCGCGGTGCGCCGGCCGCAGCGCGCTGGCCGTGGCGGCCATTGGAGGGTGAACCAACGGCAAAAGGAAGACCTTTCTCTCTGTCTCTCTCTCTCACTGTCCACTCCTGCCTGTCAAAAAAAAAGTTTTTTTATTTACTTGAAGAGAGAGAGAGAGAGAGAGAGAATTCTTTTATCCACTGGTTCATTCCCTAAATGGCTGCAACAGCTGAGACTGAGCCAGATTGAAGCCAGGGGCCAGGAGCTCCATCTGGATCTCTCGTGTGGGTGGCAGGGGCCCAAGTTCTTGAGCCATCCCCCTCTGCTGCCTAGCAGCTGGCCCAGAAGTGGAGTAGCTGGGACTTGAGCTGGCATACCTATGTGGGATGCAAGCGTCTCAAGTGACACCTTAACCCACTGTGCCTCAATTCCTGCCCCTCTACACCATTTGCTATGCATTCTTTTTGTTTGTTGTATTTTGACTGAAGAACAATAATTGAATATATTTAATGGGTACAATTTGTGTTTTAACGTATCTACATTGGGGAATGATTGAATCCATCAAACTAATTAATGGATCCATCGTCTGACAAACTTACTTTTTGTGATGAGAATATTTACAATCTGCTCTTGTAGCAGTTTTGAAATATACAATGTATTGCTACTTATTATAATCACAAGTCTGTGGCATAGATCACTAAAGCTTATTCTTCCTGTGTAGTTTGATCTTTGCACCTTTTGACCAGCATCTACCCTCTTCCTCTGGTCCCATGTAGCTGCCATTCTAGTCTACTTCAGGGATTCTTAAAGATTCCATCTATAGGTGAGCTCACATAGCATTTGTCTTACTTTATTTGCTTATATGGTTAGCACAATGTCCTCTCCAGGTTCAGCCTTGTAGTCACAAATGGCAGATTTCCTAATGCTGAATAGTAGTCCACTGTGCCTACCAGCTGTTTTCTTTATCCATTCATCTGATCATGGACACCCAGGTTGGTTCCATGTCTCAGCTAAGATGAACAGTGTTGCAGTGAACATGGGATTATGGATCCAAAGCTATATTCACACATATAAGAATGAAACTGAACCCTTATTTCACACCATATACAAAAATCATCTCAAAATATAGGAAAGACTTAACTATAAGAGCTAAAATTAGCAGGCTGGCATTGTGGTGCAGCAGGTTAACCTGCTACTTGCAACACCAGCATCCCATGAGTGCTGGTTGGAGTCCCAGCTGCTCCGCTTCCAATCCAGACCCCTGAATATACTCCCGGGAAAACAGCGGAGGATGGTCCAAGTCCTTAGGCCCCTTCACCCTGTTGGGAGACCTGGATGGAATTCCAGGTTCCAGGCTTCGGCCTGGCCCAGCCCCAGCTGTTGTGACCATTTGGGGAGTAAATCAGCAGATGTAAAAGCTCTCTTTCCTCTGTCTCTTCCTCCCTCTCTGAAATTCTGCCTTTCAAATAAATAAATACTTTTAAAAATGTATAAGATGTGTTTTAAAAAATACCTATAACTGTATAACTACTAGAAGAAAACAGAGAGGAACAGCTCTACAACATTGGTCTGGGCAAAGGTTTCTTAAATATCATCCCCAAGCACAGATAACACAGGCAAAAATAAAGGAAATTGCGCTAGACCAAAAAGCTTCTGTATAGCAAAGTTAACAATAAATTAAAGAGCAATCTATATATTGGGAGAAAATATGTGCAAACCATACATCTGAGAAGGGGATAAATCAAAAATATACAAGAAACTCTATCAAATATTTTTCTGCTTTTTATGGGTCACATTTTCCTGCTCGTTCATGTTTAGACTTTTTATTGTTTATTTATTTGAAAGGAAAAGTTATAGAAAGAGGGGGAGAGAGAGGGATAGAGGGAAAGAGAGATCTTCCATCCATTGATCCACTCCCCAAATGGCCCCAAAGTCCAGGCCAAAGCCAGGAGCCTGGAATTCCATCTGGGTCACCCATGTGTGTGGCAGGGGTACAAGCACTCAGGCCATCTTCTGCTGCTTTCTCCGGTGTGTAAGCAGGGAGCTGGGTTGGAAGTGGAGCAGCTGAGACTTGAAGTGGTGCCCTTATGGGATGCTGCTGTGCCGCAATGCCGGCCCCCTAGAAATTTTTAATCTGATGCTACTCATTGTGAAACTACATTATTGAGTGGTTTTGTATATTTATTTTTGATGAACAAGTTATACATATGTATTCACAAGGTACAATGTACTATTTCAAAACATATATACAGGGGCCGGCGCTGTGACATAGCAGGTAAAGCCGCCGCCTATAGTGCTGGCATCCCATATGGATAGAGTCCTGGCTGCTCCACTTCCGATCCAGCTCTCTGCTATGGCCTGGGAAAGCAGTAGAGGATGGCCCAACTCCTTGGGCCCCTGCACCCATGTGGGAGAACCAGAGGAAGCTCCTGGCTCCTGGTTTCAGATCCGCACAGCTCTGGCTAAGGAGGCCATTTGGGGAGTGAACCAGCAGATGGAAGACTCTCTTCTCTCTCTCTCTCTCTCTCTCTCTCTGCCTCTGCCTCTGCCTCTCTCTCTCTGTAACTCTGCCTTTCAAATAAATACATAAATATTAAAAAACCCACACATACATTGTATAATGATCAAATTAGAGTAATTAGCATATCTGTCATAGCCATTGCCTCAAGCATTTTTTTCTTTGTGGTGAGAACATAAGAATTTCTCTCCTAGCTATTTTGAAATATACAGTACCCTATTGTGAGCTGCAGTCACTGTACTGCTCAGTAGAACCCCAGATCACTCCTAGCTTGTTGTGTTCTCTCATATCCATTGACTAATCTCTCCCCGTCTCCCCTTCCCTGCTTCTTTCTCCAGCCTCTGTGAGCCACTGCTCTACTCTCCCTTTCTTTGGAATGGAATTTTTAAAGAGTTTTCCTATGAGTGAGATCGGCGAGTGCTTGTCTCTCTTTGCCTGGCTTGTGTCACCTGCCATAAAGACCTCAAGGTTCATCTATTTTAACTTTGCGTGTATACCATATTTTCTTCCTCACTGCATCTGTTGATAGAGACCAAAGTTGATTCCATATCTTGGCTGTTATAAATAGTGCTGCAAAAACATGGGAGTGGAGGTACCTCTTTGACAGACTGATTTTATTTCCTTTGGATGTATTCCTAGTAATGGGATTGCTGAGTCATAGGGAAGCTCTATTTTTACTTTTTAAAGGATGTTAAGCAATTTTATGGCAATAATTTTGTCAACCTATGTGAAACACAGATATTTCTTCAAAAGCACAAATTTTAAGAGACCAACATAACTCTGATATCAAAACCCAATGAGTGGGGCCAGGCATTGTGTACAGTGAGGTGGGCTGCCTTTTGCAACCCCAGTATCCCACACAGGAGTGCCAGTTCAAGCCCTGGCTCTCTGCTTCTGATACAGCCCCCTACTATCACAACTGGGAAAGCAGTGAAGGATAGCCCAAGTGCTTGGAACCCTGCACCCATGTAGGGGACCAGAATGGAGTTCCAGGCTCCTGGTTCCCGCCTTGCCCAGTCCCAGATACTGTTTTATTGATGACTATTAATTATATTAATATTATATATGGATTTGAATAATCTTCATATTATATGTTTTGGGGCTGCTGTATATGTACAAATTCAGAACTGTTATATCATTCTAGTAAATTCATTCCTAGTAATGTTCACTTCTTTTTTTTTCTTAAAGATTTATTTATTTATTTGAAAGGCAGATTTACAGAGAGGCAGAGGCAGAGAGAGAGAGGGAGAGGTCTTCCATCCTCTGGCTTACTCCCAGATGGCTGCAATGGCTGGAGCTGTGCTCATCTGAAACCAGGAGCCAGGAGCCAGGAGCTTCTTCCGGATCTACTACACAGGTGCAGGGGCCCAAGGACTTAGACCATCTTCCACTGCTTTCCCAGGCCATAGCAGAGAGCGGGATCAGAAGTGGAGCAGCCGGGACTCAAACTGGCACCCATATGGGATGCCAGCACTGCAGACACCACAGTGCCACAGCACCAGCCCCCATATTTGGGTTTAATGCTACTAATTTATTTTGTCCAATCTGTTTTCCTCCACCTCTTTTGCTTACTTTGAAGTAATTGAGTACTTATTATCCCAGTTTGTCTCTATTATTTGAAATGTCTGCACCCTGTTTCTCTTATCTAATATTACAACACTTACATTTAGGGTATCATTGTCTATCTAGAGTTAATTAAATCTTAAGTTGTTCAGTAAGTTTACCTTTCTCCTGGCCAATACAAAGATTTTTAAAACACTTTATAATCTCTTGCTTACATGATATGGTTAGTAGGAACTTTAATCCTATCTTTGTTTTTATTATTGATGTTTTACCCAATTATTGCTCACTTGGATTTACCCACACTTACACTTCTGTCTGTTTTCCTTCTCTGAACTTCTGCCTTGGGATTGCTTTCTTTGTGACTGAAGCACATCATTCAGGAGCTAGTAAAGGGCTGCTGATAGTGAATTTACTCGTTTTTCCTTACCCAAAAATGTCTTTAGTGTACCATCATAAGAAGAAAATCTATGGAGAGCAGAATTGACATTATAAATTGATAAGGAAATGATGGATTATTCCATGAGTGATACTGGGGTAATGAATTTTCATCTGAAAAAAAGTATATTCCTACTCCAAAGTATTCAGAAAAAGAAAAATCTTCTCTTGTAGTTTAAATATCTAAATTGGAAAAAATATCTCAAACTTGGGGACTATCAGAAGTGTAGGAAATATGTTTATGATTTGTCTTGTGAACAATGTCATTAAAAATTATTTATTTGGAAGGCAGAAGGGGGGCGGGGAGAGAGAGCGAGCTTCCATCTGTAGGTTCACTCCCAAATGCCTGTAATGGCCAGGCCAAAGCCAAGAGCCAGAAGCTCCATCAGGGGTTCCCATTGGGTGGCAGGGACCCAAGTGCTTGGGCCATCCTTTGCTTCTTTCCTAACTGCATTAGCAGGAAGCTGTACCCCAAGCAGAGTTGCTGGGACTAGACCCAGCATTCTGATATGGGATGCCAGCATTGTAGGTGACAATTTAACCTGCTGTGCCACAACACTGGCTCCAGGAAAGATTTCTTAAGCTGATACAAGAAGTATAAACTGTGAAGAAAATATTGTGAAATTTCACCTTATAAGAATTATAAAGTGTACAATTAAACAAGTTAAAAAATAAGTGATATACTGGAAGAAATATTTACAGGCTATATAACTAGGGATTAGTATCTTGCATGTATAAGAAAAGTCAAATAAGGAAAAATATAATGAGTCTAAAAGGAAAATGAGTCAAAAAATATAAACTGACAAGAAGGAATAGATCAATATTGTATAAAGAACCATACCTTCATTATTTGACACAATTAACTTCTTCTTGAGGGTCCTCCTGATTGGTAGGGGGACCATGTGGGTGTGGGATGGGGAAGAGGTCAGGATCGGCAGTCCATGTCGGTGAATGGCAGACAGCTTTAATTCTAGTTCTCCTTCTGCCAGCACAGGGGCTCTTCCTGTGTGTGTTTCTCCCTCCTTCCTTGCTTCTCTTTCAGCTGGTGGCTGGGTATATGGAGCAGCTTTCTTTCTTTTTCTTTTTTAAAATTTTTATTTATTTATTTGAAAGAGTTACACAAAGAGAAGGACAGGCAGAGAGAGAGAGAGAGAGAGAGGTCTTCCATCTGCTGGTTCACTCCCCAATTGTCTGCAATGGCTGGAGCTGCGCTGATCTGAAGCCAGGAGCCAGGAGTTTCTTCTGGGTCTCCCACACAGGTGCAGAGGCCCAAGGACTTGGGCCATCTTCCACTGCTTTCCCAGGCCATAGCAGAGAGCTGGATCAGAAGTGGAGCAGGTGGGTCTTGAACCAGTGTCCATACAGGATGCTGGCATTGCAAGCAGTGGCTTCACCCGCTAACCTACAGTGCCAGCCCCAGAGTGGCTTTCTTGATCTGAGCACCATTCTTCACCTTGCCTTGCCAAGATTCCTGAATAGGAAGTAAGGCAAAAACTTCTTTCTCTTGACTTTCTCCTCTGTGCATGCTAAGGATTTTGATGTGTGGAAGCTGAGAGTCATGATAGAGGGGACTGACACATGCGTAATTCTCTGCTCTGTCTTGCCTCTATTCTGCAACCCGCTCTTGGGAAAGAGTGGCCTTTTTCCTTTCCAGTTTTGCCCAGCGGAATCTCCTCAGTGCCCCCTGCACAGCAGTTTACTCCGTGTTCTCACCTCCAGACTTGGCTTTGATAGCTGAAGTTGGCTAAGAAAAGAAGATGTAATTATTCTGCCTGGAGAAAATTTGATCTTCATGATTTTTGCTAAAAAGGCAAAAGATCACTGCTTCCATCTAGACTGTAACTGGCCTCCCCACGGAAAAGATAAAAGGCAATGAACTTGACATACATGATAAGCTGAAAGATAGAAAGATTTGTAATGTATAAACATGTGTAATTTTTTTAAGAATGTTTTTCCTGGGGCTGGCATTGTGGTGCAGTAGGTTAATCCTCTGCCTGTGGTACTAGCATCCCATATGGGCAGTGGTTCTGGTTCCAGCTGCTCCTCTTCTGATCCAGCTCTCTGCTATGGCCTGGGAAAGCAGTGGAAGATGGCCCAAGTCCTTGGGCCTCTGCACCTGTGTAGGAGACTCAGAAGAAGCTCCTGGTTCCTAGCTTTAGATCAGCCCAACTCTGGCCATTATGACCATTTTGGGAGTGAACCAGTAGATGGAAAACCTTTCTGTCTATCTCTCCCTCTCATTGTCTGTAACTCTATCAATAAAATAAAAATCTTTAAAAAATTTTATTCCTCGTATACATGGAAAATTGCATTATCTTACCTGTAATTAAGAACATACAAAATTTAAGAATGGGCTATATTGGCAAACAATTTGAAGTCTGGGGGTGTGTGGTGACCTCTTGAAGCTGTTTAAACTGTGCACTTACTCTACAGAACATACAGTTTAACAGTAGTCTCCAGTAAACTGTGAGGTACAGATTATGCACCCATCAGTAGAACTTCTGGATCTATCCCTGGAGAAGCTCTTCCCCAGGTGCACAAGATGACAAGAGCAAGGATAGTTACTGTGCATTGTTTGTAATGGTAAAAAAGTCCATTAATGAATTAGTGAATAAACACAAGATGGGATATGCTTGTGACAGAAACTGAACTCTGGAAGGAATGAGCCAGATGTGTTTGTCAGCCATGATTTCAAAATTAAAGTTGGGGGAAAAGTGAACTGAAAACTGTGAAGCCAGTTGCCTGTATTAAGTTTCCACAATGCAACATAAGCGTGGCTTTCCAATATGTAAACATATGTATATGCAGCATTCACCTACAGACTGGGATGACAGCCGGTGACTTCCTATTACCATGAGACTCTGGGAATTGGGGAAGAAGCACATGGCAACATTATGTGTAGCAATAATTTCTTTCCTTTAGAGTGCATTATGAAGTAACAATGGCCAAGGCAGGCTCATGAGTGTGAAGAAATAACTTATAGCAGAGGTGTGCCCTGCAGCTGAGTGTGCCCTGGTGAGTGGCACCCTTCATCATGCCAAGCAGAGCTCATGGCCAGGCCCACAGTGCTCTGCACTCCAGGCACACCAACCTCATTGTTACCCTATGGCAGATGAGAGCATTGCACAAGCAGCTCAGGAAATGAAACAATGCCATCGCTTTTCCCTTTCTCTATTAACTATTATTTTCAGTAACATCCACATTATAATTTTAGAAACATTTGCAAAAAGTCCAGTGTATTGAGGCCAGCACCGTAGTGTAGTGGGTCAAGCTGCCACCTGCATATGGGTTCTGGTTCATGTTCCAGTTACTCCATTTCTCATCAATTCCTTGCTGATGTGCCTGTGAGAGCAATGGAGGATGGCCCAGGTCCTTGGGTCCCTGCTCTTACATGGGAGACGCAGATGAAGCTCCTGGCTTTGGCCTGGCCCAGCTCCGGTCATTGAAGCAATTTGGAGAGAGAACCAGCAGATGGAAGACCTCTCTCTCTCTCTCTCTTTCTCTGTAACTCTGCCTTTCAAATAAATAAACCTTTCAAAAAATAAAAAAGTTCATTATATTACATCTGTGTGCCATTTATTCATTTATTGACTCCATACATGTTTAGCTTGGTTGACCAGAGAAAGGTGATAAGGAAAACAAGAAGAAACAGAAAAATAAAAGCAGTGTTCAGAAGCAGCTCATAGGACGTTGGAGGAAATCATACAGGAAAATTACATGCTGGTTAGAAAGGAGGGAAAAACGGTCTGGTTGGGAGAGATATGTGTGGAGGTAAAGAAGAGGTGGATTTGAAACAAGGACACAGAGGTGACTGGAGGTGACCCAGGGGGACACGACAGCAGGTAACAGAGGCAAGCAATCGGAACACCCGCGGTGCCTAGTCTGTGGTCACTCTCCTTTGATAAAGTGCTTTCAAGAATCTGCTTTTCGTTTTGATGTCTTCACCAGCTGCTGACGAATTCTGCTAAAAAATGCATAAGGAAAAACTCCCTAAGCCCCCCCCCCCCACCCCGAAACAAACCAGACAAAACCAAACGAAACCCTCCAGCTTCAACGCTGGAGACGTCACACGCTACAGGTAGCCTTGACGTGTCCAATGGTAGTACTCGAGCTGCGTGGCAAGGGGGTGCAAGGCGGCTCCATCATTCCTGGAACAGGCATCTCCGGGCCTTGCAGGCGGGCCGAGGAGGGCGCTGCGGGCGCCCCGGGGGCTCCGGGGGCCCTGGACTGGGAGACGGAGGGAGAGGCTGGAGCGGAGAGCCGGGGAGCGGCCGCCACAGCTCCCAGTCCAGGTGGAAGGCCGAGCCGGGGCTGGAGCCCCTTGCAGCGCCCAGGCAGAGCCCCGCGGCCCAGCCGGCTGCAGGGTCCACGCGCAACGCCAGGAGCTCGGGGTCGGCGTTGTCTTCATGTTCGGAGGCCTCTGCCTGGCCGGCCATCTCCGTGGGGGCTGAGCACACCAATCCCTGCTGCTGCTGCTGCTGTACCACGACGGCCTCGGCCGCGGCGTCCAGGACAGCGGCCAGCGCCAGCTGGTTAGAATGACTCGTTCTTTGAATGTCTGTAAAAAAGCCACTTAGGCTGCTGCACACATCAGATCCAGACACGCCTGCTAAGACAGAAAGCAACAGGCCATGAGCCATGGGCTTCTGGTGCATTATTCTTCCCCAACAAGCAGCCTGCCTTTTAATAGCCCCAGTTCTCTCTGTGAGCCTCCATGAGCAGAGGTCACTTCTCAGAGTGCTAAGGGATCCGCCCGTGCCCTGCCAATCAAAATGTAGACCTGGTGTTGCACAACAGCTACTCCCATCCCGCAAACAGGCTGGCAGAGCTGCTACAGAAACTCCAAAAATGGTCCCCTACCCACAGCAGAAAAGCCAGTTTGACGAGATGGTGGGAGAAAGCCAGTGTTCCCTGCAGAGCAGGGAGCAGGACAGCAGTGGTGGAATTCACAGGTTCCCCGCAGGGTTCAGGGTCAAGGCTTCCACGGCTTCTAAGCCCTTTGAGGGTTTAGAAGAGATCCTAACATTGCTTAAGGCTACTCGTTTGCCATAACGAGCTGCTTTACCTTACATATAATATCCTCCTGTATGGGCTCCAACCATTAGAGGAGCAGCCTTGCCATGAAGTGGAAGTGCCTCTTAAAGTTCCTTTTTTTATTTTTTGTAAGATTTATTGATTTGAAAAGCAAAGTTACACAGAGGGAGAGGTGCACACACACACCCACACACACAGAAAGAGATAGAGATAAGAGGCAGAGAGAGAGAGAGAGAGAGAGGTCTTTCCTGCACTGGTTCACTCCCCACATGGCCACGATGGCTGGAGCCATGGCGATCTGAGGCTAGGAGCCAGGTGCCTCTTCTTGGTCTCCCACGTGGGTGCAGGGGCCTAAGGACTTGAGGCATCTTCTACTGCTTTCCCAGGCCATAGCAGAAAGCTATGAGCAGGAGTTCCTGACTCCTGGCCCTGGCCCTGGTTGCTGTGGTCATTTGGCGAGTGAACCAGCAGAAAGAAGATCTCTCTCTACCTTACCTCTCTCTGACATTCTGCCTTTCAAATCAATAAATATATGTATATCTATTTAATTGATTGCATTGTTTTATCAGTCGATCATTTTGTAACAGTCTTGACCTTCAGGAAAAATATATCACGAAGGGTTCACTTAAGTATTTCAAAAGCACTTTCCATCTGTGAAAAGAAATCAGTTTTCCCCGTTTACTCCTGAAACAAAATGATTTGCGTGCATTACAGGAATTTCTCGTGGGATTTGGATGCGTTGGTTTTGGGGCGGGGTGGGGTGTATCTTTGTGAGTTGAGGTTTCGTCAGAATCTTCGAAGTCCCAGGAAAGCATTCGTTCCAAAGTGAAGAAGCCATCTTCGAAATTCGATTAGCGCTCTGTCATTTCTTGTCTAAGAATCTCTCCCAGTCGCTCGCACCCTGTAGACTTGTAGAAGTCTTTCCCCGCACACTGAGCCACCAATCAGAGCCCCGGATATTGGTCGCACCCATGATTCCGCTGCGGGGCGGAGGCTCCAGGGGGCGGAGTTTGGCGTGACATTTTGCGACTTCCAACACGGTTGGTGGAGCGCTGCTGCACATCCGGATCGGTAGCAGGAAGGCCGAAGGTTCCAAGGTGCGAGGCCCGACCCCGAGGTGGGCGTTGCTCCTCCAAAGCCAGACTGCAGCCCACCCGTCCGTCCGCGGCCACCTCACCCGTCCTCCGCAGACCGCCTCACCCGTCCGTCCGCCGCAGGCCGCCTCTCCTGACCCCGGGGCCTGACAGCGCCCGCAGGCCCGCGCAGCCCGCGAAGCCCGCGCCGCCCGCGCCGCCCGCGCCGCCCGCGCCGCCCGCGAAGCCCGCGCCCGTCGCCCCTCGCGCCCTCTGCCAGGCCCCGGAGCGCAGCCCGCAGCGCCGTCGACATGAGGGGCGTCCGGCCCCGCAGCCCCAGCGCCTGCCCTGAGCCCGCGGGGCCCCCGCAGCCCGGAGCAGCCGGCCCTGCCAAGCGCCGCCGAGTGCAGGAGCCCGCGGCCGCCGAGCCCGGGCCCCAGCCCGGCCTCCCGGCCCCGCCCGCGGCCCCGCCCGCCTCGGCGCTCCCCTCCGTCGTGGTCGTGGTCCTGGCCGCCGGCTGCGCCCTGCAGCTGCCGCTGGACGACGTCGACCTGCTGCTGGAGCCCGCGCCCACGGCGGCCCTCAGCGTGTCTCTGCCCGGCCACACGCTGCTGCTGGTCCCCGAGGGCCTCCTGGAGGCCGCCGGCCAGGGCCCCTCGCCGGGCGGCCTGGCGCTGGCCGCTGTCCTGGACGCCGCGGCCGAGGCCGTCGTGGTACAGCAGCAGCAGCAGCAGCAGCAGCAGCAGGGATTGGTGTGCTCAGCCCCCACGGAGATGGCCGGCCAGGCAGAGGCCTCCGAAGAGGAAGACGACGCCGACCCCGAGCTCCTGGCGTTGCGCGTGGACCCTGCAGCCGGCTGGGCCGCGGGGCTCTGCCTGGGCGCTGCAAGGGGCTCCAGCCCAGGCTCGGCCTTCCACCTGGACTGGGAGCTGTGGCGGCCGCTCCCCGGCTCTCCGCTCCAGCCTCTCCCTCCGTCTCCCAGTCCAGAGCCCCCGGGGCGCCCGCAGCGCCCTCCTCGGCCCGCCTGCAAGGCCCGGAGACGCCTGTTCCAGGAATGAAGGAGCTGCCTCTGCACCCCCTCGCCACGCAGCTGACGCCCAGGTGAGGGGCTTCTGAGAGCCGTTCTGGGGGCCCGGCTGGCTGTGTGTCTGCAAGGGTAGACGGCGCAGAGAGGGAGGCCCTTTGGCTGTAGACGGCCTTGCACCATTCTGCAGGGCTGTTTGTTGGCTCAGCAGGTCTGCGAGAAGGACCATCTCCTCCCACACCCGAGGACAATGCTGCCTGCAGCGCAGGCGCCCGGAGACCTCAGGTTCTGCTTGGGCCCTGCTCTGCGCACAAGGCACCCAGGCACTGTCATGGCCCTGACCTTTGCTTCGAGCCTCAGCTCAGCACTTGTGGAAAACTTTGCCAGCCCGCCCCCAGCACCCTACCACTGGACCCCTCGTCTCGTCTCCCACATTGCAATGAGGACGGAATCGGTTTGCTTCGGGCCCTAGACTCTGCAAGCTCTTGGCAAACGTCTGACCGTGGACTCTTCCTGATGCTGGCCCTAGTCCCTTTCGGGGGGTCTGGAAAACAGTTGGATGTGGACCAAACAAAGCACTGGGCACCGTGACCACGTACCCCCCATTTGGTTCATGACTAGGTTAGCAAGTAGTTAGGTTTGGGAGTTAGGGTTGTGCACCCCCCTCCTCCCAAAGACCAACTCGTTCCCATTCATTGCTTCCTGTCTATTTGTAAGATAATGCCCCATGCATGTTCAAAGTTCCCAATTCTAAGTCTCTTTTGTGTTGTTCTAGGATCCCGAGTATATGTTGTACATTGTTGCTACTGTATAGAAATAATTTGTTTCTTCTATTGATCTGACATCGGGGAGAGAATTATTGGATTTCTGTAGTGTTTCATTGGTAGATTCTTCTGTTTCTTAGTTTTTTATACTGGGTTTTCTTTGAAATCCAGGTTGAACTGTATACTTGATAGCAATATTCCTGTCTTATGCCTCATGTTAATGCTTTGGAATTTCACCATGGAGTGTGATCTTTCCTGGACGTGATTGTCAACAACCCTTGTCCTACCGAAGAAATTAGTTGATGCCCGAGCAAAAAGGTTGGTTCTGTGCTCATTTTGTTTTTCCCAGCTATGTGACTACACTGACTTGTCAGATTATTTCAAGGTTGGCATTTAATTGTGAATGTATATCAAATAGGTGTGTGGAGCCTTGGGGCCATTTCTGTGTGTGGAACCCTGGCCCAAGAGGAAACCAAACCAGTGTGGAGCTTCAGGGATTTCGAGGGAAATGAGCTTCAGGGATGACATGACTGTAGCATCACCTTCAGATTGTCACTATTAAGAAATGGTTTTCTCGTTGCACCAATGTGACTGTGGTTTGGTTTTGAATCGATTCCTGTGGCAATTTGGATGGTTTACACTTCTAGCCACTGAGTATCTTCACATTTCCACGATTCCGTTTTCTAGGAAGGATTCTACTTCTAGTCTTGATTGTTTGGGGGTTTTCATGTGTGTTTGCGGGTTGGGCTAATGTTTTACACAGCATTGCTAATTTGTCATGTCCCTTCTTTGGCCAAGTTTGTATTCTGTTTCATGAAAAATAAATTATTACTGGTAAGCAAGATGTTATTTTTTCTGACCATTCATTGTATTATCAGTTTCTTTGCCCATTTTCTGTACTTGCATTTTGTGGCTTCATTTCCTCTGTATCTGTTGTCCTACCGAGGTGTGCTTTCTAAGAATCCTTTCAGCTATGGCCTGTGTGGCAAATCTTAGTTTTGTGTATCTGCACATATTTCAATGACACCTTCAAGCTAGTATGTGTTAGGTTTTAGGTGGGTTTGAAGTTCTAAAATGCTGCCTGCACTCTCTCACTCCTTTAAAGATAGCCCTGTACTCCTTTCCCTGCCATGCTAGTAGTGCATGCTCGAAATCTGCCGCTGCTGCTGTCTTTTCCTTGTATGAGATGAGGCTGTTGGCTTTCTTGACTTTGATGTTCTACAGTTTAGTCGGCTGTATTCAGTGTTAGAAAAGCTGTCTGCTGCAACCGGTGACCTTTCACCTCTCGAGAACTAAGCCTTTCGAATTTCAATTTCAAAAGAGTCAGTTTCTCTTGCACATTGCACCCCTCTCCAATCTCCAGAACTGCTGAGAGAACAAGTGATGCTATTCAATCAAAGCCCCACCATGTCTCTCAGTACCCATATGATATTTTATACCCTTTATCATCCTATTTTCCTCCAATTAACTGATGCTATCGTTGCCCGTTTTCAAAATTCGACTTAATTCCTTTATTAGGCAGCATTTGTGTAACATACTATGTTTTTCATTTCTCAAGACTTCAAATTAATTGGGTCCCTTTATATACCTGCTCGCTTTGTCTATAGCGTGAGGAGTAGTTTCTTGGAAAAATTTCACTAATGCATTTCTATCATCTGGGGCCATCAATGGGCTGCCTTGCGAGTGCTGAAGCTCATCGGAGTGAAAGGTAGAGCCAGATTTTTATTTGTTCATGGATTTATGTTTTATTTTTATAGTTTTATTTCACAGGTAGAGTTATAGACGGAGAGAGAGAGAGGGAGAGAGAGAAAGGTCTTCCTTGCATTGGTTTATGTATTTTTACCATTCTTCCTTTCCCAAATCAGGCTAATCACTGATTTAACAGAATGACCTTTGTGATTGACTCCAGATTCACTCTTTAAGATGTATTTATTTAGTGAACACAGAGTGTAAGATTTTATTGTCAGGCTTGCCATTGCGGCACAGAGGGTTACACCACTGCCTGAGAAACCTGCATCTCATATGAGTGCAGGTTCAAGTCCCAGCTGCTCCACTTCCAATCCAGTGCCCTGCTAAAGCATCTGGGAATGCACCAGAAGATGGCTCAAGTGCTTGGGCCCCTGCACCTATGTGGGAGACCTGCATGGAGTTCCAGGATCCTGGGTTCAATCTGGCCTAGCCTTGGCAGCTGTGGCCATTTGGGTGAGTGAATCTCTCTCTCTCTGCCTCTCTCTCACTCTCGGTCTCTGTCTCTCTCACTCTGTCTCTGTCCCCCTCTCTGTCGGTTTGTGTGTGTGTGTGCGTGTGGGTATGTCTCCCTCTCTGTAACTCTTTCCAATAAACAGATAAATCAGTCTTTCAAAAAGAGATGTGACTGCCTTCATGATACAGCAGAAGGTGAAGCACAGGGCTGGATCACTCAGCCCTTTCTCTCCTTATCACCCCCAGTTCAAACCACCTGCATCTCTCTCTGTCTCTCTGTCTCTTTAAAGAAATAAATAATGCATTTGAAAGGCAGAGTTCTGAGAGGCAGAGAGAGAGAAAGGGAGAGAGAGAGAGACAGAGAGAGAGAGAGAGACAGAGAGAGAGAGGTCTTCCCTCTGCTGGTTCACTCCCTAAATGGCCACAACGGCCAGAGCTGTGCCAATCCAAAGCCAGGAGCTACTTCCGGGTCTCCCACGTGGGTGCAGGGACCCAAGGATTTGAGCCATCCTCTCAAATCTTAAATCTACAGCTGGACCCACCACACTCGACCCTCAGCACGATCTCTGTGATTTTAACCTTTTCCCTGGAAAATCTGCTTGATAGACCCAGCACAACTACTCTGTTTCCTGTCACAACAGCGCTTTCCCTGGGCACACAGAATCCTCATCCTTCTTGTGGGGCTGGCACGTGCCACACTTCCTACAGAAGGCACGGCGGGTTGTAGGCATGGCCGCCGTGTTTGTTGGAGCACTGTCACCGTGGAAGAGGGTTTAGAAGAGATCCTAACATTGCTCAAGGCTACTCGTTTGCCATAACGAGCTGCTTTACCTTACATATAATATCCTTCTGTATGGGCTCCAACCATTAGAGGAGCACAGCCTTGCCATGAAGTGGAAGTGCCTCTTAAAGTTCCTTTTTTACTTTTTGCAAGATTTATTGATTTGAAAAGCAAAGTTACACAGAGGGAGAGGTGCACACACACACCCACACACAGAGAGAGAAAGAAAGAGAGAGAGAGAGAGAGAGAGAGAGAGAGAGGTCTTTCCTGCACTGGTTCACTCCCCACATGGCCACGATGGCTGGAGCCATGGCGATCTGAGGCTAGGAGCCAGGTGCCTCTTCTTGGTCTCCCACGTGGGTGCAGGGGCCTAAGGACTTGAGAAATCTTCTACTGCTTTCCCAGGCCATAGCAGAAAGCTATGAGCAGGAGTTCCTGACTCCTGGCCCTGGCCCTGGTTGCTGTGGTCATTTGGCGAGTGAACCAGCAGAAAGAAGATCTCTCTCTACCTTACCTCTCTCTGACATTCTGCCTTTCAAATCAATAAATATATGTATATCTATTTAATTGATTGCATTGTTTTATCAGTCGATCATTTTGTAACAGTCTGACCTTCAGGAAAAATATATCACAAAGGGTTCACTTAAGTATTTCAAAAGCACTTTCCATCTGTGAAAAGAAATCAGTTTTCCCCATTTACTCCTGAAACAAAATGATTCGCGTGCATTACAGGAATTTCTCGTGGGATTTGGATGCGTTGGTTTTGGGGCGGGGTGGGGTGTATCTTTGTGAGTTGAGGTTTCGTCAGAATCTTCGAAGTCCCAGGAAAGCATTCGTTCCAAAGTGAAGAAGCCATCTTCGAAATTCGATTAGCGCTCTGTCATTTCTTGTCTAAGAATCTCTCCCAGTCGCTCGCACCCTGTAGACTTGTAGAAGTCTTTCCCCGCACACTGAGCCACCAATCAGAGCCCCGGATATTGGTCGCACCCATGATTCCGCTGCGGGGCGGAGGCTCCAGGGGGCGGAGTTTGGCATGACATTTTGCGACTTCCAACACGGTTGGTGGAGCGCTGCTGCACATCCGGATCGGTAGCAGGAAGGCCGAAGGTTCCAAGGTGCGAGGCCCGACCCCGAGGTGGGCGTTGCTCCTCCAAAGCCAGACTGCAGCCCACCCGTCCGTCCGCGGCCACCTCACCCGTCCTCCGCAGACCGCCTCACCCGTCCGTCCGCCGCAGGCCGCCTCTCCTGACCCCGGGGCCTGACAGCGCCCGCAGGCCCGCGCAGCCCGCGAAGCCCGCGCCGCCCGCGCCGCCCGCGCCGCCCGCGAAGCCCGCGCCCGTCGCCCCTCGCGCCCTCTGCCAGGCCCCGGAGCGCAGCCCGCAGCGCCGTCGACATGAGGGGCGTCCGGCCCCGCAGCCCCAGCGCCTGCCCTGAGCCCGCGGGGCCCCCGCAGCCCGGAGCAGCCGGCCCTGCCAAGCGCCGCCGAGTGCAGGAGCCCGCGGCCGCCGAGCCCGGGCCCCAGCCCGGCCTCCCGGCCCCGCCCGCGGCCCCGCCCGCCTCGGCGCTCCCCTCCGTCGTGGTCGTGGTCCTGGCCGCCGGCTGCGCCCTGCAGCTGCCGCTGGACGACGTCGACCTGCTGCTGGAGCCCGCGCCCACGGCGGCCCTCAGCGTGTCTCTGCCCGGCCACACGCTGCTGCTGGTCCCCGAGGGCCTCCTGGAGGCCGCCGGCCAGGGCCCCTCGCCGGGCGGCCTGGCGCTGGCCGCTGTCCTGGACGCCGCGGCCGAGGCCGTCGTGGTACAGCAGCAGCAGCAGCAGCAGCAGCAGCAGGGATTGGTGTGCTCAGCCCCCACGGAGATGGCCGGCCAGGCAGAGGCCTCCGAAGAGGAAGACGACGCCGACCCCGAGCTCCTGGCGTTGCGCGTGGACCCTGCAGCCGGCTGGGCCGCGGGGCTCTGCCTGGGCGCTGCAAGGGGCTCCAGCCCCGGCTCGGCCTTCCACCTGGACTGGGAGCTGTGGCGGCCGCTCCCCGGCTCTCCGCTCCAGCCTCTCCCTCCGTCTCCCAGTCCAGGGCCCCCGGAGCCCCCGGGGCGCCCTCCTCGGCCCGCCTGCAAGGCCCGGAGACGCCTGTTCCAGGAATGAAGGAGCTGCCTCTGCACCCCCTCGCCACGCAGCTGACGCCCAGGTGAGGGGCTTCTGAGAGCCGTTCTGGGGGCCCGGCTGGCTGTGTGTCCGCAAGGGTAGACGGCGCAGAGAGGGAGGCCCTTTGGCTGTAGACGGCCTTGCACCATTCTGCAGGGCTGTTTGTTGGCTCAGCAGGTCTGCGAGAAGGACCATCTCCTCCCACACCCGAGGACAATGCTGCCTGCAGCGCAGGCGCCCGGAGACCTCAGGTTCTGCTTGGGCCCTGCTCTGCGCACAAGGCACCCAGGCACTGTCATGGCCCTGACCTTTGCTTCGAGCCTCAGCTCAGCACTTGTGGAAAACTTTGCCAGCCCGCCCCCAGCACCCTACCACTGGACCCCTCGTCTCGTCTCCCACATTGCAATGAGGACGGAATCGGTTTGCTTCGGGCCCTAGACTCTGCAAGCTCTTGGCAAACGTCTGACCGTGGACTCTTCCTGATGCTGGCCCTAGTCCCTTTCGGGGGGTCTGGAAAACAGTTGGATGTGGACCAAACAAAGCACTGGGCACCGTGACCACGTACCCCCCATTTGGTTCATGACTAGGTTAGCAAGTAGTTAGGTTTGGGAGTTAGGGTTGTGCACCCCCCTCCTCCCAAAGACCAACTCGTTCCCATTCATTGCTTCCTGTCTATTTGTAAGATAATGCCCCATGCATGTTCAAAGTTCCCAATTCTAAGTCTCTTTTGTGTTGTTCTAGGATCCCGAGTATATGTTGTACATTGTTGCTACTGTATAGAAATAATTTGTTTCTTCTATTGATCTGACATCGGGGAGAGAATTATTGGATTTCTGTAGTGTTTCATTGGTAGATTCTTCTGTTTCTTAGTTTTTTATACTGGGTTTTCTTTGAAATCCAGGTTGAACTGTATACTTGATAGCAATATTCCTGTCTTATGCCTCATGTTAATGCTTTGGAATTTCACCATGGAGTGTGATCTTTCCTGGACGTGATTGTCAACAACCCTTGTCCTACCGAAGAAATTAGTTGATGCCCGAGCCAAAAGGTTGGTTCTGTGCTCATTTTGTTTTTCCCAGCTATGTGACTACACTGACTTGTCAGATTATTTCAAGGTTGGCATTTAATTGTGAATGTATATCAAATAGGTGTGTGGAGCCTTGGGGCCATTTCTGTGTGTGGAACCCTGGCCCAAGAGGAAACCAAACCAGTGTGGAGCTTCAGGGATTTCGAGGGAAATGAGCTTCAGGGATGACATGACTGTAGCATCACCTTCAGATTGTCACTATTAAGAAATGGGTTTCTCGTTGCACCAATGTGACTGTGGTTTGGTTTTGAATCGATTCCTGTGGCAATTTGGATGGTTTACACTTCTAGCCACTGAGTATCTTCACATTTCCACGATTCCGTTTTCTAGGAAGGATTCTACTTCTAGTCTTGATTGTTTGGGGGTTTTCATGTGTGTTTGCGGGTTGGGCTAATGTTTTACACAGCATTGCTAATTTGTCATGTCCCTTCTTTGGCCAAGTTTGTATTCTGTTTCATGAAAAATAAATTATTACTGGTAAGCAAGATGTTATTTTTTCTGACCATTCATTGTATTATCAGTTTCTTTGCCCATTTTCTGTACTTGCATTTTGTGGCTTCATTTCCTCTGTATCTGTTGTCCTACCGAGGTGCGCTTTCTAAGAATCCTTTCAGCTATGGCCTGTGTGGCAAATCTTAGTTTTGTGTATCTGCACATATTTCAATGACACCTTCAAGCTAGTATGTGTTAGGTTTTAGGTGGGTTTGAAGTTCTAAAATGCTGCCTGCACTCTCTCACTCCTTTAAAGATAGCCCTGTACTCCTTTCCCTGCCATGCTAGTAGTGCATGCTCGAAATCTGCCGCTGCTGCTGTCTTTTCCTTGTATGAGATGAGGCTGTTGGCTTTCTTGACTTTGATGTTCTACAGTTTAGTCGGCTGTATTCAGTGTTAGAAAAGCTGTCTGCTGCAACCGGTGACCTTTCACCTCTCGAGAACTAAGCCTTTCGAATTTCAATTTCAAAAGAGTCAGTTTCTCTTGCACATTGCACCCCTCTCCAATCTCCAGAACTGCTGAGAGAACAAGTGATGCTATTCAATCAAAGCCCCACCATGTCTCTCAGTACCCATATGATATTTTATACCCTTTATCATCCTATTTTCCTCCAATTAACTGATGCTATCGTTGCCCGTTTTCAAAATTCGACTTAATTCCTTTATTAGGCAGCATTTGTGTAACATACTATGTTTTTCATTTCTCAAGACTTCAAATTAATTGGGTCCCTTTATATACCTGCTCGCTTTGTCTATAGCGTGAGGAGTAGTTTCTTGGAAAAATTTCACTAATGCATTTCTATCATCTGGGGCCACCAATGGGCTGCCTTGCGAGTGCTGAAGCTCATCGGAGTGAAAGGTAGAGCCAGATTTTTATTTGTTCATGGATTTATGTTTTATTTTTATAGTTTTATTTCACAGGTAGAGTTATAGACGGAGAGAGAGAGAGGGAGAGAGAGAAAGGTCTTCCTTGCATTGGTTTATGTATTTTTACCATTCTTCCTTTCCCAAATCAGGCTAATCACTGATTTAACAGAATGACCTTTGTGATTGACTCCAGATTCACTCTTTAAGATGTATTTATTTAGTGAACACAGAGTGTAAGATTTTATTGTCAGGCTTGCCATTGCGGCACAGAGGGTTACACCACTGCCTGAGAAACCTGCATCTCATATGAGTGCAGGTTCAAGTCCCAGCTGCTCCACTTCCAATCCAGTGCCCTGCTAAAGCATCTGGGAATGCACCAGAAGATGGCTCAAGTGCTTGGGCCCCTGCACCTATGTGGGAGACCTGCATGGAGTTCCAGGATCCTGGGTTCAATCTGGCCTAGCCTTGGCAGCTGTGGCCATTTGGGTGAGTGAATCTCTCTCTGCCTCTCTCTCACTCTCGGTCTCTGTCTCTCTCACTCTGTCTCTGTCCCCCTCTCTGTCGGTTTGTGTGTGTGTGTGCGTGTGGGTATGTCTCCCTCTCTGTAACTCTTTCCAATAAACAGATAAATCAGTCTTTCAAAAAGAGATGTGACTGCCTTCATGATACAGCAGAAGGTGAAGCACAGGGCTGGATCACTCAGCCCTTTCTCTCCTTATCACCCCCAGTTCAAACCACCTGCATCTCTCTCTGTCTCTCTGTCTCTTTAAAGAAATAAATAATGCATTTGAAAGGCAGAGTTCTGAGAGGCAGAGAGAGAGAAAGGGAGAGAGAGAGAGACAGAGAGAGAGAGGTCTTCCCTCTGCTGGTTCACTCCCTAAATGGCCACAACGGCCAGAGCTGTGCCAATCCAAAGCCAGGAGCTACTTCTGGGTCTCCCACGTGGGTGCAGGGACCCAAGGATTTGAGCCATCCTCTCCTGTTTTCTGACACTCTTAAATCTACAGCTGGACCCACCACACTCGACCCTCAGCACGATCTCTGTGATTTTAACCTTTTCCCTGGAAAATCTGCTTGATAGACCCAGCACAACTACTCTGTTTCCTGTCACAACAGCGCTTTCCCTGGGCACACAGAATCCTCATCCTTCTTGTGGGGCTGGCACGTGCCACACTTCCTACAGAAGGCACGGCGGGTTGTAGGCATGGCCGCCGTGTTTGTTGGAGCACTGTCACCGTGGAAGAGGGTTTAGAAGAGATCCTAACATTGCTTAAGGCTACTCGTTTGCCATAACGAGCTGCTTTACCTTACATATAATATCCTCCTGTATGGGCTCCAACCATTAGAGGAGCACAGCCTTGCCATGAAGTGGAAGTGCCTCTTAAAGTTCCTTTTTTACTTTTTGCAAGATTTATTGATTTGAAAAGCAAAGTTACACAGAGGGAGAGGTGCACACACACACCCACACACAGAGAGAGAAAGAAAGAGAGAGAGAGAGAGAGAGAGAGAGAGAGGTCTTTCCTGCACTGGTTCACTCCCCACATGGCCACGATGGCTGGAGCCATGGCGATCTGAGGCTAGGAGCCAGGTGCCTCTTCTTGGTCTCCCACGTGGGTGCAGGGGCCTAAGGACTTGAGGCATCTTCTACTGCTTTCCCAGGCCATAGCAGAAAGCTATGAGCAGGAGTTCCTGACTCCTGGCCCTGGCCCTGGTTGCTGTGGTCATTTGGCGAGTGAACCAGCAGAAAGAAGATCTCTCTCTACCTTACCTCTCTCTGACATTCTGCCTTTCAAATCAATAAATATATGTATATCTATTTAATTGATTGCATTGTTTTATCAGTCGATCATTTTGTAACAGTCTGACCTTCAGGAAAAATATATCACAAAGGGTTCACTTAAGTATTTCAAAAGCACTTTCCATCTGTGAAAAGAAATCAGTTTTCCCCATTTACTCCTGAAACAAAATGATTCGCGTGCATTACAGGAATTTCTCGTGGGATTTGGATGCGTTGGTTTTGGGGCGGGGTGGGGTGTATCTTTGTGAGTTGAGGTTTCGTCAGAATCTTCGAAGTCCCAGGAAAGCATTCGTTCCAAAGTGAAGAAGCCATCTTCGAAATTCGATTAGCGCTCTGTCATTTCTTGTCTAAGAATCTCTCCCAGTCGCTCGCACCCTGTAGACTTGTAGAAGTCTTTCCCCGCACACTGAGCCACCAATCAGAGCCCCGGATATTGGTCGCACCCATGATTCCGCTGCGGGGCGGAGGCTCCAGGGGGCGGAGTTTGGCGTGACATTTTGCGACTTCCAACACGGTTGGTGGAGCGCTGCTGCACATCCGGATCGGTAGCAGGAAGGCCGAAGGTTCCAAGGTGCGAGGCCCGACCCCGAGGTGGGCGTTGCTCCTCCAAAGCCAGACTGCAGCCCACCCGTCCGTCCGCGGCCACCTCACCCGTCCTCCGCAGACCGCCTCACCCGTCCGTCCGCCGCAGGCCGCCTCTCCTGACCCCGGGGCCTGACAGCGCCCGCAGGCCCGCGCAGCCCGCGAAGCCCGCGCCGCCCGCGCCGCCCGCGCCGCCCGCGAAGCCCGCGCCCGTCGCCCCTCGCGCCCTCTGCCAGGCCCCGGAGCGCAGCCCGCAGCGCCGTCGACATGAGGGGCGTCCGGCCCCGCAGCCCCAGCGCCTGCCCTGAGCCCGCGGGGCCCCCGCAGCCCGGAGCAGCCGGCCCTGCCAAGCGCCGCCGAGTGCAGGAGCCCGCGGCCGCCGAGCCCGGGCCCCAGCCCGGCCTCCCGGCCCCGCCCGCGGCCCCGCCCGCCTCGGCGCTCCCCTCCGTCGTGGTCGTGGTCCTGGCCGCCGGCTGCGCCCTGCAGCTGCCGCTGGACGACGTCGACCTGCTGCTGGAGCCCGCGCCCACGGCGGTCCTCAGCGTGTCTCTGCCCGGCCACACGCTGCTGCTGGTCCCCGAGGGCCTCCTGGAGGCCGCCGGCCAGGGCCCCTCGCCGGGCGGCCTGGCGCTGGCCGCTGTCCTGGACGCCGCGGCCGAGGCCGTCGTGGTACAGCAGCAGCAGCAGCAGCAGCAGCAGCAGCAGCAGCAGCAGCAGCAGCAGCAGGGATTGGTGTGCTCAGCCCCCACGGAGATGGCCGGCCAGGCAGAGGCCTCCGAAGAGGAAGACGACGCCGACCCCGAGCTCCTGGCGTTGCGCGTGGACCCTGCAGCCGGCTGGGCCGCGGGGCTCTGCCTGGGCGCTGCAAGGGGCTCCAGCCCCGGCTCGGCCTTCCACCTGGACTGGGAGCTGTGGCGGCCGCTCCCCGGCTCTCCGCTCCAGCCTCTCCCTCCGTCTCCCAGTCCAGGGCCCCCGGAGCCCCCGGGGCGCCCTCCTCGGCCCGCCTGCAAGGCCCGGAGACGCCTGTTCCAGGAATGAAGGAGCTGCCTCTGCACCCCGTCGCCACGCAGCTGACGCCCAGGTGAGGGGCTTCTGAGAGCCGTTCTGGGGGCCCGGCTGGCTGTGTGTCCGCAAGGGTAGACGGCGCAGAGAGGGAGGCCCTTTGGCTGTAGACGGCCTTGCACCATTCTGCAGGGCTGTTTGTTGGCTCAGCAGGTCTGCGAGAAGGACCATCTCCTCCCACACCCGAGGACAATGCTGCCTGCAGCGCAGGCGCCCGGAGACCTCAGGTTCTGCTTGGGCCCTGCTCTGCGCACAAGGCACCCAGGCACTGTCATGGCCCTGACCTTTGCTTCGAGCCTCAGCTCAGCACTTGTGGAAAACTTTGCCAGCCCGCCCCCAGCACCCTACCACTGGACCCCTCGTCTCGTCTCCCACATTGCAATGAGGACGGAATCGGTTTGCTTCGGGCCCTAGACTCTGCAAGCTCTTGGCAAACGTCTGACCGTGGACTCTTCCTGATGCTGGCCCTAGTCCCTTTCGGGGGGTCTGGAAAACAGTTGGATGTGGACCAAACAAAGCACTGGGCACCGTGACCACGTACCCCCCATTTGGTTCATGACTAGGTTAGCAAGTAGTTAGGTTTGGGAGTTAGGGTTGTGCACCCCCCTCCTCCCAAAGACCAACTCGTTCCCATTCATTGCTTCCTGTCTATTTGTAAGATAATGCCCCATGCATGTTCAAAGTTCCCAATTCTAAGTCTCTTTTGTGTTGTTCTAGGATCCCGAGTATATGTTGTACATTGTTGCTACTGTATAGAAATAATTTGTTTCTTCTATTGATCTGACATCGGGGAGAGAATTATTGGATTTCTGTAGTGTTTCATTGGTAGATTCTTCTGTTTCTTAGTTTTTTATACTGGGTTTTCTTTGAAATCCAGGTTGAACTGTATACTTGATAGCAATATTCCTGTCTTATGCCTCATGTTAATGCTTTGGAATTTCACCATGGAGTGTGATCTTTCCTGGACGTGATTGTCAACAACCCTTGTCCTACCGAAGAAATTAGTTGATGCCCGAGCCAAAAGGTTGGTTCTGTGCTCATTTTGTTTTTCCCAGCTATGTGACTACACTGACTTGTCAGATTATTTCAAGGTTGGCATTTAATTGTGAATGTATATCAAATAGGTGTGTGGAGCCTTGGGGCCATTTCTGTGTGTGGAACCCTGGCCCAAGAGGAAACCAAACCAGTGTGGAGCTTCAGGGATTTCGAGGGAAATGAGCTTCAGGGATGACATGACTGTAGCATCACCTTCAGATTGTCACTATTAAGAAATGGGTTTCTCGTTGCACCAATGTGACTGTGGTTTGGTTTTGAATCGATTCCTGTGGCAATTTGGATGGTTTACACTTCTAGCCACTGAGTATCTTCACATTTCCACGATTCCGTTTTCTAGGAAGGATTCTACTTCTAGTCTTGATTGTTTGGGGGTTTTCATGTGTGTTTGCGGGTTGGGCTAATGTTTTACACAGCATTGCTAATTTGTCATGTCCCTTCTTTGGCCAAGTTTGTATTCTGTTTCATGAAAAATAAATTATTACTGGTAAGCAAGATGTTATTTTTTCTGACCATTCATTGTATTATCAGTTTCTTTGCCCATTTTCTGTACTTGCATTTTGTGGCTTCATTTCCTCTGTATCTGTTGTCCTACCGAGGTGCGCTTTCTAAGAATCCTTTCAGCTATGGCCTGTGTGGCAAATCTTAGTTTTGTGTATCTGCACATATTTCAATGACACCTTCAAGCTAGTATGTGTTAGGTTTTAGGTGGGTTTGAAGTTCTAAAATGCTGCCTGCACTCTCCCACTCCTTTAAAGATAGCCCTGTACTCCTTTCCCTGCCATGCTAGTAGTGCATGCTCGAAATCTGCCGCTGCTGCTGTCTTTTCCTTGTATGAGATGAGGCTGTTGGCTTTCTTGACTTTGATGTTCTACAGTTTAGTCGGCTGTATTCAGTGTTAGAAAAGCTGTCTGCTGCAACCGGTGACCTTTCACCTCTCGAGAACTAAGCCTTTCGAATTTCAATTTCAAAAGAGTCAGTTTCTCTTGCACATTGCACCCCTCTCCAATCTCCAGAACTGCTGAGAGAACAAGTGATGCTATTCAATCAAAGCCCCACCATGTCTCTCAGTACCCATATGATATTTTATACCCTTTATCATCCTATTTTCCTCCAATTAACTGATGCTATCGTTGCCCGTTTTCAAAATTCGACTTAATTCCTTTATTAGGCAGCATTTGTGTAACATACTATGTTTTTCATTTCTCAAGACTTCAAATTAATTGGGTCCCTTTATATACCTGCTCGCTTTGTCTATAGCGTGAGGAGTAGTTTCTTGGAAAAATTTCACTAATGCATTTCTATCATCTGGGGCCACCAATGGGCTGCCTTGCGAGTGCTGAAGCTCATCGGAGTGAAAGGTAGAGCCAGATTTTTATTTGTTCATGGATTTATGTTTTATTTTTATAGTTTTATTTCACAGGTAGAGTTATAGACGGAGAGAGAGAGAGGGAGAGAGAGAAAGGTCTTCCTTGCATTGGTTTATGTATTTTTACCATTCTTCCTTTCCCAAATCAGGCTAATCACTGATTTAACAGAATGATCTTTGTGATTGACTCCAGATTCACTCTTTAAGATGTATTTATTTAGTGAACACAGAGTGTAAGATTTTATTGTCAGGCTTGCCATTGTGGCACAGAGGGTTACACCACTGCCTGAGAAACCTGCATCTCATATGAGTGCAGGTTCAAGTCCCAGCTGCTCCACTTCCAATCCAGTGCCCTGCTAAAGCATCTGGGAATGCAATAGAAGATGGCTCAAGTGCTTGGGCCCCTGCACCTATGTGGGAGACCTGCATGGAGTTCCAGGATCCTGGGTTCAATCTGGCCTAGCCTTGGCAGCTGTGGCCATTTGGGTGAGTGAATCTCTCTCTGCCTCTCTCTCACTCTCGGTCTCTGTCTCTCTCACTCTGTCTCTGTCCCCCTCTCTGTCGGTTTGTGTGTGTGTGTGCGTGTGGGTATGTCTCCCTCTCTGTAACTCTTTCCAATAAACAGATAAATCAGTCTTTCAAAAAGAGATGTGACTGCCTTCATGATACAGCAGAAGGTGAAGCACAGGGCTGGATCACTCAGCCCTTTCTCTCCTTATCACCCCCAGTTCAAACCACCTGCATCTCTCTCTGTCTCTCTGTCTCTTTAAAGAAATAAATAATGCATTTGAAAGGCAGAGTTCTGAGAGGCAGAGAGAGAGAAAGGGAGAGAGAGAGAGACAGAGAGAGAGAGGTCTTCCCTCTGCTGGTTCACTCCCTAAATGGCCACAACGGCCAGAGCTGTGCCAATCCAAAGCCAGGAGCTACTTCTGGGTCTCCCACGTGGGTGCAGGGACCCAAGGATTTGAGCCATCCTCTCCTGTTTTCTGACACTCTTAAATCTACAGCTGGACCCACCACACTCGACCCTCAGCACGATCTCTGTGATTTTAACCTTTTCCCTGGAAAATCTGCTTGATAGACCCAGCACAACTACTCTGTTTCCTGTCACAACAGCGCTTTCCCTGGGCACACAGAATCCTCATCCTTCTTGTGGGGCTGGCACGTGCCACACTTCCTACAGAAGGCACGGCGGGTTGTAGGCATGGCCGCCGTGTTTGTTGGAGCACTGTCACCGTGGAAGAGGGTTTAGAAGAGATCCTAACATTGCTTAAGGCTACTCGTTTGCCATAACGAGCTGCTTTACCTTACATATAATATCCTCCTGTATGGGCTCCAACCATTAGAGGAGCACAGCCTTGCCATGAAGTGGAAGTGCCTCTTAAAGTTCCTTTTTTACTTTTTGCAAGATTTATTGATTTGAAAAGCAAAGTTACACAGAGGGAGAGGTGCACACACACACCCACACACAGAGAGAGAAAGAAAGAGAGAGAGAGAGAGAGAGAGAGAGAGAGAGAGAGGTCTTTCCTGCACTGGTTCACTCCCCACATGGCCACGATGGCTGGAGCCATGGCGATCTGAGGCTAGGAGCCAGGTGCCTCTTCTTGGTCTCCCACGTGGGTGCAGGGGCCTAAGGACTTGAGGCATCTTCTACTGCTTTCCCAGGCCATAGCAGAAAGCTATGAGCAGGAGTTCCTGACTCCTGGCCCTGGCCCTGGTTGCTGTGGTCATTTGGCGAGTGAACCAGCAGAAAGAAGATCTCTCTCTACCTTACCTCTCTCTGACATTCTGCCTTTCAAATCAATAAATATATGTATATCTATTTAATTGATTGCATTGTTTTATCAGTCGATCATTTTGTAACAGTCTGACCTTCAGGAAAAATATATCACAAAGGGTTCACTTAAGTATTTCAAAAGCACTTTCCATCTGTGAAAAGAAATCTGTTTTCCCCATTTACTCCTGAAACAAAATGATTCGCGTGCATTACAGGAATTTCTCGTGGGATTTGGATGCGTTGGTTTTGGGGCGGGGTGGGGTGTATCTTTGTGAGTTGAGGTTTCGTCAGAATCTTCGAAGTCCCAGGAAAGCATTCGTTCCAAAGTGAAGAAGCCATCTTCGAAATTCGATTAGCGCTCTGTCATTTCTTGTCTAAGAATCTCTCCCAGTCGCTCGCACCCTGTAGACTTGTAGAAGTCTTTCCCCGCACACTGAGCCACCAATCAGAGCCCCGGATATTGGTCGCACCCATGATTCCGCTGCGGGGCGGAGGCTCCAGGGGGCGGAGTTTGGCGTGACATTTTGCGACTTCCAACACGGTTGGTGGAGCGCTGCTGCACATCCGGATCGGTAGCAGGAAGGCCGAAGGTTCCAAGGTGCGAGGCCCGACCCCGAGGTGGGCGTTGCTCCTCCAAAGCCAGACTGCAGCCCACCCGTCCGTCCGCGGCCACCTCACCCGTCCTCCGCAGACCGCCTCACCCGTCCGTCCGCCGCAGGCCGCCTCTCCTGACCCCGGGGCCTGACAGCGCCCGCAGGCCCGCGCAGCCCGCGAAGCCCGCGCCGCCCGCGCCGCCCGCGAAGCCCGCGCCCGTCGCCCCTCGCGCCCTCTGCCAGGCCCCGGAGCGCAGCCCGCAGCGCCGTCGACATGAGGGGCGTCCGGCCCCGCAGCCCCAGCGCCTGCCCTGAGCCCGCGGGGCCCCCGCAGCCCGGAGCAGCCGGCCCTGCCAAGCGCCGCCGAGTGCAGGAGCCCGCGGCCGCCGAGCCCGGGCCCCAGCCCGGCCTCCCGGCCCCGCCCGCGGCCCCGCCCGCCTCGGCGCTCCCCTCCGTCGTGGTCGTGGTCCTGGCCGCCGGCTGCGCCCTGCAGCTGCCGCTGGACGACGTCGACCTGCTGCTGGAGCCCGCGCCCACGGCGGCCCTCAGCGTGTCTCTGCCCGGCCACACGCTGCTGCTGGTCCCCGAGGGCCTCCTGGAGGCCGCCGGCCAGGGCCCCTCGCCGGGCGGCCTGGCGCTGGCCGCTGTCCTGGACGCCGCGGCCGAGGCCGTCGTGGTACAGCAGCAGCAGCAGCAGCAGCAGCAGCAGGGATTGGTGTGCTCAGCCCCCACGGAGATGGCCGGCCAGGCAGAGGCCTCCGAAGAGGAAGACGACGCCGACCCCGAGCTCCTGGCGTTGCGCGTGGACCCTGCAGCCGGCTGGGCCGCGGGGCTCTGCCTGGGCGCTGCAAGGGGCTCCAGCCCCGGCTCGGCCTTCCACCTGGACTGGGAGCTGTGGCGGCCGCTCCCCGGCTCTCCGCTCCAGCCTCTCCCTCCGTCTCCCAGTCCAGGGCCCCCGGAGCCCCCGGGGCGCCCTCCTCGGCCCGCCTGCAAGGCCCGGAGACGCCTGTTCCAGGAATGAAGGAGCTGCCTCTGCACCCCGTCGCCACGCAGCTGACGCCCAGGTGAGGGGCTTCTGAGAGCCGTTCTGGGGGCCCGGCTGGCTGTGTGTCCGCAAGGGTAGACGGCGCAGAGAGGGAGGCCCTTTGGCTGTAGACGGCCTTGCACCATTCTGCAGGGCTGTTTGTTGGCTCAGCAGGTCTGCGAGAAGGACCATCTCCTCCCACACCCGAGGACAATGCTGCCTGCAGCGCAGGCGCCCGGAGACCTCAGGTTCTGCTTGGGCCCTGCTCTGCGCACAAGGCACCCAGGCACTGTCATGGCCCTGACCTTTGCTTCGAGCCTCAGCTCAGCACTTGTGGAAAACTTTGCCAGCCCGCCCCCAGCACCCTACCACTGGACCCCTCGTCTCGTCTCCCACATTGCAATGAGGACGGAATCGGTTTGCTTCGGGCCCTAGACTCTGCAAGCTCTTGGCAAACGTCTGACCGTGGACTCTTCCTGAGGCTGGCCCTAGTCCCTTTCGGGGGGTCTGGAAAACAGTTGGACGTGGACCAAACAAAGCACTGGGCACCGTGACCACGTACCCCCCATTTGGTTCATGACTAGGTTAGCAAGTAGTTAGGTTTGGGAGTTAGGGTTGTGCACCCCCTCCCCCCAAAGACCAACTCTTTCCCATTCATTGCTTCCTGTCTATTTGTAAGATAATGCCCCATGCATGTTCAAAGTTCCCAATTCTAAGTCTCTTTTGTGTTGTTCTAGGATCCCGAGTATATGTTGTACATTGTTGCTACTGTATAGAAATAATTTGTTTCTTCTATTGATCTGACATCGGGGAGAGAATTATTGGATTTCTGTAGTGTTTCATTGGTAGATTCTTCTGTTTCTTAGTTTTTTATACTGGGTTTTCTTTGAAATCCAGGTTGAACTGTATACTTGATAGCAATATTCCTGTCTTATGCCTCATGTTAATGCTTTGGAATTTCACCATGGAGTGTGATCTTTCCTGGACGTGATTGTCAACAACCCTTGTCCTACCGAAGAAATTAGTTGATGCCCGAGCAAAAAGGTTGGTTCTGTGCTCATTTTGTTTTTCCCAGCTATGTGACTACACTGACTTGTCAGATTATTTCAAGGTTGGCATTTAATTGTGAATGTATATCAAATAGGTGTGTGGAGCCTTGGGGCCATTTCTGTGTGTGGAACCCTGGCCCAAGAGGAAACCAAACCAGTGTGGAGCTTCAGGGATTTCGAGGGAAATGAGCTTCAGGGATGACATGACTGTAGCATCACCTTCAGATTGTCACTATTAAGAAATGGGTTTCTCGTTGCACCAATGTGACTGTGGTTTGGTTTTGAATCGATTCCTGTGGCAATTTGGATGGTTTACACTTCTAGCCACTGAGTATCTTCACATTTCCACGATTCCGTTTTCTAGGAAGGATTCTACTTCTAGTCTTGATTGTTTGGGGGTTTTCATGTGTGTTTGCGGGTTGGGCTAATGTTTTACACAGCATTGCTAATTTGTCATGTCCCTTCTTTGGCCAAGTTTGTATTCTGTTTCATGAAAAATAAATTATTACTGGTAAGCAAGATGTTATTTTTTCTGACCATTCATTGTATTATCAGTTTCTTTGCCCATTTTCTGTACTTGCATTTTGTGGCTTCATTTCCTCTGTATCTGTTGTCCTACCGAGGTGCGCTTTCTAAGAATCCTTTCAGCTATGGCCTGTGTGGCAAATCTTAGTTTTGTGTATCTGCACATATTTCAATGACACCTTCAAGCTAGTATGTGTTAGGTTTTAGGTGGGTTTGAAGTTCTAAAATGCTGCCTGCACTCTCTCACTCCTTTAAAGATAGCCCTGTACTCCTTTCCCTGCCATGCTAGTAGTGCATGCTCGAAATCTGCCGCTGCTGCTGTCTTTTCCTTGTATGAGATGAGGCTGTTGGCTTTCTTGACTTTGATGTTCTACAGTTTAGTCGGCTGTATTCAGTGTTAGAAAAGCTGTCTGCTGCAACCGGTGACCTTTCACCTCTCGAGAACTAAGCCTTTCGAATTTCAATTTCAAAAGAGTCAGTTTCTCTTGCACATTGCACCCCTCTCCAATCTCCAGAACTGCTGAGAGAACAAGTGATGCTATTCAATCAAAGCCCCACCATGTCTCTCAGTACCCATATGATATTTTATACCCTTTATCATCCTATTTTCCTCCAATTAACTGATGCTATCGTTGCCCGTTTTCAAAATTCGACTTAATTCCTTTATTAGGCAGCATTTGTGTAACATACTATGTTTTTCATTTCTCAAGACTTCAAATTAATTGGGTCCCTTTATATACCTGCTCGCTTTGTCTATAGCGTGAGGAGTAGTTTCTTGGAAAAATTTCACTAATGCATTTCTATCATCTGGGGCCACCAATGGGCTGCCTTGCGAGTGCTGAAGCTCATCGGAGTGAAAGGTAGAGCCAGATTTTTATTTGTTCATGGATTTATGTTTTATTTTTATAGTTTTATTTCACAGGTAGAGTTATAGACGGAGAGAGAGAGAGGGAGAGAGAGAAAGGTCTTCCTTGCATTGGTTTATGTATTTTTACCATTCTTCCTTTCCCAAATCAGGCTAATCACTGATTTAACAGAATGACCTTTGTGATTGACTCCAGATTCACTCTTTAAGATGTATTTATTTAGTGAACACAGAGTGTAAGATTTTATTGTCAGGCTTGCCATTGTGGCACAGAGGGTTACACCACTGCCTGAGAAACCTGCATCTCATATGAGTGCAGGTTCAAGTCCCAGCTGCTCCACTTCCAATCCAGTGCCCTGCTAAAGCATCTGGGAATGCAATAGAAGATGGCTCAAGTGCTTGGGCCCCTGCACCTATGTGGGAGACCTGCATGGAGTTCCAGGATCCTGGGTTCAATCTGGCCTAGCCTTGGCAGCTGTGGCCATTTGGGTGAGTGAATCTCTCTCTGCCTCTCTCTCACTCTCGGTCTCTGTCTCTCTCACTCTGTCTCTGTCCCCCTCTCTGTCGGTTTGTGTGTGTGTGTGCGTGTGGGTATGTCTCCCTCTCTGTAACTCTTTCCAATAAACAGATAAATCAGTCTTTCAAAAAGAGATGTGACTGCCTTCATGATACAGCAGAAGGTGAAGCACAGGGCTGGATCACTCAGCCCTTTCTCTCCTTATCACCCCCAGTTCAAACCACCTGCATCTCTCTCTGTCTCTCTGTCTCTTTAAAGAAATAAATAATGCATTTGAAAGGCAGAGTTCTGAGAGGCAGAGAGAGAGAAAGGGAGAGAGAGAGAGACAGAGAGAGAGAGGTCTTCCCTCTGCTGGTTCACTCCCTAAATGGCCACAACGGCCAGAGCTGTGCCAATCCAAAGCCAGGAGCTACTTCTGGGTCTCCCACGTGGGTGCAGGGACCCAAGGATTTGAGCCATCCTCTCCTGTTTTCTGACACTCTTAAATCTACAGCTGGACCCACCACACTCGACCCTCAGCACGATCTCTGTGATTTTAACCTTTTCCCTGGAAAATCTGCTTGATAGACCCAGCACAACTACTCTGTTTCCTGTCACAACAGCGCTTTCCCTGGGCACACAGAATCCTCATCCTTCTTGTGGGGCTGGCACGTGCCACACTTCCTACAGAAGGCACGGCGGGTTGTAGGCATGGCCGCCGTGTTTGTTGGAGCACTGTCACCGTGGAAGAGGGTTTAGAAGAGATCCTAACATTGCTTAAGGCTACTCGTTTGCCATAACGAGCTGCTTTACCTTACATATAATATCCTCCTGTATGGGCTCCAACCATTAGAGGAGCACAGCCTTGCCATGAAGTGGAAGTGCCTCTTAAAGTTCCTTTTTTACTTTTTGCAAGATTTATTGATTTGAAAAGCAAAGTTACACAGAGGGAGAGGTGCACACACACACCCACACACAGAGAGAGAAAGAAAGAGAGAGAGAGAGAGAGAGAGAGAGAGAGGTCTTTCCTGCACTGGTTCACTCCCCACATGGCCACGATGGCTGGAGCCATGGCGATCTGAGGCTAGGAGCCAGGTGCCTCTTCTTGGTCTCCCACGTGGGTGCAGGGGCCTAAGGACTTGAGGCATCTTCTACTGCTTTCCCAGGCCATAGCAGAAAGCTATGAGCAGGAGTTCCTGACTCCTGGCCCTGGCCCTGGTTGCTGTGGTCATTTGGCGAGTGAACCAGCAGAAAGAAGATCTCTCTCTACCTTACCTCTCTCTGACATTCTGCCTTTCAAATCAATAAATATATGTATATCTATTTAATTGATTGCATTGTTTTATCAGTCGATCATTTTGTAACAGTCTGACCTTCAGGAAAAATATATCACAAAGGGTTCACTTAAGTATTTCAAAAGCACTTTCCATCTGTGAAAAGAAATCTGTTTTCCCCATTTACTCCTGAAACAAAATGATTCGCGTGCATTACAGGAATTTCTCGTGGGATTTGGATGCGTTGGTTTTGGGGCGGGGTGGGGTGTATCTTTGTGAGTTGAGGTTTCGTCAGAATCTTCGAAGTCCCAGGAAAGCATTCGTTCCAAAGTGAAGAAGCCATCTTCGAAATTCGATTAGCGCTCTGTCATTTCTTGTCTAAGAATCTCTCCCAGTCGCTCGCACCCTGTAGACTTGTAGAAGTCTTTCCCCGCACACTGAGCCACCAATCAGAGCCCCGGATATTGGTCGCACCCATGATTCCGCTGCGGGGCGGAGGCTCCAGGGGGCGGAGTTTGGCGTGACATTTTGCGACTTCCAACACGGTTGGTGGAGCGCTGCTGCACATCCGGATCGGTAGCAGGAAGGCCGAAGGTTCCAAGGTGCGAGGCCCGACCCCGAGGTGGGCGTTGCTCCTCCAAAGCCAGACTGCAGCCCACCCGTCCGTCCGCGGCCACCTCACCCGTCCTCCGCAGACCGCCTCACCCGTCCGTCCGCCGCAGGCCGCCTCTCCTGACCCCGGGGCCTGACAGCGCCCGCAGGCCCGCGCAGCCCGCGAAGCCCGCGCCGCCCGCGCCGCCCGCGCCGCCCGCGAAGCCCGCGCCCGTCGCCCCTCGCGCCCTCTGCCAGGCCCCGGAGCGCAGCCCGCAGCGCCGTCGACATGAGGGGCGTCCGGCCCCGCAGCCCCAGCGCCTGCCCTGAGCCCGCGGGGCCCCCGCAGCCCGGAGCAGCCGGCCCTGCCAAGCGCCGCCGAGTGCAGGAGCCCGCGGCCGCCGAGCCCGGGCCCCAGCCCGGCCTCCCGGCCCCGCCCGCGGCCCCGCCCGCCTCGGCGCTCCCCTCCGTCGTGGTCGTGGTCCTGGCCGCCGGCTGCGCCCTGCAGCTGCCGCTGGACGACGTCGACCTGCTGCTGGAGCCCGCGCCCACGGCGGCCCTCAGCGTGTCTCTGCCCGGCCACACGCTGCTGCTGGTCCCCGAGGGCCTCCTGGAGGCCGCCGGCCAGGGCCCCTCGCCGGGCGGCCTGGCGCTGTCCGCTGTCCTGGACGCCGCGGCCGAGGCCGTCGTGGTACAGCAGCAGCAGCAGCAGCAGCAGCAGCAGCAGCAGCAGCAGCAGCAGCAGGGATTGGTGTGCTCAGCCCCCACGGAGATGGCCGGCCAGGCAGAGGCCTCCGAAGAGGAAGACGACGCCGACCCCGAGCTCCTGGCGTTGCGCGTGGACCCTGCAGCCGGCTGGGCCGCGGGGCTCTGCCTGGGCGCTGCAAGGGGCTCCAGCCCCGGCTCGGCCTTCCACCTGGACTGGGAGCTGTGGCGGCCGCTCCCCGGCTCTCCGCTCCAGCCTCTCCCTCCGTCTCCCAGTCCAGGGCCCCCGGAGCCCCCGGGGCGCCCTCCTCGGCCCGCCTGCAAGGCCCGGAGACGCCTGTTCCAGGAATGAAGGAGCTGCCTCTGCACCCCCTCGCCACGCAGCTGACGCCCAGGTGAGGGGCTTCTGAGAGCCGTTCTGGGGGCCCGGCTGGCTGTGTGTCTGCAAGGGTAGACGGCGCAGAGAGGGAGGCCCTTTGGCTGTAGACGGCCTTGCACCATTCTGCAGGGCTGTTTGTTGGCTCAGCAGGTCTGCGAGAAGGACCATCTCCTCCCACACCCGAGGACAATGCTGCCTGCAGCGCAGGCGCCCGGAGACCTCAGGTTCTGCTTGGGCCCTGCTCTGCGCACAAGGCACCCAGGCACTGTCATGGCCCTGACCTTTGCTTCGAGCCTCAGCTCAGCACTTGTGGAAAACTTTGCCAGCCCGCCCCCAGCACCCTACCACTGGACCCCTCGTCTCGTCTCCCACATTGCAATGAGGACGGAATCGGTTTGCTTCGGGCCCTAGACTCTGCAAGCTCTTGGCAAACGTCTGACCGTGGACTCTTCCTGATGCTGGCCCTAGTCCCTTTCGGGGGGTCTGGAAAACAGTTGGATGTGGACCAAACAAAGCACTGGGCACCGTGACCACGTACCCCCCATTTGGTTCATGACTAGGTTAGCAAGTAGTTAGGTTTGGGAGTTAGGGTTGTGCACCCCCCTCCTCCCAAAGACCAACTCGTTCCCATTCATTGCTTCCTGTCTATTTGTAAGATAATGCCCCATGCATGTTCAAAGTTCCCAATTCTAAGTCTCTTTTGTGTTGTTCTAGGATCCCGAGTATATGTTGTACCTTGTTGCTACTGTATAGAAATAATTTGTTTCTTCTATTGATCTGACATCGGGGAGAGAATTATTGGATTTCGGTAGTGTTTCATTGGTAGATTCTTCTGTTTCTTAGTTTTTTATACTGGGTTTTCTTTGAAATCCAGGTTGAACTGAATACTTGATAGCAATATTCCTGTCTTATGCCTCATGTTAATGCTTTGGAATTTCACCATGGAGTGTGATCTTTCCTGGACGTGATTGTCAACAACCCTTGTCCTACCGAAGAAATTAGTTTATGCCCGAGCCAAAAGGTTGGTTCTGTGCTCATTTTGTTTTTCCCAGCTATGTGACTACACTGACTTGTCAGATTATTTCAAGGTTGGCATTTAATTGTGAATGTATATCAAATAGGTGTGTGGAGCCTTGGGGCCATTTCTGTGTGTGGAACCCTGGCCCAAGAGGAAACCAAACCAGTGTGGAGCTTCAGGGATTTAGAGGGAAATGAGCTTCAGGGATGACATGACTGTAGCATCACCTTCAGATTGTCACTATTAAGAAATGGGTTTCTCGTTGCACCAATGTGACTGTGGTTTGGTTTTGAATCGATTCCTGTGGCAATTTGGACTGTTTACACTTCTAGCCACTGAGTATCTTCACATTTCCGTGATTCCGTTTTCTAGGAAGGATTCTACTTCTAGTCTTGATTGTTTGGGGGTTTTCATGTGTGTTTGCGGGTTGGGCTAATGTTTTACACAGCATTGCTAATTTGTCATGTCCCTTCTTTGGCCAAGTTTGTATTCTGTTTCATGAAAAATAAATTATTACTGGTAAGCAAGATGTTATTTTTTCTGACCATTCATTGTATTATCAGTTTCTTTGCCCATTTTCTGTACTTGCATTTTGTGGCTTCATTTCCTCTGTATCTGTTGTCCTACCGAGGTGCGCTTTCTAAGAATCCTTTCAGCTATGGCCTGTGTGGCAAATCTTAGTTTTGTGTATCTGCACATATTTCAATGACACCTTCAAGCTAGTATGTGTTAGGTTTTAGGTGGGTTTGAAGTTCTAAAATGCTGCCTGCACTCTCTCACTCCTTTAAAGATAGTCCTGTACTCCTTTCCCTGCCATGCTAGTAGTGCATGCTCGAAATCTGCCGCTGCTGCTGTCTTTTCCTTGTATGAGATGAGGCTGTTGGCTTTCTTGACTTTGATGTTCTACAGTTTAGTCGGCTGTATTCAGTGTTAGAAAAGCTGTCTGCTGCAACCGGTGACCTTTCACCTCTCGAGAACTAAGCCTTTCGAATTTCAATTTCAAAAGAGTCAGTTTCTCTTGCACATTGCACCCCTCTCCGATCTCCAGAACTGCTGAGAGAACAAGTGATGCTATTCAATCAAAGCCCCGCCATCTCTCAGTACCCATATGATATTTTATACCCTTTATCATCCTATTTTCCTCCAATTAACTGACGCTATCGTGGCCCGTTTTCAAAATTCGACTTAATTCCTTTATTAGGCAGCATTTGTGTAACATACTATGTTTTTCATTTCTCAAGACTTCAAATTAATTGGGTCCCTTTATATACCTGCTTGCTTTGTCTATAGTGTGAGGAGTAGTTTCTTGGAAAAATTTCACTAATGCATTTCTATCATCTGGTGCCACCAATGGGCTGCCTTGCGAGTGCTGAAGCTCATCGGAGTGAAAGGTAGAGCCAGATTTTTATTTGTTCATGGATTTATGTTTTATTTTTATAGTTTTATTTCACAGGTAGAGTTATAGACGGAGAGAGAGAGAGAGAGAGAGAGAGAGAGAGAGAAAGGTCTTCCTTGCATTGGTTTATGTATTTTTACCATTCTTCCTTTCCCAAATCAGGCTAATCACTGATTTAACAGAATGACCTTTGTGATTGACTCCAGATTCACTCTTTAAGATGTATTTATTTATTGAACACAGAGTGTAAGATTTTATTGTCAGGCTTGCCATTGCGGCACAGAGGGTTACACCACTGCCTGAGAAACCTGCATCTCATATGAGTGCAGGTTCAAGTCCCAGCTGCTCCACTTCCAATCCAGTGCCCTGCTAAAGCATCTGGGAATGCAACAGAAGATGGCTCAAGTGCTTGGGCCCCTGCACCTATGTGGGAGACCTGCATGGAGTTCCAGGATCCTGGGTTCAATCTGGCCTAGCCTTGGCAACTGTGGCCATTTGGGGATTGAATCTCTCTCTGTTGATCTCTCTTTCTCTTTCTCTACCTATCTGTGTCTCTTCCTCTCTGTAACTCTTTCCAATAAACAGATAAATCAGTCTTTCAAAAAGAGATGTGACTGCCTTCATGATACAGCAGTAGATGAAGCACAGGGCAGGATATCTAAGCCCTTTCCTTATCACCCCCAGTTCAAACTGCCTGCACCTCTTTCTCTCTCTCTCTCTCTTTTTAATAAATAGTTTATTGGAAAGGCAGACACACACACACACACACACATACAGAGCTGTCTTTGTTCTGCTGGTTCATTCCTCAAATGGCACAACGGCCAGAGCTGTGCCAATCTTAAGCCATGTGCTACTTCCAGGTCTCCCTTTTGGGTGCAGGTGCACAAGGACTTGGGCCATTCTCTACTGTTTTCCCAGGCCATAGCAGAGAGCAGGATTGGAAGAGGAGCAGCCGAGACTCCAACTGGCACCCCATGGCTGTGGCACTTCAGGTTGTGGCTTTAATAAGCTATAGCACAGAGCCAGCCCCCTATTTGCGTCTCTTGAGATGCCAACATTCTTAAATCTATCGCTGGACCCACCACACTCAACCCTCAGCATGATCTCTGTAATCTTAACCTTTTACCCAGAAAATCAGCGTGAATACACCCAGCACAACTACTCTGTTTCCTGTCACAACAGCGCTTTCCCTGGGCACACAGAATCCTCATCCTTGTGGGGCTGGCACGTGCCACACTTCCTACAGAAGGCACGGCGGGTTGTAGGCATGTCCGCCGTGTTTGTTGGAGCACTGTCACCGTGGAAGAGGGTTTAGAAGAGATCCTAACATTGCTCAAGGCTACTCGTTTGCCATAACGAGCTGCTTTACCTTACATATAATATCCTCCTGTATGGGCTCCAACCATTAGAGGAGCACAGCCTTGCCATGAAGTGGAAGTGCCTCTTAAAGTTCCTTTTTTAAAAAATATTTATTTATTTATTTATTTGAAAGTCAGAGCTACACAGAGGCAAAGGTGTCCATGAACACACACGCAGACACACACACCCACAGACACACAGACAGACAGAGAGAGAGAGGGAGACAGAGGTCTTTCCTGCACTGGTTCACTCCCCACTTGGCCACGATGGCTGGAGCCATGGCGATCTGAGGCTAGGAGACAGGTGCCTCTTCCTGGCCTCATACGTGGGTGCAGGGGCCTAAGGACTTGGGCCAACTTCCACTGCTTTCCCAGGCCAGAGCAGGGAGCTGGATCTGAGGTGGAGCAGTTGGGACTAGAACTGGCACCCATATGGGATGCAGGCACTGCAGATGGTGGCTTTACCCACAGGGCCATCCCCCAATTTGTTTTGAGATATATTTATTTATTTGAAAGGCAGAGTTACAGAAAGAGAAAGGGAGAGGGAGAATCACAGCGAGATCTTCCATCTGCTGGTTCACTTTCCAAATGGCTGGAATAGCCAGAGCTGGACCAGGAGCCAGGAGCTTCTTCTGGGTCTTCCAGAAAATTGCATCCAGGGGCCCAAGCAGTTCAGCCATCTTCTTTTGCTTTCCCAGGTGTATTAGCAGGGAGCTAGATGTGAAGTGGACCAGCAGGGACTTAATACCAGCACACAAATGGGATACAGGCATTGCAGGTGGTGGCTTTACCCAATTTGTCACAGTACCATCCTTTTGTATAAGATTGATGTATTTATTTGAAAGGCAAAGATACAGAGAGAGAAAGGGAGTGGGAGAGTCAGAGAGAGAGCTTCTATCTTCTTGTTCACTTTCCAAATGGCTGGAATAGCCAGAGCTGGACCAGACCAAGCCAGGAGCCAGGAGCTTCTTCAGGTTCTCCCATGCAGGTGCAGGGGCCCAAGCACTTTGGCCATCTTCTGCTTTCCCAGGTGCATTAGCAGCTGCTAGATGTGAAGTGGAACAGCTGGGACTTGAACTGGCACATATATGGAATGCAGGCACTACAGGTGGTGTGTTATCCTCCTATGCCTCACTGCTAGCACCTAAAGTTCCCTCGTGGTCTGTTTTTGATAGGATTCCAGCAGAGACAGGAAGTCTCCTTTGTCTCCAGGCATCCTTAAGTCATGCGCTGCTCCACAAGGAGACCCTCTATATGTGTACTTTCTGATCTTGGGGGAGTTAACCAGCTGTAGCAGGTGCACTGAGTTCTACCATCTGGGTTGATTTCACCCCTGCGAGGATTCTCCATTCTAAAAGAGAACTTAGATCAGTAGTTGCCTATCCTGTGTAATAATCTCCAGTTTCATTTTTGAGTCAACAGGTATATGAAGTCTGGTTCTCAGCAGGAGTCCGTGGTGTGTCTGAGTGAGGAACAGAAATTTCTCTGGTGGAGATGAGATGATGCTGAGGTTCCCTTTCTTTTGGGAGAGGCGACAGTGTGGCAGAACTAAGGGGAGCTGCCGTGGTGAATGAGAGTGTGAAAGTGACAGTCAGAGGAGGGGACCCCAAGAGTTCCATGGAAAAATGGAATTAAATGGTTATTTTTGTGCAAAAGAATTTGAAATGCATGCACAGTTTCGTCGCAGTAAACAAGCCCCCTCTTAGAATTTCATAGAACACGCATCTCCTATTGCGTGTACAGTTGGTAGTGACGAGTACATTGCAAGAAGAGCCATAGCATTGAGCTGGACTAGGAGCAACCGGGACAGAATCCGGTGCCCCAACAGTGACTAGAACGCGGAGTGCCGGCACCTGAGGTGGAGCATTAGCCTTGTGAGCCGCAGTTCCAGCCATGTAACTCTTTCAAATAAACAAAATAAATCTTTTTTAAAAAGAATATAGATAGTAAACAGGATAAGTGAACTGCACAACATGTTTAATACCAGATGCTCCTTGATGTACAACAGGTTTATATTCTGATAAGCCCATTGTGAGTTGAAATATCAACTTATGTTTTTAAAAATTACCAAAAATCAAAATTCATGTAATCCACCTAACCTACCAAACATTGTAGCGTGCCGTAAACATGCACATAGTATTTACGTTAGCCTAAACTTTGGCAAACTCATCCAACACTAATTTTTTTGAAACTAAAACATTGAATATCTGATGTACATACACAGAAGGGAGCCTTACAGACATGATGAGAGCAAATACATAAGAGAATATCCACGAACCCTTGGCAACAGAGCACCCCGTGGAGTGCCAGTTCTTTATCACCCCAGTGCCGTGACTGACTGGGAGCTGCACTTGCTGCCACTATGCAGCACCCCAGGAGAAGATCAAAATTCAGAGTCCCAGTACCACTTCCACCAAATGTGTATTGCTTTTCCACCAGCATAAAGTCAAGCAATAGTACATCGAGCCATCCTACACTGAGACCCACTGAGAAGTGTGAGATTTGGATTAAGGCAGGGAAGGGAGGGAGAAGAGTCTGGGACTGTCTGTTTAGCTGATGTGCCCAGAGGAAGCTTCGAGACACAGTGGGGAAACATACAGAAAGACCAGTGTGGAGGGTTCCCCGAAGAGAAAGGACGATTCCACAATCTATGCATAATCTTGTCACCTTTCATGAAAATCAGAGACCAGAGAGCTTTAAAGGAAGGAGTGAGGAGGACATGATAAGAGGTTGACTAGGACAGATAATGTGGGTGGAAGGTGCATACAGAACCCTGCAGGCCCATATAAAACATTGGCTTTAGTCCTGAGTGAACTGAGCAGACTGCAATGTTCTACTTCTGTTTTGTGTATGTTTCTGTTTTCCTAGCATCCAGGGGGTGGTTGAAGATCTACTTCCGGTTTACAAGCACCTCTGCAGTTGTGTGTAGACTAAGCTGAAAACAGACCCAGGAGAGATGCAAGGAGAAGCTGAGGAAGTCTCTACAGTATCTCCCTCAGGGATGGAGCCTGGTAGCAGAAGGAGCGCCACAAAGTGGTGCAACCCGGGACATGTGGATGGAATGGCTATGGATGTGACAGAGGACACTCGAGGACAACTCTGAGGCCTGGATTCCTGCAACAGGAAGGGTGGAGTTACCAGTTATCGTCATGGGGAACACTTTGAGAAACTCAGCTTTCAGGAAACGCAAAGAGGTCAAATTTGGACCTTCTGTTTGAACTATTATTAGGTAGAAATGCAAATTGCACACGGTTCAATTGAACAGACATCCAGGAGAAAACAGTGAGCATGCACTTGGATGTCCATAGGGGAGGTACAGATGGGTGACAGCAACACACGGATGGTACTTAAAGGAAGAAAGCAAAGTTGAAAGGTGGAAAAGGACAAGAACTGTGTCCTGAAATGTTCCAGCACCAAGAATCAGGAGGAACTAGCTCAGGAAATGAGAACAAACCAGAGAAAGACCAGAGAATGTGAGAACGTGGGTGCCAAGGGGAGGGTGGTGGCCTTGAAGGGAAAGACCCAGTGACTCCATCACGTGTTGCACATAACTCAACATGAGGACTGGGGGAGGGGCATTGTGGGGCAGCAGGTTCAAAGCCACCACGTGCAGCCCCAGCAGCCCAATGCACAGCACCAGTTTGAGTCCCAGCTGCTCTGCTTTGGATCCAAATCCCTGCTAACCAGTCAATGGGGTCCAGTGGTCTACAGAAACGTTCATCTGTGAAAGCACAGAGGTAGAGCAGGCAGATAAAATTAGAGGCCAAGCAGGAGACAGGAAAGGAGATGAGGCTACAAATGCAGCAGCGGCTGTAAGGACAGTCCACAGAATTTCAGCTCCAGGTGTGGAAGGAGTCAGGACCTGACGCTGCTAGTTTCAGTGAATGGGTGGGATGGGATTTGTAAAAGTCACTAACTCTGCATTATAGAGGATAACAGAGGGCCCTCGCTGCACTCAAAGCCGAGAGCGTATAAGAGTCCCAGGCCCACCAGGCCTCACAGGTAGCAGGAAGGAGTCACAGCGCCCAAGTACGTGAAACTCTTGAGTCCCTTTCGACAAAGTCCTCTTCGCCTCACAATTCCTAAACTCCTGGGCCCAGCTTGACCCAAGTCACTTTCCCCATCCCTGCCCACATACATGTACAAGCACTTCATACTGGTTGGTTAGGGGGTATTGATTGACGCCAGGGCAGTCCAACGAGCAGCATGCTAATTCACCGATCATCTTCAGTGCCCTCTTTTTTTTAAGATTTATATTATTTGAGAGAGTTACAGAGACAGGTAGACACAGAGAGAGGTGTTCCATCCGCTGGTTCACTCCCCAGATGGCCGCAATGCCTGAACCGTGCTGATCTGAAGCAAGGAGCTTCTTCTGGTTCTCCCACTTGGGTGCAGGGGCCCAAGCACTTGGGCCATCCTCCACTGCCCTCCCGGGCCACAGCAGAGAGCTGGATTGGAAGAGGAGCAGCCAGGACTAGAACCGGCGCCCATGTGGGATGCCGGCACTGCAGGCCAGGGCATTAACCCGCTGCACCTCAGCGCCAGCCTCTTGGTGGTCTTAGGAAGAATCAGGTCAGGGCAGAGCACCTGATCGGGTGCCCAGCCTGGCCGTGTCTGAACCATAAAAACACCTGAGAGTGTTTCTTAACAGGTCAAATCCCTTTTTGGGATAATGATGATGCTGTTGTATGCAACACGCCACTGGGGAACAGGGCTGGCACTGCCCAGTGGGAGACAGCAATGATAAAACACGGGACCAACAGCTACTCTTTACTGAGCACTTCCTAGGTCCCAGGAACACTGTACATCCGCAACCGCTCAGCACAGCAGATGGCATTCTCCGCGTCTGAGGCTGGGGCCAGCTGAGGTGACTTGCCCACAGTCACCGTCAGCACGGAGCCTAGGAGAGGCGACCAGGGGTGCCTCCTCCAGGAGCCCTGCTAAGGGCTTCCCACCCAAAGTGGGGCCACCTTTCCTCGGAGGGGAGTTCGCGGTGAGGATTCTGAACCCACAGAGTTGGGGTCAAGCCCAGGGCCCAGGACGCGGCGTGGTGAGCCCGCTGAGGCCAGGCAAGCTCGGGCACCACCGGAGGCCCCGCCATGAGCCTGCCATCCCCGCCCCTCCCCCCTGACTCCTCTCCTCTCCCACCTGGTGTTCCCCACTGTTCTCCCTGCGTGGAACACTCAAGGGTCGCGGACCTAACTCAGAGGCCCCAAGCAGGTCTTTCCAGCCACCTCCAGGCCAACCCACCCTCAGCCAGCCAAACACCCAGCAGAGGCGCCCCTCCTCACCTTCCAGCCTGACTTCCCACTTGCGCCCCCGTGGGAGACACCCAAGGCGCCTGAGACCCCCTCAGGCTCCCAGCCCGGTCTGTCCTAACACCACCCAGCAGACTTCCCGTGGGCGCCCGCGGATTTCCAGCAGCGCAGCTGGGAACACTAGATACCCAGGCCAAAAGCCAATCTGCAGGCCACCGGCAAGGCCAGGAACGCCGGGAAAGGCAGCGAGCGCCGCCCCAAAGCAGGGCCCTGTGGCAATCATGCAGCTCCCACTCCCCGCCTGAGCCCCTCAACTGCTACATGAGACAGGTTCACCGGTCTGCAACTTCAGCTTAAAAGAATACTTTGAAGGTGATTGCAGACAATTCCTAGGGCCCTTGTCCCAAGACTCCTACTCAGTGGCTCTGAGGCGGGGCAAGGAATCCGTATTTCCGGGGCTGTTGGCGCCAAGCCTTAGGCTTCTGCTTGCGATGCCTGCACCCCCTCTCCCAATGTGCCGGGCTGTCGCCCCCCCAGCCCCCGGTAGGCTGCCTCAGACCCAGCTTCCTGCTACTGGACCCGGGAGAGCAGCAGGTGAGGGCCTCTGACACCCACTGGGGGACCAAGATGGAGTTCTGCGTTCCCGCCTTCTCCCTGCCCAGGCCTGGCTGTTGCAGCCATTTAGGGAATTAAGCAGCAGCTGGGAATTTCTCTGTCGCTCAGCGTTTCAAATAAATCTCTTTTTTTAAGTTAATGGACGTAGAATAAAGTTTGTTTTATTAAATGTGTGTATCCCAGAAACCTGCAAAAGGATGCCAGTGCCACCAAGTGCCAGATCACTAACTTAAACGTCCACCAGGAGAGGTTTGATTCATGCAAAGGAATACTAGGTAGCCCTTAAAAATAAATGTTATAAAAAGAAAAGGGAGATGAGTAACATGCATGTGATTTAGTTTTAAGTGCACAAAATATTTTGAATGGTAAGCAGTCACAATGGTTATCTCCAAGGTGACGATTTAATAAAATCAGAGACGAGAAGAAAGATTTTGTAGTCCTCAGGAACCATTTGTAAACATGACCTATCCTGGAAGCCGTGTGGGGGTTCTTCCCCTTCTAGCACTGAAGGCGGTTTGAGCCGCACCTTCCCTTCAGCAAGCTCCATGCAGGCTGCTTTCCAACTCACTCGGAGCGCTGACGCTAAATGTTGCGGCTTCCGGGCGCTGGCAACGCCACCCCTGCAACCAGTCCCCTGCTCCCAGCAAGCTCCTTCATAACTTAAACATGCTCATCACCTGGAACTTGGGCTAAAGGCTCATATACCTAAGAGTTACCACTTAGGTCAAAGGACACAGAAATTGCCACGCGTGGTGAGCGCGTTCTATCCCCTACCTTTCCAACACCCTGAGGGGCCACACCAGCCATTGACAACTTAGGCGAAACACAGGCCAAAGAATCTCACCTAAAATAAAAAAAAAAAAACCTCCAGGAATAAAAATGGCGCCCAGGGTACTTCCGGGTCAGCGTTGTCACCTGGGAATCCTGGTGTGATAATCCATTCGCGCGACCTGAACATTACACAGTTCTCAACGTGAGAGACCCCGAGAACTTGACAAGCCCAGGAGTCGCACAGTGGCCCGCCCCCTAAGGTTCCCGCACACTGACCAACCAACCACAGCCCTGGATGGTCGTCAACTGCCCCGCCTCAGGGCGGAGCCTCCAGGAGCAGGGCTTAGTGGGATGTACAGCCACTTCGGTTCCCAGAGCCACGCTCGCAACGTGATTGGTCGTCCATTCTGCATCCGGGTCTGTACATGGAAGGCTGAAGATTTCAAGACTCCAGGCCGAGCCCCGAAGCTGGACCGCAGACCACCAGACAGCCCCAAGCAGCCTCACCTGTCTGCCTCAGGGAACCTCACCCGTACATCCCAGGCCACCTCACCTGTCCGCAGCAGACCGCCTCACCCATCTGCCCCAGGCCGCCTCTCCTGACCCCGGGGCCTGACAGCGCCCGCAGGCCCGCGAAGCCCGCGAAGCCCGCGAAGCCCGCGAAGCCCGCGCCCGTCGCCCCTCGCGCCCTCTGCCAGGCCCCCGGAGCGCAGCCCGCAGCGCCGTCGACATGAGGGGCGTCCGGCCCCGCAGCCCCAGCGCCTGCCCTGAGCCCGCGGGGCCCCCGCAGCCCGGAGCAGCCGGCCCTGCCAAGCGCCGCCGAGTGCAGGAGCCCGCGGCCGCCGAGCCCGGGCCCCAGCCCGGCCTCCCGGCCCCGCCCGCGGCCCCGCCCGCCTCGGCGCTCCCCTCCGTCGTGGTCGTGGTCCTGGCCGCCGGCTGCGCCCTGCAGCTGCCGCTGGACGACGTCGACCTGCTGCTGGAGCCCGCGCCCACGGCGGTCCTCAGCGTGTCTCTGCCCGGCCACACGCTGCTGCTGGTCCCCGAGGGCCTCCTGGAGGCCGCCGGCCAGGGCCCCTCGCCGGGCGGCCTGGCGCTGGCCGCTGTCCTGGACGCCGCGGCCGAGGCCGTCGTGGTACAGCAGCAGCAGCAGCAGCAGGGATTGGTGTGCTCAGCCCCCACGGAGATGGCCGGCCAGGCAGAGGCCTTTGAAGACGAAGACGACGCCGACCCCGAGCTCCTGGCGTTGCGCGTGGACCCTGCAGCCGGCTGGGCCGCGGGGCTCTGCCTGGGCGCTGCAAGGGGCTCCAGCCCCGGCTCGGCCTTCCACCTGGACTGGGAGCTGTGGCGGCCGCTCCGCGGCTCTCCGCTGCAGCCTCTCCCTCCGTCTCCCAGTCCAGAGCCCCCGGGGCGCCCGCAGCGCCCTCCTCGGCCCGCCTGCAAGGCCCGGAGACGCCTGTTCCAGGAATGAAGGAGCTGCCTCTGCACCCCGTCGCCACGCAGCTGACGCCCAGGTGAGGGGCTTCTGAGAGCCGTTCTGGGGGCCCGGCTGGCTGTGTGTCCGCAAGGGTAGACGGCGCAGAGAGGGAGGCCCTTTGGCTGTAGAGGGCCTTGCACCATTCTGCAGGGCTGTTTGTTGGCTCAGCAGGTCTGGGAGAAGGACCATCTCCTCCCACACCCGAGGACAATGCTGCCTGCAGCGCAGCCGCCCGGAGACCTCAGGTTCTGCTTGGGCCCTGCTCTGCGCACAAGGCACCCATGCACTGTCATGGCCCTGACCTTTGCTTGCAGCCTCAGCTCAGCACTTGTGGAAAACTTTGCCAGCCCGCCCCCAGCACCCTACCACTGGACCCCTCGTCTCCCACATTGCAATGAGGACGGAATCGGTTTGCTTCGGGCCCTAGACTCTGCAAGCTCTTGGCAAACGTCTGACCGCGGACTCTTCCTGATGCTGGCCCTAGTCCCTTTCGGGGGGTCTGGAAAACAGCTGGACGTGGACCAAACAAAGCACTGGGCACCGTGACCACGTACCCCCCATTTGGTTCATGACTTGGTTAGCAAGTAGTTAGGTTTGGGAGTTAGGGTTGTGCACCCCCTCCCCCCAAAGACCAACTCTTTCCCATTCATTGCTTCCTGTCTGTTTGTAAGATAATGCCCCATGCATGTTCAAAGTTCCCAATTCTAAGTCTCTTTTGTGTTGTTCTAGGATCCTGAGTCTATGTTGTACATTGTTGCTAATGTATAGAAATAATTTGTTTCTTCTATTGATCTGACATCGGGGAAAGAATTATTGGATTTCTGTAGTGTTTCATTGGTAGATTCTTCTGTTTCTTAGTTTTTTATACTGGGTTTTCTTTGAAATCCAGGTTGAACTGTATAATTGATAGCAATATTCCTGTCTTATGCCTCATGTTAATGCTTTGGAATTTCACCATGGAGTGTGATCTTTCCTGGACGTGATTGTCAACAACCCTTGTCCTACCGAAGAAATTAGTTTATGCCCGAGCAAAAAGGTTGGTTCTGTGCTCATTTTGTTTTTCCCAGCTATGTGACTACACTGACTTGTCAGATTATTTCAAGGTTGGCATTTAATTGTGAATGTATATCAAATAGGTGTGTGGAGCCTTGGGGCCATTTCTGTGTGTGGAACCCTGGCCCAAGAGGAAACCAAACCAGTGTGGAGCTTCAGGGATTTAGAGGGAAATGAGCTTCAGGGATGACATGACTGTAGCATCACCTTCAGATTGTCACTATTAAGAAATGGGTTTCTCGTTGCACCAATGTGACTGTGGTTTGGTTTTGAATCGATTCCTGTGGCAATTTGGACTGTTTACACTTCTAGCCACTGAGTATCTTCACATTTCCGCGATTCCGTTTTCTAGGAAGGATTCTACTTCTAGTCTTGATTGTTTGGGGGTTTTCATGTGTGTTTGCGGGTTGGGCTAATGTTTTACACAGCATTGCTAATTTGTCATGTCCCTTCTTTGGCCAAGTTTGTATTCTGTTTCATGAAAAATAAATTATTACTGGTAAGCAAGATGTTATTTTTTCTGACCATTCATTGTATTATCAGTTTCTTTGCCCATTTTCTGTACTTGCATTTTGTGGCTTCATTTCCTCTGTATCTGTTGTCCTACCGAGGTGCGCTTTCTAAGAATCCTTTCAGCTATGGCCTGTGTGGCAAATCTTAGTTTTGTGTATCTGCACATATTTCAATGACACCTTCAAGCTAGTATGTGTTAGGTTTTAGGTGGGTTTGAAGTTCTAAAATGCTGCCTGCACTCTCTCACTCCTTTAAAGATAGTCCTGTACTCCTTTCCCTGCCATGCTAGTAGTGCATGCTCGAAATCTGCCGCTGCTGCTGTCTTTTCCTTGTATGAGATGAGGCTGTTGGCTTTCTTGACTTTGATGTTCTACAGTTTAGTCGGCTGTATTCAGTGTTAGAAAAGCTGTCTGCTGCAACCGGTGACCTTTCACTTCTTGAGAACTAAGCCTTTCAAATTTCGTTTAAAAAATGAGTCAGTTTCTACTGTTCATTTTGGCCCCTCTCCAGTCTCCAGAACTGCTGAGAGAACAAATGATCCTATTTAGTCAAAGGCCACCGCATATGATATTCAGTACCATCCGCATAATATACTGTCACTGCCTATTTTCAAAATTCTGCTTATGTTCTTTTTTTTTTTTTTAAGTTTGAAAGAAAGGGGCTGAGATCGTTACTCTGCAGGTCAAGTGGTGGCTTGGGATACTGCATCACATTTGATGTCATTTGGAGTCCCAGCTATGCCACTTCTTTTTAATTTTTATTTTATTTCATGTTTTTAGGCAGAGTTAGTGAGAGAGAGAGAGAGACAGAGAGAAAGGTCTTCCTTTTTCCGTTGATTCACCCCCAAAGTGGCCACTATGGCCAGCGCGCTGTGCTGATCCAAACCATGAGCCAGGTGCTTCCTCCTGGTCTCACATGTGGGTGCAGGGCCCGACTGCTTGAGCCAACCTCCACTACACCCCCGGGCCACAGCAGAGAGCTGGACTGGAAGAGATGCAACCGGGACAGAATCCAGCACCCTGACCAGGAACAGAACCCGGGGAGCCGGCGCCACAGGTGGAGGATTAGCCTAGTGAGCCGCAACACCGGCCTCTGCATGTGTTCTGCATAAGACAGCATTTGTGGTGCTCATGTGCTTTACCACTCAGAAATCACAGCTGTCATCCTCAAGCAATCACCTGAGGACACCAGTTTCCAGTGTGAGTGAGGCAGTGATGCAGGGATGGACGGCCCCTCGGCCCACCCGTCAGCACTGCTGGGAGTGTCAGCTGACTCAGCTGGGTGGTTCCCCAGGAATGATCTCTGCCTCCATCGGTAGTGCACTCCAGTGACTGCTCCATTAGCAAGTTGCTCATCCAGCCCGCATCCTTCAAGTTAAAACGACTCTGAGCTGTGAGTTGGATGAGGCCTTTGTTACTCAGAATCCCAGTTCATCTTCTCTGCCTGCCTGGCCATATATTCTCCATTCTCCCTAAGTTCTGCTTGTAAATCTCCATCTTCTCAGATGGGTCAGGAGTTGACTTAGGGAAGCAGTTAATAAAACAGACTTTGAAGAACTCATGACATGCTGCAGCAATGTGGATAAGCTCTGAATCCTTGGTGAACTGACTGGGACACTGGTGAAAGGAAATACACTGACATTCGCAGTATCCTGGGCATTGGGAAAATGTGGGGCACAAAATCATTACAAGAGCTAACATGTACAAATAGCATGGGGTGAAAGGGTTGTTCCAGATAGTCAGTGCACTTATGAAACAGAGTGATTAATTGCCAATCAAACCTTAATATGAGATCTGCAGAGGCCCTTGGCAGCATATAGATAGCTTTTCCTGTCCCAGGCTAATGGTGGAGTGAGCGAGGGGATACTGTGGGTCTGGCCCAGGATTTATTGTAGGACAGTGGAGTACAAGAAAAGGTTAAAGTTCTCAAACAAGTGTGAAATGGTGAGGTCACAGCCCTGATAAGCCATAACACTGGAAGTAAACAACCAGGTAGATAGATTTCAGAATCTTAAATCTGCAGGTGCCTCCCAATCTCTTGGCTACAAAAGTGGCCCCCTCCTCTGTATACCTCTCTAAGATGATACAGAATGGGCTGGCATTGTGGCACAAGGGGGTTAAGCCACTGCTTGCAACAACAACATCCCATCCCATATCAGAGCACAGTGTGAGTCCTGGCAACTCTGCTTATCATCCAGCTCCCTGCTAATACACCTGGGAAAGCAGCAGATGATGACCCAATCACTTGGGCCCTTGTCACCCACATCAGAGACGTGGATGAAGTTCCAGGATATTGGCCTAGGCCTGGCCCAGTCCTAGGCATGGCAGCCTGTTGAGAAGTGAACCCGTAGATGCAAGATCTCTCTATCAGTCTCTCCCTCTCTCTCTCTCTCTGTTGCTCTACATTTCAAATTTATAAATTTTTTTTAAAAAATGATGTAGAAGCTTCTACTTTGAAAGACAACATGCACCAACCATGTATCTGCTCTCACAGCCTCTTTTTTGCCACAATGCAAATATCTCAAGCACAAATAGCCCAGCTAGGTACATCCTAATGAAGGGGTCTCTACATATCCTGGAAGAGATGCGCGAATCACCTAACATAAACCAGTAGAAGTCTAGTTTAGACCTGAGGATGCGAGATGTCAGCCTGCAGAAGGGACAGCTGTCAATTCAGAAGCATTCTCCCCAATATAGGATTTGAATGGTTTGTTTTGTGCATCTCTTACATATAGCATATTTGGCTCCAAGAAAAGGTTCTTTGGCATTATGTGCTGCTGTGCCATAGCTGGTAAAGCTGTCACCTGTGGTGCAAGTATCCCAAATGGGTGCTGGTTCAATCTCGGCTGCTCTTCTTCATATCCAGCTCTCTACTATGGTCTGGAAAGCAGTGGAAGATGGCTCAGGTGTTGGGCCCCTGCCCCTGTGTGAGAGACCCAGAAGAAGCTCCTGGCTCCTCGCTTTGGATTGCCCCAGCCCCAGCCATTACAGCCATGGGGGATTGAACCAGCAATGGAAGACCTTTCTCTCTATTTTTCCCTTTCTCTGTCGGTATACCTCTCAATAAATACATAAATAAATCTTTTTTAAAAAGCACTAAATAAAAAAACAAAAAGATCTTTGGCAAAAGGTAATGAGCACTGGGCAAACAACAAGCTAGATTCATTTCCCCATTAAATTGTGCATCCTGGTCCTACATCCAGATCTCCTGCCCCTTCCCCTCCTATCCTCTCTTCCCACACCTCTGATGACTCCTTCCCCTGTTCCTCCTTACCCATACCCTCTACCCTTTCCACCAGCTCTCCCAAGAACCTAAAATGCCATTTACCTCGAAATGTTGATTCCCTTATGTGCCAGGTTTTCAGGGAAATGTTGTAGAATTTAAACCTTACACTCAAGATTAATCAAGAATAGCAAGTCTTCTAAATCCAGACAGGACCACCAAATATTCATGGACAAGATTAGAATTCCTTTGGGTACATATGATCTAGGATTACCTGACATTTCAACTCATCCACATACTGGACAGAATCACAAGTGCTAAATCCTGGAGGGCAAAACCTGATGGGACTTCCTCAGCAGGAAATCTACAGCATCTTTCTCTCCATAAACCTGGGGCTCAATAACAGTCTGAAAAGTCTCCTAAAATCCATACCCAAAACATTTTAATAACAATGCACATGCTACTGCTAATAAACTTAGTGTCGCTACCTTTAATTGGACTCTTCCCTAGATGAACGTACGACACAGATGGTAGTACCATTTTAAAAAGATTTATTTTTTATTTGAAAGGCACAATTTTAGAGAGAGAAAGAACGGGAGATCATCCATCCTCTGGTTCGCCCTCTAAATGGCCTCCACAGCCAAGACTGAGCCAGTCTGAAGCTTGGACCCAGGAGTTTCTTCCAGGTCTCTCATGGGTGCAGGGCACCAAGGACCTGGACCATCCTCCGCTGCTTTCCCAGGCACATAATAGGGAGATAGATTGGAAATAGAGCAGCCAGAAATTGAACCAGGGCCCCTGTGGGATGCCGCATCCCAGGCATTAGCTTAATCCACTGTGCCACAACGCCAGCCCCCATGTTTTCCCCTATTGCCCAGCCTTCGACTGCAACCCTTGGGTTGACTAAAAATACTCCTCTCTGCTTTCTGATAACACACCCTCAAGTGAGTAGGAGACTATCTGCACATGGAAATTTAATAGCACAAGCTCCCCAGTGGGACTATTTCATGAGTTTCAGAGGATTTTTCTACTCATCATCAAGTTGTATCTCTTCTGTACTCATCTTTGCATTATCTATTGGATCTGGGGCATATGCCTGATAAACATCTTGACACTGTAAATTACCTTCTCTGTGCTAGAAACCCCACTGACATAGAGAAAAACAACAGGATTGGGAGCAGGGCCTATTAAAATTTAGATAGAATCTACCAAACTGTCACCCAAATTTCCCCCAGTATCTTTGGAAGCCGAAGGAATGACTCAAGCCCATGGCAGAAGGCCTCACACACAAAGGTCTTCTCATACCCTACGCTAGCCCTTGTGACACTCCTAGCTGCTAGCAAAGAAGCAAGACTGACAGGATGTGGACTGCTCAAGACCTCAAGGCCACCTAGACAATCGTTACGCCTCCTTCCCAGTAGAAGTTGACCAAACACTCTCCTGCCATCAGTTCCCCCTGAAGCTACTGCCTTCAAGATAGTGAATGTCTGCTCTCATTTTTGGGACATATGTCTAGATTGGTCTGGTCGATAACTTTTTGTATTCAAGTGGAAGGACAGCAGTATTACCAGAGACACTCAGACCCCTGGAGTGTGTTGGAGCACCCTTGAATTTCTCAGCCAAGACTGAGAAGACCTAAAACCCCCTTGTATTAAGTTCTCACATCGTAGGTATGAGATATCCTCATTTATATCAGAGAAAAATGACCCCCCCCAAATGATTGTTGACTTCCCCCCAGGTTTCTCAGAAAACAGCCATCAAATTTTAGAAAATAAGTTCCAATTCTGGCAGATAATACTGTATGACCTGTTTGAGGGAAAAGCATTCTCTCCTAATAGACTAAGATCATCCTGACATATTCTATACCCTTCACAAGAGACAACTGCGAATATTTCTGTGTTTAACTGGCTATTGCAGACAGCAGTGGCTAGTGTTTATTTGAGACACAAATGCCTCCTTATGTACTAACGGTCCAGAGACAGAGCAGGTGTAATAGGTTTTTTTTTTTTTTTTTTTTTTTTTTTTTTTTTTTTTACCGGCACAGTGGACAGTGAGAGAGAGAGAGAGACAGAGAGAAAGGTCTTCCTTTGCCGTTGGTTCACCCTCCAATGGCCGCTGCGGCCGGCCCACTGCGGCTGGGGCACCGCGCTGATCTGATGGCTGGAGCCAGGTGCTTCTCCTGGTCTCCCATGGGGTGCAGGGCCCAAGCACTTAGGCCATCCTCCACTGCACTCCCTGGCCACAGCAGAGAGCTAGCCTGGAAGAGGGGCAACCGGGACAGAATCCGGCACCCCGACCGTGACTAGAACCCAGTGTGCCGGCGCCACAAGGCAGAGGATTAGCCTAGTGAGCCGCGACGCCGGCCGAAACAGGTCTTCTGTAACCTGAATGGAGCTGCTCTGTGGCCTCTTCCTCTACACACCCTGACCACATGGAACTCTTGTGTCTCTTTGTGCATAAGCAATTGAGACTAGTCCTTGAGGTTTTTTTTCTCTCTCTTTTTAAAATTTATTTCCATCTTACTTGAAAGGCAGAGCAGTGCAGAGAGAGGAAGGGACAGAGAGAGAAAATGAGATTGCCTATCAGCTGTTTCATTTCCCAGATGCCCACAGCAGCCACTACTGAACCAGGCCAAATAGGGATCCAGGAACTCCATAAGGTTTTCCACTGGGGAGACAAGGTGGCAAGCACTCGAGCCATCATCTGCTGCTTCCCAGGATGCATTTGCAGAAAGCTGGAGGGTCCTGCTCTGTGGTGCAGTGCATTAAGCTGTCATCTGCAGAGCTAGCATCCCACTCATATGGACGCCAGTTCAAGTCCCGGTTGCTCCACTTCTGATACATCTCTCTGCTGATGCACCTGGCAAAGCAGTGAGAGATGGCCCGAGTCCTTGTGCCCCTGTACCCATGTGGGGGACCTGGAAGAAGCTCCTGCCTCTTGGGTTTGGCCTGGTCTAGCCCTGGCCATTGAGGCCATTTGGGAAGTGAACTCTCTCTCTCCCTAACTATGCCTTTCAAATAAATCAGTAAATATTAAACAACAACAACAACAAACCAGGAAACTGGACTGGAAGCAGAGGTCCCAGGACTCAGACCAGCACTCTGAGAGGGGATGCAGGTTCCCCATGGTGATACAACCCACTGTGCCACAATGCCTACCTCACTCAGCTTGTTGGTAACCACCAAAAGCCCATTGATCAGAAAACTGGAACTAAGATGGCTTCAGTAGGTGAATGAATAAGCAAACTATGATACATCCATGCAATGAAATATTGCTTGGTCATGAAAATCAGTGAGTGATGAAGCCATGAAAATTCAGAGACACACTTGCAAAGAAGCTGAGGACTGACGTGGCTGCGGGCCCCAGCAGCAAATCGACGGTGTCCAGCAGTACCTGTAGGGCGCAGCCAGTGGCCAGAACCACGATGGAGGTGAGTGCCACGGCATGAGGAGGGAGCTGCACTGCAGCATAGAGGGTATAGGTAGGGTGGAACAGAGGAAGGATCCATCAGAGGTGTGGTAAGAAAGGCTGGAAGGGTAAGAGGCAGAGGAGATCTGGTTGTAGGACCAGGATGCACAATTTCAAGGGGAGATGAATCTAGCTTGTTGTTTGCCCAGTGCTCATTACCTTTTGCCAAAGATCTTTTTGTTTTGCTTTTTAGTGCTTTTGAAAAAAAGATTTAATGTGTTTATTGAGGGGTATACAGGTGGAGAAAGGGAAAGACAGAGAGAAAGATTTCCCATCACTGGTTCACTCCCCAATAGGCTGCAATGAATGGGGCTGGGGCAATCCAAAGCCAGGAGCCAGGAGCTTCTTCTGGGTCTCTCACACAGGGGCAGGGGCCCAAGCACCTGAGCCATCTTCTACTGTTTTCCCAGGCCATAGTAGAGAGCTGGATCAGAAGAGGAGCAGCCGAGATTGAACCAGCACCCATGTGGGATGCTTGCACCACAGGTGACAGCTTTACCAGCTATACAACAGCAATAGCTCCTACCAAAGAACCTTTTCTTGGAGGCATATATGCTATATGTAAGAGATGTACAAACCAAACCGGTCAAATCCTATATTGGGGAGAGTGTTTCTAAATTGACAGCTGTTACTTCTTCTACTGGTTTATGTTGGGTGATTCGTGCATCTCTTCCAGGATATGTAGAGACCCCTTCCTTAGGATGTACCTAGCTGGGCTATTTGTGCCTGAGGTACTTGTGTTGTGACAAAGAGTGGCTGTGACAGCAGATCTTGTGGTGGGTGCATGTTGTCTTTCTAAGTAGAAGTTTCTACATCATTTTTTAAAAAGAATTATTTATTTGAAATGTAGAGCAACAGAGAGAGAGAGAGAGGGAGAGACTGATAGAGAGATCTTGCATCCACGGGTTCACTTCTCAACAGGCTGCCATGCCTAGGACTGGGCCAGGCCTAGGCCAATATCCTGGAACTTCATCCACGTCTCTGATGTGGGTGACAAGGGCCCAAGTGATTGGGCCATCATCTGCTGCTTTCCCAGGTGTATTAGCAGGGAGCTGGATGATAAGCAGAGTTGCCAGGACTCACACTGTGCTCTGATATGGGATGGGATGTTGTTGTTGCAAGCAGTGGCTTAACCCCCTTGTGCCACAATGCCAGCCCATTCTGTATCATCTTAGAGAGGTATACAGAGGAGGGGGCCACTTTTGTAGCCAAGAGATTGGGAGGCACCTGCAGATTTAAGATTCTGAAATCTATCTACCTGGTTGTTTTCTTCCAGTGGTATGGCTAATCAGGGCTGTGACCTCACCATTTCACACTTGTTTGAGAACTTTAACCTTTTCTTGTACTCCACTGTTCTACAATAAATCTTGGGTCAGACCCACAGTATCCCCTCGCTCACTCCACCATTAGCCTGGGACAGGATAGTCTATCTGTATGCTGCCAAGGGCCTCTGCAGATCTCATATTAAGGTTTGATTGGCAATTAATCACTCTGTTTCATAAGTGCACTGACTATCTGGAACAGACATTTCACCCCAAACTCTTTGTACATATTAGCTCTTGTAATGATTCTGTGCCCCAATTTTTCCCAATGCCCAGGATACTGCGAATGTCAGTGTATTTCCTTTCACCAGTGTCCCAGTCAGTTCACCAAGGATTCAGAGCTTATCCACATTGCTGCAGCATGTCATGAGTTCTTCAAAGTCTGTTTTATTAACTGCTTCCCTAAGTCAACTCCTGGCCCATCTGGGAAGATGGAGATACACAAGCAGAACTTAGGGAGAATGGAGAATATATGGCCAGGCAGGCAGAGAAGATGAACTGGGATTCTGCTGTAACAAAGGCCTCATCCAACTCACAGCTCTACAACTGGGATGGCCCTTCAGAGTTGTTTTAACTTGAAAGATGCCGGCTGGCTGAGCTACTTGCTAATGGAGCAGTCACTGGAGTGCACTACCGATGGAGGCAGAGATCATTCCTGGGGAACCACCCAGCTGAGTCAGCTGACACTGCCAGCAGTGCTGATGGGGGGGCCGAGGGGCCGTCCATCCCTGCATCACTGCCTCACTCACACTGGAAACTGGTGTCCTCAGGCGATTGCTTGAGGATGACAGCTGTGATTTCTGAGTGGCAAAGTTCATGAGCACCACATGTTCAGCTCTGAGTTTTGGATATCAGCACACAAGGATGAGGGAAATGCAAAATTCAACCATGGAGTGGAAAATGAATTCCCATTCAGAATAATGTCCTTGCTCTCAATGGTATCAATGTCATTAAATGCTATCAATAATTGTAGCTCTTATATGGAGGAAATGTAACTATTGAACTAATTAACACAGAAATAATAACAGAAATGCTGACATTCTGGTAGGGACAAATGAGATAACATTCATGAAGTGAGAAAAAAAGTTGATGTGATATTGACCAAAAATTGTGAAATAAGAGCAGTTACATAAGTGGACCCAGTTAATCTTAAGTCTTGAGAAATGAAAAATATAGCATTTTAAACAAATGCTGCCTAATAAAGAAAATGAGTAGAATTCTGAAAACAGGCAATGATAGCATCAGAAAATTGGAAGAAACTATTATGATAAAGGGTACAGAATATCATATGGGTACTGAGAGACGTGGTGGGGCTTTGATTGAATAGCATCACTTGTTCTCTCAGCAGTTCTGGAGATTGGTGAGGGGCTAAAATGTACCCAAAACCTAACATATACTCGTTGGAAGGTGTAATTGAAATATCTGCAAAAACACAAAGCTAAGATTTGCCACACAGGCCATAGCTGAAAGAATTCTTAGAAAGCACACCTTGGTAGGACAACAGATACAGAGGAAATGAAGTAGTGAAGTACAAGGAAAGAAAATGGGCAAAGTATGGTAACATATGTCAGTAAATCTAAATAATAATCATGTTCAGCAAAAAATAACATCTTTTTTATCAGTAATGATTTCTTTTTTATGAAATGTAAAATAAACTTGGCAAAATAATGGACGTGAAAAATTAGCAATGCGTATAAAAAAATCAAACACACAAACAAAAATTAGAACCCAAAAGAAGACTAGAAGTAGAATCATTCAAGAAAATGGAATCGCTGAAATGTGAAGATACTCAGTGGCTAGAAGTTTAAGCAGTCCAAATTGCCACAGGAATCGATTCAAAACCAAACCACAGTCATGTTACTGCAATGAGAAAACCATTTCTTAATATTCACAATCTGAAGGTGAGTGCTGGGGAGTGGCCGCCGCAGCTGGAAGTCCAGGTCAAAGCCGGGGCGGGCAGCAGGCTGCCATAGGATGCCAACATCACAATTTCCACCCCCCCTCTTTTTTTCAAAATGGGTTTCCCTATTTTATATTCCTGCGAGCCAAGTATGTTCCCATTTTACTATATCCTTGTTAATGTTTCTTCCTGCTAGAATCTTAAAACTTTTGTAATCTGGTGTAGAAACATGCTATCCTATTGTGTTTTCATTTTGCATTTCTTATTAGCATTAGGGTGGATCATTGTTTCATATGCATATTGGCTGTCCTTGTATCTTCTTCTTTGAAATGTTTCTATCATCTAATTTTCTGCTACTTTTTAAGAATTCAGTTTTAGAATACTATATTCCAGTGATTTGTCTGATGTTTGTGTCGTAAATACCCCTAGTACTCTCTTTTTTTAAGAAATGAAATCTTTATTTGCAAATAACATAGTTTTATGTATCTGTATACACACATAAATATAAATGTCATAGGATGTATGACTAAAAAAATACTTGGAGCTATAAATGTATAGTAAGGTCATAAAGTACAAGATCAATATGTGAAATAAAATGTATCTATGTCAATGAACAATTGGAAACATTGGAAGAATTATTTATTTGAAGGGTCAAGTTACAGAGACAGAGGGAAAAACATTTCATCTGCAGGTTCATTCCCCAAAATGGGCACAATGGCTGCGGCTGGGCCAGGCTCCAGTCAGGAGCCAGGAGCTTCATCCAGGTCTCCCATGAGGGTGGTAGGGGCCCAGGAATTTGGGCAATTTTTTTTTTTTTTTTTTGCTGCCAGGAGCATTTAGCTTGTTCTGTTAAACATCCAGACTCTATCAGTCTGTCAGCCACTGTCGGTCAGGTCTTTCTGTATGTTTCCCCACTTCCCTGTAAACAGCTCGTCTTTCAAGCTTCCTCCAGGCACATCAGCTGAAAGGACAGTCCCAGACTCTTCTCCCTCCCTTCCCTGCCTTAATCCAAATCTCACACTTCTCAGTGGGTCTCAGTATAGGATGGCTTGATGTACTATTGCTTGACTTTATGCTGGTGCAAAAGCAATACACATTTGGTGGAAGTGGTACTGGGACTCTGAATTTTGATCTTCCGCTAGGGTGCTGGATAGCGGCTGGATAGTGGCAGCAAGTGCAGCTCCCAGTCAGTCACGGCACTGGGATGATGAAGAACTGACACTCCACAGGGTGCTCTGTTGCCAAGGGTTCGTGGATGTTCTCTTATGTATTTGCTCTCATCATGTCTGTAAAGCTCCCCTCTGTGTATGTACATCAGATAATCAATGTTTTTATAAAAAGACTTAGTGTTGGATGATTTTGCTCAAGTTTAGGCTAAAGTAAATACTCTGAGCATGTTTACGGCAGGCTAGGCTAAGCTATGATGTTTGGTAGGTTAGGTGGATTACACGAAATTTTGATTTTTAATAATTTTCAACATAAGTTGATTTTTCAACTAATTATGGGATTATCAGAATGTAAACCTGTTGTAAATCAAGGAGCATCTGGTATTAAAATGTTGTGCATTTCTTTTACCATGTTCACTATCTATATTCTTTTTTTTTTTTTTTTTTGACAGGCAGAGTGGACAGTGAGAGAGAGAGACAGAGAGAAAGGTCTTCCTTTGCCGTTGGTTCACCCTCCAACGGCCGCCGCGGCCGGTGGGCTGCGGCTGGCACATCGCACTGATCCGAAGGCAGGAGCCAGGTGCGTCTCCTGGTCTCCCATGCAGGTGCAGGGCCCAAGGACTTGGGCCATCCTCCACTGCACTCCCTGGCCAGAGCAGAGAGCTAGCCTGGAAGAGGGGCAACCGGGACAGAATCCGGCACCCCGACCGGGACTAGAACCCGGTGTGCCGGCGCCGCTAGGTGGAGGATTAGCCTATTGAGCCACAGTGCCAGCTCTATCTATATTCTTTCTAAAAAAAGATTTATTTTATTTATTTGAAAGAGTTACAGAGTAAGATAGAGATAGAGAGAGGGGAGGGGTCTTCCATCTGCTGGTTCACTCCCCAAATAGCCTCAATGACTGGAACTGAGCCAATTCGAAGGCAGGAGACAGGAGCATCTTCCAGGTCTCCTACGTGGGTGCAGGGGCCCAATAGCTTGGGACACCCCCTACTGCTTTCCCAGGCCATAGCAGAGAGTTAGATCGGAAGTGGAGCAACCAGGGTGCACACCAGTGCCCATATGGATGCCAGCACTGCAGGTGGAGGCTTTTACCCACTCTACCACAGCACTGGCCCCAAAGGTTTTTCTCTTTGCTGTAATCATAGTTTTGGGACCTTGTTAACCATTGAGTGTGCACTTAAAAATAGATGTTGAATAGGTAATTAACTTTTTTCTTCTATCAATTATGAGCAGTTTTCATTTATTATGAATCTCTTTGAGTATTGTCCACTACATTTTCTCCCTTTGGAACTTCCACATGTTCGAACTTTCCTGTACTAGCTCTTGTTGCTTACTTATAATTTTTTGCCTGCATTCTTCTATGGTAAATTGTAAGTAGTTCCTCTAGGCTTCTAATTCTCTCTCCACTTGTTTCTTATCATTTGTTTAAAGACATAAATTATACTTTTATCAACATGTGTCTCTTGCCTCTCTCTGGAGGTTCATTTTAACCAACTTCTTTAAAAAGCAGTTATGTTCTTTGTATCATTTCTTATCCCTTAGCCTCATTTTCCTCTTCTTTGGTTGAACAATTTATAGATGACTTTTCAATAATATGGATCCAGTAAATATCTTCATTGTTTGAGGGACTGATTTTGCAGCTTCTTCTTTCAGCATTCTGTCATTTATGTTGGCTTGCTTTTGAATGTCTGCATTGGGTAGTGAAGGCACACTTACTGGAACTTTAAATATGATTTTGAATTTTCATTTATTTATTTGAAAATCAGAGGGGGAAGGTAGAAGGGGAGAGAGAAAACACAATGTACAACCACGCCGGCTGATGTGTTTTCTTCTTAAAGATTTTTTCTGGCTATTCTAGTCCAAAATGAATGTCTTCAGTTATTTCTTTATGTGTAGAATGTGGTGATTTGGAGAAATTCAGAATTTGTAGAAGTGGAATCATCTTTGTTGACTGAGACTTGGAGTTGATTAATGATTAACTCTTACATATGTGCTATATGGAGGAACATGTGATTGTGTGTGTGTGTGTGGTGTGTGTGTTTGGGTGTGTCAATCCTAGTCAAGATGGTAGCTGGTATAGAGAGGGAATAGTCTTTCTTTCTTGAAGACTGTTAATATTGACAAGCAAAAATATTATACATGGATGTCAATTTTCAAAAATGAACACTTTTATACAGCTCAGAAACAGAAGTTTCTGAAATTTGAAGACCACAGCTTTCTGTCAGTGAAAACAGAATAAATTTTCTAAAGTTCCATTTAAATTTTAAAAATATTGCCTGACATTTAGTAAACCCTTTGAGGTACAACATTATAATATATTTGCACACATTTAATTTAGCTTGTACCTCAAGGAGTCATTAAAAATTTGTGCTCTTCATCCTACCCAGCTCACTGTTGATGACCTGGGAAAGCATGGCCCAAGACCTTGGGCCCCTGCACATGCGTGGGAGACCCAGAAGAAGCTCCTGCCTCCTGGCTTTGGTCTGCCAGAGCCCTAGCTGTTGCAGCCATTGGGGAGTGAACCAGCAGATGGAAGACCTCTCTCTCTCTCTCTTTCCTCTCTCTCTCTCTCTCTCTTTTCTTTTTGCCTCTGCCTCTCTGTTACTCTGCCTTTCAAACACATAAATAAATCTTAAAAAAAGTCTGTCATTTCCTCATTGAATATCATGAGATCACAGGAGGAAGGCTTTGTTTCTGGGGATTTTATTCTATTCCATTGGTCTGTATGTCTGCCTCCATTCTCATACCGTTTTGATTAGTATTATTTGTAATAAGTTTCTTTAAAAGATTTATATATTTATTTGAAGGGCAGAGTTACTGGGGGTGGGGGCAGGGAACAGATCTTCCATCTCTCGGTTTACTCACCAAAAGGCAGCAGCAACAGGGCTGGGCCAGGCTGAAGCAAGGAGCCTGGAGCTCCATCCAGGCCTCCCACATAGTGCAATGGTCCACCCCCTGGGCCATCCTCTGCTGCTTTCCCCAGTGTATTTGCAGGGAGCTGGAGCAAAAGTAGACGGGAACTGGCACCTCTATGGGATGCCAGCACTGCAGGCAGCAGCTTCAGCTACTGTGCCACAGCACTGAACTCCTATAATAAGTTTTGAAAGTAGGATGTCTGTGAGTTTTAACTTTGTTATTTTTCAAGAGAGTTTGTTCACTTGGCGTTCCTTGAAATTCCACATGAATCTTAAGATGGATTTTTCTGCTTCTACTAAAAAATTGCTGGGATTGTGATAAGGAACTGTGCTGAATTGTAAATGATTTTGGGTGGTACTGACATCTTAACAACGTTAAGTCTTTCATTCCGTGAACACAGAGTATCTTTCCATTTATCTGTGCCTTCTTTAATTTGTTTCAGCAATGTTTTGTACTTTTCAGTGTTAAAGTGTTTTGCCTTGGTTAAATTTATTCCCAGTTATTTAATTATTTCTGATGCTGTTATTGTAATTAATTATCTTTTTAAAGGCATCCACATCAATGTTGAGTGAAGAAAGCAATCACTTTGTCTATATAGTGATGAGTAGTTTCTTGGAAAATTTTCACTGATGTATTTGATATCATCTGGTGCAGCAATAGGCTGCCTTGTGAGTGCTGAAGATCATTGGAGTGAAAGGTAGATTCAGATTTTTATTTGTTTATTGATTGATTGATTTCCCATTCTTCCTTTCCAAAATCAGGGGCTAACACAGATTTAAAATAATGACCTTTTTGATTGACTTCAGAGATTCACTCTTTATTTATTTATTGAACACAGAGTGTAAGATTTTATTGTCAGGCCTGGCATTGTGGCACAGAGGGTTATGGCACTGCCTGAGAAACCTGCATCTCATCTGAGTGCAGGTTTGAGTCCTGGTTGCTCCACTTCCAATCCAGTGCCCTGCTAAAGCATCTGGGAATGCAATAGTTTTATTTCACAGGTAGAGTTATAGATGGAGAGAGAGAGAGAGAGAGAGAGAGAGAGAGAGAGAGAAAGGTCTTCCTTGCATTGGTTTATGTATTTTTACCATTCTTCCTTTCCCAAATCAGGGGCTAATCACTGATTTAACAGAATGACCTTTGTGATTGACTCCAGATTCACTCTTTAAGATGTATTTATTTAGTGAACACAGAGTGTAAGATTTTATTGTCAGGCTTGCCATTGTGGCACAGAGGGTTACACCACTGCCTGAAAACCTGCATCTCATATGAGTGCAGGTTCAAGTCCCAGCTGCTCCACTTCCCAATCCAGTGCCCTGCTAAAGCATCTGGGAATGCAATAGAAGATGGTCCAAATGCTTGGGCCCCTGCACCTATGTGGGAGACCTGCATGGAGTTCCAGGATCCTGGGCTCAATCTGGCCTAGCCTTGGCAGTTGTGGCCATTTGGGGGAGTGAATCTTTCTGTTTCTCTCTCTTTCTCTCTCCCTCTCTCTTTGTGTCTCTTCCTCTCTGTAACTCTTTGAAATAAACAGATAAATCAGTCTTCAAAAAAGAAATTTGACTGCCTTCCTGATACAGCACAAAGTGAAGCACAGGGCTAGATCACTCAGCCCTTTCTCCTTTTATCAACCCAAGTTCAAACTGCCTGCATCTCTCGCTTTCTCTCTCTCTCTCGCTCTCTAATAAATAAATAATTTATTTGAAAGACAGAGTTACAGAGGCAGAGAGAAAGAGAGACAGGTCTTCCATCTGCTGGTTTATTCCCAAATATCCACAACGGCCACAGCTGTGCTGATTAGAAGTGAGGTGCTTCCTCCAGGTCTCCCATGTGGGTGCAGGGACCCAAGGACTTGGGCCATTCTCTACTGTTTTCCCAGGCTGTAGCAGAGAGCAGGATTGGAAGAGGAGTTACAGAGAGGCAGAGGTGCACACACACACACACACACACACACACAGAGAGAGAGAGAGAGAGAGAGAGAGAGAGAGAGGAAAGGTCTTTCATCTACTGGTTTACTTCCCAGCCATGGCCACAATGGCTGGAGCCAGGCCCATCTGAAAGTAGGAGCCAGGTGCCTCCTCTTGGTCTACCACATGGGTGCAGGGGCCTAAGGACTTGAGCCATCTTCTGCTGCTTTCCCAGGGCATAGCAGGGAGCTGGATCTGAAGTGGAGTAGCTGCGACTAGAACTGGCACCCATATGGGATGCAGGCACTGCAGGTGGTGGCTTTACCCACTATGCCACAGCGCCATCCCCCCTTTTGTTTTGAGATTTATTCATTTATTTGAAAGGCAAAGTTAAAGAGAAAGAAAGGGAGAGGGAGAGTCAGAGCGAGATCTTCCATCTTCTTGTTCACTTTCCATTTGGCTGGAATAGCCAGAGCTGGACCAGACCGAGCCAGGAGCCAGGAGCTTCTTCCGGGTCTCCCATAAAATTGCATCCAGGGGCCCAAGCAGTTCGGCCATCTTCTGCTGCTTTCCCAGGTGTATTAGCAGGGAGCTAGATGTGAACTGGAGCAGCAGGGACTTGTACCGGCACACATATGGGATGCTGACACTGCAGGTGTCACTAGCCACAGTGTTAGCACCTAAAGTTCCTTCATTGGTCTGTTTTTGTTGGGATTCCAGCAGAGGCAGGAAGTCTCCTTTGTCTCCAGGCATCCTTAAGTCATGCACTGCTCCACAAGGAGACCCTCTATATGTGTACTTTCTGATCTTGGGGGAGTTAACCAGCTATAGCAGGTTCACTGAGTTCTACCATCTGGGTTGATTTCACCCCTGCGAGGAAACTCTAGTCTAAAGGAGAACTTAGATCAGTAGGTGCCTATCCTGTGTAATAACCTCCAGTTTCATTTTTGAGTCAACAGGTATATGAGGTCTGGTTCTCAGCAGGAGTCTCTGGTGTGTCTGAGTGAGGAACAGAAATTTCCCTGGTGGAGATGAGATGATGCTGAGGTTCCCTTTCTTTTGGGAGAGGCGACAGAGTGGCAGAACTAAGGGGAGCTGCCATGGTGAATGAGAGCGTGAAAGTGACAGTCAGAGGAGGGGACCTCCAAGAGTTCCGTGGAACAACGGAATGAAAAGGTTATTTTTGTGCAAAACAATTTGAAATGTATGCATAGTTTCTTCACAAAACAAGCCCCCTCCTAGAATTTCGTAAAACACGAATCACCTGTTGTGTGTTTTGTTGGTATTGACGCCTGTATTGCACGAGAAATTTTCATCCCTTTGGCTTCCAAAGATACTGGGGGAAATTTGGGTGAGAGTTTGTTAGACTCTATCTAAACTTTCATAAGCCCTGCTCCCAATCCTGCTATTTTTTTCTATGTCAGTGGGATTTCTAGCACAGAGAAGGTAATTTACAGTGTCAAAATGTTTATCTGGGATATGCACCAGCTCCAATAGATAATGCAAGGGTATGTCCAGAACAGATACAACTTGATGATGAGTAGAAAAATCCTCTGAAACTCATGAAATAGTCCCACTGGGGAGCTTGTGCTATTAAATTTCCATGTGCAGATAGTCTCCTACTCACTTGAGGGTGTGTTATCAGAAAGCAGAGAGGAGTATATTTAGTCAAGGACCCATGGGTTGCAGTTAAAGGCTGGGCAATAGGGGAAAACATGTGCTATTTGACAGAGGCAGGAAGTCTCCTTTGTCTCCAGGCATCCTGAAGTCATGCACTGCTCCACAAGGAGAACCTCTGTATGTTTATGCTCTGATCTTGGGGGAGTTAACCAGCTGTAGCAGGCATACTGAGTTCTACCATCTGGGTTGATTTCAACCCTAGGAGGAATCTCTATTCTAAAGGGGAACACATGTGCTATTTGACATAGCCATGGGGAATGGAGGTGTAGCTCTGTGGATTAAGCTAACGCCTAGGATGCAGCTTCCCACATGGGCCCTGGTTCAAGTTCAGGCTGTTGCACTTCTGAACCAGCTCCCTATTAATGTGCTTGGAAAAGCAGCAGAGGATTGTCCAAGTCCTTGGCCCGGGTACCCATGGGGGACTGGAAAGAAGCTCTTGGCTCCTGGGTTTGGTCTGGCTCAGTCTTTCCTGTTGCAACCATTTAGGGAGTGAACCAGAGGACGGATGATTTCTATCTCTCTTTGTGTAACTCTGCTTTTCAAATAAATAAGTAAATCTTTCAAAAAAGGAAATAACATTGGTGTCATATGTTTATCCAGGGAAGAGTCCAAGCAAAGGTAGCAACATTAAATATATTAACAGTAGCATTTGCATTGTTATTGAAAATGTTCTTGGTATGAATTTTAGGAGACTTTTCAGACTGTTGTTGAGCCCCAGTTTTATGGAGAGAAAGATGTGGTAGGTTTCTTGCTGAGTAAGTCCCGTCAGCTTTTGCCCTGCAGGATTTAGTACCTGTGATTCTGTCCAGTATGTGGATGAGTTGAAATGTCAGGTAATCCTAGATCATATGTACCCAAAGGAATTCTAATCTTTTCATTAATATTTGGTGTTCTTGCCTGGATTTAGAAGACTTGCTATTCTTGATTAATCTTGAGTGTATGGTTTAAATTCTACAACAATTTCCTGAATACCTGGTACATAAGGGAATGAACCTTTCAAGGTAACTGGCATTTTAGGTTCTTGGGAGAGCTGGTGGAAAGGGTAGAGGGTATGGGTAAGGAGGAACCGGGGAAGGAGTCATCAGAGGTGTGGGAAGAGAGGACAGAAGGGGAAGGCGCAGAGGAGATCTGGATGTAGGACAAGGATGCACAATTTAATTGGGGAAATGAATCCATCTTGTTGTTTGCCCAGTGCTCGTTAGCTTTTGACAAAGAATCTTTCTGTTTTTTTTTTATTTTTTGGTGCTATTTGAAAGATTTATTTATGTATTTATTGAGAGGTAGAGTTAAAGACAGAGAAAGGGAAAGACAGAGAGAAAGGCTTCCCGTCACTGGTTCACTCCCCAGTTGGCTGCAATGAATGGGGCTGGGGCAATCCAAAGCCAGGAGCCAGGAGCTTCTTCTGGGTCTCTCACACAGGGGCAGGGGCCCAAGCACCTGAGCCATCTTCTACTGTTTTCCCAGGCCATAGTAGAGAGCTGGATCAGAAGAGGAGCAGCCGAGATTGAACCAGCACCCATGTGGGATGCTTGCACCACAGGTGACAGCTTTACCCACTATGGCACAGCAGCAGCTCTCTCCAAAGAATCTCTCCTTGAAGCCAAATATGCAATATGTAAGAGATGTACAAACCAAACCAGTCAAATCCTATATTGGGGAGAATGCTTCTAAATTCCCAGCTGTCCCTTCTGCAGGTTGACATCCCACATCCTCGGTTGTACACTTGACTTCTACTGGTTTATGTTGGGTGATTTGTGCATCTCTTCCAGGATATGTAGAGACCCCTTCCTTAGGATGTACCTAGCTGGGCAATTTGTGCTTGAGGTACTTGCATTATGGCAAAGAGAGGCTGTGAGAGCAGATCTTGTGGTGGGTGTACGTTGTCTTTCTAGGCAGAGATTTCTGAATTATTTATATGAAATGTAGAGCAACAGAAAGAGAGGGAGAGACTGATAGAGAGATCTTCCATTTTCTGGTTCAATCCAACTGGCCGCCATGCCAAGGCTGGGGCAGGCCAAAGCCAATAACCTGGAACTTCTTCTGGGTCTCTGATTGGGTGGCAAGGGCCCAAGTGTGTGGGCGATCATCTGCTGTTTTCCCAGGTGTATTAGCAGAGAGCTGGATGATAAGCAGAGTTGCCAGGACTCACACTGTGCTCTGATATGGGATGTTGTTGTTGCAAGCAGTCGCTTAACCCCCTTGTGCCACAATGCGAGCCTATTCTGCAGCATCTTAGGAGCTTTACTGAGCAGCGGGTAGCACTCTTGCAGCCAAGAGTTTGGGAGGCACCTGCAGATTTAAGATTCTGAAATCTATCTACCTGGTTGTTTTCTTCCAGTGTCAGGGCCAATCAGGGCTGTGACCTCAGCATTACACACGTGTTTGAGAACTTTAACCTTTTCTTGTACTCCACTGTCCTACAATAAATCCTGGGTCAGACCCACAGTATCCCCTCACTCACCCCACCATTAGCCTGGGACAGGAAAGTCTATCTGTATGCAGCCAAGGGCCTTTGCAGATCTCATATTAAGGTTTGATTGGCAATTAATCACTCTGTTTCATAAGTGCACTGACTATCCTAGAACAACCCTTTCACCCCAAACTCTTTCTACATATTAGCTCTTGTAATGATTTTGTGCCCCACATTTTCCCAATGCCCAGGATACTGAAAATATCAGTGTATTTCCTGCCACCAGTGTCCCAGTAAGTTCACCAAGGATTCAGAGCTTATCCACATTGCTGCAGCATGTCACGAGCTATTCAAAGTCCATTTTATTAAGTGCTTCCCTAAGTCAACTCCTGGCCCATCTGGGAAGATGGAGATTTACAAGCAGGACTTTGGGAGAATGGAGACTATATGGCCAGGCAGGCAGAGAAGATGAACTGGGATGCTGCTGTAACAAAGGCCTCATCCAACTCACAGCTCAGAGTCGTTTTAACTTGAAGGATGCGGGCTGGCTGAGCTACTTGCTAATGGAGCAGTCACTGGAGTGCACTACCCATGGAGGCAGAGATCATTCCTGGGGAACCACCCAGCTGAGTCAGCTGACACTCCCAGCAGTGCTGATGGGTGGGCCGTCCATCCCTGCATCACTGCCTCACTCACACTGGAAACTGGTGTCCTCAGGCGATTGCTTGAGGATGACAGCTGTGATTTCTGAGTGGCAAAGTCCATGAGCACCACAAATGCTGTCTTATGCAGAACACATGCAGAGGCCGGTGTTGCGGCTCACTGGGCTAATCCTCCACCTGTGCCGCCGGCGCCCCGGGTTCTGTTCCTGGTCAGGGTGCTGGATTCTGTCCCGGTTGCATCTCTTCCAGTCCAGCTCTCTGCTGTGGCCCGGGGGTGTAGTGGAGGTTGGCTCAAGCAGTCGGGCCCTGCACCCACATGTGAGACCAGGAGGAAGCACCTGGCTCATGGTTTGGATCAGCACAGCACGCTGGCCATAGTGGCCACTTTGGGGGTGAATCAACGGAAAAAGGAAGACTTTTCTGTCTGTCTCTCTCTCTCTCACTAACTCTGCCTAAAAACATGAAATAAAATAAAAATTACGAAGAAGTGGCATAGCTGGGACTCCAAGTGACATCAAATGGGATGCAGTATCCCAACCACCACTTGACCTGCTGAGTCATGATGTCTGCACCTTGTTTTCAAAATTATATATAAAAAAAAGAACATAAGCAGACATTTGAAAACAGGCAGCGACAGTATATTATGCGGAAGGGTACTGAATATCATATGCAGTGGCCTTTGACTAAATAGGATCATTTGTTCTCTCAGCAGTTCTGGAGACTGGAGAGGGGCTAAAATGCACAGTAGAAACTGACTCTTTTGAAATTGAAATTTGAAAGGCTTAGTTCTCGAGAGGTGAAAGGTCACCGGTTGCAGCAGACAGCTTTTCTAACACTGAATACAGCCAACTAAACTGTAGAACATCAAAGTCAAGAAAGCCAACAGCCTCATCTCATACAAGGAAAAGACAGCAGCAGCGGCAGATTTCGAGCATGCACTACTAGCATGGCAGGGAAAGGAGGACAGGACTATCTTTAAAGGAGTGAGAGAGTGCAGGCAGCATTTTAGAACTTCAAACCCACCTAAAACCTAACACATACTAGCTTGAAGGTGTCATTGAAATATGTGCAGATACACAAAACTAAGATTTGCCACACAGGCCATAGCTGAAAGGATTCTTAGAAAGCACACCTCGGTAGGACAACAGATACAGAGGAAATGAAGCCACAAAATGCAAGTACAGAAAATGGGCAAAGAAACTGATAATACAATGAATGGTCAGAAAAAATAACATCTTGCTTACCAGTAATAATTTATTTTTCATGAAACAGAATACAAACTTGGCCAAAGAAGGGACATGACAAATTAGCAATGCTGTGTAAAACATTAGCCCAACCCGCAAACACACATGAAAACCCCCAAACAATCAAGACTAGAAGTAGAATCCTTCCTCGAAAACGGAATCACGGAAATGTGAAGATACTCAGTGGCTAGAAGTGTAAACCGTCCAAATTGCCACAGGAATCGATTCAAAACCAAACCACAGTCACATTGGTGCAACGAGAAACCCATTTCTTAATAGTGACAATCTGAAGGTGATGCTACAGTCATGTCATCCCTGAAGCTCATTTCCCTCTAAATCCCTGAAGCTCCACACTGGTTTGGTTTCCTCTTGGGCCAGGGTTCCACACACAGAAATGGCCCCAAGGCTCCACACACCTATTTGATATGCATTCACAATTAAATGCCAACCTTGAAATAATCTGACAAGTCAGTGTAGTCACATAGCTGGGAAAAACAAAATGAGCACAGAACCAACCTTTTGGCTCGGGCATAAACTAATTTCTTCGGTAGGACAAGGGTTGTTGACAATCACGTCCAGGAAAGATCACACTCCATGGTGAAATTCCAAAGCATTAACATGAGGCATAAGACAGGAATATTGCTATCAATTATACAGTTCAACCTGGATTTCAAAGAAAACCCAGTATAAAAAACTAAGAAACAGAAGACTCTACCAATGAAACACTACAGAAATCCAATAATTCTCTCCCCGATGTCAGATCAATAGAAGAAACAAATGATTTCTATACAGTAGCAACAATGTACAACATATACTCGGGATCCTAGAACAACACAAAAGAGACTTAGAATTGGGAACTTTGAACATGCATGGGGCATTATCTTACAAATAGACAGGAAGCAATGAATGGGAAAGAGTTGGTCTTTGGGGGGAGGGGGGTGCACAACCCTAACTCCCAAACCTAACTACTTGCTAACCAAGTCATGAACCAAATGGGGGGTACGTGGTCACGGTGCCCAGTGCTTTGTTTGGTCCACGTCCAGCTGTTTTCCAGACCCCCCGAAAGGGACTAGGGCCAGCATCAGGAAGAGTCCGCGGTCAGACTTTGCCAAGAGCTTGCAGAGTCTAGGGCTGAAGCAAACCGGTTCCGTCCTCATTGCAATGTGGGAGACGAGGGGTCCAGTGGTAGGGTGCTGGGGGCGGGCTGGCAAAGTTTTCCACAAGTGCTGAGCTGAGGCTGCAAGCAAAGGTCAGGGCCATGACAGTGCCTGGGTGCCTTGTGCGCAGAGCAGGGCCCAAGCAGAACCTGAGGTCTCCGGGCGGCTGCGCTGCAGGCAGCATTGTCCTCGGGTGTGGGAGGAGATGGTCCTTCTCCCAGACCTGCTGAGCCAACAAACAGCCCTGCAGAATGGTGCAAGGCCCTCTACAGCCAAAGGGCCTCCCTCTCTGCGCCGTCTACCCTTGCGGACACACAGCCAGCCGGGCCCCCAGAACGGCTCTCAGAAGCCCCTCACCTGGGCGTCAGCTGCGTGGCGACGGGGTGCAGAGGCAGCTCCTTCATTCCTGGAACAGGCGTCTCCGGGCCTTGCAGGCGGGCCGAGGAGGGCGCTGCGGGCGCCCCGGGGGCTCTGGACTGGGAGACGCAGGGAGAGGCTGCAGCGGAGAGCCGCGGAGCGGCCGCCACAGCTCCCAGTCCAGGTGGAAGGCCGAGCCGGGGCTGGAGCCCCTTGCAGCGCCCAGGCAGAGCCCCGCGGCCCAGCCGGCTGCAGGGTCCACGCGCAACGCCAGGAGCTCGGGGTCGGCGTCGTCTTCGTCTTCAAAGGCCTCTGCCTGGCCGGCCATCTCCGTGGGGGCTGAGCACACCAATCCCTGCTGCTGCTGCTGCTGCTGCTGCTGCTGCTGCTGCTGCTGCTGCTGCTGTACCACGACGGCCTCGGCCGCGGCGTCCAGGACAGTGGCCAGCGCCAGGCCGCCCGGCGAGGGGCCCTGGCCGGCGGCCTCCAGGAGGCCCTCGGGGACCAGCAGCAGCGTGTGGCCGGGCAGAGACACGCTGAGGACCGCCGTGGGCGCGGGCTCCAGCAGCAGGTCGACGTCGTCCAGCGGCAGCTGCAGGGCGCAGCCGGCGGCCAGGACCACGACCACGACGGAGGGGAGCGCCGAGGCGGGCGGGGCCGCGGGCGGGGCCGGGAGGCCGGGCTGGGGCCCGGGCTCGGCGGCCGCGGGCTCCTGCACTCGGCGGCGCTTGGCAGGGCCGGCTGCTCCGGGCTGCGGGGGCCCCGCGGGCTCAGGGCAGGCGCTGGGGCTGCGGGGCCGGACGCCCCTCATGTCGACGGCGCTGCGGGCTGCGCTCCGGGGCCTGGCAGAGGGCGCGAGGGGCGACGGGCGCGGGCTTCGCGGGCGGCGCGGGCGGCGCGGGCTTCGCGGGCTGCGCGGGCCTGCGGGCGCTGTCAGGCCCCGGGGTCAGGAGAGGCGGCCTGCGGCGGACGGACGGGTGAGGCGGTCTGCGGAGGACGGGTGAGGTGGCCGCGGACGGACGGGTGGGCTGCAGTCTGGCTCTGGAGGAGCAACGCCCACCTCGGGGTCGGGCCTCGCACCTTGGAACCTTCGGCCTTCCTGCTACCGATCCGGATGTGCAGCAGCGCTCCACCAACCGTGTTGGAAGTCGCAAAATGTCACGCCAAACTCCGCCCCCTGGAGCCTCCGCCCCGCAGCGGAATCATGGGTGCGACCAATATCCGGGGCTCTGATTGGTGGCTCAGTGTGCGGGGAAAGACTTCTACAAGTCTACAGGGTGCGAGCGACTGGGAGAGATTCTTAGACAAGAAATGACAGAGCGCTAATCGAATTTCGAAGATGGCTTCTTCACTTTGGAACGAATGCTTTCCTGGGACTTCCAAGATTCTGACGAAACCTCAACTCACAAAGATACACCCCACCCCGCCCCAAAACCAACGCATCCAAATCCCACGAGAAATTCCTGTAATGCACGCAAATCATTTTGTTTCAGGAGTAAATGGGGAAAACAGATTTCTTTTCACAGATGGAAAGTGCTTTTGAAATACTTAAGTGAACCCTTTGTGATATATTTTTCCTGAAGGTCAAGACTGTTACAAAATGATCGACTGATAAAACAATGCAATCAATTAAATAGATATACATATATTTATTGATTTGAAAGGCAGAATGTCAGAGAGAGGTAAGGTAGAGAGAGATCTTCTTTCTGCTGGTTCACTCCCCAAATGACCACAGCAACCAGGGCCAGGGCCAGGAGTCAGGAACTCCTGCTCATAGCTTTCTGCTATGGCCTGGGAAAGCAGTAGAAGATGCCTCAAGTCCTTAGGCCCCTGCACCCACGTGGGAGACCAAGAAGAGGCACCTGGCTCCTAGCCTCAGATCGCCATGGCTCCAGCCATCGTGGCCATGTGGGGAGTGAACCAGTGCAGGAAAGACCTCTCTCTCTCTCTCTCTCTCTCTTTCTTTCTCTCTCTGTGTGTGGGTGTGTGTGTGCACCTCTCCCTCTGTGTAACTTTGCTTTTCAAATCAATAAATCTTGCAAAAAGTAAAAAAGGAACTTTAAGAGGCACTTCCACTTCATGGCAAGGCTGTGCTCCTCTAATGGTTGGAGCCCATACAGGAGGATATTATATGTAAGGTAAAGCAGCTCGTTATGGCAAACGAGTAGCCTTGAGCAATGTTAGGATCTCTTCTAAACCCTCTTCCACGGTGACAGTGCTCCAACAAACACGGCGGACATGCCTACAACCCGCCGTGCCTTCTGTAGGAAGTGTGGCACGTGCCAGCCCCACAAGAAGGATGAGGATTCTGTGTGCCCAGGGAAAGCGCTGTTGTGACAGGAAACAGAGTAGTTGTGCTGGGTCTATCAAGCAGATTTTCCAGGGAAAAGGTTAAAATCACAGAGATCGTGCTGAGGGTCGAGTGTGGTGGGTCCAGCTGTAGATTTAAGAGTGTCAGAAAACAGGAGAGGATGGCTCAAATCCTTGGGTCCCTGCACCCACGTGGGAGACCCGGAAGTAGCTCCTGGCTTTGGATTGGCACAGCTCTGGCCGTTGTGGCCATTTAGGGAGTGAACCAGCAGAGGGAAGACCTCTCTCTCTCTCTCTCTCTCTGTCTCTCTCTCTCTCCCTTTCTCTCTCTCTGCCTCTCAGAACTCTGCCTTTCAAATGCATTATTTATTTCTTTAAAGAGACAGAGAGACAGAGAGAGATGCAGGTGGTTTGAACTGGGGGTGATAAGGAGAGAAAGGGCTGAGTGATCCAGCCCTGTGCTTCACCTTCTGCTGTATCATGAAGGCAGTCACATCTTTTTTGAAAGACTGATTTATCTGTTTATTGGAAAGAGTTACAGAGAGGGAGACATACCCACACGCACACACACACACACAAACCGAGAGAGAGGGGGACAGAGACAGAGTGAGAGAGACAGAGACCGAGAGTGAGAGAGAGGCAGAGAGAGAGAGAGATTCACTCACCCAAATGGCCACAGCTGCCAAGGCTAGGCCAGATTGAACCCAGGATCCTGGAACTCCATGCAGGTCTCCCACATAGGTGCAGGGGCCCAAGCACTTGAGCCATCTTCTGTTGCATTCCCAGATGCTTTAGCAGGGCACTGGATTGGAAGTGGAGCAGCTGGGACTTGAACCTGCACTCATATGAGATGCAGGTTTCTCAGGCAGTGGTGTAACCCTCTGTGCCGCAATGGCAAGCCTGACAATAAAATCTTACACTCTGTGTTCACTAAATAAATACATCTTAAAGAGTGAATCTGGAGTCAATCACAAAGGTCATTCTGTTAAATCAGTGATTAGCCTGATTTGGGAAAGGAAGAATGGTAAAAATACATAAACCAATGCAAGGAAGACCTTTCTCTCTCTCTCTCTCTCTCTCTCTCTCTCTCTCTCCGTCTATAACTCTACCTGTGAAATAAAACTATAAAAATAAAACATAAATCCATGAACAAATAAAAATCTGGCTCTACCTTTCACTCCGATGAGCTTCAGCACTCGCAAGGCAGCCCATTGTTGGCACCAGATGATAGAAATGCATTAGTGAAATTTTTCCAAGAAACTACTCCTCACGCTATAGACAAAGCGAGCAGGTATATAAAGGGACCCAATTAATTTGAAGTCTTGAGAAATGAAAAACATAGTATGTTACACAAATGCTGCCTAATAAAGGAATTAAGTCAAATTTTGAAAACGGGCAACGATAGCGTCAGTTAATTGGAGGAAAATAGGATGATAAAGGGTATAAAATATCATATGGGTACTGAGAGATGGCGGGGCTTTGATTGAATAGCATCACTTGTTCTCTCAGCAGTTCTGGAGATCGGAGAGGGGTGCAATGTACAAGAGAAACTGACTCTTTTGAAATTGAAATTCGAAAGGCTTAGTTCTCGAGAGGTGAAAGGTCACCGGTTGCAGCAGACAGCTTTTCTAACACTGAATACAGCCGACTAAACTGTAGAACATCAAAGTCAAGAAAGCCAACAGCCTCATCTCATACAAGGAAAAGACAGCAGCAGCGGCAGATTTCGAGCATGCACTACTAGCATGGCAGGGAAAGGAGGACAGGACTATCTTTAAAGGAGTGAGAGAGTGCAGGCAGCATTTTAGAACTTCAAACCCACCTAAAACCTAACACATACTAGCTTGAAGGTGTCATTGAAATATGTGCAGATACACAAAACTAAGATTTGCCACACAGGCCATAGCTGAAAGGATTCTTAGAAAGCGCACCTCGGTAGGACAACAGATACAGAGGAAATGAAGCCACAAAATGCAAGTACAGAAAATGGGCAAAGAAACTGATAATACAATGAATGGTCAGAAAAAATACCATCTTGCTTACCAGTAATAATTTATTTTTCATGAAATAGAATACAAACTTGGCCAAAGAAGGGACATGACAAATTAGCAATGCTGTGTAAAACATTAACCCAACCCACAAACAAACATGAAAACCCCAAACAATCAAGACTAGAAGTAGAATCCTTCCTAAAAAATGTAATCACTGAAATGTGAAGATACTCAGTGGCTAGAAGTGTAAACCGTCCAAATTGCCACAGGAATCGATTCAAAACCAAACCACAGTCACATTGGTGCAACGAGAAACCCATTTCTTAATAGTGACAATCTGAAGGTGATGCTACAGTCATGTCATCCCTGAAGCTCATTTCCCTCTAAATCCCTGAAGCTCCACACTGGTTTGGTTTCCTCTTGGGCCAGGGTTCCACACACAGAAATGGCCCCAAGGCTCCACACACCTATTTGATATGCATTCACAATTAAATGCCAACCTTGAAATAATCTGACAAGTCAGTGTAGTCACATAGCTGGGAAAAACAAAATGAGCACAGAACCAACCTTTTTGCTTGGGCATAAACTAATTTCTTCAGTAGGACAAGGGTTGTTGACAATCACGTCCAGGAAAGATCACACTCCATGGTGAAATTCCAAAGCATTAACATGAGGCTTAAGACAGGAATATTGCTATCAATTATACAGTTCAACCTGGATTTCAAAGAAAACCCAGTATAAAAAACTAAGAAACAGAAGACTCTACCAATGAAACACTACAGAAATCCAATAATTCTCTCCCCGATGTCAGATCAATAGAAGAAACAAATGATTTCTATACAGTAGCAACAATGTACAACATATACTCGGGATCCTAGAACAACACAAAAGAGACTTAGAATTGGGAACTTTGAACATGCATGGGGCATTATCTTACAAATAGACAGGAAGCAATGAATGGGAAAGAGTTGGTCTTTGGGGGGAGGGGGTGCACAACCCTAACTCCCAAACCTAACCACTTGCTAACCAAGTCATGAACCAAATGGGGGGTACGTGGTCACGGTGCCCAGTGCTTTGTTTGGTCCACGTCCAACTGTTTTCCAGACCCCCCGAAAGGGACTAGGGCCAGCATCAGGAAGAGTCCGCGGTCAGACGTTTGCCAAGAGCTTGCAGAGTCTAGGGCCCGAAGCAAACCGATTCCGTCCTCATTGCAATGTGGGAGACGAGGGGTCCAGTGGTAGGGTGCTGGGGCCGGGCTGGCAAAGTTTTCCACAAGTGCTGAGCTGGGGCTCGAAGCAAAGGTCAGGGCCATGACAGTGCCTGGGTGCCTTGTGCGCAGAGCAGGGCCCAAGCAGAACCTGAGGTCTCCGGGCGGCTGCGCTGCAGGCAGCATTGTCCTCGGGTGTGGGAGGAGATGGTCCTTCTCCCAGACCTGCTGAGCCAACAAACAGCCCTGCAGAATGGTGCAAGGCCATCTACACCCAAAGGGCCTCCCTCTCTGCGCCATCTACATTGGGGACACACAGCCAGCCGGGCCCCCAGAATGGCTCTCAGAAGCCCCTCACCTGGGCGTCATTCCTGGAACAGGCGTCTCCGGGCCTTGCAGGCGGGCCGAGGAGGGCGCTGCGGGCGCCCCGGGGGCTCCGGGGGCCCTGGACTGGGAGACGCAGGGAGAGGCTGCAGCGGAGAGCCGGGGAGCGGCCGCCACAGCTCCCAGTCCAGGTGGAAGGCCGAGCCGGGGCTGGAGCCCCTTGCAGCGCCCAGGCAGAGCCCCGCGGCCCAGCCGGCTGCAGGGTCCACGCGCAACGCCAGGAGCTCGGGGTCGGCGTCGTCTTCGTCTTCAAAGGCCTCTGCCTGGCCGGCCATCTCCGTGGGGGCTGAGCACACCAATCCCTGCTGCTGCTGCTGCTGCTGCTGCTGCTGCTGTACCACGACGGCCTCGGCCGCGGCGTCCAGGACAGCGGCCAGCGCCAGGCCGCCCGGCGAGGGGCCCTGGCCGGCGGCCTCCAGGAGGCCCTCGGGGACCAGCAGCAGCGTGTGGCCGGGCAGAGACACGCTGAGGACCGCCGTGGGCGCGGGCTCCAGCAGCAGGTCGACGTCGTCCAGCGGCAGCTGCAGGGCGCAGCCGGCGGCCAGGACCACGACCACGACGGAGGGGAGCGCCGAGGCGGGCGGGGCCGCGGGCGGGGCCGGGAGGCCGGGCTGGGGCCCGGGCTCGGCGGCCGCGGGCTCCTGCACTCGGCGGCGCTTGGCAGGGCCGGCTGCTCCGGGCTGCGGGGGCCCCGCGGGCTCAGGGCAGGCGCTGGGGCTGCGGGGCCGGACGCCCCTCATGTCGACGGCGCTGCGGGCTGCGCTCCGGGGGCCTGGCAGAGGGCGCGAGGGGCGACGGGCGCGGGCTTCGCGGGCTTCGCGGGCTTCCGGGCGCTGTCAGGTCCGGGGTCAGGAGTGGCGGCCTGCGGCGGACGGACGGGTGAGGCGGTCTGCGGCGGATAGGTGAGGTGGCGTGGGATGTACGGGTGAGGTTCCCTGAGGCAGACGGGTGAGGAGGCGTGAGGCTGTCTGGTGGTCTGCGGTCCAGCTTCGGGGCTCGGCCTGGAGTCTTGAAATCTTCAGCCTTCCATGTACAGACCCGGATGCAGAATGGACGACCAATCGCGTTGCGAGCGTGGCTCTGGGAACCGAAGTGGCTGTACATCCCACTAAGCCCTGCTCCTGGAGGCTCCGCCCTGAGGCGGGGCAGTTGACGACCATCCAGGGCTGTCATTGGTTGGTCAGTGTGCGGGAACCTAGGGGGCGGGCCACTGTGCGACTCCTGGGCTTGTCAAGTTCTCGGGCTTTCTCACGTTGAGAACTGTGTAATGTTCAGGTCGCGGGAGTGGATTATCACATCAGGATTTCCAGGTGACAACCCTGACCCGGAAGTACCCTGGGCGCCATTTTTATTCCTGGAGGTTTTTTTTGATTTTAGGTGAGATTCATAGGCCTGTGTTTCGCCTAAGTTGTCAATGGCTGGTGTGGCCCCTCAGGGTGTTGGAAAGGTAGGGGATGGAACGTGCTCACCCTGCGTGGCGATTTCTGTGTCCTTTGACCTAAGTGGTAACTCTTAGGTATATGAGCCCTTAGCCCAAGTTCCAGGTGATGAGCATGTTTAAGTTATGAAGGAGCTTGCTGGGAGCAGGGGACTGGTTGCAGGGGTGGCGTTGCCACCGCCTGGAAGCCGCAACATTTTAGCGTCAGCGCTCCGAGTGAGTTGGCAGGCAGCCTGCATGGAGCTTGCTTAAGGGAAGGTGGGGCTCAAACCGCCTTCAGTGCTAGAAGGGGAAGAACCCCCACACGGCTTCCAGGATAGGTCATGTTTACAAATGGTTCCTGAGGACTACAAAATCTTTCTTCTCGTCTCTGATTTTATTAAATCGTCACCTTGGAGACGTCACATTGTGACTGCTTACCATTCAAAATATTTTGTGCACTTAAAACCAAATCACATGCATGTTACTCATCTCCCTTTTCTTTTTATAACATTTATTTTTAAGGGCTACCTAGTATTCCTTTGCATCAATCAAACCTCTCCGGTTGGACGTTTAAGTTAGTGATCTGGCACTTGGTGGCACTGGCATCCTTTTGCAGGTTTCTGGGATATGCACATTTAATAAAACAAACTTTATTCCACATCCATTAACTTAACAAGAGATTTATTTGAAATGCTGAGCGACAGAGAAATTTCCAGCTGCTGCTTAATTTCCTAAATGGCTGCAACAGCCAGGCCTGGGCAGGGAGAAGGCGGGAACGCAGAACTCCATCTTGGTCCTCCAGTGGGCGTCAGAGGCCCTCACCTGCTGCTCTCCCGGGTCCAGTAGCAGGAAGCTGGGTCTGAGGCAGTGTACCGGGGGTTGGGGGGCGACAACCCAGCACATTGGGAGAGGGGGTGCAGGTATCGCAAGCAGAAGCCTGAGGCTTGGCGCCAACAGCCCTGGATATACGGATTCCTTGCCCCGCCTCAGAGCCACTGAGTAGGAGTCTTGGGACAAGGGTCTTGGGAATTGTCTGCAATCACCTTCAAAGAATTCTTTTAAGCTGAAGTTGCAGACCGGTGAACCTGTCTCATGTAGCAGTTGAGGGGCTCATGCGGGGAGCGGGAGCTGCATGCTTGCCACAGGGCCCTGCTTCCCGGCCACGCTTGCTGCCTTTTCAGTCCGCCAGGACAGTGGCCTGCAGATTGGCTTTTGGCCTGGGTGTCTGGTGTTCCCAGACTCCTCGCCGGAATTCCACAGGCCCCCATCGAAGGTTGCTGGATGGCGTTAGGAAAGACCGGGCTGGGAGCCTGAGGGCCTCTTGGGCTCCTCGGGCGTCTCCCACCTCCAGGTGTGGTGTCCAGCCGGCCAAGGGCGGGTTGGGCATGGAGGTGGCTGGAAAGACGTGCTTGGGGACTGGGGGTTCAGTCTTGGTCCAAAGAGCGTTCCATGCATGGAAGAATGGGGAACACCAAGCAGGAGAGAAGGCGGAGAAGTAAGGAGGAGAGGGGCGATGAATGTGTGCTCCAGGTTGGACCTCAGATGCTGGGCCGGGTGGTGCCCGAGCTACGTGGTGCCCGAGCTTGCCTGGCCTCAGTGGGCTTACCACACCGCGTCCTGGGCCCTGGGCTTGACCCCAACTCTGTGGGCTCAGAATCCTCACCGCGAACTCCCCTCCGAGGAAAGGTGGCCCCACTTTGGGTGGGAAGCCCTTAGCAGGGCTCCTGGAGGAGGCACCCCTGGTCGCCTCTCCTAGGCTCCGTGCTGACAGTGACTGTGGGCAAGTCACCTCAGCTGGCCCCAGCCTCAGACGCGGAGAATGCCATCTGCTGTGCTGAGCGGTCGCGGATGTACAGTGTTCCTGGGACCTAGGAAGTGCTCAGTAAAGAGTAGCTGTTGGTCCCGTGTTTTATCATTGCTCTCTCCCACTGGGCAGTGCCAGCCCTGTTCCCCAGTGGCGTGTTGCATACAACAGCATCATCATTATCCCAAAAAGGGGTTTGACCTGTTAAGAAACACTCTCAGGTGTTTTCAGACACGGCCAGGCTGGGCACCCGATCAGGTGCTCTGCCCCGACCTGATTCTTCTTAAGACCACCAAGAGGCTGGCGCTGAGGTGCAGCAGGTTAATGCCCTGGCCTGCAGTGCTGGCATCCCACATGGGTGCTGGTTCTAGTCCTGGCTGCTCCTCTTCCAATCCAGCTCTCTGCTGTGGCCCGGGAGGGCAGTGGAGGATGGCCCAAGTGCTTGGGCCCCTGCACCCAAGTGGGAGAACCAGAAGAAGCTCCTTGCTTCAGATCAGCACAGTTCAGGCATTGCGGCCATCTGGGGAGTGAACTAAAATGGAACACCTCTCTCTGTCTCTACCTTTCTCTGTAACTCTCTCAAATAATATAAATCTTAAAAAAAAAAAGAGGGCACTGAAGATGATCGGTGAATTAGCATGCTGCTCATTGGACTGCCCTGGCGTCAATCAATACCCCCTAACCAACCAGTACGAAGTGCTTGTATCTGCATGTGGGCCGGGTTGGGGAAAGTGACTTGGGTCAAGCTGGGCCCAGGAGTTTAGGAATTGTGAGGTGAAGAGGACGTTGTCGAAAGGGACTCAAGAGTTTCATGTACTTGGGCGCTGTGACTCCTTCCTGCTACCTGTGAGGCCTGGTGGGCCTGGGACTCTTATACGCTCTCGGCTTTGAGTGCAGCGAGGGCCCTCTGTTATCCTCTATAATGCAGAGTTAGTGACTTTTACAAATCCCATCCCACCCATTCACTGAAACTAGCAGCGTCAGGTCCTGACTCCTTCCACACCTGGAGCTGAAATTCTGTGGACTGTCCTTACAGCCGCTGCTGCATTTGTAGCCTCATCTCCTTTCCTGTCTCCTGCTTGGCCTCTAATTTTATCTGCCTGCTCTACCTCTGTGCTTTCACAGATGAATGTTTCTGTAGACCACTGGACCCCATTGACTGGTTAGCAGGGATTTGGATCCAAAGCAGGGCAGCTGGGACTCAAACTGGTGCTGTGCGTTGGGCTGCTGGGGCTGCACGTGGTGGCTTTGAACCTGCTGCCCCACAATGCCCCTCCCCCAGTCCTCATGTTGAGTTATGTGCAACACGTGATGGAGTCACTGGGTCTTTCCCTTCAACGCCACCACCCTCCCCTTGGCACCCACGTTCTCACATTCTCTGGTCTTTCTCTGGTTTGTTCTCATTTCCTGAGCTAGTTCTTGGTGCTGGAACATTTCAGGACACAGTTTTTTCCTTTTCCTCCTTTCAACTTTGCTTTCTTCCTTTAAATACCATCCATGTGTTGCTGTCACCCATCTGTACCTCCCCTATGGACATCCAAGTGCATGCTCACTGTTTTCTCCTGGATGTCTGTTCAATTGAACCATGTGCAATTTGCATTTCTACCTAATAATAGTTCAAACAGAAGGTCCAAATTTGACCTCTTTGCGTTTCCTGAAAGCTGAGTTTCTCAAAGTGTTCCCCATGACGATAACTGGTAACTCCACCCTTCCTGTTGCCGGAATCCAGGCCTCAGAGTTGTCCTCGAGTGTCCTCTGTCACATCCATAGCCATTCCATCCACATGTCCCGGGTTGCACCACTTTGTGGCGCTCCTTCTGCTACCAGGCTCCATCCCTGAGGGAGTTACTGTAGAGACTTCCTCAGCTTCTCCTTGCATCTCTCCTGGGTCTGTTTTCAGCTTAGTCTACACACAACTGCAGGGGTCCTTGTAAACCGGAAGTAGATCTTCAACCACCCCCTGGATGCTAGGAAAACAGAAACATACACAAAACAGAAGTAGAACATTGCAGTCTGCTCAGTTCACTCAGGACTAAAGCCAATGTTTTATATGGGCCTGCAGGGTTCTGTATGCACCTTCCACCCACATTATCTGTCCTAGTCAACCTCTTATCATGTCCTCCTCACTCCTTCCTTTAAAGCTCTCTGGTCTCTGATTTTCATGAAAGGTGACAAGATTATGCATAGATTGTGGAATCGTCCTTTCTCTTCGGGGAACCCTCCACACTGGTCTTTCTGTATGTTTCCCCACTGTGTCTCGAAGCTTCCTCTGGGCACATCAGCTAAACAGACAGTCCCAGACTCTTCTCCCTCCCTTCCCTGCCTTAATCCAAATCTCACACTTCTCAGTGGATCTCAGTATAGGATGGCTCGATGTACTATTGCTTGACTTTATGCTGGTGGAAAAGCAATACACATTTGGTGGAAGTGGTACTGGGACTCTGAATTTTGATCTTCTCCTGGGGTGCTGCATAGTGGCAGCAAGTGCAGCTCCCAGTCAGTCACGGCACTGGGGTGATAAAGAACTGGCACTCCACGGGGTGCTCTGTTGCCAAGGGTTCGTGGATATTCTCTTATGTATTTGCTCTCATCATGTCTGTAAGGCTCCCTTCTGTGTATGTACATCAGATATTCAATGTTTTAGTTTCAAAAAAATTAGTGTTGGATGAGTTTGCCAAAGTTTAGGCTAACGTAAATACTATGTGCATGTTTACGGCACGCTACAATGTTTGGTAGGTTAGGTGGATTACATGAATTTTGATTTTTGGTAATTTTTAAAAACATAAGTTGATATTTCAACTCACAATGGGCTTATCAGAATATAAACCTGTTGTACATCAAGGAGCATCTGGTATTAAACATGTTGTCAGTTCACTTATCCTGTTTACTATCTATATTCTTTTTTAAAAAGATTTATTTTGTTTATTTGAAAGAGTTACATGGCTGGAACTGCAGCTCACAAGGCTAATGCTCCACCTCAGGTGCCGGCACTCCGTGTTCTAGTCACTGTTGGGGCACCGGATTCTGTCCCGGTTGCTCCTAGTCCAGCTCAATGCTATGGCTCTTCTTGCAATGTACTCGTCACTACCAACTGAACACGCAATAGGAGATTCGTGTTCTATGAAATTTGAAGAGGGGGCTTGTTTACTGGGACGAAACTGTGCATGCATTTCAAATTCTTTTGCACAAATATAACCATTTAATTCTGGTTTGCCATGGAACTCTTGGGGTCCCCTCCTCTGACTGTCACTTTCACGCTCTCATTCACCACGGCAGCTCCCCTTAGTTCTGCCACTCTGTCGCCTCTCCCAAAAGAAAGGGAACCTCAGCATCATCTCATCTCCACCAGGGAAATTTCTGTTCCTCACTCAGACACACCAGAGACTCCTGCTGAGAACCAGACCTCATATACCTGTTGACTCAAAAATGAAACTGGAGGTTATTACACAGGATAGGCACCTACTGATCTAAGTTCTCTTTTAGAATGGAGAATCCTCGCAGGGGTGAAATCAACCCAGATGGTAGAACTCAGTGCACCTGCTACAGCTGGTTAACTCGCTCAAGATCAGAGAGTACACATACAGAGGGTCTCCTTGTGGAGCAGCGCATGACTTAAGGATACTTTGAGAGACTTCCTGTCTCTGCTGGAATCCTATCAAAAACAGACCACGAGGGAACTTTAGGTGCTAGCAGTGAGGCATAGGAGGATAACACACCACCTGTAGTGCCTGCATTCCATATATGTGCCAGTTCAAGTCCCAGCTGTTCCACTTCACATCTAGCAGCTGCTAATGCACCTGGGAAAGCAGAAGATGGCCAAAGTGCTTGGGCCCCTGCACCTGCATGGGAGAACCTGAAGAAGCTCCTGGCTCCTGGCTTGGTCTGGTCCAGCTCTGGCTATTCCAGCCATTTGGAAAGTGAACAAGAAGATAGAAGCTCTCTCTCTGACTCTCCCACTCCCTTTCTCTCTCTGTATCTTTGCCTTTCAAATAAATACATCAATCTTATACAAAAGGGGGGATGGTACTGTGACAAATTGGGTAAAGCCACCACCTGCAATGCCTGCATCCCATTTGTGTGCTGGTATAAGTCCCTGCTGGTCCACTTCACATCTAGCTCCCTGCTAATACACCTGGGAAAGCAAAAGAAGATGGCTGAACTGCTTGGGCCCCTGGATGCAATTTTCTGGAAGACCCAGAAGAAGCTCCTGGCTCCTGGCTCCTGGTCCAGCTCTGGCTATTCCAGCCATTTGGAAAGTGAACCAGCAGATGGAAGATCTTGCTCTGATTCTCCCTCTCCCTTTCTCTCTCTGTAACTCTGCCTTTCAAATAAATAAATAAATCTCAAAACAAAAGGGGGGATGGCCCTGTGGTATAGTGGGTAAAGCCACCACCTGCAGTGCCTGCATCCCATATGGGTGCCAGTTCTAGTCGCAGCTACTCCACTTCAGATGCAGCTCTCTACTATGGCCTGGGAAACAGTAGAAGTTGGCCCAAGTCCTTAGGCCCCTGCACCCACGTATGAGGCCAGGAGGAGGCACCTGTCTCCTAGCTTCACAGCGGCATGGCTCCAGCCATTGTGGCCATGTGGGGCCTGAACCATTGGATGAAAGACCTCTCTCTCTCTCTGTTTGTATGTGTGTGTGTTTCTTTGTGTGTGTGTTTGCGTGGGCATCTCTGCCTCTGTGTAGCTCTGCCATTCAAGTAAATAAATAAATCTATAAAAAAGGAACTGTAAGAGGCACTCCCACTTAATGGCAAGGCTGCTTCTCTAATGGTTGGAGCCCATACAGGAGGATATTATATGTAAGGTAATGCAGCTCGTTATGGCAAACGAGTAGCCTTAAGCAATGTTAGGATCTCATCTAAATCCTCAAAGGGCTTTCCACAGTGACAGTGCTCCAACAAACACGGCAGACATGCCTACAACCCGCCGTGCCTTCTGTAGGAAGTGTGGCATGTGCCAGCCCCACAAGAAGGATGAGGATTCTGTGTGCCCAGGGAAAGCGCTGTTGTGACAGGAAACAGAGTAGTTGTGCTGGGTGTATTCACGCTGATTTTCTGGGTAAAACGTTAAGATCACAGAGATCATGCTGAGGTTCGAATGTGGTGGGTCCAGCTGTAGATTTAAGAATGTCGGCATCTCAAGAGACCCAAACAGGGGGCTGGCTCTGTGCTGTAGCTGGTTAAAGCCACAACCTGAAGTGCCACACCCATGGGGTGCCAGTTGGAGTCTCGGCTGCTCCTCTTCCAATCCTGCTCTCTGCTATGGCCTGGGAAAACAGTAGAGAATGGCCCAAGTCCTTGTGCCCCTACACCCACAAGGTAGACCTGGAAGAAGCACATGGCTTTAGATTGGCAAAGCTCTGGCCATTGGGCCATTTGAGGAGTGAACCAACAGATGGAAGAACTCTCTCTCTCTCTCTCTCTCAGCCTTTCAAATAAATTATTTTAAAGAGAGAGAGAGAAAGAGAGAGAGAGGTGTAGCCAGTTTGAACTGGAGGTGATAATGAGAGAAAGGGCTGAGATATCCCGCTCTGTGCTTCACCTTCTGCTGTATCATGAAGGTAGTTACATCTCTTTTTTTAAAGACTGGTTTATCTGTTTATTTGAAAGAGTTACAGAGAGGAAGAGAACAGAGAGGCAGAGAGGCAGAAAGAGAGAGAAACACAGAGAGAGATTCCCTCACCCAAATGGCCACAGCTGCCAAGGCTAGGCCAGATTGAACCCAGGATCCTGGAGCTCCATGCAGGTCTCCCACATAGGTGCAGGGGCCCAAGCACTTGAGCCATCTTCTGTTGCATTCCCAGATGCTTTAGCAGGGCACTGGATTGGAAGTGGAGCAGCTGGGACTTGAACCTGCACTCATATGAGATGCAGGTTTCTCAGGCAGTGGTGTAACCCTCTGTGCCACAATGGCAAGCCTGACAATAAAATCTTACACTCTGTGTTCAATAAATAAATACATCTTAAAGAGTGAATCTGGAGTCAATCAAAAAGCTCATTCTGTTAAATCAGTGATTAGCCCCTGATTTGGGAAATGAAATCAATCAATCAATCAATCAACAAATATAAATCTGAATCTACCTTTCACTCCAATGATCTTCAGCATTTCACAAGGCAGCCTATTGCTGCACCAGATGATATCAAATACATCAATGAAAGTTTTTCAAGAAACTACTCATCACAATATAGACAAATTGTTTACTTTCTTCACTCAACATTGATGTGGATGCCTTTAAAAAGATGATTAATTACAACAACAGTATCAGAAATAATTAAATAACTGGGAATAAATTTAACCAAGGCAAAACACTTTAACACTGAAAAGTACAAAACATTGCTGAAACAAATTAAAGAAGGCACAGATAAATGGAAAGATACTCTGTGTTCACAGAATGAAAGTCTTAACGTTGTTAAGATGTCAGTACCACCCAAAATCATTTACAATTCAGCACAGTCCTTATCACAATCCCAGCAATTTTTTTAGTAGAAGCAGAAAAATCCATCTTAAGATTCATGTGGAATTTCAAGGAACACCAAGTGAACAAACTCTCTTGAAAAATAACAAAGTTAAAACTCACAGACATCCTACTTTCAAAACTTATTATAGGAATTCAGTGCTGTGGCACAGTAGCTGAAGCTGCTGCCTGCAGTGCCAGTTCCAGTCTATTTTGGCATCAACTCCCGGAAAAGACAGCAGAGGATGGCCCAGGGGTTGGGCCCCTGCACCTATGTGGGAGGCCTGGATGGAGCTCCAGGCTCCTAGTTTCAGCCTGGCCCAGCCCTGTTGCTGCTGCCTTTTGGTGAGTAAACCGAGAGATGGAAGATCTGTTCCCCGCCCCACCCCCAATAACTCTGCCTTTCAAATAAATAAATCTAAAACAATTATTACAAACCCAAAATAATCAAAACAGTGTGAGAATGGAGACAGACATATAGACCCATGGAAATGAATTGAATCCCCAGAAACAAAGCCTTCCTCCGTGAGCTCACGATAGTCAGCAAGTGCTGAGGCTTCATTGAGGAAATGACAGTCTTTTTATAATTTAATTACATATTTGAAAGGCAGAGTTACAGAGAGGCAGAGTCAAAGAGAGAGAGAGAGTGAGAAAGGGAGAGAGAGAGAGGTCTTCCATCCGCTGGTTCACTCCCCAAATGGCCACAACAGCTAGGGCTCCAGCAGTCCAAAGCCAGGAGCCAGGAGCTAGGAGCCAGGAGCCAGGAGCCAGGAGCCAGGAGCCAGGAGCCAGGAGCCAGGAGCCAGGAGCTTCTTCTGGGTCTCCCACTAGAACTGCTGAGAGAACAAGTGATGCTATTCAATCAAAGCCCCTCCACATGTCTGTCAGTACCCATATGACATTCTGTACCCTTTTTCATATTTTCTTCCAATTAACTGATGCCATCAGTGCCTGTTTTCTTTTCTTTTTTTTTTTTTGACTGGCAGAGTGGACAGTAAGAGAGAGAGAGAGAGAGAGAATGGTCTTCCTTTTGCCGTTGATTCACCCTCCAATGGACACTGTGGCTGGCGCTCTGCGGCCGGCACACCGCGCTGATCCGATGGCAGGAGCCAGGTACTTCTCCTGGTCTCCCATGGGATGCAGGGCCCAAGCACTTGGGCCATCCTCCACTGCACTCCCGGGCCACAGAAGAGAGCTAGCCTGGAAGAGGGGCAACCGGGACAGAATCCGGTGCCCCGACTGGGACTAGAACCCGGTGTGCTGGTGCCACAAGGTGGAGGATTAGCCTAGTGAGCCACGGCGCCGGCCTCAGTGTCTGTTTTCAAAATGCTACTTATTCTTTCCAAATTCCTAACAGGGAAAGCATTATGCTGAGTGAAATAAGCCAGTCCCAAAGGGACAAATACCATATGTTCTCCCTGATTGGTGACAACTAACTGAGCACCAAAAAGGAAACCTGTTAAAGTGAAATGAACATTATGAGAAATGGTGACTTGATCAGCCCTTGCCCTGACTGTTGATGAACAACTTAATATGTTATCCCTCTTAGTTTTTTGTTGTTGTTGTTGTTGGTTCTACTTAATACTTTTGGTTGAATACTGTAATCAATACACAGTTATTCTCAAGTGTTGAAGCTTAACTGAATAGTGATCGCTGTTAAATATAAGAGTGGGAATAAGAGAGGGAAGAGATGTGCAATTCGGGACATACTCAAGCTGACTTACCTCAAACGGTAGAGTTAGAAACATACCAGGGGATTCCAATTCAATCCCATCAAGGTGGCATGTACCAATGCCATCTCACTAGTCCCGGTGATCAATTTCTGTTCACAATTGATCATAATGATAGAACTAAGAGCCAAAGGGAGCACATAAACAAGACTAGTGTCTGCAAATACTAGCTGATAGAATAAAAAAGGGAGAGAACGATCCAACATAGGAAGCGAGATACACAGCAGACCCATAGAATGGCAGATGTCCTAAACAGCACTCTGGCCTCAGAATCAGCCCTTAAGGCACGCGGATCTGGCTGAAAAGCCCATGAGAGTATTACAGGCATGGAAAGCCAAAACACTATGGCAAAAAACCAAAACAAACCAAAACAAAAAAACCACCTAAATGAAAGATCTCTGGGAGTGAGATCCCAGTGAAAAGAACAGGTCATCAAAGAAGGAGGTACCTTTCTCTGAAGGGAGGGAGAGAACTTCCACTTTGACTACAACCTTGTCTAAATATGATCAGAGTTGTTGAACTCAAATGGCTTTCATAGCCTTGGCAACTCATGACAAGAGCCTAGGGTGATTACTGATGCCATAAACAAGAGTGTCAATTTGTTAAGTCAACAACAGGAGTCACTGTGCATTTACTCCTCATGTAGGATCTCAGTCCTTAATGTGCTGTACATTGTGATTTAATGCTATAACTAGTATTCAAACAGTATTTTTCACTTTGTGTTTCTATGTGGGTGCAAACTGTTGAAATCTTTACTTAATATATGCTAAACTCATCTTCTGTATATAAAGAGAATTGAAAATGAATCTTGATGTGACTGGAAGGGGGGAGAGAGAGGGAAAGGGGAGGGTTGCAGGTTGGAGGGAAGTTATGGGGGGGGGAAGCCATTGTACTCCATAAGCTGTACTTTGGAAATTTAATTAAATTCATTAAATAAAAGTTAATAAAAAGCAAAAAAAAAAAGAAACTACAAGTTAAGTGCAGATTTCAAAAATAAAATTTTGTTGAATACTTAAAAATGCTACTTATTTCTTTATTAGGTGGTATTTGCTTAAATACTATATTTTCATTTTTCATGACTTCAAATTAATTGGGTTCTCTTATATGCCTGCTCAATTTTGTCTATATTGTGATGAGTAGTTTCTTGGAAAAATTTCACTAATGCATTTGATATCATCTGGTGCCACAAATAGGCTGCCTTGTGAGTGCCTTGGGAGGCAGGCACTGCAGGTGGCGGCTTTACCCAATGTGTCACAGTACCATCCCCCCTTTTGTATAAGATTGATTGATTTATATGAAAGGCAGAGTTACAGAGAGAGAAAGGGAGAGGTAGAGTCAGAGAGAGATCTTCCATCTTCTTGCTCACTTTCCAAATGGCTGGAATAGCCAGAGCTGGACCAGACCAAGCCAGGAGCCAGGAGCTTCTTCCAGGTCTCCCATGCAGGTGCAGGGGTGCAAGTACTTCAGCCATCTTCTGCTGCTTTCCCAGGTGCATTAGCAGGGAGCTAGATGTGAACTTGAGCAGCAGGGACTTGAACCGATGCATATATGGGATGCTGGTACTGCAGGTGGGGCTAGCCACAGTGCTAGCACCTAAAGTTCCTTCATTGTTCTATTATTGAAGGGATTCCCGCAGAGGCAGGAAGTCCCCTTTGTCTCCAAGCATCCTTAAGTCATGCGCTGCTCCACAAGGAGACCCTCTGTATGTGTACTTTCTGATCTTGGGCAAGTTAACCAGCTGTAGCAGGTGCACTGAGTTCTACCATCTGGGTTAATTTCACCCCTGCGAGGATTCTCCATTCTAAAAGAGAACTTAGATCAGTAGGTGCCTATCCTGTGTAATAATCCCCAGTTTCATTTTTGAGTCAACAGGTATATGAGGTCTGGTTCTCAGCAGGAGTTTCTGGTGTGTCTGAGTGAGGAACAGAAATTTCCCTGGTGGAGATGAGATGATGCTGAGGTTCCCTTTCTTTTGGGAGAGGCGACAGAGTGGTAGAACTAAGGGGAGCTGCCGTGGTGAATGAGAGCGTGAAAGTGACAGTCAGAGGAGGGGACCCCAAGAGTTCCATGGACAAACGGAATGGAAAGTTTATTTTAGTGCAAAAGAATTTGAAATGCATGCATAGTTTCTTTACAGTAAACAAGCCCCCTCCTAGAATTTCATAAAACATGAATCACCTGTTTTGTGTTTTGTTGGTAGTGACACCTGTATTGCATGAAGAGAGCTGTCCAGTGTGGTGATGTTTTGGCCAGTGCTGGTTCCACAGAAGCACCAAGAATCTTTGCAGTGGGCTAACCCCTTTCAGCCTGCCAAGCGGGATGCATGATAAGCAACAGTACTGTTTTGATTTTAGAGTTTAGGGCAGTAGAAGAGAGAGGTTAGAAAAACTAGTTCTTGGTTTTATTAAAAAGGCACATTAAAGCCTCATCTGCCATTTGAATGATTTTAGAATTTTGCTTGAACATATTTTTATTTTTTAAAGATTCCTTATTTCAAAGGCAGAGAGAGAGAGAGAGAGAGAGCGAGAGAGAGAGAGTGTGATTCCATCCATTGTTTCACTCCCCAACTGGCTACAATATAGTCTGATGTCAGGCTAAAACCAGGAGCCTGAAACTCCATCCAGGTCTCCACCATGGGTGGTAGGGGTCCAAGTATTTAGGACCTTTTCTGTTGCCTTCCCAGGCATATTAGCAGGGAGCTCTTCAGAAGTGGATCAGCTGGGAGTCGAACCACTGGCTTTAACCCACTATGCCAGAGCACCAGCCCCAGAACAGGCTTCTTTTAACACAGCGCTCATATACTGTTCATCAAGCAAGTCCCCTTTTCCTTTCTGCTGTGGGAGTATCAGCTTGTTCTCCTGGTATCAGCACATTTAAAAAATCCTATCCCTGAAGTTCTCTAAAGCATCTATTTTTCTCTCTTACCATTAAAATTGACTTAATTTTAGGACAGTTTGGGGTTTACAGAAAATTGGGCATATGGCACAGAGCTTCTTAGCTGAGTTTCCCCACTATAATGTCTTGCATTACAATGCTATAGGTATTACCATTAATAAACCAATAGTGATACATTCTTAATAACGTCTGTTGTTACACTGTGTTCACTCTGTGTTGTAAGGTTCCATGGCTTTCAACCAAAGCACAATATTCTGTGCCTACCATTTAGCAGAATAGTTTCACCACCCTAAAATTCCCCCATGCTCCACTTATTCCTCACTCCCCCTCCTTCTAAATCCCTGGGTATCATTTTTTAAAAGCTGTATCTTTAGATTTGCCCCTTTCCAGAATGTCATAGAGTTGGAAACATACAGCGTTTAGTCTTCTCAGACCAGCTTCTTTCACTTGGTAACTGAGGCTTCTCTGAATCTTCTCATGGCTTGATCACTCACTGCTTTTGATATCCAAACAGTTTTGCATTGTATGGATGTACCAGAGTTTACATTTCCATTCACCTACTGAGGCCATCTTAGTTCCAGTTTTCTGATCAATGGGCTTTTGGTGGTTACCAACAAGCTGAGTGAGGTGGGCATTGTGGCACAGTGGGTTGTATCACCATGGGGGAACCTGCAGCCCCTCTCAGAGTGCTGGTCTGAGTCCTGGGACCTCTGCTTCCAGTCCAGTTTCCTGGTTTGTTGTTGTTGTTGTTTAATATTTACTGATTTATTTGAAAGGCATAGTTAGGGAGAGAGAGAGTTCACTTCCCAAATGGCCTCAATGGCCAAGGCTAGACCAGGCCAAACCCAAGAGGCAGGAGTTTCTTCCAGGTCCCCCACATGGGTACAGGGGCACAAGGACTTGGGCCATCTCTCACTGCTTTGCCAGGTGCATCAGCAGGGAGATGTATCAGAAGTGGAGCAACCGGGACTTGAACTGGCGCCCATATGAGTGGGATGCTAGCTCTGCAGATGACAGCTTAATGCACTGCACCACAGAGCAGGACCCTCCAGCTTTCTGCAAATGCATCCTGGGAAGCAGCAGATGCTGGCTCAAGTGCTTGCCTCCTTGTCTCCCCAGTGGAAAATAGTTTTAAAAAAGAGAGAGAGAAAAAAACTCTAGGACTTGTTTCAATTGCTTATGCACAAAGAGACACAAGAGTTCCATGTGGTCAGGGTGTGTAGAGGAAGAGGCCACAGAGCAGCTCCCTTCAGGTTACAGAAGACCTCTGTCACCTGGTCTGTCTCTGGACCGTTAGTTCAAAAGGAGGCATTTCTGTCTCAAATAAACACTGGCCACTGCTGTCTGCAATAGCCAGTTAAACACAGAAATATTCGCAGTTGTCTTTTGTGAAGGGTATAGAATATGTCAGGATGATCTTAGTCTATTCGGAGAGAATGCTTTTCCCTCAAACAGGTCATACAGTATTATCTGGCAGAATTGGAACTTATTTTCTAAAATTTGATGGCTGTTTTCTGAGAAACCTGGGGGGAAGTCAACAATCATTTTGGGGGGCGGTCATTGTTCTCTGATATAAATGAGGATATCGCATATCTATGATGTGAGAACTTAATACAAGGGGGTTTTAGGTCTTCTCAGTTTTGGCTGAGAAATTTGAGGGTGCTCCAACACACTGCAGGGGTCTGAGTGTCTCTGGTAATACTGCTGTCCTTCCACTTGAATACAAAAAGTTATCGACCAGACCAGTCTAGACATATGTCCCAAAAAGAAAGCAGAGATTCACTATCTTGAAGGCAGTAGCTTCAGGGGGAACTGATGGCAGGAGAGTGTTTGGTCAACTTCTACTGGGAAGGAGGCGTAATGATTGTCTAGGTGGCCTTGAGGTCTTGAGCAGTCCACATCCTTGTCAGTCTTGCTTCTTTGCTAGCAGCTAGGAGTGTCACAAGGGCTAGCATAGGGCATGAGAAGACCTTTGTGTGTGAGGCCTTCTGCCATGGGCTTGAGTCATTCCTTCGGCTTCCAAAGATACTGGGGGAAATTTGGGTGACAGTTTGGTAGATTCTATCTAAACTTTAATAGGCCCTCCTCCCAATCCTGTTGTTTTTCTCTATGTCCGTAGGATTTCTAGCACAGAGAAGGTAATTTACGGTGTGAAGATGTTTATCAGGGCTATGCCCCAGATCCAATAGATAATGCAAAGATACATCCAGAATAGATACAACTTGATGATGAGTAGAAAAATCCTCTGAAACTCATGAAATAGTCCCACTGGGGAGCTTGTGCTATTAAATTTCCATGTGCGCATCAGTCTCCTACTCACTTGAGGGTGTGTTATCAGAAAGCAGAGAGGAGTATTTTTAGTCAACCAAGGGTGGCAGTTAAAGGCTGAGCAATAGGGGAAAACATGGGGGCTGGTGTTGTGGCACAGTGGATTAAGCTAATGCCTGGGATGCGGCATCCCACATGGGCCCTGGTTCAATTTCTGGCTGCTCCACTTCCAATCTATCTCCTGTGGGGAGCAATCCGGACTAGACTAAGTTACTCGAATTAGGACTTATTCTGTGCATCTGCTCTCCCACAATATGGCGCTGGGAGAGAAGTAAACAGCTTCCGCACAGCTGCCTCCAGTTCAACCAATTAACTGTAGGACTTGCTCCTGATTGGAGAGCAGCGTACTCAGCCGAGTTGGGATTGGCGGAGGAGGACTATAAAGGAGGAGAGAGACGGCATGCACCAGGAACATCTATGGGGAACATCTAAGGGAACCCGTGCAGCCCCCGAAAGAGCCGGCCGGCGGTGTGCCGCTCCCCTGCGGAAGTGGGGAATGCGGCCAGGGGGAACTGCCCTTCCACGGAGGTGGAAGGGATAGTAGCCAACCCGGGAAGAACCAGCAGCAAACCCGGGGAGGGCCGAGCAGACGAAAGAACAGCGTAGGGTCCTGTGTCGTTCCTCCACGAAGAGGGGGAGCGACATAATGGTGCCGTGACTCGGATAGGAAACTTAGGACGGATATGAAACTTAGGAGGGAAGAAACGGGAAGAACTAGGGAAAATATCGGAGAGAAACTAGCAAACAGCCTAGGGAAAAGCCGGACGAAAAAGGAGCCGGAAGAAGCTATTGAAAGCCTAGGCATAGACTCGGATACGGACTACGGGGGGAGGCTGGGAGAAATCTCTAAGGTCGAAAGTGAAAGCTAGAAACGGACTACGGGGGGAAGCTGGGAGAAATCTCTAAGGTCGAAAGCGAAAGTAAAAGCTAGAACAAACAGACTCGGACGCGGACTGTGGGGAGAGGCCAGGAGAAATGAGGGAGGAATATCGTTGGAGGAAAGCTTGGGGAAACATACCGGGTAGAGAAAAATCTTAGGGAAATTGAAGCCGCGGGGGGCAGGCCGAGGCGGAGACGAAAGCCACTTTGGGGTTCTCAAGTTAGCCCGGGAATAGGGGGCGAAAAGTTGAAACCAGAAGCTGAGACGCAAGCCAGATTGGGATCCGTCTGATTAGCCCGGGGAGCAAAGGACGGGAAGCCAAATCGTGGGGCGGAGACGTACGCTGGGTTGAATTCGCCAGGCTAGCCCGGGGAACTTAGATTGAATCCTAGTGGCGGAGACGTGAGCTACGCTGTGTTACTCGCGGAAGCCGCCGCGTGCAGAGAGCACGGGGCGTGAATAGACAGGGAACGGGGCTGGCGTAGGCCGTGGTGCGGACGCGAAGGGCGTGGAGACCGCGGAGCGCGAAGCCAAGCCGCGCAAAGCCGGGAAGCCGCGCAGATGAGGCGCGGGCTGAAGCGGCTCAGAGCCGGCGAGGCGCGGAGAAGCAGCCTCGGGGCGGAGCCCGCTGGCGGGGCAAGGTGCCAGGAAGCTGCGCGGAGCCGTGAAGCTGCCGGCAGGGCGAGGCGCCCGGAAGCCGCGGGGATAAGAGAAAACAGAAGTTTAGAAATGGAATGAGAGCGGGAAGCCGCGGGGATAAGAGAAAACAGAAGTTTAGAAATGGAATGAGAGCGGGAAGCTGCGGGGATAAGAGAAACAGAAGTTTGGAAGTGAAGTAAAAGAAAAATAGGAATGCTGGAAGATAGAAGTAAAATGGGAGAGGTAGGAATGCCCGGAGATAGAGAAATAGAGAAAAATAAGGCCTCCCCTCAACATGCCAATTAGAAGGCTTGGATTCGGTCTGCCCGATTAGTGAGGCGATGAGCACCTGGGCGGCTAGCCGCAGGTCATCGAAGACAGGCACGAATTAACATCAGTAAAGCTTCCCCACAATACCGCAATTAGGAGGCTTGGATTCGGTCTGCCTGATTTAAGGCGGTAAGCGCCAGCAAAGCTCGACCAGAGTATGAGCTGCAGGTCACCGAAGATAGGCACGAACCAACACTAATAAGTCTCCCCCACAATAAGGCAATGAGAAGGCTTGGATTCGGTTTGCCTGATAGAGCTTGTAAGCCCCTGCAGGCAGAGCAGAGCATGCGCTGCAGGGCACCGAACACAGGCATGCATCAGCGCCTAAAAACCTCCTCACAATGGCGAAGAGAGGACCCGGATTCGGTTTTCCTGATTGATAGGACTTGTAAGAGCCTGTGGCAACTCTAGCAAGTAGAGTAGAGTGTGTGCCGCGGGACACCGAAGACAGGCGCGTATCAACGCTAAAAAATAAAAAGAAAGGGGGATCTGTGGGGAGCAATCCGGACTAGACTAAGTTACTCGAATTAGGACTTATTCTGTGCATCTGCTCTCCCACAATATGGCGCTGGGAGAGAAGTAAACAGCTTCCGCACAGCTGCCTCCAGTTCAACCAATTAACTGTAGGACTTGCTCCTGATTGGAGAGCAGCGTACTCAGCCAAGTTGGGATTGGCGGAGGAGGACTATAAAGGAGGAGAGAGACGGCATGCACCAGGAACATCTATGGGGAACATCTAAGGGAACCCGTGCAGCCCCCGAAAGAGCCGGCCGGCGGTGTGCCGCTCCCCTGCGGAAGTGGGGAATGCGGCCAGGGGGAACTGCCCTTCCACGGAGGTGGAAGGGATAGTAGCCAACCCGGGAAGAACCAGCAGCAAACCCGGGGAGGGCCGAGCAGACGAAAGAACAGCGTAGGGTCCTGTGTCGTTCCTCCACGAAGAGGGGGAACGACAATCTCCCTATTATGTGCCTGGGAAAGCAGCGGAGGATGGTCCAGGTCCTTGGTCCCCTGCACTCATGAGAGACCTGGAAGAAGCTCCTGGGTCCAAGCTTCAGACTGGCTCAGTCTTGGCTGTGGAGGCCATTTAGAGGGCGAACCAGAGGATGGATGATCTCCCATTCTTTCTCTCTCTAAAATTGTGCCTTTCAAATAAAAAATAAATCTTTTCAAAATGGTACTACCATCTGTGTCGTATGTTCATCTAGGGAAGAGTCCAATTAAAGGTAGCGACACTAAGTTTATTAGCAGTAGCATGTGCATTGTTATTAAAATGTTTTGGGTATGGATTTTAGGAGACTTTTCAGACTGTTGTTGAGCCCCAGGTTTATGGAGAGAAAGATGCTGTAGATTTCCTGCTGAGGAAGTCCCATCAGGTTTTGCCCTCCAGGATTTAGCACCTGTGATTCTGTCCAGTATGTGGATGAGTTGAAATGTCAGGTAATCCTAGATCATATGTACCCAAAGGAATTCTAATCTCATCCATGAATATTTGGTGTTCTTGCCTGGATTTAGAAGACTTGCTATTCTTGATTAATTTTGAGTGTAAGGTTTAAATTCTACAACCGTTTCCTGAAAACCTGGCACATAAGGGAATCAACATTTCGAGGTAAATGGCATTTTAGGTTCTTGGGAGAGCTGGTGGAAAGGGTAGAGGGTATGGGTAAGGAGGAACAGGGGAAGGAGTCATCAGAGGTGTGGGAAGAGAGGATAGAAGGGGAAGGCACAGAGGAGATCTCGATGTAGGACCAGGATGCACAATTTAATGGGGAAATGAATCCATCTTGTTGTTTGTCCAGTGCTCATTAGCTTTTGACAAAGAATCTTTTTGTTTTGCTTTTTAGTGCTTTTTGAAAAAGATATTTATGTATTTTTTGAGAGGTATACTGACAGAGAAAGGGAAAAATAGAGAGAAAGGTTTTCCATCACTGGTTCGATCCCCCATGGCCATAATGAATGGGACTGGGCAATCCAAAGCCCGGAGTCAGGAGCCAGGAGCTTCTTCTGGGTCTCTCACACAGGGGCAGGGGCCCAAGCACCTGAGCCATCTTCTACTGTTTTCCCAGGCTATAGTAGAGAGCTGGATCAGAAGAGGAGCAGCCGAGATTGAACCAGAACCCATGTGGGATGCTTGCACCACAGGTGACAGCTTTACCCACTATGGCACAGCAGCAGCTCTCTCCAAAGAATCTCTCCTTGAAGCCAAATATGCAATATGTAAGAGATGTACAAACCAAACCAGTCAAATCCTATTTTGGGGAGAATGCTTCTAAATTCCCAGCTGTCCCTTCTGCAGGTTGACATCCCGCATCCTCGGTTGTACACTTGACTTCTACTGGTTTATGTTGGGTGATTCGTGCATCTCTTCGAGGATATGTAGAGACCCCTTCCTTAGGATGTACCTAGCTGGGCAATTTGTGCTTGAGGTACTTGCATTATGGCAAAGAGAGGCTGTGAGAGCAGATCTTGTGGTGGGTGTACGTTGTCTTTCTAGGCAGAGATTTCTGAATTATTTATATGAAATGTAGAGCAACAGAAAGAGAGGGAGAGACTGATAGAAAGATCTTCCATTTTCTGGTTCAATCCAACTGGCCGCCATGCCAAGGCTGGGGCAGGCCAAAGCCAATAACCTGGAACTTCTTCTGGGTCTCTGATTGGGTGGCAAGGGCCCAAGTGTGTGGGCCATCATCTGCTGTTTTCCCAGGTGTATTAGCAGGGAGGTGGATGATAAGCAGAGTTGCCAGGACTCACACTGTGCTCTGATATGGGATGTTGTTGTTGCAAGCAGTGGCTTAACCCCCTTGTGCCACAATGCCAGCCCATTCTCTATCATCTTAGAGAGGTATACAGAGGAGGGGGCCACTTTTGTAGCCAAGAGATTGGGAGGCACCTGCAGATTTAAGATTCTGAAATCTATCTACCTGGTTTTCTTCCAGTGTCAGGGCCAATCAGGGCTGTGACCTCAGCATTACACACGTGTTTGAGAACTTTAACCTTTTCTTGTACTCCACTGTCCTACAATAAATCCTGGGTCAGACCCACAGTATCCCCTCACTCACCCCACCATTAGCCTGGGACAGGAAAGTCTATCTGTATGCAGCCAAGGGCCTTTTTGGATCTCATATTAAGGTTTGATTGGCAATTAATCACTCTGTTTCATAAGTGCACTGACTATCCTAGAACAACCCTTTCACCCCAAACTCTTTCTACATATTAGCTCTTGTAATGATTTTGTGCTCCACATTTTCCCAATGCCCAGGATACTGCGAATGTCAGTGTATTTCCTGCCACCAGTGTCCCAGTAAGTTCACCAAGGATTCAGAGCTTATCCACATTGCTGCAGCATGTCACGGGCTATTCAAAGTCCATTATATTAACTGCTTTCCTAAGTCAACTCCTGGCCCATCTGGGAAGATGGAGATACACAAGCAGGACTTTGGGAGAATGGAGACTATATGGCCAGGCAGATAGAGAAGCTGAACTGGGATGCTGCTGTAACAAAGGCCTCATCCAACTCACAGCTCAGAGTCCTTTTAACTTGAAGGATGCGGGCTGGCTGAGCTACTTGCTAATGGAGCAGTCACTGAAGTGCACTACCGATGGAGGCAGAGATCATTCCTGGGGAACCACCCAGCTGAGTCAGCTGACACTCCCAGCAGTGCTGATGGGTGGGCCGAGGGACCGTCCATCCCTGCATCACTGCCTCACTCACACTGGAAACTGGTGTACTCAGGTGATTGCTTGAGGATGACAGCTGTGATTTCTGAGTGGTAAAGTCCATGAGCACCACAAAAGCTGTCTTATAGAGAACATATGCAGAGGCTGGCGCCGCGGCTCACTAGGCTAATCCTCCACCTGTGATACAGGCGCCCCGGGTTGTAGTCCCGGTCAGGGTGCCGAATTCTGTCCCGGTTGCATCTCTTCCAGTCCAGCTCTCTGCTGTGGCCTGGGAGTACAGTGGAGGATGGCTCAGGCAGTTGGGCCCTGCACCCACATGTGAGACCAGGAGGAAGCACCTGGCTCATGGTTTGGATCAGCACAGCGCGCTGGCCATAGTGGCCACTTTGGGGGTGAATCAACGGAAAAAGGAAGACCTTTCTCTCTGTCTGTCTCTCTCTCTCACTAACTCTGTCTAAAAAAATGAAATAAAATAAAAAATAAAAAGAAGTGGCATAGCTGGGACTCCAAGTGACATCAAATGGGATGCAGTGTCTCATGCCACCATTTAACCTGCTGAGGCACAATGTCCGCCCCTTGCTTTCAAACTTATATATATAAAGAACATAAGCAGAATTTTGAAAACAGGCAACGATAGTATATTATGATGAAGGGTACAGAACATCATATGTGTACTGAGCGACGTGGCAGGGCCTTGATTGAATAGCATCACTTGTTCTCTCAGCAGTTCTGGAGATTGGAGAGGGGTGCAATGTACAAGAGAAACTGACTCTTGTTTAAAATGAAATTTGAAAGGCTTAGTTCTCAAGATGTGAAAGGTCACAGGTCGCAGCAGACAGCATTTCTAGCACTGAACACATCCAACTGAACTGTAGAACATCAAAGTCAAGAAAGCCAACAGCCTCATCTCATACAAGGAAAAGACAGCAGCAATGGCAGACTTTGAATGTGCACTACTAGAATGGCAGGGAAAGGAATACAGGACTATCTTTAAAGGAGTCAGATTTGCCACACAGGCCATAGATGAAAGGATTCTTAGAAAGCACACCTCAGTAGGACAGGAGATACAGAGGAAATTAAGACACAAAATGCAAGAACAGAAAATGGGCAAAGAAACTGATAACGTATGTCAGTAAATCTAAATAATAATTGTTACTGTTCAACAAACAACATCTTGTTTACCAGTAATAATTTATTTTTCATGAAATATAATACAAACTTGGCCAAAGAAGGGACATGAAAAATTAGCAATGCTGTGTAAAACATTAACCCAACCTGCAAACAAACATGAAACCCCAAACAATCAAGACTACAAGTAGTATCCTTCCTAGAAAATGGAATCACTGAAATGTGAAGATACTCAGTGGCTAGAAGTGTAAACCGTCCAAATTCCCACAGGAATCGATTCAAAACCAAACCACAGTCACATTGGTACAACGAGAAACCCATTTCTTAATAGTGACAATCTGAAGGTGATGCTACAGTCATGTCATCCCTGAAGCTCATTTCCCTCTAAATCCCTGAAGCTCCACACTGGTTTGGTTTCCTCTTGGGCCAGGGTTCCACACACAGAAATGGCCCAAAGACTCCACACACCTTTTTGATATACATTCACAATTAAATGCCAACCTTGAAATAATCTGACAAGTCTGTGTAGTCACATAGCTGGGAAAAACAAAATGAGCACAGAACCAACCTTTTTGCTTGGGCATAAACTAATTTCTTCGGTAGGACAAGGGTTGTTGACAATCACGTCCAGGAAAGATCACACTCCATGGTGAAATTCCAAAGCATTAACACGAGGCTTAAGACAGGAATATTGCTATCAATTATACAGTTCAACCTGGATTTCAAAGAAAACCCAGTATAAAAAACTAAGAAACAGAAGAATCTACCAATGAAACACTACAGAAATCCAATAATTCTCTCCCCGATGTCAGATCAATAGAAGAAACAAATTATTTCTATACATTAGCAACAATGTACAACATAGACTCAGGATCCTAGAACAACACAAAAGAGACTTAGAATTGGGAACTTTGAACATGCATGGGGCATTATCTTACAAATAGACAGGAAGCAATGAATGGGAAAGAGTTGGTCTTTGGGGGGAGGGGGGTGCACAACCCTAACTCCCAAACCTAACTACTTGCTAACCAAGTCATGAACCAAATCGGGGGTACGTGGTCACGGTGCCCAGTGCTTTGTTTGGTTCACGTCCAGCTGTTTTCCAGACCCCCCGAAAGGGACTAGGGCCAGCATCAGGAAGAGTCCCCGGTCAGACGTTTGCCAAGAGTTTGCAGAGTCTAGGGCCCGAAGCAAACTGATTCCGTCCTCATTGCAATGTGGGAGACGAGGGGTCCAGTGGTAGGGTGCTGGGGCCGGGCTGGCAAAGTTTTCCACAAGTGCTGAGCTGAGGCTGGAAGCAAAGGTCAGGGCCATGACAGTGCCTGGGTGCCTTGTGCGCAGAGCAGGGCCCAAGCAGAACCTGAGGTCTCCGGGCGGCTGCGCTGCAGGCAGCATTGTCCTCGGGTGTGGGAGGAGATGGTCCTTCTCCCAGACCTGCTGAGCCAACAAACAGCCCTGCAGAATGGTGCAAGGCCCTCTACAGCCAAAGGGCCTCCCTCTCTGCGCCGTCTACCTTTGGGGACACACAGCCAGCCGGGCCCCCAGAATGGCTCTCAGAAGCCCCTCACCTGGGCGTCAGCTGCGTGGCGACGGGGTGCAGAGGCAGCTCCTTCATTCCTGGAACAGGCGTCTCCGGGCCTTGCAGGCGGGCCGAGGAGGGCGCTGCGGGCGCCCCGGGGGCTCCGGGGGCCCTGGACTGGGAGACGGAGGGAGAGGCTGGAGCGGAGAGCCGGGGAGCGGCCGCCACAGCTCCCAGTCCAGGTGGAAGGCCGAGCCGGGGCTGGAGCCCCTTGCAGCGCCCAGGCAGAGCCCCGCGGCCCAGCCGGCTGCAGGGTCCACGCGCAACGCCAGGAGCTCGGGGTCGGCGTCGTCTTCGTCTTCAAAGGCCTCTGCCTGGCCGGCCATCTCCGTGGGGGCTGAGCACACCAATCCCTGCTGCTGCTGCTGCTGCTGCTGCTGCTGCTGCTGCTGCTGTACCACGACGGCCTCGGCCGCGGCGTCCAGGACAGCGGCCAGCGCCAGGCCGCCCGGCGAGGGGCCCTGGCCGGCGGCCTCCAGGAGGCCCTCGGGGACCAGCAGCAGCGTGTGGCCGGGCAGAGACACGCTGAGGACCGCCGTGGGCGCGGGCTCCAGCAGCAGGTCGACGTCGTCCAGCGGCAGCTGCAGGGCGCAGCCGGCGGCCAGGACCACGACCACGACGGAGGGGAGCGCCGAGGCGGGCGGGGCCGCGGGCGGGGCCGGGAGGCCGGGCTGGGGCCCGGGCTCGGCGGCCGCGGGCTCCTGCACTCGGCGGCGCTTGGCAGGGCCGGCTGCTCCGGGCTGCGGGGGCCCCGCGGGCTCAGGGCAGGCGCTGGGGCTGCGGGGCCGGACGCCCCTCATGTCGACGGCGCTGCGGGCTGCGCTCCGGGGGCCTGGCAGAGGGCGCGAGGGGCGACGGGCGCGGGCTTCGCGGGCTTCGCGGGCTTCGCGGGCGTTGTCAGGTCCGGGGTCAGGAGTGGCGGCCTGCTGCGGACTTGTGAGGTGGCCTGTGGCGGACGGGTGAGGCGGCCTGTGGCGGACGGGTGAGGAGGCGTGAGGCTGTCTGGTGGTCTGCGGTCCAGCTTCGGGGCTCGGCCTGGAGTCTTGAAATCTTCAGCCTTCCACGTACAGACCCGGATGCAGAATGGACGACCAATCGCGTTGCGAGCGTGGCTCTGGGAACCGAAGTGCCTGTACATCCCACTAAGCCCTGCTCCTGGAGGCTCCGCCCTGAGGCGGGGCAGCTGAGGACAATCAGGGCTGTGGTTGGTTGGTTAATGTGCGGGAACCTTAGGGGGTAGGCCACTGTGCGACTCCTGGGCTTGTCAAGTTCTCGCGGGCTTTCTCACGTTGATACTGCATAATGTTCAGGTCGCGCGAGTGGATTATCACATCAGGATTTCCAGGTGACAACCCTGACCCGGAAGTACCCTGGGCGCCATTTTTATTCCTGGAGGTTTTTTTTTTTGATTTTAGGTGAGATCCTTAGGCCTGTGTTTCGCCTAAGTTGTCAATGGCTGGTGTGGCCCCCTCAGGGTGTTGGAAAGGTAGGGGATGGAACGTGCTCACCACGCGTGGCGATTTCTGTGTCCTTTGACCTAAGTGGTAACTCTTAGGTATATGAGCCTTTAGCCCAAGTTCCAGGTGATGAGCATGTTTAAGTTATTAAGGAGCTTGCTGGGAGCAGGGGACTGGTTGCAGGGGTGGCGTTGCCAGCGCCCGGAAGCCGCAACATTTTAGCGTCAGCGCTCCGAGTGAGTTGGAAAGCAGCCTGCATGGAGCTTGCTTAAGGGAAGGTGGGGCTCAAACCGCCTTCAGTGCTAGAAGGGGAAGAACCCCCACACGGCTTCCAGGATAGGTCATGTTTACAAATGGTTCCTGAGGACTACAAAATCTTTCTTCTCGTCTCTGATTTTATTAAATCGTCACCTTGGAGACGTCACATTGTGACTGCTTACCATTCAAAATATTTTGTGCACTTAAAACCAAATCACATGCATGTTACTCATCTCCCTTTTCTTTTTATAACATTTATTTTTAAGGGCTACCTAGTATTCCTTTGCATCAATCAAACCTCTCCGGGTGGACGTTTAAGTCTGGCACTTGGTGGCATTGGCATCCTTTTGGAGGTTTCTGGGATACGCACATTTAATAAAACCAACTGTATTCCCCGTCCATTAACTTAACAAGAGATTTATTTGAAACGCTGAGCGACAGAGAAATTTCCAGCTGCTGCTTAATTCCCTAAATGGCTGCAACAGCCAGGCCTGGGCAGGGAGAAGGCGGGAACGCAGAACTCCATCTTGGTCCTCCAGTGGGCGTCAGAGGCCCTCACCTGCTGCTCTCCCGGGTCCAGTAGCAGAAAGCTGGGTCCGAGGCAGCGTACCGGGGGCTGGGCTGCGACAACCCGGCACACTGGGAGAGGGGGTGCAGGTATCGCAAGCAGAAGCCTAAGGCTTGGCGCCAACAGCCCCGGAAATACGGATTCCTTGCCCCGCCTCAGAGCCTCTGAGTAGGAGTCTTGGGACAAGGGCCCTAGGAATTGTCTGCAATCACCTTCAAAGAATTCTTTTAAGCTGAAGTTGCAGACCGGTGAACCTGTCTCATGTAGCAGTTGAGGGGCTCAGGCGGGGAGCGGAAGCTGCATGCTTGCCACAGGGCCCTGCTTCGGGGCCGTGCTCGCTGTCTTTCCCCGCGTTCCTGGCCTTGCCGGTGGCCTGCAGATTGGCTTTTGGCCTGGATTCTGGTGTTCCCAGCTGCGCTGCTGGAAAACCGCGGGCACCCGCGGGAAGGCTGTTGGGTGGTGTTAGGAAAGACCTGGCTAGGAGCCTGATGGCGTCTCAGGCACGTTGGGCGTCTCCCATGGGGGCGCAAGTGGGTAGTCCTGGCTGATAGGTTAGGAGGGGCGCCTTGGCTGGGTGTTCCGCTGGCTGAGGGCGGGTTGGCCTGGAGGTGGCTGGAAAGACCTGCTTGGGGCCTCTGAGTTCCATCCGCGACCCTTGAGCGTTCCATGCAGGGGGAACGTTGGGGAACACCAGGTGGGAGAGAAGGAGAGGAGTCAGGGGGGAGGGGCGGGGATGGCAGGCTCTTGGCGGGGCCTCCGGTGGTGCCCGAGCTTGCCTGGCCTCAGCGGGCTCACCACGCCGCGTCCTGGGCCCTGGGCTTGACCCCAACTCTGTGGGCTCAGAATCCTCACCGCGAACTCCCCTCCGAGGAAAGGTGGCCCCACTTCGGGTGGGAAGCCCTTAGCAGGGCTCCTGGAGGAGGCACCCCTGGTCGCCTCTCCTAGGCTCCGTGCTGACGGTGACTGTGGGCAAGTCACCTCAGCTGGCCCCAGCCTCAGACGCGGAGAATGCCATCTGCTGTGCTGAGCGGTCGCGGATGTACAGTGTTCCTGGGACCTAGGAAGTGCTCAGTAAAGAGTAGCTGTTGGTCCCGTGTTTTATCATTGCTGTCTCCCACTGGGCAGTGCCAGCCCTGTTCCCCAGTGGCGTGTTGCATACAACAGCATCATCATTATCCCAAAAAGGGATTTGACCTGTTAAGAAACACTCTCAGGTGTTTTCATGGTTCAGACACGGCCAGGCTGGGCACCCGATCAGGTGATCTGCCCCGACCTGATTCTTCTTAAGACCACCAAGAGGCTGGCGCTGAGGTGCAGCGGGTTAATGCCCTGGCCTGCAGTGCCGGCATCCCACATGGGCGCCGGTTCTAGTCCTGGCTGCTCCTCTTCCAATCCAGCTCTCTGTTGTGGCCCGGGAGGGCAGTGGAGGCTGGCCCAAGTGCTTGGGCCCCTGCACCCACGTGGGAGACCCAGAAGAAGCTCCTGGCTCCTTGCTTCGGATCAGCGCAGTTCAGGCATTGCGGCCATCTGGGGAGTGAACCAGCGGATGGAACACCTCTCTCTGTCTCTACCTGTCTCTGTAACTCTCTCAAATAAAAGAAATTAAAAAAAAAAAAAAGACCACTGAAGATGGTGAATTAGCATGCTGCTCATTGGGCTGCCCTGGCGTCAATCAATACCCCCTAACCAATCAGTATGAAGTGCTTGTATCTGCATGTGGGCAGGGTTGGTGAAAGTGACTTGAGTCAAGTGTGGGCCAGAAGTTTAGAAATCGTGGGGCGAGTAGGACTTTGCGGAATGCGACTCGAGTTTCAGGTACTTGGGCGCTGTGACTCCTTCCTGGTGCGTGTGAGGCCTTGCGGGACTGGCACTCTCGGCATTGACTGTAGCGAGGGCACTCTGTTATCCTCTATAATGCAGAGTTAGTGACTTTTAAAAATCCCTCTTTATTTTTGTTCACCAAGCAATAATATTTGCATACACTATCAAAAATAGTCCAAACAGTGTAGCTAAAGTTGAAGTCTCCAGTCAGCTCTCCCTCCAACCACTAATCCAGAGTTGGTGTGATCAGACCCCTTTCTGTTTTTAGCAGACATAACATAGGGTTTCCGCGTTCTTTTTGGAATGGTAACAGATTGTGGGTGTTTTCCTGCAATTATGTTGGGCCTCACTGCTATTTGGTATCGTTATCTGCAGTGTCCCTTTTATGTTATTCAAGAGACTTTTTACTAACATGCAATACTGGCTTCTATAATATGAGTATCTTATTTTAAAATATTGTGTAAGTACAAGACAGAGAGATTTCAAAAATCTTGTGTGCGGCAGCATTTTTGCCTTTGCCTCTAAAAGAATGATGGAAGTGGCCCATTTCTGCTTGCCTCGAAGGAATTCTGGCAATTCTAGAATGCGATGCTGTAAAGTTACCTTTACTTCCCGGACACGAAGGCCTGAGTGGCTTTGTATTACTAATGTAGTACAAAGATTAGCTGTGTGTTGGCCTGTGTGATCACAAAATCATTAATCTCTTAGTGTTCTAAGGGTGCAAAAGCTGGCATTAGTTATTTGGCTATTTGGCTTTTAAAGGCTTAGGCTGAAGCTAAATAGAAGATTTTTATCAATTACTTAAACTGAAGTCAAACTTAAGAGCGTTCCTGTTAGAACTGGAAATGATTTCTGTATATTAATTTTGTATTCAGCCATCTTGTGGAATTTTTATTTTCAATATTTTCTAATTATGTGATATAAGTGGTGATATTTTCTACCTTTCACAGTTTTATACCTCTAGTTCCTTTCTCTTGTGTAGTTTTGTTGGCTGGTAACTCTGGTACTTTTTTTTTTTTTTACTTTTTTTTTTTGAAAGATTTTTATTTATTTATTTGAAAGAGTTATACAAAGAGAGAAGAAGAAGCAGAGAGAGAGAGAGAGAGAGAGAGGTCTTCCATCTGCTGGTTAACTCCCCAAATGGCTGCAATGGCCGGAGCTGCACCAATCTGAAGCCAGGAGCTTCCTTCGGGTTTCCCACGCAGGTGCAGGGGTCCAAGGACTTGGGTCATACGCCACTGCTTTCCCAGCCCACAGCAGAGAGCTGGATCAGGTGGCGGCACTACCTGCTACACCACAGCGCTGGCCCCTGGTATAATGTTAAGTAATACCAGGAGAGTGGCATCTTTTTGTTCTAGGCTTTGGAGAGAATGTTACTGATGTTTGCTGGTTTGACAGTGGTCATTTCTTAGAAGTAAATGTTATGCTAAAGAAATATGACTCTCCATCTGTTTTATTATGTTCTTAGTGCTGTATTTGAAAATAATTCCAAGTTTACAGAAGCACTGCAAAGACAGTGCAAAGAATTCCTACTTACCCCATATTAACTTTTTTTTTTTTTTTTTGGACAGGCAGAGTTAGACAGTGAGAGAGACAGAGAGAAAGGTCTTCCTTCTGTTTGTTCACTCCCCAAAATGGCTGCTATGGCTGGCGTGCTGAGCCGATAGGAAGCCAGGAGCCAGGTGCTTCCTCCTGGTCTCCCATGCAGGTGCAGGGCCCAAGCATTTGGACCATCCTCCACTGCCTTCCTGGGCCACAGCAGAGAGCTGGACTGGAAGAGGAGCAACTGCGACAGAACCTGGCACCCCAACCGGGACTAGAACCTGAGGTGCAGGCGCCGCAGGGGGAGGATTAGCCTGGTGAGCCATGGTACTGGCTCCCATATTAACTTTTAACATTTGCCACATTTGCTTTATTATTTTCTGTCTCTGTCTCAGAAAGGCTATGTGATATCTACATACCTACCTACCTACCTTCCTATCCATCCATCCATCTAAGGATACTCGAGCCATTTGAGAGTAAGCTAGTTACATCATAGCCCTTTACTCTATAATGTTTCAGTATATATTTCCTATGGGCAAGAATGTTATCAGGGCTGGCACTGCCCAGTGGGTTAAGTTGCCACTTGAAATGGTGCTATCCCACATGGGCGCCAATTTGAATCTTCTCTGCTCCACTTCCAGTCCAGCTCCCTGCTGATGCACCTGAGACAGCAGCAGAAGATGGCCAAGTCCTAGGGCCCCTGCCACCCACATGGGAGACCTGGAATGAAGCTCCTGGCTTTGGCCTGGCCTGGCCTTGGCCATTGTTGCCATTTGGGGAGTGAACTAGTAAATGGAAGATTCTCTCTCTCTCTCTGTAACTCTGCCTTTCAAATAAATAAATTTTTTACAAAAAGAATACTCTCTTACAAATATTTGGTGCAATTATCAAATTAAGAAAAAAGTTAACATTGATTCAATACTTTAATTCACTCCATTTTTCCAGTTGTACCAATAATGGTAGTTGTACCAATAATGCCTTTACACTAGCTATTTTTTGCCCCTTTCCCCCCCTCCTATAAAATGCAGTTCAGCTTCCTGTATTACTACTACTTACCAGTGTCATGTCTGTGGTCACCTTTTATCTGAAACTGTTTCTTAAGCTTTTGTTATCTCCTTTCCTATTAATACTTTTGAAAAACACATGTTTCTTAATTTGGGATTCTCTGATGTTTCCTAATAGGATTACAGTTAAGCATTTTTGGCTTGAGTGCTAGTAACTGATCTTGTGTCCTCCCATCTCTCCCTTACAGATGCTATTAAGTTTATTTCTGGGGCAGGTGTTTGGTGTAGCAGTTAAAATGCTGCTTGGGACACCCACATCCCATATTGGAGTCCTGGCTCCTCCTTTTCCAATCCAGTTTCCTGCTAGTGTGCACCCTGGGAAGCAACATGATGATTCAAGTGCTTAGTCCTTGCCACCCACATGGGAGAACCAGGCTGAGATTCAGGCTCCTGGCTTTGGCCTGGCCTGGCCCAACCCTGGCTGCTGTAGTCATTTGGGAAGTGAACCAGTGGATGGAAGATCTCTCTTCCTCTGCCTCTCTGCCTTTCCAATAAAAAATAAAAATAAATGACAATCTGAAAATTTTCTTTCACTTTAGTTATGATTAGTAAATACATATTGTTGTGCAACTGTCACCGCCAGTTTTAGAACATTTCCATCATCTCCAGAGCTTCCTTCACGCCTGTTTGTATTTAATGCCTGGTCAGAACGCAGACTTCGGCAATCACTGATCTCTACAGATTTTCATATAAATGCAGTAATAGAATATGATCTCTTTGTATCATACTTCTTTCTGTTAATGTATTGTTGAGGTTTTCTTCTTTTGTTGCAGTTGCATTCACCTTGTAACATGGTGTATCGGAATTTCATTCACTTTAATTGCTAACTAGTATCTATTGCATAGATATATCGCTTTTGTTTACTTGTTGACTGGTCTGCAGATATTTGGATTGCTTCCAGCTTTGTTGTCTATTATGCCTATCTTGCTAATATGAATATTCACTGCATGTCTTTGTGTAGACATGCATTTTCATGTGTTTTGGATGGAGTCTAAGGAGTATGATTGTTGGGTCAAATAGCATGTTTGTGTTTCACTTTAGGAAAACTTGCCAGGGTAAATGTTTAACCTAGAAGAACAGATGTCCCTGTCTTCCATGGGAACGCCCAGGTTCATTCCTAGGTCTGGTTCTGCCTCTTGAGTCCAGTTTCCTGCTAATGTAGACCGTGGAAAGCAGTGGGGATGAATCAGGTAACTGGATTCCTGCCACTCATGTGGGAGGCTTGCATTGAGTTCCTGGCTCCCAGCTTTGGCTCCAGTCTTAGTCCCAGTCTAAATAGGCATTTGGACAGTGAACCAGTAGGTTGGAGTACTTTCGCTTGCTCTCTCAAACACATACATAAATAATAAGAAAACCCAACACATGGGTTTCCAAAGTAGCTATATCATTTTACATCTCCGCCAGCAATGCATGAAGTCCCTAGTTTCCATATTCTTACCAGCACTTTTATTTTCTATCTGTTTGATGATAGCCATTATAGTGGGTATGTTGTGCTTTGTCATTGTAAATGTTTTAACTGATTTCTCTAATAACTAATAATGTTAGACATCTTTTCCGGAGCTTTGTAGTCATTTTGATCTCAGGTTAGATGTTGTTTACTTTTGCTCACTTAAAAATTCAGTTGTCTTATTATTGAATTTTAAGAATTCTTTATGTATTTTGGATATGTCTTTTATTTGATATATGATTGTGCACATTTTTTCCTATTCTGTGGATTGCTTTTTTTTCTTGTTGATGACTTTTGAAGTGCAAAAGTTTTGATGAAGTTCAAAATATTAATTTAAAAAATAGATTATACTTTTGGTCCCACATCTAAGGATGCTTTGTCCAACTAAGGTCATGAAAGTTTCCTAGAAATTAATCGTTTTAGTTTTTACATCTAGTTTTACATCCATTTTGAGATAATTTGTGTATGCTGTGAAGTAGTATTTTAATTTTGCTTATTTTATTGAGAGGTGGAGAGAGAGAGAGTCAGGAAGGGAGAGAGAGAGAGAGAGAAGGAGAGACTGAGAAAGAAGGAGAGAGAGAAAGGGAGAGAGAAAAACTTCCATTCACTAGTTCATTCCTCAAATGCTTCCACAACAGCTGGTGCTGGGCTAGGCAGAAGCCAAGAGGCAAGAACTCAACCCGGGTCTCCCACATGGCTGGTATGTACCATCATGAGCCATGAGCCATCACCTGCACCTTGCAGGTTCTACACTAGCAGCCTTGAGCTGGACTTCAAAACCAGGCACTATGATATGGAATGTGGGCATCTTAACTGCGAGGCCTAACACCTGCCCCATGAGTTTATTTTTTAGAGTGTGTCTTATATTGTTAACACTGTCGGTTTAAATTAATTTGGTCTTGTATATAGTCTGTCTTAGACAATAGTCCATGTGTACTTTAAAAGATATTCTACAGTCATTGGGTGGAGGATTCTGTGTATATGGAAGTGTGTCAGGTTAAGTGGGAACTTGACACTTCTGTTAACAATAATTAGCCATAATGATTTATGTTTGGACTCATAAATCAGTCCCTTTGATCTTTATCCTTGTGCCAATACCACTGTCTCTTGATTACTTGCCCCAAGCGGTGATTTAACTGTTGAGCCAAATGCCCACCCTTAGCATTTTCTTAATTTCGTTTTGAGAGGATTGTTGGTATATAAAAAATACAGTTGATTTTTCTGTACTGATCTTGTGACCTGCAACCTTGATACACTTACTAGTTCTAGAACTTTTCTTTGGTGAATTTATTGGAATTCTCTCACTATAAGAGCTTATCAAATGAGAATAAAGATAGTTTCTCAATCTAGATGCCTTTGTCATCTTCTGCTTTCCTGATTGTTCTGCCTTAAACTTCCAGTAAAATGTTTAGTAGAAGTGGTGATGGTGGCACCTTTGTCTTGTTTCTGATCTTAGGTCAGAAAGCACCATTCTCCCTTTCACCATTAAATAAGAGTATAATGCTGGCTGTGGGTTTTTTTTTTGTTTTGTTTTGTTTTTTTGTTTTTTTGTTTTTTTGACAGGCGGAGTGGACAGTGAGAGAGACAGAGAGAAAAGTCTTCCTTTGCTGTTGGTTCACCCTCCAATGGCTGCCGCGGCTAGTGCACCGTGCTGATCTGATGACAGGAGCCAGGTACTTCTCCTGGTCTCCCATGGGATGCAGGGCCCAAGGACTTGGGCCATCCTCCACTGCACTCCCTGGCCACAGCAGAGAGCTGGCCTGGAAGTGGGACAACTGGGACAGAATCTGGCGCCCCGACCAGGACTAGAACCCCGTGTGTGGCGGAGGATTAGCCTAGTGAGCTGCGGCGCCGGCCGTGGCTGTGGGTTTTTAAAACTACTTTATATCTGCCTTATTTATTTATTTGACAGGGGAAGGAGAGCCTATGTGAGAGAACACTGCCATCTGATAGTTTACTCCCCAGATACCTGCAGTGTCCAGGGCTGGGCCAGATGGAAGCTGGAACCTTGAAATCTAATCCAGGTCACCATGAGGTGGCAGAGACCCCATCAGTTGAGTCATCACCTACTCTCTGCCAGGGTGTGCATTAGCTAGAAGCTGGAATTCCAAGCAGAGCTAGGGCTCAAACCCAGACCCTCCAAAATGGGATGTGGGTGTCCCGACCTGAATCTTAACTGCTAGACCAAACACCCACCTCAGCTATAGATTTTTCTTAGGCACCCTATGTCAGCTCAACAGAGTTGTTTTCTGTTCTTAGGTTATTCAGAGTTTATTATCATGAATGGCTATGATTGGATATTTGTCCAATGCTTTCTGTATCTATTGACGATATCAATTGATTTTCTTTTTTTATTAATATGCTATATTTCATTATCTAGGTTTTAGATGTCAAGCCATCCTGTGTTTTGGGGTAAATCCCATTTGTACATTGTATATGAATCTTTCCTGTATGTTGCTGCATTGCATCTGTATTCAAGAGAAGTATTGATCTGTAATAGCTTCTTATGTCTTACTTGGTTTTCGTGTTATAGTAATGATGACTTCATACAATGAATTGCAGTATTTTATCCTCTTATTTTTTGAACATTTGTCAAAAATTGATATTTTAATATCATTTTTCTTGTTTAAATATTTCATAGAACTCATCAGTGAAGCTATCTGGACCTAAGATTTTCTCTGTGGGAAGATTTTAAGTGGGTAAACCAATTAAAATCATTTATAATAAGTTTATGCAGACATTCTATTTCTTATTGAGTTAGTTTTGGTAATTGGTATTTTTATATGAATTTTTCCATTTCATCTAAGTCATCTAACTTATCCACATAAAGTTGTATATAATATTTCCTTATAGTCCCTTTAATTTTGCTTTTATGCAATTCAAACTATTCTCTAGTTTCCTCTGTGGCTTCTTTATTGACCCATGGTTATTTGTTTAGAAATGTATTGCTTAATTATAAATATTTGGATATCTCCCAGAGTTCTTCCTGTTGTTGATTTATAGCTTAGTTCCCTTGCACTGAGAGAACATACTTTGTCTGATTTCAGTCTTTTTAAAAACTTATTGAGACTTGTTTTATGACCCAACAGATGGTCTGTCCTGGAGAATGTATTCTGTAGTCACTGGATAGAGTGTTCCATACATATTGAGTTGGTCAATAGTGGTGTTCAAGTGTTCTCTAGTTTTAATGATTTTCTGTGTAATGATCTGTCAGTTATTGAAAGGGGAGTACTAAACCCTCTAATTATCACATTGCCTATTTTTTGATTTTGTCAGTTTTTATATATTTTAAAATTTTGTTATTAGGTGAATGCACATTTGTAATTAAATTCTTATATGAGGGCACTTCAAATAAGTTAGTGGAGAATGGAATCAAAAGATAAGTTTACGGTACAAAAATGGAAATACATGCAATATTTTCATAATATGCATTTTTCATAAACTTTTTGAAGATCTCTTATATGCATGGATTTGTTTATTTTGTACAAAAATAAAATTAATCTTTTAACTCTGTATCTCTCAAAACTTTTTTTTTTAAGATTTATTATTTGAAAGGCAGAGTTACAGAGAGGCAGAGGCAGAAGAGAGAGGTCTTCCCTCTCCTGGTTCACTCCCCAAATGGCTGCAATGGCTCGGTCTGGGCCCATCCGAAGCCAGGAGCCAGGAGCCTCCTCCAGGCCTCCCATGTGGGTGCAGGGGCCAAAGGACTTGGCCCATCCTCTGCTGCTTTCCCAGGCCATAGCAGAAAGCTGGATCAGAAGTGGAGCAGCTGGGACTAGTGCCCATATGGGATGCTGGCACTACAGGTGGCAGCTTTTCCCACTATGCCACAGTGCCATCCCCCCCTTTTGTTTTAAGATTTATTTATTTATTTGAAAACCAGAGTGATGGGGAGAGGGAGAGGGAGAAAGAGAAAGAGGGGTGCGGGAATCTTCTTTTTCACTGGCTCAACCACCAAATGGCCCACAGTTGGGACTGGGTGAGGCCAAGTCAGGAACTGCTTTTGGATCTCCCATATGGTGGCAGGAACCCAGCTACTTCAGCCATCATCTGTTTCTGCCAGGGTGTGCTTTAGTAGGAAGCTGGATTGGAAGCTAAGGTGGGACTCAATCCCAGGCCTTTCGATAGAGCATCTGATGTCCCAGGGTCCCAAGTGGTAGCTTAACCCACTGTGCCACAATGCCTGGCCCTCCAGTCTGTCTCTCTTAAGATTAATGTTCGAGGCTGGCGCCACATCTCACTAGGCTAATCCTCCGCCTGTGGCGCTGGCACACCGGGTTCTAGTCCCGGTCGGGCGCCGGATTCTGTCCCGGTTGCTCCTCTTCCAGTCCAGCTCTCTGCTGTGGCTCGGGAGTGCAGTGGAGGATGGCCCAAGTGCTTGGGCCCTGCACCCCATGGGAGACCAGGAGGAAGCACCTGGCTCCTGGCTTCAGATCAGTGTGGCGCGCCAGCCACAGTGGCCATTGGGGGTTGAACCAACGGTAAAGGAAGACCTTTTTCTTTGTCTCTCTCTCTCACTGTTCACTCTGCCTGTCAAAAAAAAAAAAAAACAAAAACCAAAACAAAAAAAAGATTAATGTTCGCATGATGAGTGTATATATTTACAGTAAGATATATATTATATCTTACTGTTTCAATCTATTTGTTCTTTATATCTTGTGTCCCTTGTAGATAACATATAGTTGGGCCTTGTTTTTATTTTTTCCTCCCAGTCTAACTTTGTTTTTGCCTTTTGGTTATGTTTGGACTATTTTTATGATAATTATCAGTACAGTTGAATATACTTGGCAATTTGGTGCTTGTTTTCTATATGGCCTCTTTTATTTATTCCTTTGTTGTTCCTTTACATTTTTGTGTTAAATGTTTTTCAGTATATTTTAAAATTTTTCTTTGAATTTTAAACCTATATTTTTTAAATTTAGTTTTTGGGATCCAGGGATCACAGCATGCATCTTGACATGATCTACTTAAGATTAATGCTCATTTAATTCAAATAATATACCAAAACGTTGCTCCAATATAGCTCTAGTTCCTCTTCTTTCTTCTATATATTGTCCATATTGTATTAATATATGTTATGAATCCAATAAAGTGGCATTATAATTATTGTATCATATAATCTTATGTCTTTTAAGAAAGTTAAGAGAAATGAGAAAATATATTTACAGAATTTAAAGAAAAATAGGTTTAATTTTTTAGATAATTTTAAAGTACATAACAAAATTCAACAGAGAGTAGAGGGAGTTTTCTTATCTTTACTAGAAATATATAGCCCACCCACTATCAACATCCCACACCAGAGTGTTAGGTTTGTTAGAGTGGATAAACCTAAGTTGATACATGAAGGGGCCAGCACTCTGACTTAGTTGGTCAGTGCCTGCATCCTGCATGGTTGCCAGTTTGAGTTCCCATTGCTCCACTTCTGATCCAGCTCACTGCTAACATTCCTGGGAAAGCAGTGGAGGATTGCCCGAGTGCTTGGGCCCCTGCACCCACATGTGATGCATGTGATGCAGGCTTCTGGCTTCAGATTGGCCTCACTCCAGTTGTTGCAGCCATTTGGGGAGTGAATCAGTGGATGGAAGATATTTCTCTCTCTAACTCTAACTCTAACTCTGCCTTTCAAATAAATAAACCTTAAAAATAAATAAATAAAATGATATCATCACTCAAAATCCATAGTAAACATTAGGGTTCACTCTTGGTAGTTTACATTCTATGGGTTTTGATAAATTGTAGTTACAGCTATCCATCATTATAGTGTCATAAAAATAATTTCACTGCCCTAAAAATCCTTTGTGACTTCCTATTCACCCCTCTTTACCCCCAATCTCCTTGCTAACTGATCTTTGCACTATCTCTCTAACTTTACCATTTCCAAAATATCATATTGTTGGAATCATATAGTACACAGCCTTTTCAAGTTGATTTATTTCATTTAGTAATATTTGTTTAAGGGTTCACCATATCTTTTCATGACTTGATAGCTCATTTCTTTTTAGCAGTGAATAATACTATGGTGTATGCATATACCACAGTTTATATATCCATTCACCTATGTCTTAGTTGCTTCCAGTTTGTTTGTTTGTTTTTGACAGGCAGAGTGGACAGTGAGAGAGAGAGAGAAAGGTCTTCCTTTTCCATTGGTTAACCCCCAATGGCCGCTGAGGTTGGCGCGCTGCAGCCAGCGCACGGCGTTTATCCGAAGCCAGGAGCCAGGTGCCTTCCCTGGTCTTCCATGTGGGTGCAGGGCCCAAGGACTTGGGCCATCCTCCACTGCACTCCCGGGCCACAGCAGAGAGCTGGACTGGAAGAAGAGCAACCGGGACAGAATCCGGTGCCCCAACCGGCACTAGAACCCGGTGTGCCGGCGCTGCAGGTGGAGGAATAGCCTATTGAGCTGCAGCACCGGCCTGCTTCCAGTTTTTAACAGTGAAGAATAAAATTGCTGTAAATAGTCATATGCAAGTTTTTGTGTGGATGTGCTATCATGTTATCAGCTCTATTGGGCATGATTGCTGGATCAGATGCTAAGAGTATGTTTTTTTTTAAAAAAAGATTTATTTATTTATTTGAAAGAGTTACACAGAGGGAGAAGAAGAGGTGGCGGGGGGGGGGGGGCGGGGGTGGGTTTCTGCCATCCGCTGGTTCACTCCCTAATTGGCTGCAACAGCCGGAGCTGCACTGATCTGAAGCCAGGAGCCAGAAGCCTCTGGGTCTCCTACACGGGTGCAGGGGCCCAAGGACTTGGGCCATCTTCTACTGCTTTCCCAGGCCATAGCAGAGAGCTGGATGGGAAGTGGAGCAGCTGGGACTCAAACCATTGCCCATATGGGATGCTGGCACTGCAGGTGGCGGCTTTACTCATTATGCCACAGTGCTGGCCCCTAAGAGTATGTTTTGTAAAGTATTGGCATACTGCTTCCCAAAGTGCCCACAGCATGTGTCATTTCAACTAGCAATGAATGAGAAATCCTGTTGTTCTACATACTCAACATGCTTTTGGTTTTGTTAGTTTTTTGAATTTTTCCTGTTTTTTTTTTTTTAAAGAAAACTTTTTTCTGATCAAATGTCTTAAGGTATTATTCATGTGTAGTTAATTCACCCATTCAGTGTATAGTTCTGTGAATTTTGACAAACACCTGCATTTGTGAAAGAACCATCCCAGGCGAGATTCAGAAGTTTCATGATTGCCCTGGTATTCCCTCATGCCTCATTTTGGTCAGCTCCTCCCACTTCTTGCATCCACTAATATGTTTTCTGGTAATCACTGAGAGTTTTGTGTTTTCTATGAATGTCATGTAGATGGAATTATACTGTATGTAGCCTTTTGAAGCAGACTTCTTTCATTAACATTAAGAATCTGAAATTCATTCATGTTATTTATTTTGGTCATTTCCATATTATTTTTGTTAATTTTATTTTAATAATTATTTTTAATGGACACAGAGTAATTGTACATACATGTGGGGGTGCAGTGTGGCATTTCAATACATGTATATAGCCTGTAATAATAGCATGTATATAATAAGATAACTCAGGGGTATCAAAGTATAGCTATCATCTCAGACATATGTGATTTCTTTATGTTGCAAACATTCAAAATGCTCTGTATTAGCTATTTCGAGATATTAAGTTGTTGTCAGTCATAATTATCCTGCTGTGCTGTACAGGATTAGAAGTTAATCCTCAGTTGCACTCTTGTACCCATTCGCCATCCTCTCTGCATCTCTGGGTTTTCTGGTATATCATGTTATTTTAATTTGCAACTCCTTAATGATATATGATATTTACAGACTTTTCATATGCTTGTTTCCATATGCATATTTTTTTGGTGAGGTGTCTGTTCAGATCTTTGTTCCATTTTTAAATCAAGTTGTTTTTGCTCTTATTGTCTTTAAGAGTTCTTTGTATGTTTGAATAACAGCCTTTTATCAGATATCTCTTCCAAATGTTTTCTATTAGCGTGTGGCTTATCTTCTCCTGTTGACAGAACATTGTCTTTCATAAAGCATAAGTTTTTTTTTGTTAAGATTTTATTTATTTATTTGAGAGGTAGAGTTACAGACAGACACACAGAGAGAGACAGAAAGGTCTTCTATCCACTGGTTCACTCTCCAAATGGCTACAGTGGTGGGAACTGAGCCAATCTGAAGCCAGGAGGCAGGAGCTTCTTCCAGTTCTCTCACACAGGTACAGGGGCCCAAGCACTTGGGCCATCTTCTACTGCTTTCCCAGGCCATCAGCAGAGAGTTGGATCAGAAGAGGAGCAACCGGGACTTGAACAAGCATCCATATGGGATGCTGGTGCCACAGGCAGAGACTTAGCCTACTGCGCCACAGAGCTGGCCCCAGAAGTTTTTAATTTTAATTAAATCTAGATTCTCAATAATTATTTTCATGAATCATGCATTTTGTGTTACATCTAAAAAGTTAAGCCTAAGGTCATTTAGATTTTCTCTTATGTTGTATTCTAAGTTTCATAGTTTTGGACTTTACATTTAGACTGTGGTACATTTTGAGTTAATATTTGTGTCAGGAGTAGGATCAGTATTGCAGTGATCTTGGTTATTGTAGCTATAAAGTAAGTGGTTTTTTTTTTTTTTTTTTTGGATGAGCAGAGTGGACAGTGAGAGAGAGAGAGACAGAGAGGAAGGTCTTCCTTTTTCTGTTGGTTCACCCTCAACGGCCGCTGCAGCCGGCGCACCACGCTGATCCAAAGCCAGGAGCCAGGTGCTTCTCCTGGTCTCCCATGCGGGTGCAGGGCCCAAGGACTTGGAGCATCCTCCACTGCACTCCCGGGCCACAGCAGAGAGCTGGACAGGAAGAGGAGCAACCAGGACAGAATCCAGCGCCCCAACCAGGACTAGAAACCCGGGTGCTGGTGCTGCAGGCGGAGGATTAGCCTATTGAGCCGTGGCACCGGCTATAAAGTAAGTCTTAAAGTCAGATAGTATCAGTCCTCTAACTTTGTTTTTCTCCTTCATTTTTTTTTTATTCTATGCCTTACTTCTTTGTGTAAATTATTGTTTAGATTTGCAGATATCCACTGAATAACTTGCTGGGATTCTGATTGGGATTGTATTGAATCTATAAGTCAAGTTGGGAAGAACTGATATCTTGACAATATTGAGACTTCCTGTCCATGAACATGGAATATCTCTTCATTTATTTAGTTTGTTGATTTCTTTCATCAGAATTTTGTTAATATATTTTTAATTTTATAATTACATTTTTATTTAAAATAGACATAAAAATTGTACATACTAGGGGGTACAATGTGATGTTTTGGTACATGTATACATTGTGTAAATATATATATTCAAGCATTTAACATTTTATGATGAAATCATTCAAAATACTCATCAACGTTTTGAAATTTTATGTTTATAGACTCTGTACATGCTTAGTCAAATTTTCACCAAAGTATTTCATTTTTTGGTGCTAATGTAACTAGTGTTGTGATTTTTTAATATCAAGTTTCAGTTGCTGACTGAAAACAATATAGGAAAACAATTGACTTTTTATGTTAATCTTGTATCTGCAACCTTACCATAATTGCTTATCAGCACCAGGAGTTCTTTGGTGATGCTCTGGGATTTTCTGTCCTCTGTGGACAAAGGCTGTCTTATTTTGCTTTCCAGATCTGTGTCATTTATTTCCTTTTCTTATCTTACTGAATGAGGTAGGACTTCTGGCACAGAGTTGAAAAGGGGAAGTCTTGACTTACTCATATTTTTTTTATTTTAAAGATTTATTTATTTATCTATTTGAAAGTCAGAGTTACTCAGAGGGAGGAAGAGACAGAGACACAGAGAGAGATCTCTTCCATCCATTGGTTCACTCCCCAAATGGCTGCAGTGGCTGGAGCTGGGCATGGCTAAAGCCAGCAGTCAGGAGCTTCTTCTAGATTGCCCATTAGGGTGCAGGGGCCCCAGCACTTGGGCCGTCTTCTGCCTTCCCAGGCACATTAGCAGGGAGCTGAATCATAAGTGGAGCGGCTAGGACTCGAACCGGTGCCCATGTGGGATGCCGGTGCTGCAGGTGGTGGCTTTACCTGCTATGCCACAGAGCCTGCCCCTTGCCTTATTCTTGATCTTCTTAGGAAGGCTTCTAGTTTCTTGTCATTAAGTATGCTGTTGGCTGAAGGTTTTTCTAGATGTCCTTTTTGTTTGTCTTGTTTTAAGATTCATTTATTTATTTGAAAAGCTGAGTTATAGGGAGGAGTGGGGTAGAGGCAGAGAAAGATTTTCCATGTGCTTGTTCCCCAAATGGCAACAGCAGTGGGCCAGACCAGGCTGAAGACAGGAGCCAGGAGCCGCTTCTGTGTCTCCCATATGGGTTCAGGGGCCTAAGCACTTGGGCCATCTTCTAGGGCTTTCCCAGGTCATTAGCAGAGAGCTGGATCAGAATTGGAGCAGCCAGGACATGAATCAGTGACCACTTTGAAGGCTGGCATTGCAGGTGGTGACTTAACCCACTGTATCACAACACTGACCCCCATGTGGTTTTTCTTTACCCTGTCAATGTGGTAGATTTCATTAATGGATTCTTTTTTTTTTTTTTAAAAAAAAGATATTTATTTGAAAGGCATAATTACAGAGAGAGGGAGAGACAGAGATAGAGAGAACTTTTCATTTGCTGGTTCACTCCCCAAATGGCCATACCAACCAGGACTGAGCCAGGCCAATGCCATGAGCCTGGAACTCTGTCCTGGTTTCTCTTCTGCTGCTTTCCCAGGTTCATTAGCAGGGAGCTGGATCAGAAGTGGAGCAACTGGGAATCCACCAGTGCTCATACAAGATATCTGTGTTACAAGCAATGGCTTAACCTGCTGTGCCACAATGCTGGTCCTGTGAATTGATTCTTAAATATTGAACTAGCCTTGCATGATGTATAATGCTTTTTCTATATCAATAGATTCTATTACATTAGATAAAATACTTATTTTACTTATTTGAAAGAGAGAAAAAGAGAAAGAGAGGTAGGTCTTCTATCCACTGATTCACTGCTCAAATGGCAGCAACAGCTAGGGCTGGGCCAGGCTGAAGCCAGGAGCTGGTAACTCAATACAGGTCTCCCACGAGAGTGGCAGGGACTCAGCTACTTGAAACTTCACCTGTTGCCTCCCAGGATGCACATTAGCAGGAAGCTGGAACAGGCATGGGGCTGGGACTTGAACCCAGACACTGAGAAGGATTTGGGTGTCCCAAGGGGCATCTTAAAAGCTGTGACAAGCATCTACCTGTGGGGAGCAGCCCGGACTGGACTGAGTTACTGGAATTAAGACTTATTCTATGCATCTGCTCTCCCACAATATGGCGCTGGGAGAGAAGTAAACAGCTTCCGCACAGCTGCCTCCAGTTCAACCAATAAACTGTAGGACTTGCTCCTGATTGGAGGAGAGCAGTGTACTCGGCGTGTGGGCAGCCGAGTTGGGATTGGCAGAGGAGGACTATAAAGGAGGAGAGAGACGGCATGCATCAGGAACATCTAAGGGGAACATCTAGCTGAAGGAACACCTGTGCAGCCCCCGAGAGAGCCGGCTGGCGGTGTGCCACTCCCCTGCGGAAGTGGGGAAAGCGGCCAGGGGGAACTGCCCTTCCACGGAGGTGGAAGGGATAGTAGCCAACCCGGGAAGAACCAGCAGCAAACCCGGGGAGGGCCGAGCAGACGAAAGAACAGCGCAGGGTCTTGTGTCGTTCCTCCATGAAGAGGGGGAGCGACATAATGGTGCCGTGACTCGGATATGAAGCCTAGGCAGGGCTTAGTGTCGTTCCCCCATGAAGACGGGGAGCGACATAATGGTGCCGTGACTCGGATATGAAGCCTAGGCAGGGTTTAGTGTCGTTCCTCCATGAAGAGGGGGAGCGACATCTACCTATATGTTAATTTTTACTGAACATTTTTGCATCCATACTAATGAGAGACATTGATCTGTAATATTCTTTCCTTGTAATGTCTTTGTCTAATTTTGGTGGTAGGGAAAGGTGACTTCATAGAATGTGTTAGGAAGTATTTTCTACTTCTAGTTTTGGGAGAGGTCGTAGAGAGTTGGTATGATTTCTTCCTTAAATGTTTGGTATAATTTACCAGTGAGGCCATCTGGGTCTTGTTATTTCTGTTTTTAGAAGGTCATTAGTTATTAATTTTATTGCTTTAACAGATATAAGCCTGTTCAGATTGTCCATTTCTTCTTGTGTAAGTTTTGGATACTTGTCTTTGAAATGATTATTCCATTTTATTTAGATTATCAAATTCATAGGCTTATAGTTGTTCAAAGAATTCATTTATTATTTTTTCAATGTACATGCAATCTGTAGTGATGTCCTATCATTCATCTCTGCGGTTAGTAATTTATGTCTTCTTTCTTTTTTCTTAGACTGACTAGAGGTTAATCAATTTTATTGAGCTTTTCAAAGGACCAGCTTTAAATTTTTTTGTTTTTAGGTTTTTTTTTTTTTGGCTTCTGCTCTAATTTTTATTATTTTCTCCTTCTGCTTATCTTGGATTTAATTTACTCTTCTTTTTCTAGTTTCCTAAAGTGGAAATTTATATTACTGATTTTAAGCTAATTTCCTAACATGTTTTCAGTGTTATAAATGTCCCTGTAAGTACTGCATTGCATCCTATAAAGTTTGATAAGTTGTGTTTTCATTTTATATATACCACTTTATTTTACTATTTTAATATTTGTTTTTATTTTAAAAGAAGATAAAGAGAGACAGAGAGATATAAGAATATATCTCCATATCTCCCATTTAGTGTTTGACTCCCCAAATCACTGTAATAGCCAGTGCTGGGCCAGGCCAAAGCTAGGCACCTGGAACTCCATCCAGGTCTCCCATCTGGGTAGCAGGGACCAAGTATTTGAGCCATCACCTGCTGCCTCTGAGGCTGTGCATTAGCAGGAAGCTGGAATCAGGAGCTAGAGCTAGAACTCAAATCAAGGCACTCTGATTTGGAATGTGGGTGTCCTACACATGGCATCTTAATCACTATACCATAATGCACACTCCACATAAAACATTTTAAAATTGATCTTGAGATTTTTGTCATATATATATATATATATATATCTTATTCAGAAATACGCTGTTTAATTTTTAAGTATTCTGGGACTTCCCAGGTATCTTTCTATTATTTTTAGTTTGAGTGTATTGCAATATTTTTTTTTAAAAAAGAGTTATTTATTTATTTATTTGAAAGGCAGAGTTACAGAGAGGCAAAGGCAGAAAGAGAGAGAGAGAGACAGACATCAAGAGACTGAATGAGCAAATGAGCTTCCATCCACTGGTTCACTCCCCAAATGGCCACAATGGCTAGAGCTAAGCTGATCTGAAGCCAGGATCCAGGAGCTTCCTCCAGGTCTCCCATGTGGGTGCAGGGGCCCAATGACTTGGCCCATCTTCTGCTGCCTTCCTAGGCTCATTAGCAGGGAGCTGGAGCAGAAGTAGAGCAGCTGGGACTCAAATCAGTGCCCATGTGGGGTGCCAGCACTGCAAGCTGGGGCTTTAACCCATTGTGCCACAGCGCTGGCACCACTGTGTACTTTCTATTCCTTTGAATTTGATAATGTATGTCTTTGTGGCCCAGAATGTGGTCTCTCTCAGTTCCAGGTGAGCTTCAAAAGAATGTGTATTTCACTGTTGTGTGGGATGATACAATCTGTAGGTGTCAATTATATCCAGTTGACTGATGATGCTGTTGAGTTCAGCTGTATCTTCAAGCTCAGATATTCTTTCCTTGGCTGTGTTCAGTCTACAAATGAGCCCATCTGTGGGGAGCAACTCGGACTAGACTAAGTTACTGGAATTAAGACTTATTCTATGCATCTGCTCTCCCACAATATGGCGCTGGGAGAGGAGGAAACAGCTTCTACACAGCTGCCTCCAGTTCAACCAATAAACTGTAGGACCTGCTCCTGATTGGAGGAGAGCAGCGTACTTGGCGTGTGGGTAGCAGAGTTGGGATTGGTGGAAGAGGACTATAAAGGAGGAGAGAGACAACATGCACCAGGAACACCTGAGGAACATCTGAGCAGCCCCCGAGAGAGCCGGCTGGTGGTGTGCCGCTCCCCCGCAGAAGTGGGGAAAGTGGCAGGGGGAACCGCCCTTCCACGGAGGTGGAAGGGACAGTAGCCAACCCGGGAAGAACCAGCAGCAAACCCGGGAAGGGCCGAGCAGACAAAAGAACAGCGCAGGGTCCTGTGTCGTTCCTCCGTGAAGAGGGGGAGCGACATAATGGTGCCGTGACTCGGATAGGAAACCTAGGCAGGGTTTAGTGTCGTTCCTCCATGAAGAGGGGGAGCGACACCCATCGAAGATGGTCTTCATTTCTGTTATGGTGTTTTTGGTCCCTAACATTTCTTTTTGATTCTTTCTTATAATTTCTACTCATGTTACTCATTTTTTATATATTGCCTACTTTTCCTATTAGAGTCCTTAGCATATTAACCCTAGCCATTTCAAACTCAGTATGACAATCCCTAATCTGATACTGATGCATACACTCTCTCTCTAACCTGTGTTTGCTGCCTGTCATAATGTCTTATAATTTTTTTGCTGAACATGATGTACTGGGTGACAGACACTGAGGTAAGTAGGCCCATAATTATGTGTTGATGAGCTGTAGGGGCAGGGGGAGAATTTACAGCCCTATGACTAGATCTCAGTCTTTTAAGGAGCCTGTGCCCCTGAGTTGTGATTTGACAACTGCTTGTCCGTGTCTCCCAACCTTCTCTTAGGCAGGTAGGATGGCCAGAGAGTCTGGGGTTGGCATTTCCTTTTTTTTTTTTTTTAAAGATTTATTTATTTATTTGAGAGGCAGAGTTACAGAAAGAGAGAAAAGTCATCCATCCACTGGTTCACTCCCCAAATAGCAGTGACGGCTGGAGCTGGGCTGATCCAAAGCCAGGAGCCAGGAGTTTCTTCTGGGTCTCCCAGGTGGGTGCAGGGTCCCAAGGACTTGGGCCATCTTCCCCTGCTTTCCCAGGCCATAACAGAGAGCTGGATTGGAAGAGGAGCTGCTGGGACTAGAGCTGGCACCCATTTGGGATGCTGGCATCACAGGCAGAGAATCAGCCTACTGTGCCACAGCGCTGGCCCTACTGCTTTCATTTGTATAAGATCATTTTTCTGGGTAAAGAGTTCCTTCTTGGTTGAAAGTTTTCTTTTCTTTAGTACTTTGAATTTGTCATTCCACTGCCTTCTGGCTTCTGATGACTCACACGAGCAGTTACTTGTTAATAGTATCTGTGCTCCCTTCTACACAATGGGTCTTTTTTTCTTGCTGCTTTTACATTTTTTTGCTGGGCTTGACTTTCAAGAGTGTGACTATAATGTATCTATGTGTGGATTTGGATTTATCCTATTTGAATTTCATTAAACTTATTAGAGAGTTTTTCATCAAATCTGAGAATTTATAAAGAAGTAATTTCTGGGGCTGGCATTATGGCATAGCAGGTAAAGCCACTGCCTGCAATGGCAGCATCCCATGTGGGTGCAGGTTTGAGTGTTGGCTGTTCCATTTCCAATCCAGCTCCCTGCTGATGGCCCAGAGAAAGCAGTGGAAGATGACCCATGAAGCTTCAGGCTCCTGTCTTCAGCCTGTCCCAGGACTAGCTGTTGTAGCCATCTGGGGGGATGAATCAGAGGATGTGAGATCTCTGTCTCTCCCTCTCTCTTACTGACTTTAAATAAGTAAATCTTTCTTATAGTAATTTTGTAGCTGTATTTTACATCCTTCTTCCTTCTGGAACTTCCATTACATATAATTTGGTACCTTTACTGCTTTCTCACAATTCTCTGAGGTGCTGTGTTTTCCAGATAGGATCATTCCTGCTGTTGTGTTTTCGTGTTCAATGGCTCCTTATTCCGCTGTCTTGACTACTTTTGGGCCCCTTTAGTGAATTTTTTTCTTTTGAGTCCTTGTGTTCTACTATGGCATGTTCATTTGGGTCCTTTCTATCTTCTAGTTAAAAATCTTTGTGGATTGATTGTTCCACTAGCTTTATTATTTGAGCACAGTTTCCCTTTGTCATTTGAACATTTTTGTAACAGCTGCTTTGAAATATTAGTTTGATAACTCCAGTGTCTGTGGTCAAACAGAGGCAGTTTCCACGAACTACTTAGGAGGAAGAGTTATGAGGTAAAGTTTCCCTGTTTCTTTCAGTGTCTCATAAATACTCCCTTGAAAACAGATTTCTGGCAATATATTGTAGCAGCTTTGGGCTTCGACTTTCTTCTTTCTGGTGAGTTGTTGCTGTTCCTGGTTTATGTGCTTATTTGTTTCTTTGTTTAGTAACTTGTTTGGGCTTAACCTGTGAAATCTCTCTTCCCTGCAGAGTGGCTACCCATGTGTCTGCTCTTTGGTTTTTGCAAAAACAATACCTGAGTGTTTATTTTCAAGCCTTGTTTCCTAGGGTTTGCTCCTGTGTGCATAGCTTGCTTGTCTTAGTTAACAGAGGAATAGAGAGTAAGAGCCAGTAGGGTTTCCATCTCTACATATGGGTCTGTGTGTAGGTAGGGGAGTTCATGCAAAGTTCAGGCTCTTTCTAGATGCCAGGCATTTGCTTCCCCTGGAATATTAATATCTCCTCTGAGGATTGGCACAACCTCAGGTTGTCCAGGAGTATGTGGCAGATGTGTGTAGTATCTGCTGAGGCTAGTGTGTTAGTCCTCCTGCTGCTCACCCCTGAGAACATCACTTCCACCAACAATGCTATAGTACAAGGGTGCCGCCTGCCATTCCAAATCTAGAGATCCCTCCTTGATTGCAACAGGACAGCTTCTGGTCCTCCTAGCCTGCCCCGACTCTGGCTGAATCTCCTTGTGATAAAAAACTGGAAGGAGAAGACAGCAGAATCCCTAGGCCAGACTGCCACAAATTTCCACTGTTTCACCTACTTTCAGCCATTTAAAAATCAAACATATCTGAGATTATTGTATGCCTTTTAAATGCAGTTTTATTTAAATCGTGTATTTAATTTATTTGAAAGGCAAAGAAAGAGAGAGAGGTGGAGTGATACCCCTCATTTCTGGCTCATTCTCCAATTGTTCAAATGCCTGCAACAGCTGAGGTTGGGCCTGGCCAAAGCCAGGAACCAAGAGCACACTCCAGGTCTCTCTCATGGATGGCAGGTGGCAAATTACTTGGGCCTGCTGCGTCCCTGGGTGCGCATCAGCAGGCAGTGGAAATGGGAGCTGATGCAGCACTTGAAATGAGGCACTCTGATAGGGCATGCTGGGCTTCCATGCAAGGTATTACCTCCTGCACCAAAGGCTCATCTCAATTTGCTGTAGGTCACCTTTTGGGGAGAGATTTGCAGGTGTCACTCAGACATAGCCAAACGATCTGCTGGGGATATTAATTTTGATCACTTGGTTAAGGTGCTTTCAGTATAGCTATATACTGATATTTTTCTACTGTATAACTGCTATTTTTCTTTTGTAATTAAATAATTTGTGTAGACTTGGAGAATATGTAATTGTCCTATTCCTCATTAAGTCCCTCCTTCGATATTTAGGATTCACTGGTGTTTGTTAGCTGACTAATTTTTCCTGTGATGGCAACAAGATGGTAATACTGTACTTGGAATTGTACTGTTAGTCTTTTCTCTCTTCTCCATCATTGTCAATATGGATGCATGCATTCTTTGTTTATTGAGTTATAATTTATTTCTGTCATTTTGATGCTAATTTTTCCCTAGATTTGGCTAGTTGGATACCTACTTCAGCTGGTCCTCATATCAGCATTTTTTTTACATATATTCATTGGGTACGGTATATTAGTTTGCTACATGTATACAATGTGTAATGATCAAATCAGTAATTAGCATTTTGATTTCTTCAGACATTTATCCATTTTATGTTTTGTAAATCTTTGGATTCTTCCTTTCCAGTTATTTTGAAATATATCATAAATTGTTGTGAACTATAGTTACCTTACTGTGCTGTAGAATTCTGGAACTAGTTCCTCCCATGTTTTAGTGTTGTTTTCTGACCTCTGTCCCCTCTCTCTCTCTGCTCTCAGTGGCTAGTGGCTGCTATTATACTCTGTTCTTACATGATATTGGCTTTTATAGCTTCCACGAATGAATGAGGACATTCAGTATTTATGTTTATGTATCTGTTTATTTCACTTAGCTAGATGTTTTCCCATGATACCCATGTTGCTGCAAATGGAAGGATTTCTTTCTTCTTTATGGTGGAATAATATTCCTCTGTGTTTATCCATTCATCCTTCTATGGATGCTTCTGTTGATTCCCTATTTTGGCTATTGTAAGTAGTGCTGCAGTAAACATAGCATGTGGGTACCTGTTACAATGATTTCATTTTCTTTGGATATGTACCCAGTGGTGGGATGGCTGGATCATATAGTAATTCTATTTCTAATTTTTTGAAGAACCTTGATACTATTTTCCATAGCTGCTCTACTCATTTGCATTCCCACCATAGTGTATAAAATCCCTTTTCTCTGCATAGTGCTTGAATCCTTCTGAAATCTCTCTCTTTTTTTTTTTTTTACTGAAACATTTCCTTACTTTCTGACAGAACACAATGTTCTAAGCTCATCTTGTATCTTAACTGCCCAGTTCTAGAATTAACCATTTCTCTTAAGAAATCCTGTTCTTTTTAGTGATTACACGTAGGACCAGTAACTTACTTACGGCCAGAGCTGTGCTGATCCAAAGCCAGGAGCTTCTTCTGGGGCTCCCACGTGAGTACAGGGTCCTAAGGACTTGGGCCATCCTCTGCTGCTATCCTAGGCCATAGCAGAGAGCAGGATCGGAAGTGAGGCAGCCAGGACTAGAACCTGCAGCCATATGGGATGCCAGCACTTCAGGCCAGGGCTTTAACTCACTGTGCCACAGCGCTGGTCCCTTCAGTCGTCTCTTACAAGTTCTCATATGTATTCTGTTAGGGTTTTTTGTTGTTGTTTCCCGATGACATTATTAATTTTAGTTTAAATGCATTGTGGCAGATAGTATTTTCTACACTATTATTAAATTTTGGAATTTAATGTATCATGTTATCTAACAGGTTTTGAGAATAGTCAAGGGTATGTGGAAAAAGGTATATTATCCATTTTCAGATACATTATTATATATTAATTAAATTTACCTCATTAATTTTTTTAAAGGATTTGTTTGTTTATTTGAGAGGTAGAGTTACAGACAGAGGGAGAGACAGAGAGAAAGGTCTTCCATCTGCTGGTTTACTCCCCAAATGGCCACAATGGCTGGAGCTGAGCTGATCTGAAGCCAGGAGCCAGGAGGTTCTTCTGGGCCTCCCACCCGGTACAGGGGCCCAAGCATTTGGGCCATCTTTCACTGCTTTCCCAGGCCATCAGCAGAGAGCTGGATCAGAAGAGGAGCAGCCGGGACATGAACTGGCACTGATATGAGATGCCTGTATTATGCCACGGTGCCAGCTCCCATTAATTGTTTTTAATGTCTTCTATGCCCTTAATTATTGTTGGTGATCTACAGAGGAAGCAGAGTGTTCAAATAAATATGTAGCTTCTAGTATGTTTCTGTTTCTCTTGATATTCTTGCTTCATCTTTGTCAATAGTATTTTTTTGGTGTATAAATATTTGTAATGATTAAATCATCACCACAAACTGTACCTTTGAACAGCATGAGTATTCTCTAAGGTAATGATTTTGCTTTGAATTAAACTTGATTGAATATTAATGTTGATGTTCTACTTTTTCGAGTTTGCTTGATATACCATTGCTTATTTTATTTTTCAAACAATTTTGTATTTTTTTCAAGGTGACTCTTAAATACAAAATAGAGTTGGGTTTAAATTTGGGATCCAATATGAAAGTCTTTCTTTAAGTAGGTGAGTTGGCCTATTTATTCTGGTTGATAAAAATAAACATATTAGACTTAGTTCTGCCATATTATATTTAAATAAACTCTCACTGTGTGGTCCACTTTTCTTTATTCAGTAAATTTCTTATAATGATGAAGGTTTATAATAGTTTGGTTATGGTTATTTTATTTAATACTCTAGTAATCTACTTCAGTAGACACTATCTATTAATTTTCCACCATGAGTGATGATGAAATTCTTGTATTTCTTTTCCTTAATCTCCTATAATGTAGATATGAATTTAGAAGATTTCATTATCATTTTTAACATTTATCTTAGCATTTATATATAACTATTTCTTGTTTTGTTAATCTTAAATGATTTTTATTAGTTATTAAAGAGGAAATGAATATACCCCCATTACCTCCCACTTTCTTTACACCTTTCCTTTCCAACTAGTTTTAAAAATTTTACATTATATTCCTACCATTGTTTTGATAATACTTGTCTGTATAGCTCCAATGCCTACCACCAGCACTCCAATTATAGTTTTTTTAAAGTAAGCTTTCATTCTTTCTTTCTTCCTGATTTTTGAGGTAGCATTTTTAACTTACTTTATAGTCAAAGACTTAATGCTCCACTAAATCAAGAGTTCAACAAGTGAAAAGCAAAAAGAGCATACACAGTTCAGCAGGAACATACACTAGGGCTAAACACAACAAACTAATGAAAAGATGTCCATTTCACTCATCTACAATAAATCTTAAAATAATCACAGATCATTACAACTATAGTAAGATATCTATAAAAACTGTATAAACCACAAATAAGAGAAAACATGATCTTTTTCTTTTTTGGGTCTGGCGTCTTTCACTTAACAGAATGATCTCCAGTTACATCCATTTTGCTGCAGTTGTCATGATTTCATTCTTTTTTTTTTTTTTTTTTTTTTGATAGGCAGAGTGGACAGTGAGAGAGAGAGACAGAGAGAAAGGTCTTCCTTTGCCGTTGGTTCACCCTCCAATGGCCTCCATGGCCGGCGCACCGCGCTGATCCGAAGACAGGAGCCAGGTGCTTCTCCTGGTCTCCCATGGGGTGCAGGGCCCAAGCACTTGGGTCATCCTCCACTACACTCCCGGGCCACAGCAGAGAGCTGGCCTGGAAGAGGGGCAACCGGGACAGAATCCGGCGCCCCGACCGGGACTAGAACCTGGTGTGCCGGTGCCGCAAGGCAGAAGATTAGCATAGTGAGCCGCGGCGCCGGCCTTCATTCTTTTTATGTTAGTTTTTCATTGTATATGTATGGCACATTTTCTTGATCCAGTCATGAGGTGATGGATATCTAGGTTTGCTCCATATCTTGGCTGTTGTGCATTGAGCTTCTATAAATATGGAGCACAGGTAACTCTTTCATACGCTGCTTTCATTTCCCTTGGATATGTTCCTGGGAGTCAGATGGCTGGGTCATAAATAGGTCTATATTCGGATTTCTGAGGGATCTCCATGCTGTCTTCCAAAATGGATATGCCAGTTTACATTCCCACCAACACTGTATTAGGGTACTTTTTTTCTCTACATCTTTGTCAGCATTTGTTATTTTTTGATTTCTGGATGATAACCATTCTAACTAGGATGAAGTGATACCTCTTTGTGTTTTTTATTTGTGTGTCCCTGATGACTAGTAATCCTGAGCATCTTTTCATGTGTCTGTTGGCCATTTATATTTCATTCTTGGAAAAATTCCTGTTCAAATTCTCTGCCCATTTCTTAACTGGATTGTTTTGTTGTTGTTGAATTAATTCCCTCCCTCCCTCCCTCCCTCCCTCCCTCCCTCCCTCTTTCTTTCTTTCTTTCTTTCTTTCTTTCTTTCTTTCTTTCTTTCTTTCTTTCTTTCTTTCTTTCTTTCTTTCTTTCTTTCTTTCTTTCTTTCTTTCTTTCTTTCTTTCTTTCTTTCTTTCTTTCTTTCTTTCTTTCTTTCTTTCTTTCTTTCTTTCTTTCTTTCTTTCCTTTCCTCTCCTCTCCTCTCCTCTCCTCTCCTCTCCTCTCCTCTCCTCTCCTCTCCTCTCCTCTCCTCTCCTCTCCTCTCCTCTCCTCTCCTCTCCTCTCCTCTCCTCTCCTCTCCTCTCCTCTCCTCTCCTCTCCTCTCCTCTCCTCTCCTCTCCTCTCCTCTCCTCTTTCCATTCCATTCCATTCCATTCCATTCCATTCCATTCCATTCCATTCCATTCTCTCTCTTTCTCTCTCTCTCTCTTTCTCTCTCTCTCTCTCTCTGTAGCTGAGAAGGGAGAGAGAGAATGAATCTTCTATCCATTGGTTCACTCCCCAGATGTCTGCAGTGGCCAGTGCTGGATCAGACCAAAGCCAGGATAGGAGCTTCTTCCAGGTCTCCCATGTGGGTGGCAGGGCCCCAAATCCTTGGGCCATCTTCTGTTGCTTTCCTGGGTCATTAGCAGAGAGCTGGATCAGAAGCAGAGCAGCTGGGACTCTAACTAGCACTGTTTGGATGCCACAGTGCCAGCCCCTCTTCTGTTTCTTTCATTAATGTTTTTAAATTTTCAGTGTAGAGATCTTTCACATGCTTGGTTAAATATTCTTTGTATTTCTGTGGTATCAGTTGCAATGTCTCCCTTTTCATCTCTGATTTTGTTCATTTAGGTCTTCTCCCTGTTTTTTGGTTAGTTGGGCCAAATTTTTTTAATCAATTTTGTTTATTTTTTTAGAAAAGCAGCTCTTCATTTCATTGATCTTTTGTATAGATTTTTAAATTTCTTTTTTTGTTTCTTCTCTATTTTTTATTATTTCTTTCTTCCTACTAATTTTGGATTTGGCCTGTTCTTGTTTTTCTAGGTCCTTTAGGTTTATTTTTAGATAATTTATTTGATACCATTCCAATTTTTTGATGTAGGCATGTACTGCTATAAGATTTCCTCCTAACACTGCTTTTGCTGTATCCCATAGGCTTTGATATATTGTGTCTTCATTCTCATTTGTTTCAAGGAATTTTTAATTTCTTTTTCAATTTCTTCAATGATCCACTGTTCATTCAGTGACCATGTTGTTTGGTCTCCATGTGTTTGTATATTTTCTAGAGTTTCTTTTGTTGTCATTTTCCAGTTTAATTCCATTTGTGGTCAGAAAAGATACATAATTTCAGTTTTTTCAATTTATTGAGACTTGTTTTGTGGCCTAGAATATGGCTTATTTGAGAATGTTCCATGCACTGACGAAAAGAATATGTATTCTGTGGCTGTAGTGTCTATTAGGTCCATTTGGTCTAAAGTGTAGATTTGTTCTGTTGGTCTTTATTGATATTTTTGTCTGGTTGATTTGTCCATTTATGAAAGTGGGGTGTTGAAGTCCACTTTTATTTTTGTATAGGAGTTTATGTCTCCTTTTACATCCATTAACATTTGTAGTATCATTATATTAGAATTCTATGAACAATGTTAAATCTGCTCTTTTGTATTAATATCACATCAACATAAGAACTGATAAGAACTGTGTTGTAGTAGGTATCATACATTTGCTGTGACCTCAAGAATTCAATGCATTAACAAAGTTAATAATAAAAATGAAAGATAACTTTTTAATGAAATGATATACATATTGAAAATTACATATATTTAGTGCATAGCACAATGAAATATTTCTGTTTTAATTTAGTTTCTAATTTTTGTAAGCAGTAGACTTTATTTTTTTAGAAACAGGTTACAGAAAAATCAAGCAGCTTTTTTTAAATTGATTTTTTTTAAAGTTTTTTGTTTACTTATTTCAGAGGTAGGAGTTACAGAAAGAGAGAGGGGGAGACAGACAGAGGTCTTCCATCTGCTGGTTCACTCCCCAAATGGCTGCAACAGCTGGAACTGGGCTGATTCAAAGCCAGGTGCCAGGAGCTTCTTCTGGGTCTCATGAAGGTGCAGAGGCCCAAGCATCTTCCATTGCTTTCCCAGCCCATAGCAGAGAGCTGGATCGAAAGAGGAGTAGCTGGGACTTGGACCAGCACCCCATACGGATGCCAGGGCCGCAGGCCGTAGCTTAGCCCATTATGCCACAGCACTGGCCCCTAAGTGCCTTTTATAGAGGGTTTCCATAGACACCCTCCCCTCATAGTTCCTCTTATTAAAATCTTGTGTTGGTGTGATTCGTGTTATAATTAATGAGCCCTTATTGATACATCATTTATCTTTTTTTTTGGAATTGATAATTTCTTTTTTTTTTTTTTTTACAGAAGATCAGTTTAGTATACATTAAGTAAAGATTTCAACAGTTTGCACCCCCCATAGAAACACAAAGTGAAATATACTGTTTGAGTACTCGTTATAGCATTAAGCCTCAATGTACAGCACATTAAGGACAGAGATCCTACATGAGGAGTAAGTGCACAGTGACTCCTGTTGTTGACTTTACAAATTGACACTCCTGTTTATGGCATCAGTAATCTCCCTATGCACCAGTCATGAGTTTCCAAGGCTATGGAAGCCCCTTGAGTTCTCCGACTCTTATCTTGTTTAGACAAGGTCATAGTCAAAGTGGAGGTTCTCTCCTCCCTTCAGAGAAAGGTACCTCCTTCTTTGAAGACCTGTTCTTTCCACTGGGGTCTCACTCACAGAGATCTTTTTGCCAGAGTGTCTTGGCTTTCCATGCCTGAAATACTCTCATGGGCTTTTCAGCCAGATCCAAAATGCCTTTAGGGCTGATTCTGAGGCCAGAGTGCTATTTAGGACATCTGCCATTCTATGAGTCTGCTGAGTATCTCACTTCCCATGTTGGATCACTCTCCCCTTTATTTATTCTATCGGTTAGTGTTAGCAGGTACTAGACTTGTTTATGTGCTCCCTTTGACTCTTAGTCCTTTCATTATGATCAATTGTGAACTGAAATTGATCACTTGGACTAGTGAGATGGCATTGGTACATGCCACCTTGATGGGATTGAATTGGAATCCCCTGGTATGTTTCTAACTCTACCATTTGGGGCAAGTCAGCTTGAGCATGTCCCAAATTATACATCTCTTCCCTCTCTTATTCCCACTCTTATGTTTAACAGGGATCACATTTCAGTTAATTTTCAACACTTAAGAATAACTGTGTGATAATTACAGAATTAAACCAGTCATATTAAGTAGAACAGACAAAAAAAATACTAAGAGGGATAATGTATTAAGTTGTTCATTAACAGTCAGGGCTATGCTGATCAAGTCACCATTTCTCATAGTGTCCATTTCACTTCAGGAGGTTTCCTTTTTGGTGTTCAGTCAGTTGTCACCGATCAGGGAGAACATATGGTATTTGTCCCTTTGGGACTGGCTTACTTCACTCAGCATGATGTGTTCCAGATTCCTCCATTTTGTTGCAAATGGCTGGATTTCGTTGTTTCTTACTGCAGTATAGTATTCTAAAGAATACATATCCCATAATTTCTTTATCCAGTCTACCGTTGATGGGCATTTAGGTTGGTTCTAGCTCTTGGCTATTGTGAATTGTGCTGCAATAAACATTAGGGTGCAGACCGCTTTTTTGTTTATCAATTTAAACTCCTTTGGGTAAATTCCAAGGAGTGGGATGGCTGGGTCGAACGGTAGGGTTATCTTCAGGTTTCTGAGGAATCTCCAGACTGACTTCCATAGTGGCTTGACCAGTTTGCATTCCCACCAACAGTGGGTTAGTGTCCCTTTTCCCCCACATCCTCGCCAGCATCTGTTGTTGGTAGATTTCTGTATGTGAGCCATTCTAACTGGGGTGAGGTGAAACCTCATTGTGGTTTTGATTTGCATTTCTCTGATTGCTAGCGACCTTGAACATTTTTTCATGTGCCTGTTGGCCATTTGGATTTCCTCTTTTGAAAAATGTCTATTGAGGTCCTTGGCCCATCTCTTAAGTGGGTTGTTTGTTTTGTTTTTGTGGAGTTTCTTGATCTCTTTGTAGAGTCTGGTTATTAACCCTTTATCTGTTGCATAGTTTGCAAATATTTTTTCCCATTCTGTCGGTTGTCTCTTCACTCTCCTGTTTCTTTTACAGTACAGAAACTTCTCAATTTGATGCAATCCCAATAGTTGATTTTGGCTTTGACTGCCTGTGCCTCCCGGGTCTTTTCCAGAAATTCTTTGCCTGTGCCAATATCTTGAAGGGTTTCTCCAATGTTCTCTAATAACTTAATGGTGTCAGGACGTAGATTTAGGTCTTTAATCCACGTTGAGTGGATTTTTGTGTAAGGTGTAAGGTAGGGGTCTTGCTTCATGCTTCTGCACGTGGAAATCCAGTTTTCCCAGCACCATTTATTGAATAGATTGTCCTTGCTCCAGGAATTGGTTTTAGATCCTTGGTCAAATATAAGTTGGCTGTAGATGTTTGGATTGATTTCTGGTGTTTCAATTCTGTTCCAGTGGTCTATCCATCTGTTTCTGTACCAGTACCATGCTGTTTTGATTACAACTGCCCTGTAGTATGTCCTGAAATCTGGTATTGTGATGCCTCCAGCTTTGTTTTTGTTGTACAAGATTGCTTTAGCTATTCGAGGTCTCTTGTGCCTCCATATGAATTTCAGCATCATTTTTTCTAGATCTGAGAAGAATGTCTTTGGTATCTTGATTGGGATTGCATTGAATCTATAAATTGCTTTTGGGAGAATGGATATTTTGATGATGTTGATTCTTCCAATCCATGAGCATGGGAGATTTTTCCATTTTTTGGTATCCTCTTCTATTTCTTTCTTTAAGATTTTGTAATTCTCATCGTAGAGATCTTTAACGTCCTTGGTTAAGTTTATTCCAAGGTATTTGATTGTTTTTGTAGCTATTGTGAATGGGATTGATCTTAGCAGTTCTTTCTCAGTCATGGCATTGCTTGTGTATACAAAGGCTGTTGATTTTTGTGCATTGATTTTATATCCTGCCACTTTGCCAAACTCCTCTATGAGTTCCAATAGTCTCTTAGTAGAGTTCTTTGGATCCTCTAAGTAAAGAATCATATCGTCTACAAAGAGGGATAGTTTGACTTCTTCCTTCTCAATTTGTATTCCTTTGATTTCTTTTTCTTGTCTGATGGCTCTGGATAACACTTCCAGAACTATGTTAAATAGCAGTGGTGAGAGTGGGCATCCCTGCCTGGTGCCAGATCTCAGTGGAAATGCTTCCAGCTTTTCCCCATTCAATAGGATGCTGGCCGTGGGTTTTTCATAAATTGCTTTGATTCTATTGAGGAATGTTCCTTCTATACCCAATTTGCTTAGAGTTTTCATCATGAAAGGGTGTTGAATTTTATCAAATGCTTTCTCTGCATCAATTGAGATAATCATATGGTTTTTCTTTTGCAGTCTATTAATGTGGTGAATCACATTGATTGATTTGCGAATGTTGAACCATCCCTGCATACCAGGGATGAATCCCACTTGGTCTGGGTGGATGATTTTCCTGATGTGTTGTTGTACTCTATTGGCCAGAATTTTATTGAGGATTTTTGCGTCTATGTTCATCAGGGATATTGGTCTGTAATTTTCTTTCAGTGCTGCATCTTTCTCTGGCTTAGGGATTAAGGTGATGCTGGCTTCATAGAAAGAATTTGGGAGGATTCCCTCTTTTTCGATTGTTCTGAATAGTTTGAGAAGAATTGGAGTTAGTTCTTCTTTAAATGTCTGGTAGAATTCAGCAGTGAATCCATCTGGTCCTGGGCTTTTCTTTGTTGGGAGGGCCTTAATTACTGTTTCAATTTCTGTTTCAGTTATGGGTCTATTTAGGTTTTCTATGTCTTCATGGTTCAATTTTGGTAGATTGCATGTGTCCAGGAATCAATCCATTTCTGATAGGTTTTCCTGTTTGCTGGCATACAGGTCCTTGTAGTAATTTCTGATGATTCTTTTTATTTCTGTGGTGTCTGTTGTTACGTTTCCTTTTTCATCTCTGATTTTATTGATTTGGGTCTTTTCTCTTCTTTTTTTAGTTAGTTGGGCCAATGGGGTGTCAATTTTGTTTATTTTTTCAAAAAACCAGCTTCTCGCTTGGCTGATTTTTTGTAGTGTTTTTTTTTTTTTTTTTTTTTTTGGATTCAATCCTGTTAATTTCTTCTCTGGTTTTAATTATTTCTCTTCTCCTACTAGATTTGGGTTTGGTTTGCTGCAGTTTTTCTAGGTCCTTGAGATGCGCTGAAAGCTCATTTATTTGGTACCTTTCCAATTTCTTGATATAGGCACCTATTGCTATAAATTTGCCTCTCAATACTGCTTTTGCTGTATCCCATAAGTTTTGATATGTTGTGTTGTTGTCTTCATTTACTTCCAGAAAGTTTTTGATTTCTCTTTTGATTTCTTGAATGACCCAGTGTTCATTCAGGAGCATGTTGTTCAGTCTCCATGTGTTTGCATACTTTCTGGGGTTTCCTGAGTTGCTCATTTCCAGCTTCATTCCGCTGTGATTCTAATTCTTTTAAATTTGCTGAGACTTGCTTTATGGCCTAGTATGTGATCAATCCTAGAGAAGGTTCCATGCACTGCTGAGAAGAATGTGAAGTCTGTAGATGTAGGGTTGAAAGTTCTGTAGATATCTGTTAGATCCATTTGGGCAATAGTGTCAATTAAATCTGCTGTTTCCTTGTTGATCTTCTGTCCGGATGATCTGTCTATTTCTGAGAGTGGAGTATTGAAGTCCCCCAGTACTATTGTATTGGAATCTAAATCTCCCTTTAAGTCCCTTAACATATCTTTTAAATAGACCGGTGCCCTGTAATTAGGTGCATATACATTTATAATAGTTACATCTTCCTGTTGAATTGAACCCTTAATCATTATATAGTGTCCCTCTTTGTCTCTCTTAACAGTTTTTGTATTAAAGTTTATTTTGTCTGATATTAATATGGCTACACCTGCTTTTTTTTGGTTTCTGTTGGCATGGAATATCTTTTTCCAACCTTTCACTTTCAGTCTGCATGCCTCTTTGTTAGAGAGATGTGTTTCTTGTAGGCAACAAATAGTTGGGTTGTGTTCTGTGAGCCAGTCAGCCAAACGGTGTCTTTTAACTGAAGAATTCAGACCATTAATGTTCAATGTGACTATTGATACATAGTGACTTTGCCCTGCCATTTTCCCGGAAATATTTTCTAGTATATGCTTTGAGCTTCCCATGCTCTTTTACTGGTAGGTGTTCTTCCTTTCCCTTCTTTCATATTGATGGCCGTGTTTCTGTGTTTCTGAGTGTAGCACATCTTTAAGTATCTTTTGCAGGGCCGGACGAGTGGCCACCAAGTCTTTCAATTTCTGTTTGCTATGAAAGGTCTTTATTTCACCTTCATTCACAAATGAGAGCTTGGCAGGATATAATATTCTGGGCTGGCAATTTTTCTCTCTTAGCACCTGTGCTGTGTCTCGCCATTCCCTCCTAGCCTGTAGTGTTTCTGATGAGAAGTCTGCTGTGAGTCTGATTGGAGATCCTCTGAGAGTAATCTGACGTTTCTCTCTTGCACATTTTAGGATCTTTTCTTTATGTTTCACTGTGGTAAGTTTAATTACCACGTGTCGTGGTGAGGATCTCTTTTGGTCATGTTTATTGGGGGTTCTATGAGCTTCCTGTACTAGGATGTCTCTGTCCTTCTCCAAACCTGGAAAGTTCTCTGCTAGTATCTCACTAAAAAGGCCTTCTAATCCTTTCTCTCTCTCCATGCCTTCAGGAACTCCTAGAACTCGAATGTTGTTTTTTTAAATAGTATCCTGTAGATTCCCAACAATATTTTTTAGATTTCTAATTTCCTCTTCTTTTCTTTGGTTTGACTGTATGTTTTCCTGTGCTCTATCTTCTAAGTCCGATATTCTCTCTTCTGCTTCACCCATTCTGTTTTTAAGGCTTTCTAATGTGTTTGTCATTTGATCTATTGAGCTCTTCATTTCATTTTGATTTCTCTTCACTATAACACTTTCCTGTTCTACTAGTTTCTGAGTTTCATTTTGACTCTTCCTTAAAATTTCATTTTCACGAGAGAGATTTTCAATCTTGTCCATTAAGGATTTCTGTAGTTCAAGGATTTGCTTTTGAAAACTTCTAAATGTTCTTATCATAAATTTTTTGAAATCCGTATCTTGCATTTCTTCTATCTCATCATCTTCATAATCTTGGTTTGGGGTGTTTTGTTTATTTGGAAGCATCACAGTGTCATCATTGATCTTGTTCCCTCAATTTCTGTGTTTGTTACTTGTTATAGTTAATTCTTCTTTCGTCACTGTGCGTTTTTTTTTATTTTATTTTATACTATGTCCGTGTTAAGTGGACTGCCTGCTGTTGGAGGAGCCTTGGAGGCTTGAGATGGGTGTGGCCTGAGAGCTCTGCTTGGTTCTTCCTGGTTAAGGGTGTGCAAAGGTGACACCCTCAGGTTATGCGTGGTAAATCTCTCTCTTTTTATTTATTTATTTATTTATTTATTTTGTTTATTCAGGGGGTAAGTAACACCGCACGGCATGGCTGTGCAGAATTGATGGTATTTAGCTTCCAGTCTCTAGCTTCTACCCACTCCCACTGGGTTGCCTAGGCTACTGAATTGTAGTGACTCAGTTCCTTAGCTCTCCCCCATTGATATGTAAATCCAGAGAGGGGGCCTGCTCTTTGTCTCTTGCAAATTCTTCAAGCCTTGCAGCCTTGCAACCTTTTCAAGGTTAGGGGAAAGAGAAACCCCCAAGCTTTTTTTTTTTTTTTCCTTCTTTCCGGTAGTGAGTTTGCTGCACTTTCCGGGCTCCTCTAGATTCTGACCCCCGTTTCCCCACCAATGTCTCGGGTTATTGAGCTCACCTCCCCTTCTAGCGCCGATGTGTGGACTCGGAGCCCTGAACGTCGCAAGTCTCCCTGCTGTTGTCTGTGTGGCATGCACTCCCCTTCCAGCACTGGTGCGCAGACCCTGCGGCTTCCGCGGCTCGGTCCCGTGGCTCGGCTTCCGTGCGGTGGGCGACCTTGTTCTCCCAGTAGGTCCTCCGATTCACAGCCACTTGATCCAGAAGAGTTTCCTCTGCAATATTTTCCTGGTTCTTTTTTCTGTGGCTACCTTAACTCCCCTTTTATTAAACTAAATTTTCCCGGACTATCCGCGCGCGCCCTCACTATTCCGCCATCTTGGCTCCGCCCCCGATACATCATTATTATCTAAAGCCCACAATTTACATTAGGGGTCACTCTTGGTATTATACAGTTCTGTGGGTTCTGACAAATGCAAAATATCACGTGTTCTCTATGACAATATCATACAGAAATAAATTTCCCCATATTCTACCTTCTCATCTCTTTTCCCTTTTCCTCCCCATGACAATAACTGATATTTTTACTATTTCTATAGTTTTCCTTTTCCACAGTGTCATATACTTGGAATCACACAATATGTAGCTTTTTCACAGGCTTATTTCATTTAGCAATATGCATTTAAGTTTTCTTATGTACTTTCATGACTTGTAGGTCATAAACTTTTTTAATAATATTTCATTTTATAAATCTACCATGATTTTTTCTATTCACCTGTTGAAGGAAATCTTGTTTATTTCTGGTTTTGTCAGTTCTGAATCAAATTGCTGTAAATATTCACGTGCAGGTTTTGTATGAACATCAGATTTTAACTCATTTAAGTAGTTGCCAATGTATGGTGAGATTATTTAGCCTTGTAAGATACTGACAAGCTGTCTTCCAAAGTCATTGTATCATTCTGCATTCTCACCAGCAATGAACAGAGTTCCTCCTGTTCCATATCCTGGCTAGCATTTGATATTGTTGGTGTTTTGGATTTTAGTTATTTTAATAGGCATGTAGTGGTATCTTGTTGCTTCAAGTTGCATTCTTAATGGTGTGATACTCTATATCTTTATATTCTTATTTTCTTTGGTGAGGTGTCTGTTCACATATTTTGCTCATTTTATGATTAAGTTGTTTTCATCTTTTAAAAATTCATTGTATGTTTTCAGTACAAGTTCTTTATCAGAACCTTTCACAAATATTTTCTCCCCATTTGTGGCTTGTATTCTCATCCTTGTAACAGTGTCTTTTGCAGAGCAGATATTTTAAATTTTAATTGCATCCAGCTTATTCAATCTTTCTTTTCACAGTTCATGTCTTTGGGTTGTATCTATCAACAAATCCAGTGGCATCTAGGTTTTCTTCTGTTTTCCTTTAGGAGTTGTGTAGTTTTATGTTTACATTTAGGAATCTGATCAATTGGAATTATTTCTTGTGAAAAGTATGAGGTCCATGTCCAGATCCTTTATGTTTATATGTAGATGTGTAGTTATTTTAACATCATTTGTTGAACAGCCTAGCCTTCCTCAGTTGAATTTCCTTTTGCTCCATTCTCAGAGGCCAGTTGAATATATTTATGTAGGTCCATTTCTAGGCTCTCCTTTTTTTTTCCTTTTCCTTTTTTTTAAGATTTATTTATTTGAAAGGTGGAGTTGCAGAGGCAGAGAAAGAAAGAGAGAGCTCTTCATCTTGCATCCACTGATTCACTCTCCAAATGGCTACAATGGCTGGAGCTGGGCCAGACCAAAGCCAGGAGCCAGGAGCTTCTTTCAGGTCTCCCACACGGGTGCAGGGGCCCAAGCACTTGGGCCACCTTCTACTGGTTTCCCAGGCAGGGAATGCTGGATGGAAAGGCAGCAGGGATGCTGGATGGAAAGTGGAGGAGCCGGTGTCCATCTGGAATGCAGGCACCACAGGTAGATGTTTAACTTACTGCACCACAGCGTCAGCCCCTAACCCCACACTTTCTTATGGCTCTCTAGTAAGTCTGGGGGTCAGACAGTGTCAGTCTTTCAGCTTGGTTCTTTTTCCATGTTGCATTGGCTGTTTTGGATCATTTACCTCTCCAAGTAAGCCTTTCTTTAAAATTTTTTTCTAATTATTATTATTTTAATTATATATATGAGACAGTGTTACATTTCAATAAAAAATACAAGATGTGTTCTAATCAAATCAGGGTAATTAACATTTCCTTCCTCTTGTCGATAGCTTCTGGTTGTACTATTTGTTCCTGTACTATTTGTTCCTGAAATACACAATAGGTAATGGTGAACTGTAGTCACCCACTCTAACATAGAACTCTAGAGTGTACTGTCTCCTAACCATGGTTTGATTCCCGTTATCCAGCCTTGCTCTCTTTCCCTGCCCTTCTCAACCTCTAGCAATTACTAATCTACATCCAGATTGACTTTTTCTTTAAACGTACACAGGAGGGAGATCATGCAGTATTTATCTTTCTTTTTTTAAAAAAATTACGTATTTATTTGAAAGGCAGAGTTGCGGCAGGGTGGGTGGAGTGGAAGATAGAGAGATTAAGAGTCGAGAGATCTTCCATCCGCTGGTTCATTCCCCAAATGGCAGCAATGGCTAAAGCTGGGCCGATCCAAAGCCAGGGGCTTCCTCTGGGTCTCCCATGTGGGTGCACGGGCCCAAGGACTTGGACCATCTTCTGTTGCTTTCTCAGGTAGATTAGCAGGGAGCTGGCTCAGAAGTGGAGCAGCTGGGACTAGAACTGGCCCCCTATGGGATGCTGACACTGTCGGTGGTGGCTGTACCTGCTTCACCACAGTGCTGGCCTTAAGTATTTATCTTTCTGAGTATGAGTCATTTCACTTAACACCATCTCCTCCTGCTTTATCCATTTTGGTTCCAATGACAAGTTTTCATTGTTTTTAATGGCTGAATAATGTTCCTTTGTGTGTATAAGCCACATTTTCTTTCTTTCTTTCTTTCTTTCTTTCTTTCTTTCTTTCTTTCTTTCTTTCTTTCTTTCTTTCTTTCTTTCTTTCTTTCGGCAATATGATTTCTTTTAGTGAACTAGAACCCAATGACAGTGTAACATCTAAATATTTCCTGTGTGGTTACAAAATAATTTAGTTCATTTAGCCTTTAAGCCATTTCCTCCCAACATTTTATGCACAGGAATAATTTTATGCAGATTGCAATGCCATTAACTATGTATCACATTTTTTGTACTCTATTAGTTACCACAGATGAAGGAAAACATATGGTATTTGTATTTTTGGAACTGGCTTATCTCGCTAAGTATAATGGTTTCCAGTTGCATCCATTTTGTTACAAAAGACAGAATTTCATTTTTTATTTGTTGCTGAGTAATATTCCATAGTGTATATATACCACATTTTCTTTATCCAGTCGTTGGTTGACAGGCATCTGGATTGATTCTGTATCTTAGTTATCATGAACTAAGCTGCAGTAAACATGGGGGTACAGATAACTCTTTTATGTGTTGACTTCGTGTCATTGGGATAAATCTCCAAGAATGGGATGGCTGGGTCATTTGGTAGATCTATTTTCAGCTTTCTGAGGAATCTCCATACTGTCTTTTGCAATGGCTGTACTATTTTCATTCCCACAAATATTGGATCAAGGAACCCTTTTCCCCACATCCTTGCCAGCATTTATTGTTTTTTGACTTCTGTATAAGAGCCATTCTTACTGGCATAAGCTGAAACTTCATTGCAGTTCTTATTTGCATTTCCCTGATGGCTGGTGATCCTGAGCATGCATCACATTTTCTTTATCCATTCATCTGTTGATGGGCTTCTAGGTTGACTTCATATCGTAGCAATTGTGAGGAGTGAAACAGTAAACTTGAGTGCAGGCATCTCGTTGATACACTGATTTAATTTTCTTTGGGTGTGTTCCCAGAAGTGAGATAGCTGGATCATGTGACAGATCTATTTTTATTTGATTTGATTTTTTTGAGGAAACTTCATGCCTTCTCCATACTGGCTGAACTAATTTACTTGCCCACCAATAGTTCCCTTTCCTTTATATCCTCATCAGCATGTGCTATTTTTTCTTTGTCTCTTTTTTTGAGATCTATTTTATTTATTGGAAAGGCAGCGTGACAGAGAAAGGAAGAAGGAGAGAGAAAGAGAAAGATATCAATTAATCTTCCATCTGCCTGTTCACTCCCCAGATGGCTACAATGGGCATGGATGGACTAAGCTGAAGCCAGGAGCCGGGAACTCTATCTGGGTCTCCCATGTCGAAGGCAGGGACCCAAGGACTTGGGCCATCTTCTGCTGCTTTCTCATGTACATTAGCAGGGAGCTGGCTCAGAAGTGGAGCATCCAGGACTCCCATCAGCACTTAGATGGGATGATGGTGTCGCAGGGGGTGGCTTAACCTGCTGCGCCACAATGCTGGCCCCAGTTACTTTTTTCTTTTTAATAATAGCCATTCTAACTGGAGTGAGATCATATCTCATTGTAGTTTTCATTTGTATTTCCCTGAAGGCTAATGATGTCAAGCATTTTTTTCCCCATGTATTTGTTGGCCATTTGATTTTTCCCTTAGAGAGGGGTTTATTCATATCAGCCATTTTAAATTGGATCATTTGTTTTTTTTTTTTTTTTTTTTTGTATTATTGAAGTGCATTTGAGAGAGAGAGAGAGAGAAAGAGATCATTTCCATCTGTTAGTTTATTCCCCCAAATGCCCATAGCAGCTTGGGTTGGGTCTTGTTAAAAGCTTGTAGCAAGAAACTCAATCCAAGTCTCCTATGTGGGTGGCAGGGGCACAAGTATTTGACCCATCGTTTGCTGCTTCCCAGGGTCCAGAATTTGCAGGAAGCTGGAGCAGGAGTTGGAGCTGGAACTCTGACACAGATACACTGGTGTGGGACACAGGTGCCTTAACCAGCCTCGCAACCACTGGGCCAAATGCCAGCCCCTGTTACTGAGTTTTCTGAGTTCCTTATATATTCTGAATACTAATCTTTTGTCAGATGAGTAATTTGCAAGAATCTTCTATAAGTTACCTCTTCACAACGTTGATTGTTTCTTTGGTTGAACAGAGCTTATTTTGGTACAATTCTATTTATTTTTGCTGTTGTTGCCTGTGATTTGGAGTCTTATTCAAAAAAATCGTTGTCTATATTGATAATTTGAAGTGTTTCCCCTATGTTTTGTGGTGGTTTCACAGTTTCAGGTCTTATATTTAGGTCTTTGATCCATTTGATGCTGATTTTTGTGTAAGGTGAGAGGTCGTGAGGGGGTGCCAAGGTTCATTCTTCTACATGTAAATACTCACTTCTTTTGGTACCATTTATTGAAGAGTCTGCACTTTTTCCACCAAATATTTTTGGCAACTTTGTCAAGAATCATCTGGGTTTAGATGCATGGATTTTCCCCCCTGGAATCTCTGTTCTGTTCCACTGGTCTATGTATCCATGTCAGTACTATGCTGTTTTGGTCACTATAGCTCTGTGGTATAGCTTGAAATTAGGCACTGCGATGCCTGTAGCTTTGTTCTTTTTGCTCAACATTGTTTTGGCTATTTAGATTCTTTTGTGCTCCCATATATATTTTAGGATTATTTTTTCTAGTTGTTTGAAGAATGTCATAGGTATCTTTTTGGGCATTGATTTGAATCTGTGGATTGATTTGAGTAGTATGAACATTTTAATAATATTCTCCCAATCTATGAATGTGGGAGGGCTTTCCTTTTTGTGAAATTCTCTCTCTCTTTCTCTCTGTCTCTTGAATTGATTTATTTGTTTGAGAGGGAGAGGGGGAGAGAAAAGATCTGCCATCTGCTGTTTCACTCCCCAAATGGCTCCAATAGCCAGGGCTGGGCCCTGCTGAAGCCAGGAACTCCTTCAGGGTCTCCAAGGTGAGTGGCAGGGGCTTGAGCCATCATCTGCTGCTTCCCAGGTCATAGAGTAGCTGGGACTTAAGTGGCACTCCAACATGGGATGTGGGTGCCCCAAGTGGCAGCTTAATCCACTGCACAACAATGCCCACCCCTTCACCTTTGTTGATGTTTCATAATTTTCAATGTAGAGGTATTTTATATTTTTGGTTGAATTTATTCCTGGATACTTTATTTTTGGTAAATATTGTTAATGGGACTGATTTTGTGATTAATTTTCTATTGAATTGGTTCATTATTGGTGTATAAAAATGCTATAGAGTTGTGTGTGGATTTTGTATCCTGCAACTGTACTGAATTTATCATTTTTAATAGTCTTTTGGTGTAGTCTTTAGGATTTTCTATATGTAGAATCATATCATCTGCAAACATCGATAATTTAACTTTTCTATTTGTATGCCATTTCTTTTGTTTTTGTGCCTATTATTCTGATTAAGACTTGTAGAACATTATCAGATAATGGTTATCACGGACTTGCAGCCCAGGCAGTGGGCTATCCAGAACACACATGCTTGCCTTGCTTCAGAACAGGAGTTCACATTGTCTTCTTGCCCCAGCTCCCGGCGTACAGGCTGCAGCAGTGTGCTACCCCAGCCATCGTGTTCAGAATCCATGTTGCCCCGGGAGAGAGAAGTTGGTGATGAACGTTAGCAATGTGACTCATAGAACCTGCCTGCAACTGAAGAAACAGAACATTATTAGCATTGCCCAGGTCCCCTTCACAATCCCTGATTTCCCCTACATGATAATTACTATTCTGACTTCTGTCACCATAATTGCTTCTATTTTTTGAATATTATATGCTTGGAATCATTCAATACACATTTTCTTTTTATGTATGGCTCATTTTGTTCAACCTTATGTTGTGGGAGTTAGCCATGTTGTTGGATGAAGCAGTAGGTCATTAATTTTCATTGCTCAACACTATTACATTGTAACTCTATACCACAATTCTATTTATTCTTTAACGGGTAGACATTTGATTTTAAGTGTTAAGCTAAAAAAGAGCGTTGCGAAAATTTCTTTGTACATGTCTCTGGAGACACATTTCTGTTAGGTATGTACTGAGGTGTAGAACTGTTAGGTCACAGTGTGCAGTGCTCAATGTTTTGTAGATACTAGTAAGCAGTTTTCCAAAGCAGTTGTGCCAATTGTCTTCTCATCAGTAAGGTGTAAGAGTTACAGCTTCAGTAGAAGATGGCCCAAGTGCTTGGGCCCCTGCACCCATGTGGGAGACCCAGAGGAAGCTCCTGGCTTCAAACTGGAGCAGCTCTGGCCTCATGGCCAATTGTGGAGTGAACCAATGGATGGAAGACCTCCCTCTCTCTCTCTCTCTCTCTCTCTCTCTCTGCCTCTCCTCCCTCTCTCTAACTCTGACTTTCAAATAAATAAATCTTTAAAAAAAAGAGTTACAGCTGCTCCACATATTCACTAATACTTGGTAGTGTTTATCTTTTCAGTCTTAGCCTTTGTGGTGGATAGGTGGGTGAGTAGTGATGTACCACTATGTTTTAATCTTCATAACCTTTGTGACTAATGAAATAGAGCAACCATTGATTTGTTTAATCACTTCTGTTCCTGTGAAATATCTTATATAAATTCAATTCTAGGGCTGGTGCTGTGGCGCAGCGGGATAAGCTGCTGCCTGCAGTGTCAGCATCCCTTATGGATGCCAGTTCGAGTCCCGGCTGCTCTACTTGTGATCCAGCTCTCTACTAATGTGCCAGGGAAAGCAGTAGAAGATGGTTCAAATCCCTGGGCCCCTGAACCTAGGTGGGAGACCCAGAAGTTTCTGGCTCCAGCCTGGCACACGCCTGACCGTTGCAGCCATCTGGGGAGTGAACCAGCAGTTGGAAGATCTCTCTCTGTCTTTGTCTCAGTCTCAGTCTCAGTCTCACTGTCTCTCTCTCTCTTTCTCTCTCTCTCTCTCTCTCTGTAACTCTACCTTTCAGATAAATAAATAAATCTTAAAAAAATTCAATTCTGAGTCGTGTGCCTTTTTCTTATTAATTATAGTAGTTCTTTATATATTTTGGATATGAGTTATTTGTTGGACAGATCTATTACAAATATCTTTTCACTCTGTGGTTTGTATTTTAATTTAATGATATTTTTCATTAACAAAAATTCATTATACTAATTTAGGTTAATTTATCAATTTTTTAAGATTTATTTGTTTATTTATTAGAGAGGCAGAGGTATAGACAGAAAGAGGGAGAGATGCGAGAAGTCTTTCCTCTGCTGGTTCACTCCCCAAATGGCCACAATGGTCAGAGCTGGGCCAATCTGAAGCCAGGAGTCAGGAGCCAGGAGCTTCTTCTGGGTCTCCCATGTGGGTACAGAGGCCCGAGCACTTGAGTCATCTACTGCTTTCCCAGGCCATTATCAGAGAGATGGATCAGAAGAGGAGCAGCTGAGATTCGAACCATACATACACACACACATATGGGATGCTGGCGCCACAGGCAGAGGCTTGGCCTACCACACCATAGAGCTGGCCTCAATTTATCAATTTTTAATGGTTAGCTCTTTTTGTATGCTATTTAAGATACTTTGCCTATTCTAAGTTTTTGAAGACATTTCAAAATGTTTTGCTTTAAACTTGCTTTTTTCCAAGATTGTTCATTTATTTACCTGACAGGCAGAGTGACAGAGAGAGAGGGGAGACAGAGAAAGAGATCTTCCATCTGCTGGTTCACTCCCTAAATGGGCAGAATAGCTGGGGATGAGCCAGGCTGAAGCCAAGAGTCTGCAACTCCAGCTAGGTCTCCCATATGAGTGGCAGGGTTGCAAGTCCTTGAGCCATTAGTTGCTGCTTTCCCAGGTGCATCAGCAGGGAGCTGGATTGGAAGCAGAGCAGCCAGGACTCAAACAAATGCTTCAATATGGGATGCTGGCATAGCAAGAACACCAACCCCTGTTCTAAACTTAAAAGAGCTTAAAAAAGCAGTTATAATTAAAAAAAAAAACTTTTAATTTATTTTCATTTTATTTGAGAGGTAAAGAGAAAGCGATAGACAGACAGCCAGAGATCTTTAACCCACTGATTCAGTCGCCGAGGTGCAGCTGGGTGCCTATAACTCAGTCCAAGTTTCCTATGTGATTACTGGGGAACCAAGTACTTGGGACATCACTGTTGCCTCCCAGAGTGCTTGTTCGTGGGAATTTGGATCAGAACTGGAGCCAGAGCTTGAACCAGACACTCTGATACAAGATGCAAGTGCCCCAAGTGGTTAACTGCTGCACTAAACACCTACTCTTTCAGCTGTTTTCTATTGACAGTCCATTTGAAATGGGCTTCTTTGTGAGGTAAAGGGTCACGATTTATTTCTATATGGTTATCTATTTGGTCCATTACCATTTATTGAAAATATTGTCCATTCCCCACTGCTCTGTATTCTTTTTCCGTGTGTTTAAAGATTTATTTTCTGCTTAAAAAGCAAAGTGACAGAGGGAGGCATGGATGGAGAGAGAGAGAGGGAAAGAGAGAGCAGGAATGATAGTGAGGGAATGAAAGAGAGATCAAGAGATCTATCTGTTGGCCCTAACAGCTTAGGCTGAAGCCAGGAGCCAGGAAATCCACAGGGGTCTCCTATGTGGGTGGCATGGGCCCAGTAGTTGGGCCATCTTCCACTGCCTTCCCAGCTCATTACCAGGGAGTTAGATTGAAAGTGGAGGCCGGCGCCGCGGCTCACTAGGCTAATCCTCCGCCTAGCGGCGCCGGCACACCGGGTTCTAGTCCCGGTCGGGGCGCCGGATTCTGTCCTGGTTGCCCCTCTTCCAGGCCAGCCCTCTGCTGTGGCCAGGGAGTGCAGTGGAGGATGGCCCAGGTGCTTGGGCCCTGCACCCCATGGGAGACCAGGAAAAGCACCTGGCTCCTGGCTCCTGCCATCGGATCAGAGCGGTGCGCCGGCCGCAGTGCGCCGGCCGCGGCGGCCATTGGAGGGTGAAAAACGGCAAAGGAAGACCTTTCTCTCTCTCTCTCTCTCTCTCACTGTCCACTCTGCCTGTCAAAAAAAAAAAAAAAAGTGGAACAGCCAGGACTGGAACTGTCACTCTGATGATGGGATACTGATGTTGTTAAGCCGTGGCTTTAACAGACTGCACTGCAACGTTGCCCCCAACTCTGTATTCTAACCTTTGTCATAATCAAGTGACTGTTTATACATGGGTCTGTTTCCAGATTATCCTGTTTATTATTTTGCCAGTACATACTGTATACTAAGTGCTATTGTTGTACAAATTTTGAAATGTGGGAGTTTTAGTTTGGCTTTCTCCTTGACTATTTTGACTCTTTGCATTTCCATATAAATGTCAGATTCAGTTTTAAAATTTATGTGCGTGTGTACACACCCTCCTCCCTATGCTTGGATTTTGGTTGGGATTGCGCTGAATCTATAGATCAATCAGAATAATTGACATCTTTACAATATTGAGTCTTTAAATCTGTGGACATGGTATCTTTTTTCTTTTATTATCTGTTGCTGCATAGAAGATTATTCCTTAAGCTTTATAGTTAAAATCGGCATTATTATTTCAATTTCTAAAGGATAGGAACCTTGGGGCTCCAGCCTCATAAGGCTGAAGTCATGTGTTGGCCAGGGCTGCAAGCTCATCAGAAGGCTCAGCTGAGAAGTGGGGCAGGGAGTGGGACCCGAGAGACAAAAAAGTTGGGGAGGCTCGATCTTTTTGAAACCTGATTCTGGAAGGGCCATCTTTTGTCTTACTGTATTTTGGGCTTCTTGTTGAGCTCATTTGGACCCTTTCTTTTCTTTTTATCTCATGTTTTCCTTTGCCATGATGACCAAAATTTCATATAATTCTGCCTTCTGGGAAGCCCTTCCACAGGTGCACTTAATAATTAGACTTGTATATTGAACTCCTCTTTCCAGTGAAATTTTTAAATTCATTTATTAACCTAGTTGGCTCAGCTCTGGCTGTTGTGGCCATTTGGGGAGTGAACCATCAGATGGAAGACTTCTCTTTCTGTCTCTGTCTCTGCCTCTACCTCTCTCTAACTCTGCCTTTCAAATAAATAAATAAAATCTTGAAAAGAAAAGAATAGAGGTAATATTATTTTCTTGCTCCTGATCTCAAAGGGATGATTTTCAATAATTTAACCATCAAATACCACATTTACTCTGGGTGTTTTGAGGATACTATCAATTAGATTTAGAGTTTCATTATTTGTTTGCTAATGAATATTGTCAATTATTCTCTACATCTATTGACATAATATTTTTCTTCTCTAGCTTGTTAATATGATCAATTGCATTATGTGTGTGTGTGTGTGTATTAAACTATCCTTGCATTCCTGGAATAAACCTGACTTGGTCTTGATATATTTTTATTTTTTGTAAAGATTTTATTTATTTGAGAGGTAGAGTTACAGACGGAGAGAAGGAGACACAGAGAGAAAGGTCCTTCATCTGCTGGTTCACTCCCCAAATGGCCACAATAGCCAGAGCTGTGCTGATCCAAAGCTAGGAGCCAGGAGCTTCTTCTGTGTCTCCAGTGTGGATGCAGGGACCCAAGCACTTGGGCCATCTTCTACTGCTTTCCCAAGCCACAGCAGAGAGCTGGATTGGAAGTGGAGCAGCCAGGACATGAACCAGCCCTTTGGTCATGATATAGTATCCTTTTCATATTATTGGATTTCATTTTCTATATAATTTAGATTTATACTTACATGTTTACAAAAGAGAAGTGGCCTGTAGTTTTCCTTTTTGAAATTCTTTAGCAATTTTAAGTATTAAGGATATGTCAACTTATTAAACAATTGGAAAATGTTTCCTGTATTCTAATTTTTTTTGAAGCAATTGGAAATTTGCTTTGCATCTTTAAATTTTGGAAGAATTCCATGGTGAAATGATCTTGGACTGGAGTTCTTTGAGGGTTTTAAACAGAAGATTAAATGCATTTAGTAGATATTGGGATATTCCAGCTATAGCTTTTTAAAGTCATCCATTCCTTAACTAAATTTGGTTCCCAACTTCATTGCTGAAGAATGCATGGGCGCAGCAGTTCCTCATTCTTGCTTGTTTAAAACTCTGTTGCATTTGTAGTTGAACACTGGTCATTGTAACATTTTAGAACTACCTTTTCTTTCTTTGAAAAATGTGCAGGTGTGACTGCGATTTCTTGTTTTGGCTTTGTACAGAGGTCTCAGGCCAGCTTGGCTGTCACCGCTCACTGTGTATGACTTGATCTTATTGCTTTGTCATGCAGAGAATGTTTTTCTATAAAGCCCAGAGATTTTTGCTGGGAAATTACTTAGTTTTGAGTGTTTTGTCTGTTTTCACCAGTAGGTGGTCCATATGTAAAGTCAAAATGTCTTTTATCTTATGTCCTCAGAGCCAACATTGTGGCATTGTGGTAAAGCCATTGCCTGCTTTGCCAACATCCTGTATGGGTGCTGGTTCAAGTCCTACCACTCTACTTCCATCCAGCTCTCTACTATGGCCTGGGAAAGCAGTAGAAGATGGCCCAAGTCCTTGGGCTCCTGCACCCGTGTGGGAGACCCGGAAGAAGCTCCTGGCTCATGGCTTCAAATGGGCCCAGCTCCAGCCATTGCAGCCATTTGAGGAGTGAACCAGCAGATGGAAGACCTCTCCCTTTCTCTCTGTCTCTCTCTCATTCTCTCTCTAACTTTGCTGTTCAAATAAATAAATATTTAAAGAAAAAGGAATGCATTCTATAATTGTACATTAAATTTTGTTAGATTGCATTATTTATATATTTGTCCCTACCTCCAAAGATTCTAATTATACTCTACTCATCTTTGTCTATATTCTGTACCTATAATACCTTTGTAAATTAAGAAATATTTTCCTTTTATTTGTTCAGTTGGCTTTTCTCATGTATATCTGCTATGTCTTTTGCAAGGGTTTAAAAGATGTGTAGGGGCCAGCACGGTGGCATAGTAGGTTAAGCCTCTGCCTGTGGTGCTGGCATCCCATATGGGCACTGGTTCGAGTATGGCTGCTCCACTTCCAATCCAGCTCTCTGCTAATGGCCTGGGAAAGCAGTGGAGGATGGCCCAGGTGCTTGGGCCACTGCACCCACATGGGAGACCTGCAAGAAGCTCCTGGCTCCTGGCTTTAGATGGGCCCAGCTCTGACTGTTGTGGCTATTTGGGGAGTGAATCAACAGATGGAAGACCTCTCTCTCTGCCTCTCCCTCTCTCTTCTGTAACTCTGCCTCTCAAATAAATGAATAAATCTTTAAAAAAAAAACAATCTGTATTCATTTTTGTCTTGGTTCCAACTTTGCTTTAGTTGCTCTGTTGATTTGTATTTTGTCTTCTCTTGTTTTCTCACCACGTCTTCTCTGAACTCATTGTACATATGGTATTACGCTTGGTTCACAGAGGCAATTGCTTCTAAATTAATGGTAAATTCATTTTCCTTTATAATTTTAATCTTATTTGTGTTGATGTTTCTTTTAAGAATATTTGTCATCAGCTATATGGCTTTTTTTATTTTTTCTTTTTTAAAATTGAGAAAGAGATATCTCAAATGTTTGCAGTGGCCATGACTGGGCTGGCCTGAAACCAGGAGTTGGGAGCCGACAACTCAATCCTGGTCTTCCATTTGGGTGACAGGGACTCACTTAAACCATCACCTGCCACCTCCCAGGGTCTGTATTAGCAGGACACTGGACTAGAGAGCCCGAGCCAGGAATTGAACTCAGGTACTCCAGTACTGTCCTGTCCCGCGGGACAGCAACTGGGGCCGAGCACCTAGAAGGAGAAATGAAAGGGACAGGAGACACAAAGATGGCAGCAAGACAGGTGCCGATCAAGCTGCGACTTTATTTTTCAACCACACACTTATATATCATAGAGGCAGGGTGTCGGGCTTGGGGAGGAGGGGGAGCTTATCTTGTAGCTGCAATGCTTGTGCAAGTAGGGGAAAGGTTACAAGGTCTTAAGGCATGAGGTCACACAAGGTTGTGTTATCAGTACTATCTGGTCTGGCCTGTCTAGCCCTGTCTTTCTACCAAGAGGTCACATGCTGTTGGTCCCCGACATAATACGGGAAGCAGGCTTCTTCGGTAGCATCTTAACTGCCAGGCTAAACATCTACCATTCGTTTGTTTCTGGGAGCATCTCAGTACTTCCCGTGCTCATTCCCTTTAGATTGTTTGTCAAGAGGTGGGTTCCCCCCACCCCGACTCCAGACTAGCTATTTTTAGGAGGTTGTGTGGTAGGACAACCAAGGCTTTGCTACCCATTAAGTAGAATTTTCCTTACGATTAAGGCTTTTGTTTGTGACTTTAACACTTTTCTTTCTTGTCTGTGAGAGAAGCAACTGTACAGCTTTTTACCAAGCGAAGTGTGTCTTTCCATTGCTTGAGTCACTACCTCGGTGATTCTTGGGTAGATCAATTCACTGTCTTTTTTAGAGCCAGTGTGGGGTCAGGGGTGCTCCCAATTCCAGCCCAGGAACTTCATTGCAACTTTTGCAAAGTGAGGGTTTAGGATTTCTGCTAAAGTGAGGGTGTCCCCCTCCTTTTGAGCCGTGTCAGGTTACCTTGCTGATGCTCCCAGAGGTCTGCCCATTCTTCCCTCCTTTGTCACTCATCCTGTGGTTTGGGGTTTAGCATATCTCTTAGTTTCATGGAAAATGGAATTGGGAGCCCCTGCCCCCTGTTTTCTACACTTGCTGCCTTTGGCATCATTTCCTTTAAACAGGGGATAGATGTTCAAGCCAGGAATTAGTGTTCACGGTAAAACATAAACAAATACTGTCCAGTGGCACTGTGGTGCTTTCCGCCAGCAGTGCATGGGAGCTTCTGTCCCTTCTTAACTTCCACTACACCTGATTCTCAACCTCGTCCTTTTATGGAGACAAAATGTTAAAATGTGGCACCTTGCTGTTTTAACTAGATTTTTCTTTTTCTTTTTTTTCTTTTTTTTTTTTTTTTTTTTTTTTTTTTTTTTTTTTGACAGGCAGAGTGGACAGTGAGAGAGAGAGACAGAGAGAAAGGTCTTCCCTTGCCGTTGGTTCACCCTCCAATGGCCGCCGCAGCCGGCGCGCTGCGGCCGGCGCACCGCGCTGATCCGATGGCAGGAGCCAGGAGCCAGGTGCTTTTCCTGGTCTCCCATGGGGTGCAGGGCCCAAGCACCCGGGCCATCCTCCACTGCACTCCCGGGCCACAGCAGAGAGCTGCCTGGAAGAGGGGCAACTGGGACAGAATCCAGTGCCCCGACCGGGACTAGAACCCGGTGTGCCGGCGCCGCTAGGCGGAGGATTAGCCTAGTGAGCCGCGGCGCCGGCCCTTAACTAGATTTTTCTTAAGTAGCAGAGAGATTGAATAGATTTTTATTTTTTATTGGATTTTTTTTTATGTTTTATCATTGGATTGCTCCTTAGAACCTTTGTGTAGGTTTTTTTGTGTGGACTTCCTTCCAGTGATCTGTAGAAGTTTTAATTTATTATGGTTGTTAATTCTTGCTAATATTTTCTCTTTTTTTTTTTTTTTTTGACAGGCAGAGTTAGACAGTGAAAGAGACAAAGAGAAAGGTCTTCCTTCCGTTGGTTCACCCCCTAAATGACTGCTACAGCCAGCGCACTGCGCCAATCCAAAGGCAGGAGCCAGGTGCTTCTCCTGGTCTCCCATGCAGGCACTTGGGCCATCGTCCACTGCCTTCCCAGGCCACAGCAGAGAGCTGGCATGGAAGAAGAGCAACTGGAACAGAATCTGGCGCCCCAACTGGAACTAGAACCCGGGGTACCGGCGCCACAGGTGGAGGATTAGCCTAGTGGGCCATGGTGCTGGCCAGCCAATATTTTCTTAAATGTGTTGTTTTTCTTTTACCTTTGATTGTGATATCTTTTTCATACTGATGTGTTATATTTTATCTTTATTTTTTTAAAAACTCATTTGTTCTCTTGAAACACACTTTTACAGAGAGAAAGGGAGATCTTCCATCTACTGGTTCACTCCCCAAATGGCTACAACAGCCAGGGCCAGGCCGGGCCGAAGCTAGGGGCCTGCAATGCTATATAGCTCTCCCACATGGGTGGCAAGAGTCCAAGCACTTGGGCCATCTTCTGCTGCCTTCCCAGGCACATTAGCAGGGAGGTGGGTCAGAAGTGGAGCAGCCAGGACACAAACTGGCACTCATATGGGATGCCAGCCTCCCAGACAGTGGCTTAACCTACTGTGCCACAATGCCAGCCCCAGAAATTTCATACACTGATATCACTTTGGTTTGATAGTGTATTTCCATACCATGTTTTCTTCCAATGGCTTTGTAGATTTCTCCTCTTTAAAAATATTGTCATAATGATTCCATCTTTGTTTTTCTAAATGAACAGCCAGTTGTGTTAACATTATTATTGAAAAATATAATATTTTTAATTTGCTGAAAGTACCACCTTCTTTTTATACAAAAAATTTCCCTATGTTTTTTGTTCTATTTCTGAATTCTTTGTATGTTCATTAATCTGTAATATATTTTTGTCTTAATATTGAATTGCTTTCATTACTAAATTGTTAATGGCTGGTAGAGAAAGTTTGATCATTGTCTTTTTCAAGCCAAATTGTCTTGATTATTCTTGCACATGTTTTATTCTGGATGCATTTATGGTATACTTATTAACTTCCTTACAAAAGCCAGTGATGATTTTGAGTAGACTGGCACTGGGTTATGGGTTGATTCAAGGATATCTGATGTCTTTATGATCTCAGCTCTTCTATGCAGGTATAGCAGAGATGACAACTTACTCAGGTTTTCTCTATGTAAAGTATTGGGATTTTTCCAGATAGGTCTTTTCAACATCTTCTTAGATTCGTTTTTGTGGTATTATTTTGTTTTTTTCTGATGTGTGAATAGGATATAAAGTGTTTCTGTTCCATTTTCTGATTACTTCCTGCAGGTACTAAGGAAGGCTGCCTTCCCTCCTTTCTCCCCTCCCTGTCCTCCTGGTCCTGGTTTTCTTTTCAGGCATTTAATCCCCTTACTGCATTCAGTGAACTTCCTCGTGTGTTCTCTTGCATTTATTTGGCGCTGTATCATTATCCCCTGCAAATAGCAGCAGCGTTGTATCTTCCTGTTCCCTGTGTGTATAGCCCCTGGTCTCGCCTCAGTGAGGGCTGTCTCTACCCAGTTGAAGTACAGTGACGAGAGCAGGTGTTGTTGGTTAGGTCCTGACCATTGGGAATTCTTCTAAACTTTCCACCCTGACCAGCTTTGTACAGTTTGAGTATCCCTTATCTGACATTTTTGGGACCAGATGTGTTTGAATTTCATTTTTTTTTAATTTGAACTATTTGCGTAAACATGGTGAAAACTTTGGGGAGTGAGACCACAGCCTAAACATAAAATTTATTTATGTTTCATATATACTGTCTACACATAGCATGAAGGTAATTTTATACAGTATTTTTAGTGTGCCTATGTTTTGACTGCGACCTGTCGTCACATGAGTTCAGAAGTGGAATTTTCCACTTGTGCTGTCCTGTGAACACTCAGCAAGCTTTGGATTTCAGATTTTTGGACTAGGGATGCTTAACCTGTTGTGGGTTTATGCTAGATTAGCAACTGAAGAATTCTTCCATTGAAGTTTGTGAAGAGATTTTTTTTTTCTTTTTAAAAGCAATGAAGAATAGATGTTTAAATTCATTATATGCTTCTTAGCCTGGATTTTACTTAGAACTTGTATAGTCATGCTCATAAATGTACACTATATTATCTTTCAGAGTGTTTTATATGCATTTCATGGAAATGTGTATGCTCTGTTGGGTGCAGTTCTTGTGTTTTGCAGTTGGATTTGGTTTGTTAATTGGGTCATTCAAATCCTTCAGTAGACTCCCCTATATAGTGCCTCCCGGATGACAGAAATGTTCTTTAGCTGAGGCTTGCTGCTGTCACATGTGAGTATCAGGCACTTAAAAGTGTTTATTAGGGGCTGGTGCTGTGGCGCAGCAGGTTAACCCCCTGGCCTGAATCACCAGTATCCATTTGGGCACTGGTTCTAGTCCCAGCTGCTTCTCTTCCAAACCAGCTCTCTGCTATGGCCTGGGAAAGCAGTGGAAGATGGCCCAAGTCCTTGGGCCCCTGCACCTGTGTGAGAGAGCTCCTGGCTCCTGGCTTTGGATCGGCGCAGCTCTGGCTGTTGCGACCAATTGGAGAGTGAACCAGTGGATGGAAGACCTCTCTCTCTCCCTCTCTCCCTTTCTCCCTTTCTCCCTCTCTCTCCCTCTCCCTCTCTCCTCTGCCTCTCTTCTCTCTATGTAACTCTGACTTTCAAGTAAATAAATAAGTAAATAAAAATCTTTTTTAAAAAAGTGTCTAGTATACCTGAGACACTGAATTTTACGTTTTCTTTAATTGGCATTGTTTTAAATATAAAGAGTTCACGTTTGAATAGGCTATCATGTGGAACAGCCCCTTTCTGTAGAATGATTTGGTCTTACCTCATCTCTTGATTTCTGAGCACTCTAGGGTCTCCTGCTGTGACTGGGGATTTGTTGGTTCATTCTGCTTGGCCCTCAGTGGCTCTGTTCAGCCTGAGGGTTGGTGCCCTTCCTCAGTCATGGAACTTTCCCCCGTGACTTATCTCTGTCTTCTCTGTCCTCTCCTGCAGAGACTTCGTCCTGACAAAGTTTGCTCTGGGGTCTCGGCTTTTCCTGCTCCTTCAGCCGTATCAACATCTCCAACTTTGTGAGTTGTACTCAAGAGAACTCCTTGCGTCAATGTTCTAATTCTTTACTCTTCGCTCTGTCTAGTCTTTTATTCAGTTCTTATTTTATGAGCAGTGTTAAAATCGCAAGAAGCTAGCTACTTTTTTCTGACTATAATTTTCCCCCATGTCTTTCTGTACATGCTTATCCTCATTGTAGAGACCTGTACTGTTTGTCATATTAAGTCCCACATTTTGAGTGTTCTTGTCTCTCTGTCTGCACACACACATGCTTCTCTTACATAGGATTGATTTCCCTCAAATGTTTGGCAAATCTTGGCTGGGCTTATGTCTGTGTCTGAGAGTCTGAGTTAGCCCGTGAATGCTGAGTCTGGTGGGGATACAAGGGGAGGGTTTTGTTTGTGACCTGTGGCATTGGTCGGTCTTCCCGGCTAAGTCCAGACACTGTTGCCGCCCTCCTTCTGTGGTCTCCCTTGCAGCCCCTCCAGGGCTGGGTGTTAGCACCTGGTTCCAGCAGGTAAGGATGAAAGAGAGGGAGAAAAGACCCATCAGGCTGCTCCTCTGTGGTTTCCTCTTTGTTAGGCACTGTGAAGTTCTGAGATGTTACCCTGCTGGCAAGCTCACCAGTAGCCTGCTTTAGTTTCATGGGCGCTGGCAGAAGATACGAGACTCTTAGTCAGAGATTTGTGCTTTTGATGTCATATGTAAATTGAATAAATGATCAGTTTCTTAACTATTTCCCTCCCCTGCATCTGTCTTTTCCATTATACACAAAGTGAGCATCATAAAAAGGAATAATTTCCTCTTCCCTCCTCAGTTGCCGTTCAGTGGCTTCCCCATCGCTTTCTAGGGAGGCCCAGGGGTCATTTCATGGCCACAGGCTCTCAGTGAGGCAGACTTGTCTGTCGTGTGTGCTGGTGCCTGCTTCCAGCCCTGGTTGGGTCAGTGACTCTCATCCATGTGCTTTCTCTTTTCGTTTCTCATCGGGGCTTCTGGCCTGTCTGTGCGAGAGAGTGACAATGTGGAGAGATGAAATTACATAGGACCCTGACGGCATGAAAAAAATGCCTAAAAAATGCACTGTGTGTCATAGAAATAATATTCAATCCTGCACGTCCCCGGAGTGTGCTAATAAGGAATGAGTTTATTTCAAAGGCGAAAGCTGCCTTAGATGGTGATCCGAGTGACTCCTTATCAACTCACATGCCTTTCCCGTGCAGAGTGCAGTTACTCTCGGGGTGAGCACTTCTGAACTCCCTGGGAGAGCTGAAGGCTTCTCTGGTTTCGGTGTAATTCAATTTAAGCAGCGCTGTCATAGCATCTGCAGCCTGAAGCCGTTTCCCACCCAGATGTCCCAGGTCAGGGGAGACATGGAAGAGCCAGGGAGAGGAGTCACACCACACATGGCCCCAGTTGTTCTCCCTGGGAGATGGGGCAAGAGGAGAAGGGACTTGAGAGCATCCACCGTGCGCTGGGCGAGCCGCTGGCCGCTGGCATTCCGTGCTCATACACACGGGTGAGGTTACTAGCACTGCACCCATCTATCCAGAAGCCTGGCCCTTGGCTGCCCGGCTTTGCGCTCATGGACCACTCATTGCCCTGTCTAGAGTCGAACATTCGAAAGGCTCCTCCCAGCCCCGAACTCCTCTGCCTCAAGGCGCTATCATGACTGGGGGCAGCTTGGGCCGGGCCTGGGTGGCATCCTGCTCTGAGGCTGGCTTCCAGGGATTTTCTGTACCCTCAGCGACCATCTCTCTTTCCAGCCCTTGCTTCTCATCCCTGCCTGGGGCCCATGGCTGTGCACATTTCTGCGGCTCCCCTGGAGTTCCCAGGAGCCTGCGGTAGTTCTCACCCCATGGGGATTCCTGCCTCCAACACCAGGCCCTTCCTGAACATCTGCTGTATGGGAGGTGCTGGGTCAGTGCTGCAATATGCAGCAGAACCCAAGAAACACAGCTCCGGCCTGCATGGGACTTACCTTTGACAGTGAACAGGCAGCGCCCGCATCGGTACCAAGTTTGGGAAGAGCCATGAATGAAACAGATCAGGGGAGAGACAGTCAACTGAGTGCCTGGACACAGCACTCCTGGCACAGGTGAGAAAGACAAACAGGATTCAGCCAGGTTCCTTGGGTGGGCAGTGGCACAGAGGTCTTGTAGACAGAAGGGGCATGGTATGCAAGGGGCATCGAGAGAGGCCTTCCTTGCATGGGGCTGGAGAATTGTGTGCAAGATGAGTGGGCCAGAACAGGAGGGTGCAGAGTATGTGCACAGTGTCAGCAAGGTGGGGTGGTGGAGTTTTTTAGAGTGTGTGGACAAGTCTTGATGGGTGTCATGTGGACTGCATATGACCAGAGTTGTGCTTAAAAGATCTGCCCAGCCCCATGTAGCATCAGCACTGGAAACAGCCAGCATGGTAGTGCCTGGGAGAGTAAGCTAGAACTGGGATGAGGTCGTGGAGGGGTCAGGGTGGGGGTTTGAGAGACACCGAGGAGGTAGCAGGTTCACACCTGTCACCCTGCTGGGTGAAGGGAGGGCAGACAGGCTGGGCAGGTGGGCTGGGTGGCAGCCCCCGTGGCTCCAGGTTCACTGCTTTCTGGCTTCCCCTACTTTCCTTGTCCACTGCCCCTGCATTCCTCCTTCCTTCCTGCTCCCCACTGGCCGCCACCTCTCTAGCTCCAGCTGTGGGACACCCAGGTCCTCAGCCAGTGACCCTGAAGCAGCCAAAGCATGGCAGCCTCCTCTGCCGTTGAACTTGGCTGCAGCAATGTTAGTGTTTTGCTGTTCAAGGAAGTTTAGATCTTGGAACTAAGGAGGATGGAAGATAAATCAGCTCACCAACATCAACCCAGAAATTGCAAGACGTTCGGCAAAGGAGCGTTTTCAGAATGCACACCCTTTTGAGCAGTTCCAAGCTGGCGAGAGTCTGCTGAATTTCTACAGGCAGGCTGGATGCTGCAGGCCAAGGGAGCATTCCTGAGGTTCCTGCCCCTGGGGGCTCCCAGCTGCAGGGAGAGGGGAGAAGGCTCAGCCTTAGGGGAGCATGAGCTCCACTCTGTTCAGGGCAGAATGGGAGGCAGCTCATGTGCAGTGTGGGTTGAGGGAGACCTTATTCTTTTTGCCCCATTTGTCACCCAGCCAGGGCCCCACAAGTCCAGTCTGCAGTGGCCCCTCTGGAGTTAGAGGTCAGGCTCACGTGAAAAGTCAAAACCTCCGGAAATGGGAGTCTGAGTAGGGCCTTGCCCAGCCAGCCTGGGCCAGCTCTGAACTTACCCGTCAGGTTTCCCCTAGCTGGAAGGACTCCCCAGGTGAACGGCAAAGAAGAACCCATCTGTTGTTGTAGGCCAGAGGGACGAGCACAAAGTGGTGAATAGAGCGTGCATCCCAGGTGCCCTGGGCTGATGAATGCTTTGTGTCTTGTGCAGGGTGGGGCATGATGATGTGAGCTTTCATCACAGCACTCAGACGCTTTGTGATGAAAACTTTTTCATGGTCTGTTTCTGGAATTTTCCATTTAATATTTTTGGACTGCAATTCACTGGAGGTAATTGAAATAGCAGAAAGTGAAACCATGGATAAGTGGGAAGTACTGTATTTGAAAATAATTTTGGGGGGACTGGTGTTGTAGCATAGCTCACCTGCAATGCCAGTTCAAGTCCCAGCTGCTCTACTTCCAGTGCAGCTCTCTGCTAATGCACCTGGGAAAGCAGAGGAAGATGGCCCAAGTGCTTGGGCCCCTGCACCCACATGGGAGACCTGGAGGAAGCTCCTGACCTCAGCCTGGCCCAGCTCTGGCCGTTGTGGCCATCTGGGGAGTGAACCAGCAGATGGAAGATCTCTCTGTCTCTTCTCTCTCTCTGTCTCTCTCTAACTCTGCCTTTCAAAAAAATAAATAAATCTTAAAGAGAAAACAATTTTTATTGTCCAATTATTGGTTGATATTCTGTAATTTCTCATTAACTGGGTGTTGTTAAAATGTTCTTTATCCTAACTGATTTTTTGCCTGCTTGTTTTAGCAAATACTTATTATTAAAATCTCTTACTTTGAAGATTTATTTATATATTTGCTTTGTATGTTTTGAGGATATTATTAACTGCATATCATTTCAGAATTGTTTTATCTCTCTGATGAACCTTTTGTCATTGTGAACTGGCTCTCCTATTCTCTAGTATGGTTTTTGCTGTACATTTTCACAGGTCAACTTTAGCAGTCACCTTGTTTCTTTAGGTTATTGCTTTCAGGGTAATTTTTTTGCTACCCTTTTACTTATAAACTTTAAAAATTCTTATTATATATTCCTCCTTTTAAACATGCATGTTCAAGTTAAAACATACTTTTCATAGTGCTTCAGCAGGAATCTCAATTGGAGCATTTAGTCTATTTACATTTAATGTATTGAAATCTACCCCTTTATGCTTTCTATAAGTGTACTTCAAAAAGCTCAAGGAAAACTGAAAAGCAAGTTTTTTGTGCAAAAACCTTTGAAATCCAGTTTTTTTCATAATTCACATTTTGCATTAATGAATTTCAAATATTTTGCACTAAAATAAAATTAGTTATTTTAATATATATTTAAACATTTTAATTAATTTATTTGAAAGGTAAAGAGACAGAGGAGAGAGGGAGATAGACAGAAACAGAGAGGTCTTCCATGTGCTTGTTCATTCTCCAAATGTCTGCAACAGCTGGGGCTGGGCCAGACCAAGCCGGGAGCCTGGAACTCACTCTATGTTTTCCACATAGGTGACAGGCCCAAGTATTTGGGCCACCACTTTCTGCCTCTCAGGGTGTGCATTAGTAGAAAGCTGGAATTGAATGCAAATATGGGATTGAAGCCAGATACTCTGATACAGGATGCGGGTGTCCCAAACAATGTCTTTTTTTTTTTTTTTTTTTTTTTTGACAGGCAGAGTGGACAGTGAGAGAGAGAGAGACAGAGAGAAAGGTCTTCCTTTGCCGTTGGTTCACCCTCCAATGGCCGCCGCAGCCGGCGCGCTGTGGCTGGTGCACCGCACTGATCCAATGGCAGGAGCCAGGTATTTATCTTGGTCTCCCATGGGGTGCAGGGCCCAAGCACCTGGGCCATCCTCCACTGCACTCCCTGGCCACAGCAGAGAGCTGGCCTGGAAGAGGGGCAACCGGGACAGAATCCAGCGCCCCGACCGGGACTAGAACCCGGTGTGCCGGCGCCGCAAGGTGGAGGATTAGCCTAGTGAGCCGTGGCACCGGCCCCAATGTCTTAACAACTGTTCCTATGTTCCATACCCCTATGTATGATGTGTGTGTGTGTGTGTGTGTGTATTCATTTATATATAAATATATACTTCATATATATATATGTGTGTGTGTGTGTGTATATATATATATATATATAAAAATTTATTTGAAAGAGAGCAAGTATTCCTGTCTGCTGGTCCACTGCCCAAATGCCTGCAATGGCTGGGAGCTGGAAACTCGATCCAGGTCTCTTATGGGGGTGGGTGGCAGGAGCCCAGTCTTGAGCCATCAGCCCTGCCTCCCAGGACCTGCATTGGCAGGAAGCTGGAACCAGGGGCTGGAGCTGAAAACTGACGTGGGACATGGGTGTCTTAACTGCTAGAGCAAATCCCTGCCCCTAAATTTATATTTTAATTCAGTTTTTCATGAACTTTTTAAAAAGATTTATTTATTTGGAAGTCAGAGTTATACCGAGAGAGGAGAGGCAGAGAGAGAGAGAGAGAGAGAGAGAGAGGTCTTCCATCCACTGGTTTACTCCCCAGTTGGCTGCAATGGCCAGAGCTGCGCTGATCCAAAGCCAGGAGCCAGGAGCTTCTTCCTGGTGTCCCATGCAGGTGCAGGGGCCCAAGGACTTTGGCCATCTTCTACTGCTTTCCCAGGCCATAACAGAGAGCTGGATCGGAAGTGGAGCAGCCAGGACTTGAACCGGAGCCCATATTGGATGCCAGCACTGCAGGCAGTGGCTTTACCACTATGCCACAGTGCTGGCCCCCATGAACTTTCGGAAATAACTTGTATTTTTGCCACATGGTGTAGACTTTTCTTTCCTTGTTTTCTCTCATGTCTTCTTTTGGGACTTTAAAGTCCCCCTATTTTTTCTGGTTAAAGATCATACACTCTGAATGTTTTCTCCTGTGAGTTATCCTATAGATGGCACTGTGCGGTGTGCATTTCCCTGTCCCTGGTGCTCACTGTGGCTGGGTGCTTAGCAATCTGCTTTGCCTGCTGTGTGGATTCCTGCACTCGCTGAGGTCAGTGTGGAGGCTCCTTTCTGATGGACACTGCATGGTTCATTTCACCTCCTTCAACCCTGTCTCGCCAAAGATGTCCTTTGCAGGCTTTCTAGGTTGTAAAGAGGGATTCCGTCTTGAGGAAACAGAAACAGCTTAACGTGTAATTTTTTAAAAAAATTTTTTGACAGGCAGAGTGGACAGTGAGAGAGAGAGAGACAGAGAGAAAGGTCTTCCTTTGCCGTTGGTTCACCCCTCAATGGCTGCTCTGGTGGCGTGCTGCGGCCGGTGCACCGCGCTGATCCGATGGCAGGAGCCAGGTACTTCTCCTGGCCTCCCATGGGGTGCAGGGCCCAAGCACTTGGGCCACCCTCCACTGCACTCCCTGGCCACAGCAGAGAGCTGGCCTGGAAGAGGGGCAACCGGGACAGAATCCGGCGCCCAGACCGGGACTAGAACCTGGGGTGCTGGTGCCACAGGCGGAGGATTAGCCTAGTGAGCCACGGCGCTGGCCTTAAGGTGTAATTTTAAACATCTTTATTCTTGAAAGTTCTTTGACCATTCTAACTTCAGGTGAATTTTCTGTGCTTGTTGCAACTTCTTTTGTTCTAATCCCATTAGGTACAACCATGAGTTGTTTTTTTTTTTTTAAGATTTTTTTATTTGAAAGGCAGAGAGTGACAGAGATAGAGGGAGAAACAAAGCGAGAACCACCTGTTGGTTCACTCCCTAAATGGGCACAAGCCAGGAGCCTGGACTCCATCCAGGTCTCCCACGTGGGTGAAGGGGCCCAAGGGCTTGAACCATCTTCTGCTGCTTTCCTGGGCACATTAGCAGGGAGCTGGATCAGAAGCAGAGTGGCTAGCATTTGAGCTGTGCTCAGATATGAGACACTGGCATCACACACAGTGACTTAACATGCTGCGCTACCACACCGGCCACTAACACCATGAATCGAAAGCCTCATCTTCATTAACAAACTGTCCACTTGTGGGCGTTCCTAAGCTAATGTCAAAATAACAGTGACTACTGAGCATTTAATAAGTGCAGATCAATCAATCAAAAAATATTTACTGGTTCTTAGTTTATGTGCAATGCTTTTGAGGCACTTGAAAGCCCCATGCTTGATGCTCTCCATGTATTATCTAATTGAATCTTCAGTAGCCAGAGTAGCTCCATGTGATAGGTCCAAGTCTGACCCCTTCTGTATGGATGGGGAAGCTTAGGGGTTAGGTCACGTGCCCAACACGGTTCTCTTCCTGAAAGGTATTCTGCGTGTTTTCACATATGCATTGCCTCTCCCTTACTTACTGGAATTGAGTGTGATAATGTACATAAAGAATCCAGTCTGTCACATCAGAGTGCTCAGTTAATGTTAGTGCTCTGTACATGGAGACAGTTGTAACCTGATTCTAACAGTGTGACCGATTGTTTTTAGAACAAGTCAGGAAACAAACATGAAGAGGAGTAACAGTGCTTCCCTGATGCACCAACACCACAAACCTTGGAGGAGTGGGGGTGCCAAGAGGAAGACACAGGCTACAGTCTGGGGACTGTGCCACCAGCCCAGCCCTCTGATGGTGGCAGCACTTACTGGATGCGTGACACTGAGCCAGCCTCTCTCTGCATGTTCTCACCCAATACTGGGAACAAACAAGGTTGCTTGTCTTTTCAGATGAAGAATCTGAAGCCAGGATGGAGGCAGGAGATGGGTACTCAGCCACCGACTGCCCAGACCCCTCTGCCCCAGCAGTGCGCAGGTCAGTGGACACTCAGACCTCTGCAGTTACTTGGGGGCGTCTTGGGCTCTCCCATACGAGCAGAACCATTTATTACCTAGTAAACCCGGTCTACATCTGGAACTTTCCCAGTGTCCAGCTAGCATTGCTCCCATGGTCTCCTACGCCTCCTTCTCTCAGTCCCAATCCTCTTCAGACTGACCTGTATGTCTTCTTCTGGGTTGTGGCTCTCACGGGCACAGGCCACGTCGCTCATCTTGGCACGGGACCTGGAACTGGGCAGAGTTACTCCTGTAGACTGAACGATTCTTGAGCACTGTGTACTTGAGGTCTGTTTGGCTCCCAGTCTAGCCTTGCACTTGTTGAAGTTTCAACAGCTATCGGAGCAGCCCCTCAGGACCACTGCAGCCTCCCCCACCCCTTAATCAACTGCCCCTCTCCCCTCCACCCCCAGTCTGGCCCTGTGTCTCCAAGCCCTGGCTCTCGTAAGTCCTGCCCCCCAGCTTGTGAGTGGCTGGCAAAGCCTCTTTGGCTCCAGCATGGTCTCATGGCCATCTCCACTCCCACTCACTTGCTCTTGAAATCCCAGTTCTCTAAAACCAGCCCCTTCTCTGATCTCTTGATACACACACACACACACACACACACACACTCGAGCCAGTGTGTACCCTGGTCCAGTCAACTGAGCCTGGACTGGTGAAGCCACACAGTTCACACCATGGTGGCCCCGGGCAGCAGAGGGACTGGGCTTGCAGAGGGGCACAGAACAGTGAGGAGTGACCTGAACCTGTAATCTGTGGCCAGTCCTTGGGCCCACAGATGTGAAGCATTTCCCATGAACACCCATGATCTCTGCAGGAGTGAGGCCCTGGCTTGCTTACGTCTGAATCTCAGCACAGGGCCCAGCCCACGGGTTCCGCAGCCAGTGCCTCGCAGCCCCAGGCTGCTGTCCGATGTCCGAGGTGGGAGAGTCTGCTTTCCATCATGTCTGTCTGCCTGTGAGTCTGACCGGAAGAACTCGTGCCTGGGCAGTTTCTAGAAGTGTCCAGGCAGCAGCTGTGGCCCACAAAGGGTTGCAGGACTGCTTGTCCAGGTTGCTGCTGGCTCCTGCCCGGCCTGGGGCTGCATGGGGAGCGCAGGGCAGACACAGCCAGCCTCAGCCTCCAGCCCTGCTCACTGTGCGGGGCTGCCTCTCTCACAGAGCCGCCCCTCCTGCTGGGAGTGCTGCCCAGGCCATCTGCTGGGAGAAGGGAGTGGTCTGGGGCCCCCTTATCGTCACCCCAGCACAGGCGGGATGAGGGACGTCTTCTGAGAGGCCTACCCAGCAGCACCTGCAGCTGCTCTTGGGTCCCTTACCTGAGAGCATTTCCAAGGTGGACCTGGATAAAGTGTGTGTGGGGGGGTGCTGCCACACCTTCCTGAACCCCGTAAGCTGAAGCTGCCGGTCCCCCAGGGACTGCCTGGTAGCTGCCTCGCAGGGGATGTAGGCGACGAGGGGTGGTGTGGGGCAGTGGGAGGGGCTGAAACACCAGGCTTTGAACCTGGACTTTGGCACATTGGAGCACACTTGGCTTGGAGCCCTGTTTCCTCCTCTGGCAGTCTCTGTCCTGGGGACAGGGAAGGGGTTCAGGTCCCGTGAGGTCCTAGTGATGTCAGTTAGACTAATGTGCACAAGTGGACATCATCAGCATGCATGCATTGGGCACCTAGTGTATGCTGCCACAGAGAACACTGCCGCTAAATCACGCCAAGCATAGATGTGCAGGAGGAAGGGCGAGGGTGTCGTGTTGCTCCTCGGACGGACGCCGGTTTCTCAGGGGCACTGGGGAGGAGACAAACACTAAGGTGAGAAAGATCCCCAGGGTGCTGGCCATGACCCAAGAACCAGGAGAGGGGAGTTGGATGGGCTGGCAGCTGTGGGGAAGGCAGGGAACTTGAGAACAGGAGACTGATCATGGTTGCCTGGCAGAGAGGGAGCAAGGGTTAGGGCGGCCAGCCAAGGATTCTCACGTGTCCTGCTTGTCTGGGTGTGGGGGAGGGGCAGAGCCGAGGGCCCTCAGGGGAGAAGCGGGGACAGGAGGGGTCTCTGGGTTTTCTTGGTGCTGCTCCAGGGGCTGAGGATGAGTGAAGCAGTCTCCCAGGATGGCGACGCAAGGTGGTACGTTGGGGCCACCCCAGCGTCTGTCAGCTGTGCCACACCCCATCAGCTGTGTGACCTCAGGAGCAGTCCTTAACTTTTCTGTTCACCTGACGGTCTCAGCTCCCTCCTCCCCCGACCTCAGCCGCCAGTTAGGCTGCTGCAGGCCGGTTCTCGCAGAGCGCAGGTGGAAAAGCGGCGTGGCCGGCCAGAGCCCAGCCTGGGCAGCCCTATTTCTCAGGCTGCACTACTGAGGCTCTGCAAAGTCCTCCCTCCCCCAGTGGCCTCCCGGCCTGCTTGGTCCCGGTGGTGGCTCCTCCACGGCAGCCACATACTGCGCAGCTGGAGGTGCTTGGTGGCCTTGTGGGGCCCCTCCTGCCCCCTATCAGCTGTTGACATACAAATGCCCTGGAAAGGAAAATATTTGCATTCTTTCATAACAGCATTCTCAGGCCTGCTTAATCATATTTTCCCTTTGTCTTTAAAAACAAGCTCCTGTGTGGTTTCTGTCTTCTTACTGCTCTTCTGAGGACATTCTAGAACTTTTGAGGCCATTCTAGAACTGAGCCGCACTCTTTGGTACTTTGTGCCTTTCCCCTGTGTCACCGCCCTCTGGCTGCTTAAGACAGGTGAGGGTGGGCAGGGGCTGAGCCCCCTCCAATTGCCTCGTGCCACACTGGACGTGCTCTCTTCACCCTCACTGCTGAGCTAAGACAAAGGTGTCGCCTGGGCTTGCAGAGCAAACAGATCCATTCAGGAAGGTCAGGTCACGTCTGTTGCCCGAGGTCATGTAGCCTGGGGAAGGCCAAGGCTTGAAACACCAATACAGTCACCAAAAAATCCTCCCTCCTCAGCCCCTGCAGTCTTGCCCCTGGCCAGTCTCCTGCATCATCTGCCCCCCCCCCCAGCCTGCCCCCATCCCCTGCGTGTGATGACCTATTGTAAAAGGAGGATGGTAGTGAGTGTGGCAGCTGTACGCGCTGTTGGTGAGCCTGCCGTGTGTGCTGTGCTGGGCCTGCACCCGCGTGCTGAATCGGCCTGCAATGGGAGATGCGTTCCACAGAGCGGCATCAGGGGAGGCTCAGGGATTGCGTGGCTGCGTGCCCGTGGACCGATCCCTTGCCACAGTCCTTTGTGGCAGGCTCCCTCACCCATGTTACAGAGGCGGAGATGGAGCTGAGGGCACCTAAGGGCGGGAGCCGGAGGTGTGGCCTCAATGCCGCTCTGCGTGTGCCAGAGTGGGGCACTCCCCAGCCCTTCTGGGACTCCCCCATTTGTTCTCCGTCAGCGGGGTGGTAGTGTGTGTGGGGGGACCCTGAAGGCCTCATGGGGACCCGGAGCACATCTAGGAAAGGTGAGAGGAGGTCAAATCACAGGCTCTGGTGGGTGCAGGGGAGGCGCCTCCATGGGACTGCTCAAGGCCCCCTACCCCCCAACCCTTGAATGCGTTTTTTTAGCTCAGTTCTGCCCTGTGGGTTTGGAGGGGCTGGGTTTGGGGTGCCATCGGCCAGAAACACAGTTGGCAGAGCGTTGTGAAGGAACCCAGGCCTGTGGAATGGAACCTATGCCAGCCCTGGAGCGACCGCTCTCCCTTGTGGCCTGGGGTAGAGTCCTCCCTTGTCTGCCCTTGGTCTCCCCAGCAGTAGAATCCAGGCTCTGGCCGTGCTGCCCAGACCTCGGGTTGATGCCTCTGACATGCAGCTGCTGCTCTGACTATCCCTCCGGCTGCCCGCAAATCCTGACAGCCCTGCTGGGCGGCTGCACAGAGAGCTGCCCCATCCTGCTGCCCGCCCCTGCCACCAGAGTCCCCGCAGTGTGGCCAGGAGGTGGGGATGGGGTGGGGGGACGCGGTTCTCGGAAGGAGTGGAGGCGAAGGCGCTGTTGAGCCAGGTGGGGTACCTGCAGCAGCCTTGCTCTGGGACCTGTGGCGCCTCCAGGCTCCGCTGCCCACCTCGAGGTCTGGCTCTGCTCCCCGACCTTCAGTTCTGGCATGGCTGATGGCCAGCGCTGAGCCCCATCCAAGCTGGGAAGAACAGTGGGTGAGAAGTGTGTGAACTATCTGCTTTCCTCACCCCTGCCCTGTACTCTCAAGGTCTCCTGATTGCGAAGCAGGGCCTGGGGCCTTGGCGGGCAAGATTAGCAGGGGAGGTGCCCCCTGCTCTCTGCAGCAAAGCCAGTGTCAGCCTGTAACTACTGATGTGAATTCCGCCCCGCACACCACCCCCGTGCCCCCAGCACACGCACCTTGAGCGTGAGGCCCGTGACGGAAGGCATCCATGGCCAAATCCCTGCCAGTGCCTGAGTAACAGGTTGTGTCCTAGAGCGCTCTCCCGTGGGCATGTATGTCTCATTTTCCCAGCTTTGGGTCTGGCACATATAGATGCTTAGTGAACGTTGGATGCTCGAATGAGCAGAAGGGTTTGGGGAACAAGGTTCTAGGGGCAGATTTGCAGTCCCCTAGTCATGCCTTTGGCCTCTCTGCAAGTGTTTGTCAGTTTGCTGGACACTGGGGCTATGCTGGTGGACAGAACAGTCCCAGTCCTTGTCCTTGTGGTGCTCGAAGCCCAGCAGAGATAATCAGATAACAAGCGAGCACACACGTTCCTATTTATAGCCTGTGATGAATCCCTTGGCTGAAAGGGTAGTACAGATCCTACGATATGCTGCGACCGGGGGTCCTAGTGAACATAGGGTGGGCTCTGGGAAGACCTTTCAGAGGAGCTGAACCAGTTGGGAAGGAATCAGGGCCAAGCAGGGATGACAGCCTACCTCAGGGCCTAGCCTCTGGGGACTCTGTGGCATCGGCCAAGATATCCAGCTGGTGCCCAGACCCTCCAGGCCTGCCCCAAGAGCCCTCCCAGTTCACACCTGCATCCAGATCTGCCCGTCTCAGGGGTGACTGCCCGGATTCTTGGTGCAGAGAGGGTGCAGGCCTCTGCAGGTGGGCACTGTGTCCTGGCTGTAACCTGGCCCAGATGTCCCTGGTGCTTCAGAGGAAGAACGGCTCGCCTCCACCCACTCCGGGGCTTTCTAAGTGCCTGTTGTCTCTGGCTTTGATTGCCTTCCTAGATAGCCAGATTGCACTCCCTGTCCAAGCCAAAGTGGAGATATTTCAGACAGCAGATCATTATTGAGAATGCACATCTTCCTCACAGCTGTCTTAGCATTTAGCCAGGGGGCCACTGGTGGAGTCTCCAAGGGTCAAGCTGCCTGCCACCCTCACGTACACTATTCCTCTGTCCTGCAGGCCTTCTCCTGCTCATCTGCCACACATCACCTCCTCCAGGAGGTCTTCCAGGATCTTCCTGAGCCTTGTCTGTGCTGCCTGGAGGCTGCCCTTTATGGAAGCACCACCCAGGTGGCTTACCCTCTGCCTTCCTCAAGCCTTTGCCGGTTCTTCTGTCTGAGTGGACGAGAACTCTGGGTTTGAATCCAGCATTGACCTCTCACTAGCCTTGCAGGAGGTGACACAGTGTGACCAGTCCCAGGGGGACTCTGCCGAGGGGGGGTTGAGCAGGGCCAATTGAGCCAGCGCTGTTCTGAGCAGGGGCATCAGTTCACCTGTCATGTGCCTGTGACTGATTGATTTGAAAGGCAGGGGGGAGAGAGAGAGAGGCGGAGGAGGAAGGAGGGAGATAGAGCGGTGTTGAGAGAGATCTTTCATTTGCTAGTTCATCCTCCAAATGCCTGCAGTAGTGGGAGCTGGGCCAGGCTGAAGCTGGGAGCCTGAAACTTCCTCTGGGTCTCCCACGTGGGTGGCAGGGACTCTACCACTTGAGCCATTACCTGCTGCCTCCAGGATCGCAGTAGCAGGAAGCTGGATCAGAAGTGGAGCAGCCTGCATTTGAATCAGGTGGTCTGATCCAGGAAGAAGGTATCCCTAACGGTGCCTTAACCCACTGCACAATGCCCGCACCTCCCAGGGCAGTAGTGGGTCTCATCTAGCCTGGCTTGTGGTCACTTCCCCATGTCCTGTGCTGGTCACTAAGACTCTGAGCTGAGTGGGGCCCCAGGCTCGTGTCCTTGACTCCACAGTGCCTGCCTCGGGTAGAAGGAGAAAGTGGAGGAGCTGGCCTGACTCAACTGGGAGCCTGGTGTGCTGGTGGCCCCAGCTGAGCTCCTGAGTGCCTCTTTCTGCTGATGGGGCGGCCTCGGGGGAGAGTGGGTGGAAGGCCGAAGGCTGGGTTACCAGGTGTGCTGTTGGGTGAAAGCACCCAACAGCCCAGAGCAGCCCAGGAGTTGGACAGCTCCTGTCCCTGCCTTGGGCCACTTCAAGTGAGCGCCTCTGGCCTTTGTCTTCTAGGGGTCAGGTGGAAGTCAGACTGGCAGTGGTCCCTGAGCCATGGGGTGGTGGGGGCCAGAAGCTGCCCTGTACCCCGTGGTCTCCTGCAGGGAGGGCCCCTGGATTTCCAGTCCCCCGAGTGATATATTCCCGAGGCCAAGCACCAGCAGGGTGCTGGGCCTCAGCGTGGGTTTCAGCACCCCCCCCCCAGTGTCACATGGGGTCTGTGCCCAAGGCCCAGGGCTCACGCTGACCCCTGTGCCCTGAGACAGGGCAGACTGAGCCCACTGGGGAATTATCAGTGGAGAAGCTGCCACCCTAGATTGTGGGACCAGAAGTGGGAGAGAGGGCAGCAGGCACAGCCAGCTTCCCCCAGTCCCTGTGCAGCCTTCAGGCCGGGGCTCAGCACTGCGTCAGGCCGGCCCTCTGGTCAGGTGGCCACAGACCTGACGATCCGCCTCACAGGGACGAGGACAGGCTGGGGACGCTGTCGGGAGGATGGACGCTTCCTTATCCACGCTTGTCTCCAAGGCGAGCCCCTTGTCCCTCACCGGCTGCTCCTGAACACCCAGGGTTCGCAGCTCGGAGTCTTGGCCTTGGCCATGCTGCCTGCCCTCTGGGCTTGCCCTGGGCTGGCCCTCCCTCAGAGCCAGTCTCCAAGCCTGTCTCGCTGGGAAGCCTCTGTGCCCTTTCCAGCTCTGCGAGACCTTTGCCCACCCCGAGTCCCTCCTGTAGTGTGTGCCCAGATGACATACCTTGTAGGCCATTGCCTGCAGCACCAAGCTTTGTGCCCGCAGTGGTGGGGAAGGGTCAGGGCTAGGGACAGGTGTGGGCAGGCAGGAAGCCAGAGTGTGAGGTAGAACTGTGGGCTGGGCACAAGCTCAGTTGTTTTTTTTTTTTTAAGGCTCATTTATTTATTTGAAAGGCAGAGTGGCAGAGAAAGCCGGGGTGGGGAGAGAGAGAGATCGATTGACCAAACGATCGGTCTTCCATTCGCTGGATTGATCACTATATTACCCAGATGTCACAATGACCAGGACTAAGCCAGGAGCCATGTCTCCCACATAGATGGTAGATGTCCAGGTACTTGAGTCTTCTGCTGCTGCTTTCTCAGGCGCACCAGCAGGGAGCTGGATCAGAAGTGGAACAGTCAGGACTTGAATCAGAATGCCACGATGTGATAGTGGCCTCTCAGGTGCAGCTTAACCCACTGTGCCACAGCACCAGCCTCTGTCAGATATTTTTCATTTTTATACCTGGAACTTGTCAACTGTTTGGCTCACGGAGGTTCAGAGACCATAATACCAGTAGACCCAGTGCACTGAGGACTGAACTCACCCTTTGCTGGTTCTTGAAAGTGGCACCATCCTCCCCCTCCCTCCCCCATCGTGTATCCATGGCATCAACCTGGCCAGCTGCTGTGGCCTTGGGATGGCGGTCAGATCACAGGGACCACGAGCAGCCTTGGTGAGCAAAGCTGTGGCTTTCAGAGTGCAGGGTTTCTTGGTGTGGTTCAGGGGAGTTAGATCATTTTACATGGGACAAATTCATGCATAATCTCAGGACTGTCCTATTTTTCCCCCTCCCTCAGCATCAATCAGCCACTTTCTGCTCATTGCCTTGATTTCCTTCTACAAAGCAACTGCTTCATTCCAAAATTCCAAGTTGGGCCCCAAATGTCAGCCCTGGGCACTGTCCTGGACCAGACTGCCACAGGCTTGGAGCCTCTGGCTGTAAGCAAGCCATCCTTCAGCTGTCCAGGAGCCCGGATGCCACAGCCAGGATGCCGGAGGGCTCCTGCCACCCTCATGTCAGGGTAAGCAGGAATGATCCAGGAGGGTCTGTTCCTCCCAGCATTGGGGTTCAAACCCTCCGTGTCCTGATCTGCAGCCAGTGCCTTACTCCTTCTGGGATTGCCACCAGAGTGATCCTGCCTGGGGACTCACAGGCCACAGTCTGATAATGAGCTGGGTCCTGGGACCGCTCTTGGGAAAAGAGAAGGAAGAACGATCTGGAGGATGCGTGCTGGTCCGGAGAACCAGAGCTCCCCACGTGAGGCTTCCTTGTCAGACTGCAGTCCTGTCGACAGTGTTGTAAAAGGCTTGGAAAAAAATCCCCCCACCCCCCACCCTGGTATGTTTCTAATTTAAGATTGCAGAAATGTTTCTATTGTGCCATAGATAGAGTAACCTAAAACCTAATAAAAGCTCTGAATTAGGCTTGGACAGAATGGTTTGAATTAAGTCCAGGTAGAGGCGAGGACACTGGAGCGGCCGGCTGGGGCTGCCAGCCCGTGGGCCAAAAGGCAGGTTCCAACTGCAAGTCAGGACCTGCCAGGTCTGGAGAGGAGCCGCTGCTCCTGCCAGGATCTCGCCCTCGGGGCCGCTTGGCCCTGATGCCACTGGCGCCTGCCCCCAGCCCGGGAAGGCCGGACTCTGGTGGTTCACATCGCGGGTGCTTGCGGGTCTCTCCTCGGGCTGAGATGACGTGGCCTGGCTGCAGAGCCTGCGTGGAGGGGCTGCGTGCGGCCCGGCCCTCTACCCCTGCACGACTGAGTGGCCGTCTGATACAGCTTTGCCTCAGTGTCCAGGGCTGGTGCCGGGTCCGGCAAGCAGTGCCTTGCTCAGCCAGTGAATGGCAGATTAACCATTTTGAGGGAACCAGGGAGCGAAGAGATTTTTTGTTATTGTTATAAACGATGCTTCACGGAGCATTTTTCTGTCTGTGCGATACGAGGGTGTCCCGAGTGTGTTCTTCCTGCCTCCATGCCACTCTCAACTCCGCTCGCTCTGATTGGGTCATGTGACCCAAGCCGCCCCGCCTTCCCCACAGCCAATTGGATAAGGGTGGTCACCTGACCACCTGGCCCCAAGCCATAGGCTGGATTAAACCAATCAGATTCTCTCTTGAGATTTGAACCGGAAAGGTCGTGGCCAGACATTAACAAGGTGGGATGCTGGACCCAGGGGCTGAGCCAGATTCGGGCTGGGCGTAGTGGCAGCGTGTGGAAGCAGGTGAATGAGCAGAAAGAGCCGCGCCGTGTGCCTGACAGAGGGAGAAAGAAAAACAGAGAGGATGAGACAGAGATGGGGCAGGGGCAGTGAGAGGGAGAGAGGTAGAGAGACAGGTGAGGGGGCAGAGACCTACAGACTGACCCCAGAGGGGGGGCTGTGCGGGTGGAGGGGAGACGTGACCTCGCTGCCCGTGAAGTCTGCTGCACTTTCTACTCTCAGAAGCCAGGCCCTGCCCCTGCAGTAGTGCAGTAAAGCAAACACTCCCTCCTGTCGGTGACAGGGGCTCCTTCGCCCACGAAGCGGCCTCGATGCTGCTTGGTGCTGGGAGCCTCCCCTTGCTTGCTTGGGGTCAGAGGTGGGCTGGTGTGAGAGGGGATGGAGCGGGCTTGGGGAAATTTGCATTATAAGTTCCCCCCCTCCAACCTGTGCCCCACGCTGCTCACCCTACCCCCGCCCCCAAACTAAGAGGTCATTTTGTGCACTGTCTCCATCCTGGGGCTGAGGAAGGTCCCCAGTCGCTGCGCTCAGCTCCAGTTGTTAGTGACACCTTGGCCTGCAGCCCAAACCACTCCCTACATGCACCTGGTGGAGCTGGCCCAGGCGTTAGAGGCTGCACAGAGTCAGACAGCTGGGTCCCTGGCCGGGCTCCCATGCCCTCTGTGACCTTGAGGATGCCCCCTGGTGAAGTGGGCTCCTCGGAACCCGATGCATAGCCCAGCATGTGGGTCAGGTGCAGGCCATGCTGCCCTCCCTGCAAGGGGGGAGGGGTTCTGGAGGAGGCCCTGGCAGAGCCATTGCCTGTGGTGCTGTGAGGACACTCCGGGGCAAGGAACGGGAGGGAGGAGGAAGAGTGAGGCTTGGTGGTGGTGAGAGGCTGACAGAGCAGTGTCTGGGGTGGTGCAGCCTGGGCAGCCATTCAACAGGGAGAGCGAGTGAGGGTGGCGGGTCCAGGGCCCCAACACACCTGGCATCCACGCCCTGCCCGCTGCACCCAAGGGCCCTGGGAGCCAGGGAAGGCCGGGCCATCTTGGGGCACCCTCTGCGGAGCTTCCTCTCCCCCAGGTGGAGGCACCGCCAGGGCTCCATTTCCTCCTCTCTCAGGCTGAGTGGCCAGGGTGTCACCTCCCGCTCCTCCTGGTCAGCCTCCATAGGCCCTTAAGGTCCAGGGCCTCCCCATCTCTCAGTCTCCTTGGGAGGGCCTCCTGGAGAGGCTGATCCCCGGCCCTGGGAGGGCCCCTCTTGGTGGAGGAGGAGGAGGCAGCAATGCACCGGCTCCCCCCACAGCCCGCTGGCCTGCTCAGTGACTGTTTCTGTGGGCTGCACAGGCTGCGACCCGTGCGCCTGTGCTCACTGAGCTGCGACATCTTCCTGTGGTCTCCGCAGGGGAAGGGGGGGGTGTCCGCTGGCCAGCAGCCTGACATAAATCCTTGTTGAAAAATGATGGCATCCTTTCCTGCACTAGAGACGCACAGAGGCCCTGTCTGTGGGAGAGGGACTGTGGGGTCTCCTAGCCCCTGACTGGGTGACACGTGGCCACCCCAGAGCGCTTTGACGGGTCAGTTGGCACCGTGTGCAGGTGGGGTGAGAGTCTCAAGCCATCACTTCTTTCTGGCGAGCACCAGCCACCTCCTCCAGGTCTCTGCATCAGCAGACTAGGGCTGTGCAGAGAAACCTGTGAGGGCCGGACAGCCGCCGGCCCCCACTAGATGGCACTGTTGCAGGTCGTTTTCACCCGGGAGCCCTTCTGGGGGGCAGTGAGTGTGCGGGGGGAGGGCACCTGAGCTTGTGGTAGGTGTGAGGGGTGTGGGGGGGGCAGCCCTCACTTGTGATGTCCACCCCACCTTCTGTGGCTCTGCTTCCCTGCAGTTGTTCCTTAGGATGGAAGTCCCTGCTTCCTTGACATCTGTGGGTCCTGGGTTGTGGACATCAGACCCGGGGGAGTTACTGAGCAACCGGGCCACCTTTCTGAAGGCTCAGCCCTCCGTGGGAGGCTGGTGAGTTCTTGTGAAGTCCTGGCCCCGACTCTGGGTGGGCAGTGTTGGGGGATTCTGGCTGGGGACAAGCTTTTCAGAGGCTTGCACATTTTTAATCCAAATCGTATTTTGCATGGATGCTCTGGTTGGATGCGGTCACTCCTGGTGTGCTGTGTTGGGGAAGCTTCTGCGGTTCAAAGGAAAGAACACTTGTCATTCAGTGGGGTGTGGGGGGCCCTGTGGTGGATGTAGCTATCCCCGTGGTGTAGATATTTTGTCTTAATCTAAGTGGGCACTTGCAAGAGAGGGTGAACCTGTATGTCAGAAGATCCTAGATCTTTAGGGCTTCAAAAAATAGCCAACTCGTTTATTTCACAGATGAAGAAACTGAGGCACGGAGAGCCCAAGCAAGCTGCCCAAGGCTGTGTGAAGGGAAGACTTGCCTACCTGGACATACTCTGCCTCTCCACCTGGTCCAGTTCTGTGTTCTAATAAGACCCCAAATGCTAGGTCACTTCATTTGTCTGCTATGTCCGGGTCTTTCTGCGCAGCCATCCAGAGAAAGCTTCCAGGGCAAGCTCCTCTTTATGTCGCTCTTGTGGCCAAGGGAAGTCCCACCCAGAGCAGACCGTAAGGCTGAATCTTGGGAGGCAGATCTTAAGAGAGGAGAAAGAAAAGGAACTGTGCCGGATGAACTTGACAAAGAGCCACAGCAGAGATACAGTCACGGGTGGACCAGCCTGTGGAACCCACAGCAGCAGGAGGAGAGAGAGAGAGACAGAGAGGGGAAGGGGGGAGGGGTGGAGGATGGGAGGAGGGAGGCTGGCTGTAAGACAGTGGCTCGTGTGGCGACAGAGATTGGCAGGTCCAGCGTCTGCAGGGCAGATGCAGGCTGGGCACCCAGGGAAGACTCGCTGTCTCAGCTCGAGCCTGAGCAGTCGGCTGGCACATTTCTCCTTCTCGGGATAGAACAGTTTTCCTTCTGAAGGCCTTCAGCTGATTAGGCATGGCCCGCCCACATTAGGGAGCGTAATCTGCCTTCCTCAAACACCTCATCCCGGAGACTGGTACTGTGGTGCATTGGGTAAGCCACTGCTTGATGCACTGGCATCCCATGTTGGAGCCCCGGTTCGAGTCCTGGCTACTCTACTTTCCATCCAGCTTCCTGCTGATGCACTCTGGGAGGCAGTAGAAGATGGCACAGGTGCCTGGGTCTCTGTCTTCATGTGGGAGACCCAGGTGGAGTTCCAGGCTCCTGGCTTCAGGCTGGCCCGCCCCAACCACTCTGGCCACTTGAGAAGTGAACCCCTGGATGGGAGGCCTCTTTCTCTCTCACTCTGCCTTTCAAATAGATAAATAATAAATAGACATTTAAAAACAGGAAAAAAAGAAACCTCATGCCAAAACTGCTTTCAGAGACACAACCAGACATGTTTGATGAAGTATCTGGGTACTGTGGTCCAGCTGTGTTAACACACAGAATCGGCCATCCCAGGGACGCCCTGGCCTCTCTCTGTTCTGGTCACCGGAAGGCTTAGGACACCTCTCCTTGGTGGACCAGCAGGTGTGCAGAGGAGGGACTGCCTCTTCCCAGGGGAGAGCTGAGCTTGCTCATGGGCCTCTCGCAGGGGCTCACACCACGCCCCTGGGCCGGGCTGCTTGCTGGGGGTGTGGCCTGTAGGCCTGATGGAGCCGCCCATGTGCTCCGGGGGCGCCCCACTGCATGATGCAAAGGCTGCAGGAGGCTCCTGGGTGTTATCATGGCCTGCAACTCTTTCTTGTCCCCACAAGAACTTAACAGCAAATGGGGGTTCTAACCCTGGATTACCATCTTTCTGGAATGTTCTTCAGTCTTATCTGTCAGTGACTGTGAGACGCTGGATGTCCTGGTGGGCACGGGTCTGCAGGCCCTGGTTCTGTCCATGGGAGACTGGCCGGCTACCTCTAAGGAAGGGAAGGCATAGAGAGTGGGGAATGGCTTCCGTCATGGTGCCCCTGCGCCCTGACCCGGTCCAGTTTCTTTGGTTCTCTGAGCCTACTGGAGACAGATGTAGAGCATACAAGCTGGACAGCATGGACAGCGCCTTGGGCAGAGGCCTGGCTTTCCCTGCAGCCCCGCTGGGCTCCCTACCCAGTACTGTGTGGCTGGACCGGCCCTGGACAGGGCTCATAGGGCCTTAGATGGAATCCACCTCAGGCAGGAGGCCAGGGAGGGGCTGTGCTGTTTCCAGCTTGCCTCGCAGGTAACTTGATTGCTGCCTGTGAGAATTTGTTCATTTGTCAAATTGGTTTTCCCTTCTGGTTCCCGAGTGAAGCTAAGGGGCCCACCACAATGCCCTGCTCCCTAGAGGCTGCCCCTGCCTCCTCTGAGGCTCCCAGGGGCCAACCCACCTTCCTGACCCCACACCTGCAGTGTGTGCTCCTAGCATTATAGCTGAGCCCTGATCTCATACCCTCTGCCCAGAAATGGCTCCCCTCCCCACTACCCCATCTCCTCCTCCAGGAAGTCGGCCCTGATCTCACCTGTGTGCTCCCCTTCTTGCCCTGCCCTGCCTGTGTCAGTGGTGCTGCAGTTGTGTTTCTTGTCTGTTACATCCCTTCAGGGTGAGTTCCTTGAGAGCAGGGGCTCAGCAGGAGTTTTCTGAACCAAGCTCGCTGTGAGTGGGACCAGGGCCCAGCGAGCATCTGAGAAGAGTGTTCTCTGTCCGAGCCTTCTTCCTCTCCCGGGCCCCTTGGGTAGCCCAGGCCACTCGCCTAAGAGCCACCGGACTGCGGACTCGTGCTGATGCTGGAGGGCTGATGGCCACATTGCACCAGAGCGCCTCCTGTGTGCTGACACTGCTTCCCACTGTTTGGCCCCCTTCTCTCTAGCCCTCGCGGAGCCCTGTGTGGGAGTGTGGAAGAAAAACAACCCTCTAAAAAAGAAGCTGGTCGGGAACAGCGCTGTGGTGCCGTGGGTTCAGCTGCTGCCTGCAGCACCGGCATCCCATATGGGCTCCATGTCCGATCTGGCTCCCTGCTAGTGCATCTGGGAAGGCAGTGGGAGGTGGCCTGAGTCTTTGGGCCCCTGTATCCACATGTGAGACTCAGGAAGCTCCAGGCTCCTGGCTTCAGCCTGGCCCAGCCCTGGCTGTTGCAGTCATCTGGGGAGTGAATCAGCAGATGGAAGATCTTTCTCTCTCTCTGTCTCTTCCTGTCTCTCTAACTTTCAAGTAAATAATTTTTTTAAAGGATCTGGTATCACTTGTGTTAAAAGATACCAGGCGGTTCCCTGACCCTAGCTTTCCTTTGCCTGTGCAGTGCCGCCTATTACAACAGGTCCAGCAGGGCCGCAGAGGCGCCCCTCCCTGCCAGGCCCATGCTCTACGGTGAGCGGTGCTGAGTTCCGTGGTCTGTCCTTGTCTTTGACGCTTATACCAGCACGTTCACGTTCACAGATAGCTGTCTTGTGTGTGTGCATAGAAGAGCTTTTGTTCCCAGACGCTGGATCATGTCATATTCAGTTCGATAACAGACTCTTTTCAACCATTCTATCATGGGCATCTTTCCAGAACAATCCATACGCAGTCTTTTTTTCTTGTATAGCTCTGTAATAGTCCTTAGAACAGATATATTTTATGGTGAGCTAGTCTCTGAGGTTCAGAAATTCAGGTTGTTTCCAGGTGTGTTTGTTTTTTCACTCCTTCAAACAATGGCACAATAAACATCTTTGTACATCACAAAAAAGAAGACCACAGAAAGGATGCCGGAGTTGCAAAAGGCTGCATGGCTGGCCCAAGGTCCCGCAGCCTGTGATGGCTGGAGCAGGGATTAGAGTCCATTGTGGTCCCTGCTCAAAGCCCTTTTCTGTCCGTGGCCCTGCCGCAGCCGCAGCCGGTCTGCGGAGCAACGCCCCTCCAGAAGGGCCCAAAGGGCACAAGCTGCCTGTCTCTGCCCCAGCCTCCCGTCAGGGGTCTGACAGCTTCTGCAACCTCTCCCAGGCGGGAGCCCTGACGTCAGGGCCCGGCTGCCTCCCCTGGTAGTGTTTGCTAATTGGTATTAGCCCAGCAGTTGCTTTAGAAACCGGCTCTGATGAAACAACGGCTAATTACATAATGAATTCCCCGAGGAGCAGGCTGTTGTGCCGTGGCTCAGCCGTGTGTGGGGCAGGAGCCGGCTGAAGGGGGGCGTTGGCGATGAGCTGACAGCAGGACCCCCGCAGCGCGCCTCTGCATTTTTCCGTGGTGACTATAGGATGGATTCGGGTACTTGAGTGACCCGCGGGGATAATGCACGGGGCCATGGGCCACGGGGAAACATCTGTGCCATTTTGCTCCTAGTGGCCCAGAGAAAGCTGAGTGCGTAAGAAGCTTTGTTTTGAAATGTGTTTCCAAAATAAAGGGTTTCATAACAGCCATGATTGCAGAAACAACTGCTGATGGGGCTGGCTTCCTGGAAAGCAGAGGCTTCCTTGACAGTCGGGGTTTAAAAGGCCAGGCCAAGTTACAAAACAGGTTTACCTAATTGAAGCTTGGCATGGACCTGCACACACGCACATGCACGCACGCCTCCATAGGGCTGCAGGCTTCCTTGTGGTCTCTACCGAAGACCACTGAGCCTTTGTTTCAAGGTCTAGGGTAACAGAGTCTATCCACAGGATTCCCCATTCTGCTCCCATCCCTGAGGCCCTGTGCTAAACAGAGGCTGGAGGCTGTGTTCTGGCCACAGCTAACTGGAGCAGGCCCTGAGGCTCAGCCAAGGGCAGCCCCCTCGTAGGCCAGCAAGGTGGATGCTGTCCATAGAGACTCAGGATCGGGCAGCAGGGCCAATGGGACCCAATCAGATCCTCTGCTTTCTGGTGGCAGGCAGGAAGGGAAGAGGCACAGGTTAAGAAGGTTCCATGGGGCCGGTGCTGTGGCGCAGCGGGTTAACGCCCTGGTCTGAAGTGCCGGCATCCCATATGGGCACTGGTTCTAGTCTTGGCTGCTCCACTTCCAATCCAGCTCTCTGCTGTGGCCTCGGAAAGCAGAAGATGGTCCAAGTACTTGGGCCCCTGTACCCACATGGGAGACCCAGAAGAAGCTCCTGGCTCCTGGCTTCGGATCAGCGCAGCTCTAGCCGTTGTGGCCAATTGGGGAGTGAACCAAAGACCTCTCTATCTCTCTCTGCCTCCCCTCTCTCTGTGTAACTCTGACTTTTAAATAAATAAATAAATCTTTAATTAATAAAAAAAAAGAAGGTTCCAGAAGCAGGGCAGCCGGGGCTCTCTAGGGGACAGCTGACAGCAGTAAGAGGAGACTGAGGAAGACTATGACAAGATTTCCAGAGCTAAGGAAACCCAGCGGTCTCCCAAGGGTGCCTCCTGTTCTTGTGGAGCCTGACGTATCGCCTGCATGTGGCCTCCCACCTCCGCATCCCCAGATAGTCTCCGAACCTGTTTAGCGTCTTTTTCCTAACGGATCCCACCCAGCCGAGTGCCCGCCCATCCTCTGGCCCCTGAACGTGATAATGTGAGGTGCTGCAGACAAGCGAGGGGAGCAGTGGGTACAGGGGAACCACCAGCCACGCGCGGCCTCCCTGCAGCCCCGCCTTAGGCGGTTGGGCCGGGCATCGTGACTCGGGGAGCATCTGCTTGCCTGTCAGAAGGAAGTGGGGGAGGCGCTCTGTTGAGGCGGGGCACTTCCGGTGGCCCGGGGGACCCGGTTTCCAGCCCGGAGGAGTTCCCCGCAGAGGTGGAAGGACACGGTTCTGCTTTGGATTTGGATAGGGTCTTGCTGCATTTTTCCGATGTTGGTTCAACGAAACTCAAAACTGTTTTTCCTAACGCTTTCTTCCCCTGGTTTTCGAGTCACTCTGTCTGCGCCGAGAAAGGCGGTACATGTGCTTTTGATTCCTCGCCCCTGAAATCATCACCCTTTCTCTCTTGAGAAATCCCATGTCTCGGAACCCTTTGGAGACATGTAAGCCCTTTCACCCCCTCTTAGAACCAAGGCCCTGCGTGCTGCTGCAAGCAAACGAACACGGAGAGTTTCAATCAAGACAAAAGGCATTCCTCCCCGCCCGATGGCGTGGCACAGCCAAGGACGACCCCAGCGGCAGCCGCATGCCCAGGAAACAAGGCTTCGGAGAAATCAGCGCCTGCGTGAAGGCACAGCGAGTGACAAGTCGCAAATGACTGTCCAGGGCTGACTTGTCCTCGAGCCCTCCAGCTGCCGTGCACCGGTATCTGTCTCGCCAGTGCCAGGCAGTGCAGGCTCACACCCAGCCTTGCTCTGCCCTCAGTGCCCCACCTCTTGCCTTGTGTCTTGAGGGCACCTGATGGTGATTGGTGATGTGGCAGGGGTGCTGGGACAGACTGCACATGAGCTGCAGGAAGCTCACTGGGAGTGGTCACTGGGAGTGGCCCTCACCTGGGCCGAGAAGCAGGGCTGTCTGTGCTGCCAGGTGATGCTGTGCAGGTGGTGAGGGCGCACAGGCTGCCGGAGTTCAAGTGCCGGCTGCGCCACTCCCCAGCTGTGGGGCTGGGGTGAGTGGCTTTTGCGTCTGTGCATGCGCTGTGCCCTCGGTGAGGCGAGAATGGTTGCAGGCTGCCCAGGGCTATGTGTGTCTGCGAAGCTTTACCTGCCTGGCATCTGGCAGAAGCTTTTTGAGTGGTTACTGTTGTTATGAATGTTGTGTGCATGAATGAAACGGTGTGACGTCCTGATGCACTTTAAAGCGGGTGTGGGGGTGGGGAATTGGGTGAGATTCGGATGAGACAGGGCTAGCCATGATTTTGGTGATGTTGGAGCTGGGTGGTGGGTACATGGGGGTTCATGATGCTGTTCTTTCTCCTTTTGGTCTTGAAACTTAATAAAAACAAGTTTCTATAATAAAATGTTGCTTATGCATAGATAGAGGCATATACACATGTTTGAGAGAATGATGCTTCTAGCGGAGCGGGGGGAGCTGGTGAATGCAAACTCTTTGTTGGTCTGTCTCTAATAAATCAAATAAATAAAAAATTAAAAATCAACAAAGCCTCACTAGGAATGGTATGCATCAGAGCAAGCTGGTTTTAACTGATATGGAGATGAACTTACACTTTTAGTAATTAATTACTTTAATTATAGGAAGTGATATGGGGTGTGATAATGCAAAAAGACTTTCATGTAAAATGAAGTTTAGCAGAAGGAGTGGGCTGGCTTGGTGCAAGCAGCGAGGAGACCCCGAGAAGGAAGAGCTATGCGGCTCTGGAGGGCACGGAAGCACCACTGAGGTTGAGAAAGGGCTCCCGTTCACTGCCCTGTGAGGGCTCCGTGCAGAGCTGGTGGGGTCGTTTATCTAAATGGTTCCGCAGGGGGCTCACCGCAGCAAGAGACTATGGGCTGTGCAGATACACGGACCTGGCTTCAGTTCTCTGCCTCACAATGTCTGTGTGACACCAGGCAAATGACCTGCGTGCTCTCCGCCTCTGCCTCAGCATCTGTGACCTGGGATGCCACCACACCTCAGCAGCCATGTGCCAGGCCTGGGCGTGGGCCTCAAGGGTTCAGATCTTCATTCAGAACAAGTTACACTGCGATTTTAGACACAATTCTGACAAGGGCCTTTCTTCCTTTTGCTGTTTCTCAGTTTGTGGCTCCTGAGCCATGGACAGGAGTTGGGGGGCCTGCTCTGAGTGGATGGAAGTGGGAGCAGTCAGTGGGCACAGTCACCCTGTCGTCCTGTGAATCTTGAGTTCATCCCAGCAACACCGTTGGTGAGTTAATAACTCCTGCTGGAAATAGCCCCCAGTCCCCAGCCCCCAAAGCCGAAGCCCTTCTGTGTCTCACTCACTGACCCCGGTTTTGATTTTGTGTTTGCTGTGTGCCAGGGACCAGGTTAAATGTTCCAAGTTCAGTTTCTGATGTAATCACCATGACAGCCCTCCCAGGAAGGTGTCACTGTTCCCACGTCACAGCTGAAAGAGCCGAGGCTGAAGGGATGTGATGACTTCCCAGGGGCTCCGTGGCAGGTGAGTGGCAGGACCAGGATCCAACCAGGTGTGAGCTCCAAGCCCGTGTGCCTGGTCACAGGACGCCATCAGCCTCTGTCTAGTGGTCCTACACACTTCTCAGGGGCCCCCATGGCTCCCAGGTCCTGCCATCCTTTCTCCCCAGATGTGGGCTGGGTCCTGCATGGTGGGACCAGGTGCTCATCAGGTGCGCTTCTGGGGAGAGCTGCCTGCCTACAAGTGAGGACAGCAGCCCGAGGCGGGCTGCAGCCTGCAGCCTGCAGCCTGGCTGGCTTGGGTTGTTCCCAGTCTGGGGTTCTGCCGACATTTGCACTTGAAAGGGCGAGCTGTGCACATCTTCCGAGGAGCAGCAATGACAGGCAGTCTTTGAACATTTGCAAGCTGGATTTAAGGTCACAAGGACCTACTTATCTGTGTGTGATGGTGGAGGCACAAGGGATGGAAAACATGTGCCTTGGTTTCTGTCGCTTGTGCCCAGAATCCCAAAGGTAATGACTGTGTTTCGCAGATTTTCAGATCATTTTGCATTAATGCAGTGGTCTTCCTTGGAGACTGTCTGGCATCTGCCACTGCCAAGGAGAAAAGCAGTAGCCCACGGTTTAGATATGGTAATGTCCAATAGTTGGCACTGAGTTCATATAGCGTTTGCATGGGGCCATCTCCTTACAGGAAAAAAGTATTGGTGCTTTTGGAAGTCACACTAGGAGACACTCCCCTGATCACAGGTAAAAGGGCACCAGAGGTGAGCCTGCATACACACACAACTATGACACCTGGTGAGGGGCAAAGGACATGAGATATTGTGTGAGACCAAAGGATGGATACCTCTCCCTGTCTAGGAGAGCCAGGAGGGCTTCCCATTGGAGGTGATGTTCGTACCGGCTCTTGCAGGAGGCCTAGGAACCGGCATCTGCGGAGTTGTGAGATGCCCAGGCTCACTTTGGAGCCAGCAGGACTGGTACTGAGAAGCAAGAGGTTTGGGGTTTTTGGGGGGAGTGGCTGAGACATGGCAAGATGGGGAGGGTGGGGGTGGGAAGGGTGTGCTGGGAGCCCAGTGATCTCTCAGGGAGGGGAGGAGGATGGAAAGGACTCAGCGGCCACCTGGGTTGAGGGAGGGCTCTGGGCCAAGGCTGTCCCCTGGCTTTGGGTGGCCGGGGAGACTAGACAGGTGCGCATGGAGGTTCACGAGAAGGCGGTGGTGGTCAGCTACGTGTGACGTTCCCATGTAATTAGGAGAGTATAACAGGGCAGGAGTCGGACCAAGAAGGGCTCGCATCTAAATCTTGGTTTCATTACTGCATGCCCCTGGGAAAGCCACATAACCTCTTGGAGTCTCAGTTTTCTTATCTGCAAAATGGCACCAATACTCAGTAGACTCTTTCTGAGCATTACTTTATATTTCGTAAATGTTGAGCACTGAATTACATGATCCCAGGACCTGGCCCATGCTGGGTGCTTGAGTTAACCCAGACAGGCAGGTGGGGGAGGAGCAATCTGGGGATGCCAGGGCTTCTCGTTTGGAGTGATGGGCACAGCCAGGTGAGACATTCCATGAATGCCACAAGCTGCACCCCTTGTTTTGGGCTAAGCAGGCGGGCACAGGTGCAGTGTGTCAGTAGCTGGTCAGAGGCATCTGAAGGCAGTGTTTTTGTGTGGTCCCTGAAAACAGCCCATCTGTGCAGGCAGACTCGAGGGTTGCACAACTGTTGATGTTTCCAGTGGTCCCCGCGGAGCTAGGTCCCGGAAACCAGAGCCATGCCTGGGGATGGATGCACAGTGAGATCAGCAAAGACTGCAAGGAACTGTGCATCCCGCAGTCTGTGAGTGCCTGTTAGCACACTCATGAATGGGCATCGCTCCCCTTCGGGACATCAGGTCCCAGGAAACAGAACAGCTGCTGCGCCGGTTTCATCTCTGTGAATAGGGAAGGGACCCAGTGCTGGCAGGGGCTAATGAGATCTGAGGGGAGATGCCTGAAGACAGATGGACAAGTGGATACTCGATCTAGCAGCCAAGACCCCAGGGCCATCTACAGACGAGCAGTGCGAATGGCATCTCCAGGCACATGTTCCACTTGCGTTAGGCACAGGTGCTGCGGGAATTCCTGCAGCTTCTGCCCAATGCATTCACCCGATCACCTCTTCCTGCTGGAACAACCTTGACCTGCACAGCGGCAGCCAAGCTGGGTGCCTGGGCTCTGCAGTGGCCACTGACGTGAAGATCAGGGTGTGAGATATTTCATGGAGCAGCAGCCAAATCTGCTGCGCTGGGGAGCCTGAGGAAGTCTAAGCATTTACTGCAAGGCTTTCCCGAGCATGTGCCATGTGCTCTCCAGGGTGCTCGGTGCCCTGGGGAAGACCCGAAGAGAGACCCAAGCCTCCATTTTCAGGCAGTAGGCCTTCTGGCCAGTGGTCAACAGTTACCGTGTGAATCAATAGAGGGGGAGCAGAGAACAATTAAAGAACTGCCAGTACCACCCCGCCACACATTTGTTCATCTGCTGGGCACATGCCTTGGAGCCTCCTTTCTCTGCCAGGCCTGCGCTGGCCCTGGTTCTGCCCTCTGGAGCTCATGGTCTGATTTGGGGTTGCGGCTGCATGGTCAGTGCAGAGCAGACAGAAGCGGAGGGTGTTTTGTGTGCTCACGGGGGTGGTGGCACCCGAGTTGAACCTTGAGGGCAGCACAGGAGCTGGGCAGGCTGCTGGGGAGGGAGGACACTGCGGGGGCCAGTGGTCCCCTCGTGGAGGCCACGCTCATCCGTGGTCATAGACTGTCTTCTCTCTTCTGAGAACAGGGACAAGGGAGGCCCAGAAAACCCTGCAGCCTGGGGCATGCTGGGATGCTCCTCCAGGGCACCCACTACTGTCCATGCCTCTAACACATCTGGGCCCTCCCTTCACCTCTGTCCCAGAGTGACAGGTCCTGACCCTCATGTAGCATGAGGTGCTCACTGCTGTCCCCTAGGCAGTGAGCAGCCACCACACGCCAGGCCCAGGGCTAAGGACCCTGCACATCCCATCTCATTTAAACCTTGTAAAAATGCCTTGGGAGGTTAAGAGAGGTGAGGTGACTCTCCCACTGCTTCCTGGGGAGGGAGAAGCAGAGCCAGCGTCTAAATGCTATCCTTCCTCCCCTCTGAAAAGCCACCTGTCCAGGGTGTGAGCTAAGTCCCTGTGCCTTTTGTTTCTGCCAGATCTTGTTCAGCCAGTTGGGTGGCAAGATCATGGGAGTCCACAGGAGAGCTGTGGCCCTTTAGGCAGCGGGGTGAGGGCAGCCCTGGAGCCATGATAATCATCTGTGCCACCAGCAACTCAGCTAGCATCGTTGTGGGGTGACTTTATAAACAATGCTTAACCTCCTTGGGACCCATCTCCACCTCTCCTGCTGCCAGGCAGACCCATGACAAGGGCCAGATTCCAGAAGGTTCCCATGGGAAGTGCTGTGCACCTGCTAAGGAGGACAAGAGTTCTGTCCTGATGGAGGGGGAGGGCGTTGGGAGAGTTAACATGGGATAGGACCCAGGTGCTGTGTCAAGGGAGCTGGAATACAAAGCTGATTAGTGGAAGAGTTTATTGATATGGTGGCACATTCGGAATTGGATATCCTGGGAAGAACCCCAGAAGATGGTGCTGATATGCCACCAGGATTGCTTTTAGAAACTCAGTGGGGCCGGCGCTGTGGTGCAGCGGGTTAACGCCCTGGCCTGAAGTGCTGGCATCCCATATGGGCACCGGTTCTAGTCCTGGCTGCTCCTCTTCCAATCCAGCTCTCTGCTATGGCCTGGAAAAGCAACAGAAGATGGCCCAAGTCCTTGGCCCCTGCACCCATGTGGGATACCCAGAAGAAGCTTCTGGCTCCTGGCTTCGGATCGGCGCAGCTCCAGCCGTTGCAGCCATCTGGGGAGTGAACCAGTGGATAGAAGACCTCTCTCTCTGTCTCTACCTCTCTCTGTAAGTCTCTTCCAAATAAATAAAAATAAATCTTAAAAAAAAAAGAAACTCAGCAAAAATGCCAACCTACACCAAGTGATGTAGACATGACAGCCTGCTGGGGCAGGCAGCCCAGCAGGATCAAAAGACTTAGGGCCCAGAGTGGATGTACGATGGAAGGTTGGGAAGAGTTGGTCATGTTCTGTGGGAGGGCCAGGAGCACACTTTCCAGAGTGATCAGGAATGCACAGCGAGGGGTGCTTGCATGATGGAGAAGCCCAGGGGCCCAGGACTGGCATCGAGCAATGCGGCAGCAGCACTGTCTCCTTTGTAGCAATGGGGAAATGATAGGAGCCAAGTGGCAGTGTTTAACCATCAGAAGTCAGGTGGGTATAACTATGGTGATGACTGGCCATGCCCGAGTGGCAGCAGGAGGGCCCCGCCAGCATAATACTGCAGAGGCAGTTAATGGACCTCAGTGTCCCTGTAAGACTGTGCTATGGTTTGAATGTCCCGGGAAGGCTCATGTGCTGGAATTGTAATTCCGCAATGAGGCGTATTGGGAGATACATGCTAGGGGAGGTCTTTGGATTATGGGCTGGGGCCCTCGTGAATGAATTAAAGCCCTTGCTGCATGAGTTCTGGCTCTCACAGGGACCTGATCCCTTATCAAGAGAGGGGTTGTTCTAAATTGAGGCTGGCCTTTTTTTTTTTTTTTTTTTTAAAGAGAGGAGAGGCAGAGAGAGAGAGAGAGAGAGAGATCGATCTTCCATCCGCTGTTTCACTCCTCAATTGACTGCAATGGCTGGAGCTGCGCCAATCCAAAGCCAGGAGCCAGGAGCTTCCTCCGGGTCTTCCCATGCAGGTGCAGGGGTCCAAGGACTTGGGCCATCTTCTACTGTTTTCTCAGGCCACAGCAGAGAGCTGGATCGGAAGTGGAGCAGCCGGGACTCAGACCGGCACCCATAAGGGATGCCAGCACTGGAGGTGGCAGCTTTACCCGCTACGCCACAGCACTGGCCCCTCCTTTCTACTTTCTGCCTTGGATTAAAGCAGCCTTGAGCCAAGAACCCTATCTGAACTCTGCTCTTGGACTTCCCAGCATCCAGAACCATGAGCCAACTATACCTATAGTCTGTGTGCCCAGTGTGAAGGTTGGATAGGACATGACTCCTGAACTCATGTTAGACAGTTAAGTCTCAGAGTCATGGACTGATGGTGGCAAGAGGATGGAGGCTTGATCCAAGTATGGTGTCTGGGAGGTGGGCCTTGTGGGAGGTCCTTAGGTCACTAGAGGCTGCCTTTGGAAGGTAGATACTGTGAGAGGGCTGTTGATGAAAGCCGAATTTGGGCTTCTCTCTCTCTCTCTCTCTCTCTCTCTCTCTCTCTCTGATTTCACACACTCTGCCATTGCCATCTTGTGGCCTCATCAGCTGGATGGACAAACGGGGATCTACCTACTCATGGACTGTGAACTTCAAAAATCATAAACCAAAAAAGCCTCTCCTTTGTAAGTAGCTAGCCTTAGGTGCGTCATTGTTATAACAAAAAACTAATACACCCTGTCTCGGGTCTTCTGTTATGGTAGCAAAGTGGCCCAAGATGATAGCTAACAAAGGTACTGTTTAATGTACATGTAATAAAGGTAAATCAAGGATGATTGACCGGGCTGAGGGAAACCAGTGCAGTCGGAAGTATTGATCACTGCCCATTTTCTGTTCCTGGACCTGTTCTCAGATCCAAACCCTAGTAACTGTGGAACAGCTACATACCTCTGAGACAGGACACTGCTTCTCTGGAGTGACCTTGCTCCATGGGAATTACCCCAGACCTGTCCCAAGGTGCCCTCATGGTCATTTCATTAGGTAATCGTGTGCTGGGAACTATACTCAGATCTTCAAAGATCTGAAAAAAGTTTCAGACTTTTCACAGGCTCTGAACTGACATTAAAACCCAGGGACCCCATAATGGGGACATTGAAGTCTGTGTCATCCGTGGAGTCCTGGCCTGGATCTGCTCACAGTGGGTCCACTGGGTCCGTGGGTCCATCTGGTGGTCATTTCCCAGGCCCAGAGTGTAATTGGAGTGGAGCTGCTTGGTGGCTGGCAGAACCCTCACAGTAGACCCTTGAGCTGTCAGGTAACCACTGTGGTAGTGAGAAAGACCAAGTGGAAGGCTCAGAACCCACCCTCCTCCCAGGCCAAGATGGTGCATTAAACAGTGATACTGCATCCTGGGCAGACTGGCAGAGACTGCTACTTTCAGAAACCTACAGTGTGCCATACCCCTATTTGATCCCCCAGGCAGACACCAGCAACACCATGTTGGATTCTGATGGGCAACCACCTACCTAACCCATACAAAACTCTGACCTGGTCACCAGCCTAGTGAAACTGGTCTGACCCAACTGGATGACAAATCCTGACCCAGGCGCATTGCAAAGCAGCCTGATATCCTCATCCCAAGGCAGGGACCCCAGGCACTCAGCAGAGGCACCTGAATGACATAGCCCTGAAACCCACGTCACGTGAGTGCCGCAGATCACTTCCAATGCTTACACAGCAGGAAAACTCAAATGTCGGCAGTCAACACACTCGGGAAACGTCTGCTGGCTTTGTTTCTTCCCTGCTTATCTTTTCTTGCACCTTATCCCCAAGAGCTCCCCTAGACTTTGCTGGATCAGGTTGCTTGTTTGACAAACCAACAGCCATTAAACTTGGGTCTCAACTAGACTTTTACTTTATTTTGACACCAAGTATAGCGCTGTTGCAGCTGCTGGGCCAGATGGGCTGTCCTTGTGTGAGAGAATGATCTGTTAACACCACTCTGGCAGCCATGCTCTGCCATCATGGAGCCGGAGTGAATTCCCTGGGAACACAGTCATGGGCACGCCCCAGGCCTCTCACCCTGTGTTGCAGCACAGTCCAAAGAGACCAAGGCCTTCTTGAGAGCATCACGTTGGTTCACTGTATTGACAACTGTGTTGTAGTTTAGTTGGATGATCAAGACATGGCACATAGATTGGAGGTGCTGGTATACCACATGTTCTCCCTATGGTTGGAGGTAAATCCTATAAGGATACAGTGGCCTTTTATGTAAATGAAATCTTTAGGGGTTCAGTGGTCATAGGCATGTTGGAATGTGCCTTCCAAAGGGTAATTCCTGCCTCTTGCCTCTTTCAACAGAAGCAGCACAAGCTTGGTAGGTTTCTTTGGGTTGTGGGGATTGCATTTGTCATAGCTGGGATACTAGCCTGCTCCAGTTATAGAGAGTAAGGAAGACTGAATGGGGTCCAGGACATGAGAACACTTTGAAGAAGATTCATGTGGTAGTGCAAGCAGCCTGCTGATTGGATCATTGGACCTGGTAGATGCTGTGGAGTCAGCAGTTTGGGCAGCCAGTGACAGAGGCTGATACAGAATGACCAAGTTAATCCTCCCATGTCGTTGATCAGTGCCTCTTTGGTGATACGGGGAGACTGGCACAGCCGTGAGCTAAGGCACAGGGCTTGGTAGGCTGAGCTCAGGCCTCGTCCGAGATGCTATTTACCATCTTGTTCAGACAGTCGTGGGAAGTACACCGCCTGCACAGCTGTATACTGTGAAAACAAGCAGTGCCTCTGGAAGTACCCTTCAGCCTCCAGCCGGAATCCGTGTCCCTGCTTGATGGCTAAGAAGACTGAGGCACGAGGGGATTCCAATTCAATACCATCAAGGTGGCATCTGCCAATGCCATCTCACTAGTCAGAGTGATCAGTTTCAGTTCACAATTGATCATAATGATAGGATTAAGAGTCAAAAGGATCACATAAACAAGACTAGTGTCTGCTAATACTAACTGATAGAATTAAAAAGGAGAGAACGATCCAACTGGGAAGCGGGATACACAGCAGACTCATAGAATGACAGATGTCCTAAACAGCACTCTGGCCTCAGAATCAGCCCTTAAGGCATTTGGATCTGGCTGAAGAGCCCATGAGAGTATTTTAGGCATGGAAAGCCAAAACTCTCTGGCAAAAAAAAAAAAAAAAAAAAAAAAAAAAAACAAAAAAAAAACAAAACACCCTAAAAGAAAGATCTCTGCGAATGAGATCCCAGTGGAAAGAACGGGCCATCAAAGAAGGAGGTACCTTTCTCTGAAGGGAGGAGAGAACTTCCACTTTGACTATGACTCAAAAGGCTTCCATAGCCTTGACAACTCATGTTAAGAGCCTAGGGTGATTACTGACGCCATAAACAAGAGTGTCACTTGTTAAGTCAACAACAGGAGTCACTGTGCACTTACTCTCCATGTAGGATCTCTGTCCTTAATGTGTTGTACAATATGAATTAATGCTATAACTAGTACTCAAACAGTACTTTATACTTTGTGTTTCTGTGCGGGTGCAAACTGTTAAAATCTTTATTTAGTATATACTAAATTGATCTTCTGTATATAAAGATAATTGAAAGTGAATCTTGATGTGAATGGAATGGGAGAGGGAGCAGCAGATGGGAGGGTTGTGGGTGGGAGGGAAATCATGGGGGGAAAAAGCCACTGTAATCCAAAAGCTGTACTTTGGAAATTTATATTTATTAAATAAATGTTAAAAAAAAAAGAAGACTGAGGCACGGCTGACTTTTTCCTTTTTTTTAAATATTTATTTATTTGAAAGGCAGAGTTACACACAGAGAGAAGGAGAAGCAGAGAGAGAGAGGTCTTCCATCCATTGGTTCAATTGGTCCCAATTGGCTGTAACAGCCAAAGATGAGCTGATCTGAAGCTAGCAGTCAGGAGCTTCTTCTGGGTCTCCTACGCAGGTGCAGGTACCCAAGCACTTGGGCCTTCTTCTACTGCTTCTCCAGGCCATAGAAGAGAGCTGGATCGGAAATGGAGCAGCTGGGATTTGAACCAGCACTCATTTGGGATGCCAGCATGGCAGGCAGCAACTTAACCTGCTAGGGCACAGCATTGGCCCCACAGCTGACTTTCTAGAGAAGCATGTTAAAGGTCTTACTAAGGCTCATCCAAGAGCCATCCGTTTATTCATTGACCAGTGGCTTATGGAGCATCTTTTCAGGAATGAACACTCTGTTCAGCACCAAGGGTAGCAAACCAGACACAACCTATGTTCTCAAAAATGTCTCGGTTTGAAGTAAACGGAGGAGGAAGGAAACACAGAAGCCAACAGGTAGTTCTCACACGGTGGCATCACTGTTAGCAGAGGTGCTGGGCGATCTTGGAGACTTACCTGCCCCAGAGAGAAACAGGTGATGGCGGTGGGGCAGCGGGAGACGAGAGAGAAAGAGACATGAGCCAGGCAGCCAGTGCGGACCAGGGGCTCCGAGTGGCTAGAGCCAGGGTGGGGGAGGGGGATGGCAAGGAGAGTCATTCAGGTTCCAGACTCCTTTCTTGTCAGTAGCTCCTGCTCCAGGGGGCAGCTGTCCCCAGAGCCACGGCAGTGGGCGAGGCCCTGGGCCATTTCATTAGGGAGGTTTCCCCCGCCCCGATTCATCTCCTAAGCCCTATTAAGTCTCTTACTTAGTGGGGAAGCAGCAAATCAAGATGACATTTCCAAAGCAGTGGCCCAGCCTGTTCCTGGAGGAACAGCTAAATCCTCACCCATATTAAATACCTTCTCAACAGCAACGGCCGGGCCATTTAGGAAAATTAAAAGGAACGAGCCGAATGGAGAGCAGGGAGATTAAAAACAAGTGTAATAGTGTTTCCAGTGCTGTGGCAATTAGGAGACCTCACATATGGCCTTTTCACTTGATCCTTTCCTGGGCTTATCCTGCATCTGCATCCACCAGAGGCCCAGTCATTAGGAAAGTGGTTCTGCACCAGGGTACTCAGGTTTCTGGCTCTCTGTCGTTGGGCCAGCCAGGTACTTGGCTCCTGGCCGGCCCCAGACTGCATGTCTCCCATGCACACGCTTTGCATGGAGAAAAATCAATGTGTGGAGAGCTTTCTGGAAGGCGGCAGATTTTAAGGTTTATCTCTACTCAAGTTCATCAAGTTAAAAGAACGCTATGATGCCAATTTTGACCCACTGGATTAACACAGGTCAAGAAAAGAACACTTAAATGCTACCAAGGATGTGCTAAGGAGGGCGTGGCTGGACCCTGCTGGTGGAAACTGATGCCAGCTGTTAATAGAGCGCTTAGGCCCAGCACATCAAGAGTTCTGATGTGCATTAAGGACTCAAAATATGTCTCAACAGTTGGTATACTAAGTCTACTTCTAAAAATAGGACCAAAGGAAATATGGAAAGTGTGGGAAAAGAGTTAGGCAGGGACATGTTCCCTGAAATGTAATTTGTAGCACTAAAAGGGAGGAACGCTAGAATTAATTTCTCCTATCTATTTGTGTCTTGGTACCCATTACCCAGCCTCCTGCTGTCTGCCTGTACTCCCTGGGAGTCTCTGGTAATTCCCGTTTAGCTTTCAGACCGACTTTTTCAGTTTCCACATATGAGAAAGGACATGTAGTATTTGTATCTGTGTCTGGCTTCTTTCACTGAACCTGATGTCCTGTGGCACAGTCGTGGCTGTCATTCACAATAGTCTTGTACATGTTTTATGAAGGACTGGAAGAGGACTGCACAGTGATTAAAGCCACGGCCAGCAATGCTGGCATCCCATGAGTGCTGGTTCTAGCCCCAGCTGCTCAACTTCCAATCCAGCTCTCTGTTGTGGCCTAGGAAAGCAGTAGAAGATGGTCAAAGTCCTTGGGTCCCTGAACTCACATGGGAGACCCAAAAGAAGCTCCTGGCTCCTAAATTTGGCCTGGCCCAGCCCAATCATTGTGGCCATTTGGGGAGTGAATCAGCAAATGGAAGATTCTCTCTCTCTCTCTCTCTCTCCAATTCTGCCTTTCAAATAATTAAACAAATCTTAAAAAAACATGAAGACAGGAGGAGCCCACATGAATAAATGATATAATAGGGAAATGTGGAAATGCTAATGACTGATTTGAGCAATATAATTGTATTCATGTATTAGAATACCTCATTAGGGGCCAGCACTGTGGTGTAGTGGGTAAAGCCCCCACCTGTAGTGCCAGCATCCCGTATGGGTGCTGATTCAAGTCCCAGCTGCTCCACTTCTGATCTAGCTCTCTGCTATGGCCTAGGAAAGCAGTAGAAGATGGCCCAAGCGCTTGGGCCCCTGCACCTGCACGGGAGACCAGGAGGAAACACCTGACTTCTGGCTTCGGATTGGCACAGCGCTGGCCGTAGCGGCCATTTGGGGGGTGAACCAACAGAAGGAAGACCTTTCTCTTTGTCTCTCTCTCTCTCTCTCTCACTATCTCTAACTCAACCTGTCAAATAAATTTTTAAAAAATTCCTTCAAAGTGCAGACAGGACTCCAGCCAGGCCCTCTCACTCAGGTGCTCAGGTCATGATCTAACCACTGCACCAGACTCCTGCCCTGGTACATCTGTTTCTGTTGCCTGCCACTTTCCTGAGCAGTCAGCTGAACCGACCAGTTAGTGAATGCTGTTTCCAACGTAAACACAGTCGTCGGTGCCCAAGGCACTGGGAGAGCTTTTGGCAGATCAGCTTCTCACCTCTGCAACCTTCAGCTCAGCTGTCTGCTCTCTGAAAGCCCGTTGTTTATTATTCTAACACTTTGCCGCATTTGATTTGATGATATAGAGGATTTCTGCTTCTATATGCAAAAGTGTGCTTGATTTTTTTTGGGGGGTGTATATTGTATGTGGGCAGGTCTGATAGACAGTTTAAATGCAGCCTTTTTTAAAAGGTTTCTTTATTTATTTCCAAGTTAGAGTTACACAGAGAGAGGAGAGAGAGAGAGAGAGAGAGAGAGAGAGAGAGAGAGAGAGAGAGGTCTTCCATCCGCTGTTTCACTCCCCAGTTGGCCACAATGGCCATTGCTGCACCAATTCGAAGCCAGGAGCCAGGAGCTTCTTCCAGGTCTCCCATGCAGGTGCAGAGGCCCAAGGACTTGGGCCATCTTCTACTGCTTTCCCAGGCCATAGCAGAGAGCTGGATCAGAAGAGGAGCAGCCTGGACTAGAACCGGCGGCCATATGGGATGCCGGCACCACAGGCCAGGGCATTAACCCGCTGCGCCACAGCACCGACCCCCCAACAAAGTCTTGAGAAAAGTATAGTATGAGGAAAAGAAAACAGAATTGCTTTGGCAGCGGAGGCCCTGGCTCTGCCTTGTGGTTAGCTGTGTGGCCCAGGCGACCTGCTTAAAGACTTCACTGGAACACGGATGTAAGCAGGAGGCGGTGTGATCCCTGGAGGTCTCTCAGCAGAAGGAAGTTGTGTGGGCAGTTTCTGTACAATACTGTGCCCAGCATTTTGTGGAGTACCCATTATTTTTAAGTACCCATAAGAAATGTATGAAAATTGCATACACGGAACCCTAAAGCAAGCCCGAAGACATTTAAAAGGATTGAAATCTCTCAGAGGGTGTATTTTGGCCACAATGCTATCGAGTTGAAAATGAATAGCAAAGGGATAACTTAGTTTGCAAAATACGTAGCATTAGTCTAAATAAAACAAAGCCTACAATGGAAATGCAACAGTATTTTTAACCGAATAAAAACAATATTTCATTCAAAATGGTGGTAGGTAGTAAAATTTGGATTTATAGAGGAGGCTATATCCTTGGAAGCATGTAGAGATGACAGTTAATGAACTTACAATCTGTGTCAAGAAATTAGGGAAACATCATCAACCATGAAACAGACCAAAGGAAATAGAAACAGTCATAAAGGTAACCGTAGAAAGCAACGAAGGGGAAGCCAAACAGAAGCTAGAAGGGATCAGCATAGCCGTATCTGTTTACTGAAAAGGCTAACGAAATCGATAATACCCTGGTTCCAAAGAAGCTCGAAACAGGCAGTACTGGGAATCAAAACGAGAACATCAAACTCAGAGCTACAGGCGTGGGGAGCAAAAGGAAGGACAATGGCAAGTATATGGTAAATACTTGAGTTTTAGCCGGCGCCGTGGCTCACTAGACTAATCCTCTGCCTGCGGCGCCAGCACCCCAGGTTCTGGCCCCAGTTGGGGCACCGGATTCTGTCCCGGTTGCTCCTCTTCCAGTCCAGCTATCTGCTGTGGCCTGGGAAGGCAGTGGAGGATGGTCCAGGTCCTTGGGCCCCGCACCCGCATGGGAGACTGGGAGGAAGCACCTGGCTCCTGGCTTTGGATCGGCGTAGCGCGCCGGCTGTGGCGGCCATTTGGGGGGTGAACCAACAGAAGGAAGACCTTTCTTTCTTTCTCTCTCTCTCTCACTGTCTAACTCTGCCTGTCAAAAAAAATTTTAAAAAATACTTGAGTTTAGAGAGAAGACTTTATAAGAGTATCAGTTGCAAAAGGGATGGAAGAAGTAGAAATCCTGGGCAGGGCAGGCACTGTAGCACAGCAGGTTAAGCTGCCCTCGGGATGCCACAATCCCCATCCGAGTGCCTGGGATTGACGCTCACCCATGCGTCTGGTCCAGCTTTCTGATACTCTGCCTGAGAGGCAGCAGATGACGGCTCAAGTACTTGGGTTCCTGCCACCCGTGTGGGAGACCTGTCTGGAGGTACAGGTTCCTGGCTTTGGCCTGGCCCTGCCCTGGCTGGTATGGGCATTTAGGGAGTGATGGTAGTGCTCTCCCCTTTCCATGTCTCTCCCTCTATCTCTGTTACTCTGCCTTTCTAATAAATAAATACATACATAAAACCTTAAAAGAAATATAAATGTTATTTTTATGTGTATACTTTTAAAATATTTTTTTGACAGGCAGAGTGGACAGTGAGAGAGAAAGACACCCGCTGGTTCACCCTCCAATGACAATTGTACTATTTATGGGTTATGATGTAACTTTTTTTTTTTTAAGATTTATTTGAAAGGCAGAGTTACAGGGAGAGGGAGAGAGAGAGAACTCCCATCTGCTGATTCACTCCCCAAATGGCCACAACAGCCAGGGCTGGGCCAGGACAAATCCAGGAGCCAGGAGCTTCATCTGGGTCTCCCACATGGATACAGGAGCCCAAGCACTTGGGCCATCCTCCGCTGCTTTCCCAGATGCATTAGCGGGCAGCTGGATTGGAAGCAGAGCAGCCAGGACTAGAACTGGTGCCCACATGGGATGCTGGCACTCCAGGCGTAGCTTAACCCACTATGCCACAGTGCCAGCCTCCAGTTTAACATTTCAGTGCATGTATACCTGGGTAATGGCCAAATCAGGGTGATCAGCATCTGCTGTCTTTGATACTATGACCCAAGCCTTGGCAATCCTTTCTTCTGTTTGCTCATAAAATGGGTAACAGTTATTGTGAACCCATAGTTGCCCCACTGTGCTGTGTAACTCTAGGGGCTTATTCCTAATCCAAATTCTGTCTATCCCCATGCCCTCCCAGACTCTTGCAATCATTACTCTGTATTCAGATGGATACTTTTGGCTCCCACATATGAGGGAGAACATGTAGTATTTGTCTTTCCATGTCTGGCTTATTTCACTTAACATGATAGCCTCCAGTTCCAACCATTTTGCTGCAAATGACAGGATTTCTTTTTGTTTGTTCTTTCTTTCTTTCTTTCTTTCTTTCTTTCTTTCTTTCTTTCTTTCTTCTTCTTCTTCTTCTTTTTTTTTTTTTTTTTTTTTTTTTTTTTTTTTTTTTTTTTTTTTTTACAGGCAGAGTGGACAGTGAGAGAGAGAGAGAGAGAAAGGTCTTCCTCTTGCTGTTGGTTCACCCTCCAATGGCCCCCGCGGCCGGCGGGCTGCGGCTGGCATGCTGCGGCCGGCACACCATGCCTATCCGAAGGCAGGAGCCAGGTGCTCCTCCTGGTCTCCCATGCGGTGCAGGGCCCAAGCACTTGGGCCATCCTCCACTGCACTCCCTGGCCACAGCAGAGAGCTGGCCTGGAAGAGGGGCAACCGGGACAGAATCAGGTGCCCCGACCGGGACTAGAACCTGGTGTGCCGGCGCTGCAGGCAGAGGATTAGCCTATTGAGCCGCGGTGCCGGCCCTATGACAGGATTTCATCCTTTTTATGGCTGAAAAATATTCCATTGTGTATACACATTTGCTTTATCCATCTGATGATGGACACTTTGGTTAATTCTATATCCTGGTTATTGTGAATTAGTTGTACAATAAACATGGTGGAGCAGGTATGTCTTTGATACAGTGATTTCATATCTTTTAGTTATAAAGCCAACAGAGATTTCTGGATCATGCGGCAGTTCTATTTCTATTTTTTATTGGAATCTCCACATGATTTTCCATGGTGGCTACACTAATTTACATTTTCTCCAACAATGCATAAGAATTCCTCGTTCTCCACGTCTTCACCAGTGTTTGTTGCTCTCTGGGTTTTGATAAGAACTGTTCTAACAGAGGTGAGGTGATATCTCATTGTGGTTTTGATTTGCATTTCCCAGATGGCTACAGATATTAGGTATTTTTTTCATGTACTTGTTGGCCATTTGTATTTCTCCTTTGGAGAGGCGTCTATTCAGATCCTTTGACTGTTCCTGTTTTTAGTATTTATTTTATTTGTTTGAAAGGCAGAATTACAGAGAGAGAGAGAGAAAGAGAGAGAAAGAGAGAGAGATCTTCCATCCATTTGTTCATTCCCCAAATGGCTTCAATGGTGAGGGCTGGGCCAGACTGAAGCCAGCTTCATCCAGATCTCCCATGTGGGTGCAGGGGCCCAAGTACTTGGGCCATCTTCTGCTACATTCCTAGATGCATTAACAGGGAGCTGGATCAGGAGTGCAACAAAAGGAACTTGAACCAGCACCTGTATGGGATGCCAGCATTGCAAGTGGAGGCTTACTGCACCCTCCCTCGCCCCATGCTGGCCCCTAGCCATTTATTAACTGGATTGGTTTATGTTATTTATTTGAACGAGTGGCAGAGGGAGAGAGGGCAGAGACAGAGAAAGTGATCTTCCATCCAGTGGTTCACACCTCAAGGGCCAAGGCTGGACCAGGCTGAAGTCAGGAGACTAGAACTTCATCAGGGTCTTCTACATGGGTGGGAGGGGCCAAGTACTTGATCATCATCTGCTGCCTTCCCAGGTGCATTAACAGGGAACTGGATTGGAAACAGATCAGCTGGGACTTGAACTGGCATTTATATGGGTTGCAGATAATGGCTTGACCCATTGTGCCATAACGCAATCCCCATGGATTGGGTGTTTTTTGTTGTTGAGATTTTGAGTTCCTTAAGTATTCTGGATATTAATTCTTGGCTGGATAAGTAGCTTGTAAGTTCTTTGTCCCATAATCATTGATTATGGAGAAAGAACTCTGTAGTACTTCCTGAAGGTTTTTTACATATATATTTATTTAAAAATTTACTTTGTTAACGTGAAAGGCAGAGATATAGAGGGGATGGGGGAGAGTGATCTTCAGCCTAGGAGTAAAAAGGTCCATCAGCAAGTTATGGGAGGCTGGACTCCAGGTGGGGCAAGGAGCCACCTGCCCAAGCCTCTTCCCTGCGGCAGCGACGGCTCAGGGGCTCATGGTGACTTGCGACTGCCCCTTGGCTAACCCTCGACTGCCCCCAGCCGCCCTCGGCTACCCCTCAGCTGCTGCCCCCAGCTGCCCCACGGCTGCCCTTCAGCTGCCCTTCGGCTGCTGCCCCCAGCTGACTCCCGGCTGCCCCCACTTGCCCCCCCCAGCTGCCCCCGGCCACCCCTCGGCCGCCCTCAGCTGCCCCCAGCTGCCCGGCACCTGCTGCACCGTGCACAGCCACGCCTGCGGGCTCCACCGCTGGATCCTGCGCTAGCTGCCGCCCAGCGCCATGGCCTCTCCACGTCCTGGCGCTGGCAGGCCACATCCAGACGTCGTCTCCGCAACGTCTCTGTCGTCCCTGGGCGGTGTCTGCGAGCCTCGTGGAGTCCGCCACAGGAAGGCCGCCCCGCGCCTCTGCGGCTTCCTCATCCTGCCACTCTGCCTCCTCATCTGCTTCCTCCCCGTCTGAGGATCCCAGAGGGACGGGGGCTGGGGGGCGACCCGCTCCTCCTGGCTGGGTGCTCCAGGTCACCCTCCTGGTGACTGACCAGGCCTCCTACCCGGGTTTCTGCCTTGCTGCCTGCCACTCATCCATAACCCGGCGCGGCCACACTTGCCCTGAGTGGCTGTGCCCCAACTCTGAGGACGGCTTCTGGGCAAGGAACGAGCCTGGGACTTCTGCACCCCCGCCAATCCCTGAGAATCCGGGGGGCCAGCAGGGCCTGCAGTGGGGTAAGCCACCCCAGCCCTGGCTAGCCGGAGCCTGTCTTGGGGCAGTGTTCTGTTATCCACCTAGTCCCCAGCACCCCACATTTTCCATCTGGTTGGAGTTCTTAGTGTTGTAGTTTCATAGTCATCTTTTATATCTGTTTCATGGCAAGACTTGTTTTTTTTTTTTAACTTTTATTTAATGAATATAGATTTCCAAAGTACAGCTTATGGATTACATTGGCTCCCCCCCCATGACTTCCCTCCCACCTGCAACCCTCCCCTTTCCCGCTCTCTCTCCCCTTCCATTCTTATCAAGATTCATTTTCAATTTTCTTTATATACAGAAGATCAGTTTAGTATACATTAAGTAAAGATTTCAACAGTTTGCACCCACATAGAAACACAAAGTGAAAAATACTGTTTGAGTACTCATTATAGCATTAAATCTCAATGTACAGCACATTAAGGACAGAGATCCTACATGAGGAGTAAGTGCACAGTGACTCCTGTTGTTGACTTAACAACTTGACACTCTTGTTTATGGCATCAGTAATCACTCTTGTCATGAGTTGCCAAGGCTATGGAAGCCTTTTGAGTTCACCGACTCTTATCTTATTTAGACAAGGTCATAGTCAAAGTGGAAGTTCTCTCCTCCCTTCAGAGAAAGGTTCCTCCTTCTTTGATGGCCCCTTCTTTCCACTGGGATCTCACTCACGGAGATCTTTCATTTAGATTTTTTTTTTTTGCCAGAGTGCAAGACTTGTTTCTTTTTAATAATCACCTATGTCAATGTTTCCTTGTGTCTGTCCACAATACTTATATTGCATTTGTAAAAGAACGTGAACCTGACAGTCACCACTCTGTAAGGTCGAAATGAGAAAGCTTCCAAGATTTAGCACTCTGATCACATATTTGTTTTCTGCAGATGGGTCAGGCCTGTGGAGGGCTTAAAGAGAAGGGAGAGAGAACGGCAAAGATTGGCAGTGACTCCACATGCTAAAATAAGTGCGAAAAATTAAAAATAATTTTCAAGCCTTTAGCTATTAGAAGAAGCAGAATAGCTTCCTAAATGAACGCTGTTTGGGAGAAGTCACTACTGTCCTGGATAATTGCTTTTTTTTTTTTTATAAGCCTTGCAGTGCCTTGATATGTTATGTAGGAAAGTGTCCTTCCAGAGCCAGCCTGAGCCACGGCAAGGCCTCTTTGAGACTCTGTGACTTTCTACAGCCCTTGTCTCGACTGTGGAGGATCAGTGGTTTTTGTTTTTTTTTTTTTTCCTTCGTACTATTTGTTGAACTCTTTACTTAGTGTAGGGTTAACCTTATGAGTGTAAAGTAAACTGAAAACAGATCTTGTAAAAATTAAGAGTGGGAATAGGAGAGGGAAGAGGAAGGGGGTGGGAGTCAGGGTGGGGGGGGAGGGTGGGAAGTAGCACTATGTTCCTGAATTGTAAAAATAAAAATTTTAAAAAGGAGCGCAATGCTGAGATGAAGTTTCGCTTTTTAAAGTGGTTTGTAGGTTGGGAGTGGGGAAGTGCTGTATCCGTACATTGGTGCTGTTGTGTGTGTGCGGGTTCAGGGCTGGTGGAGACAGTGTGGGAAGATGAGTGGGTTCTAATTCACCCCAACTGGTAGCCACGATGAAGTACTGCAGGGAGCCGAGGAGGGTCCTGGCTGTCGCCAAAGCACCACTGAAACAGCCCAGGAGAGCTCGCAGGCGCCACCGGGCTCCAGTTCTGGGGACACTGCTCCACAGACCGCAGAGACTGGTGGGGCTCGGACCTGCTGCTTCTTGCTAAACAGATGGGAAATGTCTGGTGTGAAAGATGTAGAGCTGGACTCTGCTGTGGCCAGGGAGTGCAGTGGAGGATGGCCCAAGTACTTGGGCCCTGCACCCCATGGGAGACCAGGATAAGTACCTGGCTCCTGCCATCGGATCAGCGCGGTGCGCTGGCTGCAGCACGCCGGCTGCGGCGGCCATTGGAGGGTGAACCAACGGCAAAGGAAGACCTTTCTCTCTGTCTCTCTCTCACTGTCCATTCTGCCTGTCCAAAAATTTTAAAAAAATAAAAATAAAAAAAAGAATGATGTAGAGCTGGAGCGTCCCAGGATGTGTTCCTGTGAATGGGAAATATGTATTAGATGGATTTTTTTAAGCCATTTTGTCCTGATGTAATAAAAACCCTATTCATTTTATTTATTGATTTATTATTTTGTATGTTGCAGAACAATTGAAGTTTTCATCATGACTTTTTCCCAATAAACCATGTATTTAAAAATGTCATTGGGAAAATACATACTATGAAAAAACCACACAGGTTTTAACTTTTTTATTTTTAACCAAAATAAGCTGATCTCTTTTTAGTTTTTAATTTTTTAAAAAACAATTAACAAAGGCTAGTGTTCTGGTATAGCAGGTAAAGCCACCACCTGCAATATTGGCATCCCATATGGACACCGGTTGCTCCCCTTCTGGTCTAGCTCACTGCTAATGACCTGGGAAGGCAGCGGAAGATGGCCCGAGGGTTTGAGCCCCTGCCACAAACATGGAAGAGTGGGATGAAGCTCCTGGATTTGGCTTGGCTCAGCACTGGCCATTGGGGCCATCTGGGGAGTGAGCCAGGTGTTAAAAGACTCTCTTTCTCTCTCTCTATTTCTTTCTCTCTTTGTGTGTTTCACTCTTTCCCTAAATATGACTTTCAAAAGCCAGATTTTAAAAAAATAGAAACCCAACGGGGACCGGCACTGTGGCACAACAGGTTAAAGCCCTGGCCTGAAGCACCGGCATCCCATATGGGTACTGGTTCGAGTCCTGGCTGCTCCTCTTCTGATCCAGCTCTCTGCTATGGCCTGGGAAAGCAGTAGAAGATGGCCCAAGTCCTCGGGCCCCTGCACCTGCATGGGAGACCTGGAAGAAGCTCCTGGCTTCTGGCTTCGGATTGGCACAGCTCCAGCCATTGTGGCCATCTGGGGAGTAAACCAGCACATGGAAGACCTCTCTCTGTCTCTACCTCTCTGTAACTCTGTCTTTCAAATAAATAAAATAAATCTTTAAAAAAAAACCAGTGAGCAATAATTAGACTATTTATGGGCTATGGTGTGACATTTCACTACATGGATACAATGTGCATTGGCCACATCCAGTTAATCATCTCCCTATCTCTGATTTGACTGTATGATTGGCACTTTGCTGTTTTTGTCTCCATCTGCACAGAAAATGTATGACCCGTTATTGCGAGCTGTAGTCATTCCACTGTGCTATATAACACTAGGAACCTGTTCCTTCTCTCACTCTGATTCGATATCCATCAGATAAGCTCCCTGCATCCCCCTGTCACCCCTCCATTCACTAGTAATTACTATTCTATGTTCAGTTGAGAATGAAAACACAGCATATCAAAATCTGTGGGCTTCAGGAACAGCAGTATAATAAGGGGGCTTATAGAGGTGCATGCCTACATTAAAAACAAACATCAAGGCCGGCGCCGCGGCTCATTAGGCTAATACTCCTCCTGCGGCGCCAGCACCCTGGGTTCTAGTACCAGTTGGGGCGCTGGTTCTGTCCTGGTCGCTCCTCTTCCAGTCCAGCTCTCTGCTGTGGCCCTGGAGTGCAGTGGAGGATGGCCCAGGTCCTTGGGCCCTGCACCCACATGGGAGATCAGGAGGAAGCACCTGGCTCCTGGCTTTGGATCGGCGCAGCGCGCCAGCCTTAGCAGCCATTTGGGAGGTGAACCAATGGAAAAGGAAGATTTTTCTCTCTGTTTCTCTCTCTCACTAACTCTGCCTGTCGAAAGAAAAGAAAGAAAGAAAGAAAGAAAGAAAGAAAGAAAGAAAGAAAGAAAGAAAGAAAGAAAGAAAGAAAGAAAGAAAGAAAAGGAAGGAAGGAAGGAAGGACCAGGGAATGGAAAATCTCTCTCTTTCTCTGTTAAAAAAAATCAGTCTAGCGATACACCTCAGGGACTTAGAAAAGCAAGAACAAATCAAAATTCAAATTAGCAGGAGGAAAGAAATAATAAGAGCAAAAATAAATGATATTGAAGCTAAAAAAATTAGAAAAGATCAACAAAATGAAAAGCTGGTGTGGGGAGCAACTCGTACTAGACTGTTACTCAAATTAAGACTTATTCTATGCATCTGCTCTCCCACAATATGGCACTGAGAAGGGAGTAACAACTTCTACGCAGCTGCCTCTCACCAACTTGAGTGATGACCTGCAGGAGCTGATCCTGCTCCCTGATTGGAGGAGAGCAGCATACTCGGCGTGTGGGTAGCAGAGTTGGGATTGGTAGAAGAGGACTATAAAGGAGGAGAGAGACAACATGCACCAGGAACATCTATCTGAAGGAACACCTGAGCAGCCCCCGAGAGAGCCGGCCGGCGGTGTGCCGCTCCCCCGCGGAAGTGGGGAAAGTGGCAGGGGGAACCGCCCTTCCACGGAGGTGGAAGGGACGGTAGCCAACCCGGGAAGAACCAGCAGCAAACCCGGGGAGGGCCGAGCAGACAAAAGAACAGCGCAGGGTCCTGTGTCGTTCCTCCGCGAAGAGGGGGAGCGACATAATGGTGCTGTGACTCGGATATGAAGCCTAGGCAGGGTCCTGTGTTGCTCCTCCATGAAGAGGGGGAGCGACAAGCTGGCTTTTTGAAAATATAAACAAAATAGAGAAGCCTTTACTCAGACTAACACGGAAAAGTAAAACAGACAAGATGCAAATAAATAAACTCAGAGGTGAAACAGGAGACATTACAACTGATACCACAGAAATGCAAAAGATTGGAAGAAACTGAACAACTCTGAACTAACGAATTTGAAAACCTTGAAGAAATGGCTGGATTTCTAGTTACACAGGACGCACCATGACTGAAGCATGAAGATACAGAAAATCTAAACAAGTAATAAGATTGACGTAGCCATTAAACGTTGACCAGTAACAAGTAATGGGATTGAGTGGCTCGCATTCAAGAGAAGTCCAGGACCTCAAGGCCTTAAGTGGCTTCTACCAAATATTGCAAGAAAAGCTAACTCCACTGCTGCTCAAACTATCCCCCAAATTGACAAGGGTGGAAGTCTGCCAAGCTCTTTTTTCAAGGCCAGAATTGCTCTGACACCAAAACCAGACTTTTTTTTTTAATTCCATCCGTCCATGCACTTTTGGAGGTATGCTTGTAGGTGAAACGTAAGTGGATTTCCTGTTTCGAGTGAAGCCCTGTCTCCAAGAGGTCTTACCATGTATATGAAAATATTCCAAAATATGAAAAAAAATCCAAAATCTCAGACACTTCTGGCTCTGAGCATTCTGGACGAGGGAGGCTCAACCTGCAGTTCATTTGTCGTAAGTGGATGTTGTTTTACCTTTGCTTTTTTAATTTTTAAAATTTAGTTTAATTTTATTGGAAAGGCAGAGAGACAGAAACAGAAAGTGTGTGTGGCAGGGACCCGTGTGCTCCCAGGGTGCGCATTAGCAGGGACCTCCAAGCGGAAGTGGAGTTATGACTCAAACCCAGACACTCCAGTGTGAAATGCAGGCACCCCAAGTAACCTCCATAAACTGCCTCACCAAAGGCGTACCCTTACTGCTTTACTTTTTGAATGTGAGTGATATTTAACAGCAATGTGCCTTAACAGTCCAAATATTTTCAGACCGCTCCTTGGGTTTGTAGGAAGTGAGAGGCTTAAGACGGGTCCAGGAGATTTTGCACACAGGTGATCCTCACCATAGCCCTTCCTGTCGGGCATGCGCGTGCCTGCATTCTAGGTGAATTTGTTAACATGGGCTCACACGGCTGGCCTGTGGCTGGGCCAGCTTTGGAATCCAGAGCTAGAGCGATCGTGGACTGCTCAGTAACACAAACATCCCAAAGCCTGCAGAGTCACCAACGCTCTCCTCTGTGTGAGCAGCACACAGCCAGCTGCTGGGCAGGTGGTCTGATGGGGATGGAGCTGTCAGCAGCACCTGGGCCCCGCAGGCGCTCTGCCCGCGCTCTCGCAGGCCTGTGCCTGGCTGCAGCTGCCACCCTGTGGTGCAGAGATGGGGATACCGCCCTGCCTGGTGCCTCTTCCTCTGCAGGATTTGTGATTTCAAAGCATCTTCCAGTCCCTGACTCCCAGAGCTTCTTGGGTTGGAGATCCAACCCAGGCCACGTGTTTATAAACAACCTCGTGAACAACAGGTGGGGCCTGCCTGGTGAGGATTATGCCTGTGTTTGCAACGGTGGCTTCCCTGGCCAGCACAGCCCTCCACACAGACCCCTGCCCCTTGGCCCCTCTGTTTGTTTTGCTTTGCACTGACCTGAAATGGATACCTTCACGGGTCCCTGCAGTGCGACAGACAGTGGCTGGGATGTGTAGGGACAATGGTTGTGCCCACCTGCAGGTCAGGGGTCAGGCTCCAGGGAACAGCCCTGTCAGTGCTTCAAAAGCTGATGCTCAGTCCTGCCGAGCCGGCCCGCAGGTGCACCTGGCTATTGATATCCTTAGGACCCGCTGGGGGTGGTGCTGGGTTGTATGCAGGCGGCTTACTGGGGATTACAGCATAGCCACAGGTGTCGGCTCACAGCCCAAGATGGGAGGCTGAGTGGGGGCCTCCCGTGCACAAAGTGGGGTGGGGGAGCAGGCAGGGTCACCCAGGTCTCCTGGAAAGAATGTCCACTCACAGGCTGTCCCTGGGCCACATTTCAGGGGACTGCTTGCCAATTCTTGACCAGTATTTTTGGAAACATTACAGATTTGTATACATTGTTTTTATATTTGAATATAAAATAATAAATTCTGTTAGACTAGACTAGAGTCAAGTGAATCCATGCATATGGAATGGTTCCTTTAGAAAAAGTGCCAGGTGGGGGTTTGAAGAGCTCTCTCTCTTTCTCTGTCTATTGGGTAGAGCTGGTGCTAAAAAAAAAAAAAAAAAGTCAAATGTCAACAGCTAGTGGAGGGAGGGGTGACTGACTTCTGCATTCACACACGGTGGCCTTACTACATGCCAGGATGACTGGAATACAGAGAGCTTGTCATTCATTCATTCGTTTGTTCTGCCAATGAATCCACCAACCACCCAACCAACATTTCCCAAGTGACTATTGTGTTCCATATGCTGGGCTGGGTACTGGGAATGCCAAAAACCCTAAACAACCCTCCCAGACCAGACAGTTCCAGTGCTCAAGGCCTCTCGGCCCTGTGGTGGAGACAGAAGCATAAACAGATCCTTGTAAGTGGCTATGAAATGTATTTATCAAGTCACAGCAGGGCGTCTGGGGAGAGTGGACCCTAGAGGAAGCCAGACTTGAAGGTCTCACGGCATGCAGGAGTATCTGTGGGGCGAGGGCTGGGGTACGGATGCAATTGGAGGCTTAGGCTAGGGCCATGGATCTGGGGCCGACTGTAGGGGGTTTGGTGAGCAGCATGCTAACCAGTTTGCACTTTAGCTCAAGGACAAGAGAAATCAGGGCTGCATTTTAAACTGAGAAGTGGCCTGGCTAGATCTGCAAGTGGGAGGCTCGCTGGGCACAGCGGGGACAATGGGCCCAGGGACCTGACAGTGCAGACTGAGGTTTGGTGGCAGAGAGGGGAAGCAGGAGCTTCCTGGGAGCGAGGAGACATGGTGGGCTGGGCTGTCGAGTGAGAGTGGACTTCCGAGGCCCTCATGGAGGCCGCGGCCCATGGCGGGCCGGCCCTGGTGAACACAGGAAGTCTATGGGGGGTGAGTGGTGACACTGGCCTCTTGTGCAAGCTGCAGGGAGCCTGCTCCCCAGCCCCCTGGCAGGACACAGGGTCATTGCCTGCCCGGGGGCCTGCAGCAGCTTCAGATTCCATTGCCAGTATAGGACTGGCCTTTATAGTCTGCTAATTCATTCATCAGAGGTTAATTGCTGACCATGTGCCATTGCCTTTGCTACATACTGGGATCATGGGATAAGCAAGATAAACAGGTTCCCTGGCCTCGTGGAGCAGCAGTGTAGTAGGAAATGCAGAGGATTAAAGGATTGCTAATGGTGATGCTAATGCTAACATCTGAGTGCCAGTCATACACCAGGTAGTTTTAAACACTTTGTAAAGACTCACTCAACTAATCCTGATGATAAACCTTTGAGTAAGTACCCTTATTATACCCATTTTACAGATGAGCCAAGTAAGCCCAAAGTAACTTTCCCTTGTTCACACAACTTGTAGGTAGTGAAAGCTAATATTTGAACCCAAATCTGACCTAATTTAAAAATTTACTTTAAAATTTTTTTTGCGGATACTTAAAATTATTTATTTGGGGGAGAGAGAGAGAGAGAGTGAGGAGAGAAAGAGAGAGAGAGAGAGAGAGAGATAAGCATGTGCTCCCATAAACTAGTGCACTCTCCTAATGTCCACCACAGTCAGGCTTGGGCCAGGATAAAGCTGGGAGCTGGAAAGTCAATCCAGGTCTGCCATATAGGTGACAGGGACCAAGTTATTGAGCCATCACTGCTGCCTCAAAGGGTCTCCGTGAGTACATGAGCAGGAAGCTGGAGCCAGGAGCTGGAGCAGGTACTGATATGGGACGCGGGTGTCTTAAGAGCTAGGCCAAACCCCTGCCCCGAGTCTGTAGTCCTAACCGTTGTTAAACACTGCGGACTTTCCAGGGCTCCCAGTGGCTCTCCATGGCTGCACAGATTCCTTAGCCTGCCTTGCCCTCAGCCCTGCCGGATCCCACCAAGCCAGCCTCGCCCTGTTCCTGCTCACCCTCGGTTCATGGCTCCCACACCTGCCGTGCTGTTCTGCACCCCCCCCTTTGCCCGTCTTTATGGAAGAGAGGGAGAGGCAAAGGAGCTCCCCCTTCCAGGCCCAGCCCAAGTGTCCTGTCCCGGAGGAGGCCCAGTGGGGCTGGCTCCTCTGCTCACTGCAGCTCTCCCGACACATGCCCTCTGGGTGTGCATGCATCTCTGTCCTCACCGCTAGATTGCCAGGGTTTTTGAAGGTGAGACGGAGAATCACCCGGCTGTGTCCTCTGTGGTCTGAGCAAGGCGTAAAGCAGCTCAGCGCACTGGGTGCTGACTCCCTGCAGAAGGACCTCAAGCCAGCTTCGTGCTTTCCTTGGGTATTTCCTGTGTGCTCGCAAGGAACGGCCGCCAAGCCTCACGGCCTTTTATGCCTGCTAAGTACCCGCGCGTTCCTGGCACCTTGTTTCACTAAGCACCGTGGTGGTGTGCGAGCTGACCTGGGGGAAGGAAGCTGCTTTTATAGCTAAGACCACAACAGCACAGAGAAACGAGCCTTCCCATGCTTGCACAGCCCATCCTCTTTGCTTGGAAAGCATCTCTTGTCCTGAAGCGGTAAGCAGGTATCAGGCACAGCGCAGGTGCTCAAAAAGAAGAAGAGTTTAAGAGGATAAATGAATCGAAACTAACAGTTTTCCTGTTGGAAATCTCCCTGGCAGAGGCCTGGCACAGGAGGTAGCCAGGTGTCTGGCCTGGCTCTTAAGACACCCATGTCTCACATCAGAGGATGGCATAGATGGGGCTGCAACCTGCAGAGGGTCTCACAGTTACTGGCTTACTTGAACTTTTTTTTTTAATTTATTTTATTTATTTGACAGAGTTACAGAGAGAGGTAGAGGTGGGGGGGTGCTTCTATCTGCTAGGCACAATTACCCCCCTTTCAACCAACAAGGAACCCAGAATTCAAGGAGGAGAGCTGCTTCCTGAGGTCACACAACTAGGGAATGGTGGGATGGGACTTTCTTTCTTTCTTTCTTGATTTAATTATTTGAAATTCAGAGTCACAGAGAGAGAGAGAGAGAGAAAGAGAGAGGTCGGTATTCTACCTGCTGGTTCATTCCCTAGAGGGTTGGAGCTTCTTCCTGGTCTCCCACATGGGTAGCAGGGACCCAAACCCTTGTGCCATCTTCTGCTACTTTCCCCAGGCCATTAGCAGGCAGCTGGATCAGAAGTGGAGCAGCTGGGACTCGAATTGGCATCCATATGGGATGCTGGTGTTGCAGGCAGTGGCTTTACCCATTATGCCACCATGCCAGTCCCTCTTTCCATTTAATTTAAAAATATTTATTTATTTGAAAGGTAGAGTTACAGAGAAAGAGGGACACACACACACATATACACAGACACAGAGCGAGATTGTTCACCTGCTGGTTCACTCCCCGAATGTCTGCAGCGGCTGGGGCTGAGCCAGGCCAAAGTCAGAAGCCAGGAACTCCATCTGGGTCTCCCACATGGGTGGCAGGGGCCCAAGCACTTGGGCCATCTTCTGCTGCTTTCCCAGGTGCATTAGCAGAGAGCTGGGTCAGAACTGGAGCAGCTGGGATTTGAACCAGAGGCAGTGGCTTAATCCATTGCACCACCCTGCCGGCCCCAGGATGGGGTTTTCTAAGACCCGCCACATGTGACAGCCCATGCACCAGCCACCATCTTTATCCTATCTTGTGGAAAGCTGGCTTTCCTGTTATTTGTCCTAAAGTTCCTTCTCTCTCAAGTTTCTTCTCCTGTCTCCAGGAGCGCACATTATGACCGCCTACACCGCTACTATTGGTCTTCCCTGTTTCCAGTGGCTTTACCTGTGTGTTAACTGTGAGCTGGAGACACCGTGGGTACCTTGTTTTGTTATTTTTTGTGCCTATGGTTGGTTGTTTAGTCTGCTTTTTCCAATTCAGCTAGGATCGTGGATTTCTGGTCTGGTTCCTGGTTGTAGCTCAGAAACCTACCTTCACTTTAATGTTGTTCAAAAAAAAAAAAAAAAAAAGCCATTTCTATTGCAATGGTTTGTTTTGCAACCAGCTTCTAGGAATGATCTGTGGACAAAGGAAGGGCACGGGGTAGAGGGGCCAAGGCCCCTGTGTCCCTTGGCCACCCACTGGCTTCTGCAGAGACTGCATTCTGCCTCTGTGAGGAAGACATCACCGCTTAGGTCTGGATCTGGAGGCTTTCAGGTCCTTCCCTGTCAAGTCCAAGGGCCCTCTCAGGTGGGAAAGAGATGGCTCACCTGCCCATATTCAATGACGTTACAGTGCCTCCCACGTGTGGGCGGCTGGGGTGGGCAAGAGAAGTCCGGGCACCTGTGCCTTGGGAAGAGCGGAATCTCTCAGGAGACTGGAGGAGGGGGTTTGGGAGCTGCAAGTTCTCAGGTGCTGGAACAGAAGGTGAGGGCTGAGGAGCTGGGGGGGCTGGGGTGGGGGCGGGGCAAGAGAGAGGGGGCTGGTGCTGAGTGTACAGAGGTGGCTTTGGAAGAAAAAGTTTGAGCACGTGAACGATTTCTCCTCAGATTGTGGGGTGACCTGGAAGGGGCGAGGTGGAAGAGGGTAAAGTAACATGATGGAGATGGGGGTGGAGACCAGAGCCCCCAAGATTCACTTTGTGGTGGCATTTAAACATTCGTGAGTGTAGTGTGTGTGTGTGTGTGTGTGTGTGTCAACAGTGTAATTACTGCATAGTGAAAAATTAACTGTATCACCCTCCACAATTTATCCAACCCAAAATCCAAATGCAATCAGTTGAGATATGAGAGTACTTCAAAAAGTTTGTGGAAAATGGGATAAAAGCTCAGCTTATTTGGGTGCCAAAAAATTTTAGAATCCATGCCTGCAAGGGCTCTTCAAAATAAAAGTTCATGAAAAATGTATATTATGAGAAACTCTACATAGATTTTAATTTTTTGGCACCAAAATTACTAATTCCATTTCCAGGAACTTTTTGAAAAGACCCTCCTATGTCTTACGTCCCATTCAAATTTGTAAACAGCCCTTTTACCTCTTTTCTTCCCTTGGAATGTATCTTTTGAAGAAACTGGTTTATTTCTTCTGCCATGAATCAAGCAGTCTGGGCTGTGCTGATGGCACTCTGGTGGAGCGGGGGATGGGGGGTGAGGCCTGAAGTTTGATCAGACCCCGGTTCAGATTTGGGGATGGTTAGTTCCTAGGTGGGGCTCTGTTTCTCCCTGGTTGTGTTGCTGCAACCCATTGCTCACCCGTTAGATCATTATTTCCTCAGGGGCTACAAAATGCTGATGTTTCTACTTCTATCATCTCTTCCACATTTATTAACTTGAAAATAGTAAAAAAAAAAATTAATAAAGAGAGAGAGAGAGACAAAAGCTGGTTTACTTCTCAAATGCTCTCCAGGACCTGGGCTGCTGGGTGGAAGCTGGGGGCCAGAAATGCAATTCCGGGCTCCCTTGTGCGTGGCAAAGATCCAAAGAGTTGAGCCATCAGCACTGCCGCCCAGAGTTTGCGTTAGCAGGAAGCTGGAGTCAGGAGCTGGGGCTGGGAATCAAACCCAGCTCCTCTGCTGTGGGCTGTGGGCTGCGGGCACCTCCCTCACTAGGTTAAATGCCTGAACTTCAGTGTTTCTGTCAAGAGAACTCCCCTTTATCAACTGTTTGCCAAATACACAGTTTGCATAGATAAAGTAATTGATTTGGCTACCATTTCCAAAATAATCTGTTAAGTCCTAGCATCCTCCAAAGGTAACCGATAGATTATTTTTGTTTCTTTATGATCTCATATGTTTAAACGCATTTGAGGCATTGCTATTCCATTGCACTTAGCCTTCTTCGTTAGTTATGTGGCCATTAGGAACTTTGAGTTCTTGGCATAGCCACACTGAGAGGAGCTATTCCTAGTGATTGCAAAACATAGTGATTTGGCTGGCGCTGAGGGCAATAGGCTAATCCTCTGGCTACGGCACCGGCACCCGGGGTTCTAGTCCCGGCCAGGGCGCCGGATTCTGTCCGGTTGCTCCTCTTCCTGTCCAGCTCTCTGCTGTGGCCTGGGAGTGCAGTGGAGGATGGCCCAAGTGCTTGGGCCCTGCACCTGCATGGAAGAGCAGGAGAAACACCTGGCTCCTGGCTTTGGATCAGCACGGTGCTCTGGCCGCAGCGGCCATTGGGGGGTGAACTAATGGAAAAAGGAAGACCTTTCTCTCTCTCTCTCTCACTGTCCACTCTGCCTGCCAAAAAAAAAAAAAAAAAAAAAAAAAAACACAAACACTTTGTGTATCCCCAGTAGATACACCTTTAGCCAAAAACAAAAAACAAAACAAAATCACTTAAATTATTTTAATTGTGTTGTTGGTACTGTTAGTGTTGTTAACTGAAACCTCATGTGTGCTTCATGATGGGATAAAGCATGCAAGTCACGACATTGATGCTGTTAGGACCTTCAAGCTTCAACACGGGAGAGAGGGGATACATGGGAGAAAGAAAAATGAAGTCAAGTAGAACCTCTGTAGTTTTTAAAAAGTATTTATTTGCTTATTTGAAAGGCAGAGTTATAGAGAAAAAGGGAGCGACAGAGAGAAAATCTTCCATCCACTGGTTCACTCTCCTCATGGTTGCAATGGCAGGGGCAGGGGCAGGCTGAAGCCAGAAGCCTCAAACTCTATCTGGGCCTTCAATGTGGGTGGCAGGGGCCCAAGCACTTAGGCCCTTAGGCCTTCTCCTCCTCCTCCTCCTTTCCCTCCCCCCCTCCTCCCCCCCCCTTCTTTCTTTTTTAAAGGTCCATTTATTTACTTGAAAGTCAGAGTTACACAGAGAGAGAAAGGCAGAGAGAGAGGTCTTCCAACTGCTAGCTCACTCCCTGTAAAAAAGGGCCAGATCATTGGTATATGCGTTAAATTAAAAAAAAAAAATCAAAGAGCACAAGCCCAAGCCCCAGAACGTGTGGGTTTTTAGTATCTGAGGACAGTTCACAGGGCTGGGAATTGACTCAATGGCTTGCAAACAGGAGGCGTGACCATGGGAACCATTGCAGGCATCTGGGGAGGTTTGGGAGACCGGTGGGTTTTCATTTTGAAAAAGTGAGAAGCAAACTGGTTTGTAAGTTGGCAAACTCCTTTTTCAGATTCTTGCCTGGAATTGCCAAGAACACATATGGCCGGCGCAGCCCATGCCTGTGACTGTGGCCACGTCTGCTCTTGCTGCAGCCACGCGCTCGCGCTCGGTTCTCTTTACCTAGGAGACATGCACCATGCAGCATCGCGAGGACAGAGGGGGAGCCGTGTTGCCACACAAGCCGAAATATTCTTGTAATTGAGAAAAGGCTTTTAGCTTCCCATACTGAGTATGACTTTAGCTGTAGACTGGCCATAATATGGTTTTTATTGTGCTGAGATACATTTTTAAAAAGATACATTTATAAAGAGAGATTTATTTGAAAGTCATGGTTAGAGAGAGAAAAGGAGAGACAGAAGTCATCCATTTTTTGGTCCACTCCCCAGGTGACCACAATGGCCAAGGCTGGGCCAGGCTGAAGACAGGGGCCAGCAGCTTCATTTGGGTCTCCCACGTGGATGCCAGCAGCCGGAACACTTGGGCCATCCTCCACTGCTTTCCCAGCCATTAGCAGGGAGCTGGATCAGAAGTGGATCACCTGGGACTTGAGCCAGTACTCATATGGGATGCCAGTGTCACAGGAGGTAGCTTTACTCAGTGCACCACAATGCCAGCCCCGAGATACACTTACTATTTCCTATTTCACTGGGAGTTTTATGATGAACAGGTGCTGAATTTTGTCAGATGCCTTTTCTGCCTCTCTTATGATCATGTGGGTTTTTCCTTCATTTTTCACTATGGTGTATCACAGTTATTTATTTATTTAAACAACCTTTGTAAGACCAGGTCCCAGTTGCTCATGGAGAATTATCTTTTCAATGCATTGTTGAATTTCATTTGCTAATGTTTTGTTGAGAAGTTTTGCATCCATAGTTATCAGGGATATTGCTTTGCAACTTTCTTTTCCTGTAGTGACCTTGTCTGGCTTAGGTATCAGGGTAATGCCAACATTGCAAAACTAATTTGGGGGTGGGGGGCGGCACTGTTGTGCAGAGAGCTAAAGCCTTGGCTTGCAGTGCCAGGATCCCATATGGGCACCGGTTTGAGACCCAGCTGCTCCACTTCCAATCCAGCTCTCTGCTATGGCTGGGAAAGCAGTAGAGGATGGCCCAAGTTCTTGGGCTCCTGCATGCATGTGGGATACTGGAAGAAGCTCCTGGCTCCTGGCTTCAGATCAGCACAGCTCTGGACATGGTGGCCATTTGGGGAGTGAACCAGTGGATAGAAGACCTCTCTCTCTACCTCTCTCTGTAACTCTGTCTTTCAAATAAATAAAATGAATCTTTAAAAAAACAAATTTGGAAATATGTTCTCTTTAATTTTTTGAGTTTGAAAAGGATTGCTATGAGTTCTGTAAATGATTGGAGAAATCAGAAGTGAAGCCTTCAAGTCCTGGACTTCTCAGTGAAGGCAGACATGATTCAATGTTCTCGTTAGTTGCAGGTCTATTCAGGTTTTCTATTTTTTCCTGTGTCATTTTTGGTAGGTTCCATGTTTCTAGGAATTTACCCATTTCTTGCAAAATACCAGATTTTTTGTGTCTAATTATTTACAAGAGTCTCAGGATACTTTCTGTTTCTGTGGGGTCAGGTGCAATGTCTCATCTTTTCATTCTTGACTTTGAGCCTTTTTATTTCTTTGTAAGTCTAGCTAAAGCTTTGTCAACTTGGCCTATCTTTTTAAAAACAAATTTTTAATTTCATCGATTTTCTCTATTGCTTTTCTATTCTCTAGTTTACTTATTCTGCTCTAGTATCTAGTATCTATCTAGTTGTTTCCTTCCCTTTGCTAAGTTTGGGCTTGCTTTATTCTCCTTTTTCTGGTTCCTTGAGGTGTAACATTGGGTTGTTCATCTGAGAGCTTCCTTCTTTTTCCACGTAGGCATTTATTACTATGACCTCCCCTCTCAAGATGGCTTTTGCTGCATCCCATAAGTCTTGGCATGTTGTGTTTCTATTTATGTTTGTCTCAAGATATTTAATTTTTTTTACCCATTTGTTGTTCAGAAGAATGTTGTTTAATTTACACATGTTTTTGGATTTTCCAATAGGAATAATCTAATGTTATTCTGGTCAAGAAAGATTCTTAGAAAGATTTCAATCTTATCAAAGCTTTAAAGATTTGCCTAATACATGATTTATCCCGGGAGACAGGTCTGTATGGCTCAAGTCTGGTGTTTCCCTGTTGATTTTCTGTCTGGACGACCTGGCCACTGTTCAAAATGAGCTGCCACAGCTTCCTGCTACTGTTGGAGCGCTGTCTACTTTCCCTTCATTTGGTTAATATTTGTTCCACCTGTTAGGCAGTCTTGAGTTGAGTGTGTGTGTGTATATATGTGTGTATCCTCTTGGTGGATTAACCCCTTTCTATGTAATGACCTTTCTCACTGTGACAATGTTGTCTGATGTAAATACAGCCATTTCTGCTCCCTTTTGCTCACCATGGACTATCCTTTTCCATTTCTTTATTTTCGATCTATATGTGGTCTTCAGGTTGAATTACTGAGTCTCTTGTAAGCATACACTTACAGCTGTGTCTTTAGTTCTGTAGTCCACTGAGACACTATGTCTTTTTAGAGGGGAATTTAATTCATTTACATTTAAGTGATTATTGATAGGTAAGGGTTTACTACTGTCATATTGCTAATTATTTTCTATTTTGTATTTCTTTTTTCCCTTTCTTCCCTTCTTGCTTTCTTCCTTTTGATTTGATGATTTTCTGTAGCAGAATAAGTTGATTCCTTCATATTTTATGTATCTGTTCACTTTTTTCTTGCTGGTTACCATGAGGCTTGCATAGAATATCTTATAACAATTTATTTTAGGCTTATAACGACTTATTTTGAATACATTAAAAAACTACATTGTAACTTTTCTCTTAATGTATCATGTTGTTGATATCACAATTTACATATTCTAATATTCTATGTCCATTAACCAAGTTTATACCAGAGTTAAAAGTGACATATTTATCAGTTCTGTAGTATCAGAATTCCAGTGAATGGAATTGCGTGCTTACATGTACAGTGTTTTATAGCTTCATATATTCCCATGTCATTAGCATCCTTTTGTTTCAAGTTGAAAAACTCCTCCTAGCATTTTTCCATGTAAGGCAGATGTAGTTGCGATGAACTTCGTCGGCTTGTTTACCTGGGCACGTCTTTAACTGGCCTGAAAGACAGGCTTGCTGGGGTAGTGTTCTTGGGTGGCCATGTCTTTTCTTTGGATACATCATCCCACTCTTTCCAAGCCTGCAAGGTTTCTCTGAGAAGTACACTGATAGCCTCAAGGAGATTCACTTATATGTGATCGAGTCACTTTTCTCCTGCTGCTTTCAAAATTTTTTGTTTTTGACTTTCGACGATTTGATATTGTGTCTTTGTGAAGATCTCTTGTCTTCATGGATCCGGGTGGGTGCTGGTTTCCTCTCCAGATTTGGAAAGCTTTTTGTCATTGCTTCTTTAAAGAAACTTTCTGACCCTTTTCCTTTCTAGGACTCCCACAGGGCAGATATGGGTTCACTTGATGGTGTTTCATAAGGCTCTCTCCACTCTGTTTTACTTTTGTTCCTCTGAATAATTTCAAAAGAACTGTCTTCAAGCTTGCGGATTAGTTCTGCTTGATTGAGTCTGTTCCTGAAGCTCTCTGTTGAATTTCTCACTTTATTCCTTGTGTTTTTTAGTTCCAGAATCCTGTTGGTTTAATTTATGGCTTTCCTCTCTTGGACTTCTCATTTTGTTCATGTACTATTTCTCTGATTTCATTTAGTTGTCAATCGATGTGCTCTTGTAACTCGCTGAGATTCTTTAAGATGTTATTTTGAGTTTTTTGCTAGGCACTTTGTAGATACTCATTTATTTTTGTTTCAAAGATTTATTTTATTTATTTGAATGATAGAGTTACAGAGAGAGGTAGAGATAGAGAGAGGTCTTTCATCTGCTGGTTCACTACCCTAATGGCTGCAACTTCCAGAGCTGAGCTGATCTGAAGCCAGGAGCCAGGGGCTTCTTCTGGGAGTCCCATATGGGTGCAGGGGCCCAAGGATTTGGGCCATCTTCCACTGCTTTCCCAAGTGCATTAGCAGGGAGCTGGATTGCAAGTGGAGCAAGTGGGATTCGAACCTACACCCATGTGGGTGCTGGCGCTGCAGGCCGGGGCTTCAACCCACTGTACCACAGCACTAGTCCCTCAATACTCATTTCCTTATGGTCAGTTACTGGTGTCTATTTTGTTTCTTTGGTGGTGTCATAGATCCCTGTGTGGGTGTCTGTGCATTGGAAGATATGCAGAAGACGTAAGTATCTCTTCCAGTCTTTGTGTACTTTGGCAGGAAGTCATTCACTACTCAGCCACCTGAGATTCCAGGAGGGCTGGCCGGGGCGTCTGCAGGAGGCCTTGCTGGTGGAGCCCTGGTGAGGTACGGCACGGGGCTTAGGTGGGTGGTGGGTGGGAGCACCTGGTGCTCGGGCCTTTAATCAGTCTGCTTTTTATTACTTTAACCAAAATACCTGAGAGGAGGTTTTTGGGAAAGAAAAGGTTTATTTTAGCTTATAGTTTGGCGGTTACAGTTCAGGATTGAGCAATCCCAAAGTCCGGCATCTGAGGAGGCTGCCCATGGCAGATGCAGAGGAATGAGCCTGTGGTGATGCAGGAAACAGAGAGAGAGAGAACCTAGGTTTAACCTGAACCTAAACAATAATCAACCTTCTCATGAAAGCCACCATCTGATGGCCGAAACACCTCCCACCAGGCACACCTCCAAGACCCGACTCAGGTCTCCACCCTCATGCCATCACCCATTCACATCAAGACAGCAGAGTTTGAACAGCTCACGTGGGTTTTTGAGAGACAAGTTCTACTCAAACCATAGCATTCCACCCCTGGCTTCCCCAGACTCATGTTCTTCTCGCATAAAAAATGTAATCAATTCCATCCCCCAAAGTCCCAAACTCTTAACTCAGTCCAACATCAATTTAACAGCTGATACTCCATGGTCTCATCTGAGACTGAAGGCAAACTCTCATAGCTATGAACCTGTAAAATAAAAAAAAAAAAATTGTGTACTTCCAAGATATAATGGTGATGCAGGCAAAGGGTATACATTTCCATTTCAAGTAGGGGACACAAAGAAATATGGGCTCTGGGGAAGTCCTGGTCCGGAGCCTGAGTCTGTGGGTTGTCCTACTACTAGGGCTGGGCTGGAGCCCGCATCCATGATTCTACTTGTGTTTCTTCTTTACTGCATCTCAGTTTTGCTCAAGAAGTTTTCCTCATTCCAAGTATATAGAAATATTCCTGTCTGTCTATTTTAATTTGGGATTGTGGAAGAGAGAGAAGAAGAAAGAGGAGAGTACAAATTTCCATCTGCTAGTTCACTTCCTGAAGCCGAAGTCAAGAGCTGGGAACTCAACCCATGTATCCCATGTGGTGTCAGGAACTCTATTATGTGAGCTGTTACCACTGTCCCCTGGGATCTACATTAGCAGGAAGTTTGGAGTAAAGGGCCACAACTGGGTTTCATATCCAGGCACTTGGAAATGGGATGCAGGCATGTTAACTGGTGTCGCTCCCCCTCTTCACGGAGGAACGACACAGGACCCTGCGCTGTTCTTTTGTCTGCTCGGCCCTTCCCGGGTTTGCTGCTGGTCCTTCCCGGGTTGGCTGCCAATCCTTCCACCTCCGTGGAAGGGCGGCTCCCCCTGCCACTTTCCCCACTTCCGCGGGGGAGCAGCACACCGCCGGCCGGCTCTCTCGGGGGCTGCTCAGATGTTATCCGGATGTTCCCCTTAGATGTTCCTGGTGCATGTTGTCTCTCTCCTCCTTTATAGTCCTCTTCCACCAATCCCAACTCTGCTACCCACACGCCGAGTACGCTGCTCTCCTCCAATCAGGAGCAGGATCAGCTCCTGCAGGTTATTGGTCGAACTGGAGGCAGCTGTGTAAAAGTTGTTTATTCCTCTCCCAGCGCCATATTGTGGGAGAGCAGATGCATAGAATAAGTCTTAATTCCAGTAACTTAGTCTAGTCCGAGTTGCTCCCCACAAACTGGCCTCTTAGCCACTAGGCTAAATGGTTGCCCCCCTCCCCTGGTATTCTCTTATAATTTCTTCTAGTATTGTTAGAGTTTTATTTATTTCAATGTTCAATATTTCAGTATTTTTATTTAATCCACTTGGAATTTAATTTTGTGTAGATGTGACAAACCTTTTAAGAATTTCTATTTAAAATTAATTCTATTTAAATCTTTCAGGGGCTGGCACTTTGGCGCAGCAGGTTAAGCTACCATCTGCAGTGCTGGCATCCCGTATGGCTGCTCCACTTCTGATCCAGCTCCCTACTAATGTGCCTGGGAAAGCAGAGGAAGATGGCTCAAGTACCTGGGCCTCTGCACCCACGTGGGAGACCTGGAAGAAGCTCCTGGCTCCTGACTTCATTCTGTCCCAGCCCCACTGATGCAGCCATTTGGGGAGTGAACCAGCAGATGGAAAACCTCTGCCTTTCAATTAACTAACTAACTAAAACCTTTTTCCCTTTTAAAAGTAAGATCGCTTATGGAAAGATAAGCCAGGTTTACCCACTGGAATGCTCTGAGTACACCACGAGGGACAAGTGAGGAGCCACAGGACACGTTTAAATCCCTAGTAGTGCTTTGAAAGCCTCCCGGGATCTCTCTCCATTCCCTCCTAACTTGGTGCCTCCTCCATAAAGCCTTCCTGGATTCTGCAGCTTGCAAGGATGCAGTTTTGCCTTTAGTCTCTCAGAGAACTTTAATAAGGCACACCTGCTGTTCTCCCAAGTTGTTTACTTTCTGGGAGTCATTCTGGATGCCCTAGCTGAGTGCCCTGGTGCACAGTAGATGTTCGAAAGCTGTTCTCCTGATGAGTAAGAATGTGCCGCCATCCTCAGAGTCTGCGGAGGGCCCAGGAGAAGATGCCAGAACAGCTGTGCGGGCTGGGAGCACTTTGCTGCTCCTTTGAGGCAAGGAGGGACTCTAAGGGTGCCTCTGGGAGGCCGGGGCCCAGCTGTGGTTTGCTCCCTGGAAAACGAACACTGGAGAGATGGCAAAGCGTCAGCTCCGTGAAAGCAGGAACGGCCTCTCTGGTCCACGTGGTCTCCCTAACCCCTGGCACTGCCTCTGGTAGGAACCATTTTCAGCATGAATGAATGCACGCACACATGAATGAATGAATGGAGAGGCGCTCCCAGTGCTTTAACTTCCGTTCCTTCGCCCCAACAGGTGTTACTAATCAGCTCCGTTAAGATGCACCTTTTTCTTAGTGTGGCTACAACAGACTCTGGTAATTAGTGGATATCGGCGCCAGAGAGGAAACCTGCTTGCCAGTTCCCTCGGGGGAGCCCTATCAGAGCTTGTTTTGTGTGTTCTGGTCCTGGGTGGGGTTCAGGGCCCCCCTCCGCCCAGGAGAGAGGTGTGGGGTGAGCCCCACTCCCGAGTGCCCCTGCAGGTGGCTGCTGCTCACCACCACCACCCACCCCGCCCACCCCGGGGCTCTGCTTTCCTTCAGTGGCTTGGACTCCTCATAAAATCAACTTGCCGGGAGGGGCCCCCAGGCCTGGGCTTTTTGTAAGGAAATGGGAACAATTAATGGGCTTATCTGATGAAGAGCAATGCTGCTAATGATTTATTAATTATCATGAGGCTTATCTTTCTGCTTCTTATTAATCAAAGATGTCCTGGAATGCTGGAGCCCCACATAAGGGGAACAGACCTCAACAGCGTTGTGTGTGTGCACGCGTGCATGCGGGGGTGGGGGCTAGCGCCAGGTGCTTCCCTTGAACCTGCTCCGGTCTGCTCCGTCTGAGCACTGTGGGCAGGAGATGAGGCCTTGGGTTGAACACCTACTACGTGCCTGGCTCTGCGCAGCCTACTTCATATCCTCACTTCAGAGCACAACGGACAGATAATCGCGTCCACGTTTTAAAAGAGGCAGGAATGGAACTGGGATCTGCACCTGTGTGTGTCTGAGCCCGGAGTGGGTGCCTTCCACCTGCGGAGGCTTCACTAGACTGGGCTGGGTGGGCAGGGGCGGCGCCCCCTGAGCAGAGCTGCCCAGCCCTATGCGTGCAGCCAGAGGAGAAGCTCACCATTCCTCTCTCACACCTCAAGGCTTTGGCTCTTTTGGGAGTGACACAAGGTTCCCTCCCAGGAAGCAGGTAGGGAGCCCTGGGGCTCAGGGCACGTCTGCATGGGCAACCCCTTTTCCCAGGGGCCCAGTGTGTCTCAGAACATGTGGCAGTGCTTCTTGGGGGCAGGGACATGCCTGGGTCTTTCAGGGGTTGGAGAGATGGCCTGCTTGGGAAGCGTGCTCAGACAAGGAAAACAGCTTGGCTAGGGTGAGGAGCGACAGCAATGGCCATGGTTTATCAAGTGGGGAGGACAGAGGAGGCCAGACCGTGTGCCTCTGGGGGAGTGGGGAGTCCTGGGGAGGGTGCAAAGAGGGGTTCGTCATGGAATTGAGCCTAGGAGATAGCGGCTCCTGCCCTGCATAACCAGTGGCTTCACTGGGGTCCGCTGGTTAATGATCAAGTGCTAACAGGTGCGGGGGTGCGTGCACGCATGCGCACATGCCCGAGTGACGATGCAGACACCCGTGAAAGGGTGTGCATGGGGACAACGTGCTCAGATGTGTGGTTCTATTCAAGCTTTTGAAGAACCAGGGGGGTGGGTGTGGGAGAGCTGCAACATGTGTTTGTGTCTGCACCAATGTACACCAGCGTGCGTGGGCTGGGGTGTGAGAGTTGTGCTTGCGAGAGGGGGCGCTCTGTGGACGTGGGGGCGAGGGAGTGTTTCTGTCAGTCTTTGTGCTTGTGTAAAGGTGTTTGTGCGGGTGGGCGCCCTTGGACAGTCTGAGGTTTTGCCTCGTATGGAGGAAGGGGCAGGCGGAGATGTGGGGAGGCAGAGAGGAGGATGAGAGAGAGGAGGAGCAGAGGGCTCTGAGTGCTCAGCCCTGGGTCTGGCGCTGGGGTGGGGCACATGGACAGGGAGGGACTCCCAGTGCAGGGAGCCTCTGTAGTCGTGGTCTTTTGGGGGGCAGGTGGGCACCCCGTGGACCCCAGGGGAGTGAGAGAAACCTGCCCAGAGGTTCAGAGCCACTCTCTTTGGGCTGGGTTTGGAACCAAATCAGCCGCGTCTCCCTCCTTGCTGGTCCCTGCTTGCCCTGGGCCTGGCCCCGCCCCAGCTCCTGGGTGTGCAGTGAGTAACCACGTGGCCTTGGTGGTGCTGGTGCGCCTGGGCCTCTGGGCAGGCAGGTAGGGCAGCCATGGCCTGAATGCTCGGATGAGGTCCCCCACAGCCCGACGTCACTTCCGTGGGCAAGTCTCTGCCCCCACACAGAGGTCTGCCAGGCCAGTGACCCGAGCATGCTGCCCAGCCATCCAAAACATTGCTCGGGACGGGAAGCTCCTACGTGGGGCTCCAGTGAGGTCTGGGTCTCCCTGCCCCCTCCTCAACTCCAGGGTACTCCGGCTGGCTCTTCCTCCCTAGTTTCCCTGTTCTCCCCACTGCCCGTGGGGCTGGCCCCACACCGCTGGCCTTCCTGGCTCCAAATCGGAGTGGGGGTGCCCCGCGGCCCCCACCCTGAGATGCTGTGCTCTGGGCGGGAAGGGCTGCGGCCCGGCCTGCATCCGGGTGGGTCTGGCTGTCCTCAAGCAGTTGGGCTCCAGCTGCAAACACCCAAACAGAGGCTTGGGGAGGTCAGCGTGGCCGTGGCCGGGCATTCCGTTGTTCTCAGACATGTCTTTGAACACGCCGCCATGCAGCAGGGCCTGCCTCACCTCCCCACGTGGCTTCCTCGGCCTTCCTGGGGGAGTTCTCAGCCCTGGGCTTGGTTCCTAGGTGAGCCGGGGAGGTGCTGAGGCTGGGGCCGGGAGGGAGCCCGGCGCACTCCCTCCGGTAAGGTCGCCTGGTCTCAGCACTGAGCCTGGCTCTTCTCTTCAAATGCAAGCAACAGAGGAGAGTCTTAGACCCTAGTGTGGGAACATGGATGAGAACTGGAGAGGGAGAAGCTGGTGTCGGGCTGCTGCAGGCTCTGCTGTTCTTTTCCGCGAGCTGCCCCGTCCATACTTCCAACCCCAATAGCCTTGGAGACAGAAAGGCCCCTGCGGACAGTGCCTTTGAAGTATTGAAAATGGTACCCGGGCAACGGACTAGGGAAAAGATCCTGGGAAGGAGCACGGGTGGGCTTGGTAGCCCCAGCCTGGGCACTGTCTGCTGGGTGACAATCACCAAGTCCTTTAGCTGCTCTGAGCCCTATCCCTTAAGCCACTGCGTCAGCATTGCCAAGGCCCCTTCTGTCTGGGCCTGGGTGGGGGGCGTCTTCGGGGCACAAGGCGCCCTTGCCTGTAGTGTGATCCCGGCCACCTGCTGGGCTGGAGCACAGGGGCACTGCCTAATGGGTGAGCAGATGTACGGATTGAGACTGGGATGGTCCCCAGCCCCAGCTGCAACAACCCCTGGCCAGACTGGCTTCCCTGGAGCCCAGCACACGCTGGCTGAGGCTGGTGGGGGGAGTCGCCCTGGGCTCTACAGTGGGTGTGCTCCCGCCAAGGAATCCGCTCCTTGCTCACCATCCATGCATGAGTGTCTGAATTCTAAAAATGGCTCATCACAGTGGAAACAGGTGCTTTTTCCTTTGAGATATATCTTTTGACATCTCCAGGGGCCCTTTTGGAGATACCAAAAGTTTAGAGAATTTAGAACTTTGATTTTTAGAAAGTTTGTTAAAGGTTCCAAGAGAACTTAGAGTATCTGGTTAGAATAGAATTTTTTAACATCCTGAAATGACAGTCATTTATTTAATTAGGGTGATTTTAACATCTTTAGACCAGATCTGATCATATTTATGTAGCTTTTTAAGACTTAGTTTTTTTTATTAATTTAAACTGAGACAGTAGAGTACACAATAGATTACCTTGGCAGAACATGAATTTTATGTTTTTTTTGTTGTTGTTGTTGAATAAACCAGAAATAAAAACCTTGAACATAGGAGTTAGCACACAAAATCCTCACATAACTCAGAACTATTTAACAGAGGTAAAAAGAGCTTACAGGACCTAAATCTAGAAATGGCAAAGTAACCAATTAAGTAGACACTGTTAAAAAGAGATACTACAGTTTTTGCAAAAACAGATCTGTAAAGGAAACAAGTTTAAAGCATATCAAGCACATGTAAAGACTTGTATACACAGAATATAAGACCACTTTAGCTGGAAAGCAAAAACATGAATACAACATAGGTCTGACATCATTTACAACATTTTAATACATTTTGTATAATTTGAATTGACTCAAACAGTTGTTACTTTAACAAATTTAGAGTCCCATCCTTTCAGAGTTCCAGGGATCCTACTGGAAGTCCTAACGTTGGAAGACTCCATTTGAGAATTTAAACTGTTAGAGAGTCAAACCGCTCAGCCAAAACTAGTACATATAACCTGAGTATTTTAACCAAGGCTGATCACCCTCCCGGCAACAATGGGGTGAGTGAGCCTTCTCCAACCCCCTGGAAGGCCGAACAGGACACAAGGCCCTTATCATCTCCCTGTTGTTGGGAGAATGCCTTGGCAGCATCGCTGCAGGCTGGGGAGGAGCTTCACCACCTGGTTCCCTTACAGGGGGAAGCAGGCCCTCCTGGTGAAATGAGGCTTTGAGAGCTGAGATGGTAGGGAACTGCCTGGGTTACCAATGACGGGTAAGGACATGGACGGCTGGGGGCAACCTAAGACAAGGACCCCGGGTGTTAAAAAGGGGGAGTTGAATCCGGAGAGGCCTAGAGGAACTTCCAGAGCCTGCCTCGAATTTGAAAACCTGACTAAGTTTCAAATCCCTGGTAGCAAACACCCCAGCCCCAGGGTGCTTCTGCCTAAGGATCATTAAGGTGGTATCACAGGAGTGGCTAGCACCCTTTTGCATCACAACACCCCACCCCTTGCCCGCATCCGCTCTTCCACTCTGTACCATCCGCTCTGTACCTCAGCTATATATACACCTCCCTTTTACAATAAAGTGAGACCCTGCTTCGACTGGGCTCCACACCGCGCCTGATTGTCCCCCGGGTTTGCGGAAGGCTGAGTGGCGGTTGGCGCACTTCCCCTCCTCGGTCAAGGCAAGCTGCGGGCAGCCTGCCTAATTCTCTGGCGGTGGCGGTGGCGGTGGCGAGGAACAGTCACCGCAGGGGAGTTTGGAGGCTGGCCAGGCCCCCGCCCCTGCCACCTTCATGATTTTTATTCCCTGCTCTGGGGGTCCTGGACCTCTGAGGAGGAGCTTGAGGGCTATCTATAAATAGTGAGGTATTTTCCAAACATCAGTTAGGATTTGAATGGTCTGAGAAGCCTGTTTTTCACCTTTGGCTGCTGTGTTATTGGGATTTCGTCGGAGTTTTCACTTTGACAAATCTTCCTGATTTAGCTGATTAAACAACGCCTGGAAACCATTGAAATAGATGATATCTTGGGTCTGCATTTAGAACGTACTAGTGGGTGATATGCCAGAGTGAATAATTTTCTTCAGTTGGGGCACATGTTCAGTAAATCTCAGCCCGGCTCTGTCTGCTCTCTGCCTTGCCTCTTCTCTGTCAAGCTCCAGCCAAGCCTGCCCCCCCGCCCCCACCCTGAGCCCACCTGCTCCAAGCTCTGGCATAAGGAAACCATCTTTACGGCAACCAGGTGCCGGATCTGCCTTCATCAGCCCATTTCTTTTCTGGTCTGAATCACACAGGGTCAAAAGGCAGGCGCTCTCAGGGCTGGGCTGATGCTAACAGTTGGGGCCCCGGGGCAAGAATACAAATGGAGGTCCTCCCATCACATGCCTATTTGTTTGTAAGCCATAAATCAAACTTGCAAAGTAAAGTGTATTTTCCCCCTCCTTCCCTCACAAATGTTTCTTGGCCATGTCTTTGCACTGGCCTTCGAGACTGGATTTAAATGTGATTCTCTGACTCCTCAGAATCCCACACCGTGTCATGGCGGCATGAGGCTCCCAACCCACAGCTCAACCCTGCTCTGTGACGGGGCTTACGTGCAGCCATGGGGACACCCCAGTCACAGTCCCAGCTCTGTAATCGCCTCTCAGCCAACAGTCATCCTGAGCCATCCTGGAGAACCAGAGGTCCACACACCAGGGGCTTGTTTTGTCATTGGTTATGGAACCAGGGGCATAGCTCCCCTAGACCTGGAAGGAGGCCCAGGAAAGCCAGTCCTGGGCACCTGGAATATGTTCCAGCAAGGGTGTGTGTGCATCTGCGCATGCCTGCTGGGCTTGGGAACACCTCACTCTGGGAGTAGAAGTGAAGGCAGGGCCATCTGAAGTATTGGGTGTGGGCCTGTGGGTGGGTGTTTAAGAGCAGTGCGGCTTAGGGGTGCTGGGATGGACTTGGGGTGACAGGGTAGACCCCTGAGATGAAGACCTGTAAACTGACAGCTGTCGGCTAGGGGGTTGACCCCCCAGCTGGCTGTCATTATCATTACTCTGTGTCACCAGCTGTATCCAGGAATGGAATCATGTAGTTTTCAGCTATCTGCAGTAGCTGGGTCTCATTTAGTTGTTAACAGCAGCAGAGTAGTAGGATGATAAACTGGGAGTTTCAGCTGAGCTGCTAAAATGGAGATCAAAACCCAAAGCGGGTGGCGAGGCAGTCTGGGATGTGTGAATTTCCCGGGGAATTCTGGAAAATTTGTTTCAAGATGCTAAAAAGCCCTCGTCCTGGAGGGAATTGGAGAGAGTGGAGGATTTAGGTTGGGAGGATTTTGGAGAATGCTGCAGGGGGGAGGTGGGTGCCATCCCCTCGGGCTGGTGGGAAGGGCTTTAGCACGCACTCAGCGAGACGAGAATGAGCCTGTGGCCTGTGCGAGGAGCAGGGGCGTGTGTTCTGGACGCTCAGGACTTGTGATGCTTCCTGCAGACCAGATCAGGCCGTGCACATGTAAACCTGCCTGGAGCCATTTGTTCTGCTGCCCACAAGGTCTGTCTGGAAGGGGTCTCGGAAACCACTTCCGCCACATGTGGAATCCAGGCCTCATTGCCGCCTGGGATCTGGCTCATCAGCCTTGGAGAATTATCTTTTTCTCCCCAGAGTTGGACTTCCTTTGTGCCAGGACCCTGGGAATAATCCCCTCGGCAGGTCTGGGGGCGCCACCTGCCAGTTGCCCCCAGGACCTACTCTACCCTTATTCCACAGCGGTGAGTTTTTGGCTGGGCACGTGGCTGTACAGCTAGAGACTGCATTTCCTAGCCTCCCTTGCAGCTAAGAGGTGACCTTATCACCAAGTTCTTGGCCATGGGTTCTTGGCAGAAGAGATGCATGAGGGTTGTTTAACAACCAATGAGCCCTCCAGGGAAAATAAAACTTCAACGGTAGTGACTGCTAATTTCCATGGCATCCATACTGTCACCGTGGCCAATTTCAAGCCGTAAGTGCGGGTTAGGAAGAGACACGCACAGTCTTTTCCTGGAGCAATTTCTGGTTTATGCCCTCAAAGGGCCCAAGCGTGGCCTCCTTCCCCCTCTTCCTCTGTGCTGGCTGGGATGCCGACGTAGTGGAGAACCGTCTGTACCAGGCAGGTAAGAACAGTGCTCCGGGAATGGGATGGCAGACACGCAGAGGATAGGAGCTTGGGCCCCAGTGACTCTGGGAGCAGAGCAGCCATGCCGTATCACACACTTACATGAGGGTAAGATAAATGCCTGTGTGGCCGGCGCTGCAGCTCACTAGGCTAATCCTCCGCCTGTGGCGCTGGCACACTGGGTTCTAGTCCTGGTCGGGGTGCCGGTCCTGTCCCGGTTGCCCCTCTCCCAGGCCAGCTCTCTGCTGTGGCCCGGGAGTGCAGTGGAGGATGGCCCAAGTGCTTGGGCCCTGCACCCCATGGGAGACCAGGAGAAGCACCTGGCTCCTGCCATCAGATCAGCAGGGTGCACTGGCTGCAGCGGCCAATGGAGGGTGAACCAACGGTAAAGGAAGACCTTTCTCTCTGTCTCTCTCTCTCACTGTTCACTCTGCCTGTCAAAAAAAAAGAAAGAAAAGAAAAAGAAATGCCTGTGTTAAATCATTTTGATATTAGGGTCTCCAACACACACAGGCAAGTCTGTGAAATGTACTGGACTCAGGAGCCCATAAAGCAGGAGGAGAGTTTGGCTCTCAGCACCTTCTGCTTTCTGCCCAACACCATGGCCTCTCCCAGGGTGGGGGTGGACACCAGCTTTTGGAAAAGGTGGCCCTTCTGTCTCAAGAGTCGTGTCACCCCGAGGGCTCCCCGTCCATCTCCCTCCTGGGCTCCAGGTCTCCAGGAATCGTGATGCTCAGAAGAGGCACCTGCTCACACCCTGGACATCAGAGACCTGTGACGGATTTGGGGTAGCCTTCACTGTACACCTTGGAGAGCGTGGGCTTGACCTTTCCCGTGTGCTAGCAGGTTTCTGTCTCTGCCTCTGCTCCAGCTCTCTGCCTCGTCTCTGTCTCTTGGTTTCCCTGAGGGCATAGCATCCCAGGCTCCTGCAGCCCTGGAGGGTGGATGACCCAGGCCTGTCCTTGCCGCTTGACTGAGGAGCAAACCCAAGCCCAGATAACCCAGCTGGCTCTTGTGATCTCTTGCATAACTGCCGAATTTCCTCAGCCGACTGTGGGCTCTGTGGAGGCAGCGGTCCTGTCCGGTGTGTTTGCGGCTTTTAGCCTCAGTGCCTGCTTTGGGACTGGCTCTCAATGAATGTTTCTGATTCCCTCAATTGAAAGAAAAAAACAAACAAACAACAAAAAAAAAAAAACCACCAAACCCCCTCTCATTCCACAGGGGTTTTGCAGAGCTCAAGTGGGAACTGTGGTTCTCAGCCTGGGACACTTCGCAAGGATTTTTTGGCAGCACATTGGAGGGGTTAAGGTTCCAAAGCACCCTCACCACGCCAGCAGGGTGCACATCTGTCACCCTGGGCACCCTCGCATGCCTTGGGGGCCTCCAGAGCAGGCCTGCTCGAGTGCTTGCTGCTCCAGCAGGGAGCCTTGCTTACCCACAGGCACGCTTGCTCGTTGTAGTCATCCCACCCGGCCAATTTTGAACTGAATCCGAATCTTCTCTCAGTTTAGAATTGAGGTTCAGATCACTGGTCCTCATCTGGGGCTGACTTTTGCCACCCTCTCCACCAGGGGACATTGGACAAACTTTGAGACATTTTTCCAGCTCTTCCATTTGCTGGCTCATTCCCCAAGTGCCTACAATAGCCAGGGCTGGGCAGGGCCAGAGCCAGGAACCTGGAACTCAATCTGGGTCTCTCAACTATGACCAGGACCCAACTGCTTGAGCCATCACCTGTTGTCTCCCGGGATATGTATTAGCAGGAAACTGGATTGCAAGTGGTGGTGAGACTCAAAGCCAAGCTCTGTGATAGGAGGCGTGGGCACCCGGAGCAGCGTTTTCACTGCTGTGCCACACATGACCCGTATTTTAGATTGTCAACAACTGGGGAGAAGAGCAGGTGCTACTGACACCTAGTGGGTATGTGTCAGGAATGCTGCTAGAAACCCTATGATGTACAGGACAACCCCACATAGAAAAATTACCCACCCCAACCGTCTGCGGTGTAGAGCTTGCGAGATCCTGGGTTAGGGGCTCTGGGCTCAGGCAGTCCCAACAGAGGCTGCAGCAGCAGCAGCAGCCTCTTCTGTGGTCACACCAGCTCCTTTCCCTTCGCGGGAGTTTTCTTTGAGACTGAAATCACAAGCAGGCCTCTATGCTGGGGCTATTCTGGGGACACACAGCCCTGCTGGGCGGTGGCTGGCTTCGCTCCTGCTTCAGGAAGTGGACTGGAAGTCACGCGGATGTACCTGCAGCCGAGAGCAATGCCACAGGCACACGTGGTGTTGCACCGTCATTTGGAAAATATATCAAGGGACAACAAACAAAACCTGAAGCTACCTGTCCTTTAGCCTCATAATTCCTTGGGTTGGAATAAAGCCAGATAAATTAAATATGAGGGTACTTCAAAAAAGTTTGTGATAAAATGGAATCACAAGATAAGCTTATTTTCCTGCAAAATGATTGAAATTCATGCAGTTTTTTTCATAATGTGCATTTTTATGATCTTTTAGAATACTTTTTATGTGCATGGATTTTATGACTTTGTGATGTATTCATATAACAGCTGTACGTTCAGAGTTGCAATTCAAGTGCAAGGAACCACAAATGTGACCACAGCAGCTCCGACCAAGGGGTTGATGTGTCTCCACCAACAGCAAGCCGGGAAGTGGGCAGTTCCAGACTCATGCAGTGGCCCAAGAGTGTTGTGAAGAGCCCAGGCTCTCTTTAATTTCCTACTTTTATCCCAGGTCGCACGGTGGCGCCTGCTCTCCCAGGTATGGCTTTAGTGTCCTCGAGAGAAGAAAAGGCAAAGAGACTCAAATGAGTCGCTTCCTTTTTGTAACCTGCACCCGAGACACACCCAGTGACTTCTGCTTTCACGCATTGGCCACGGCTGTGTCACGTGACTCCTCCTGTCTGCAAGGGAGTCTGGGAAGATCAGAATTTTGGGTATCTGGGCTTCTTTATTAAGTAAGCTAAGGAAGTAGAAGATTATAAAACCAAATGACAATTGAGTAACTGATCTGCTGTGTCTGCTGCCATGGAACAGACTTGAGACATTGGTAACATGAAAAAAGTTCAGGGGTCAGTGCTGTGGTGTACCAGGTAAAGCTGCTGCCTGCCGTGCCAGCACCCCATATGGGTGCCGGTTCGAGACCCGGCTGCTCCACTTTTGATCCAGCTCTCTGCTATGGCCTGGAAAAGCAGTAGAAGATGGCCCAAATCCTCAAGCCCCTGCACCCACATGGGAGACCTGGAGGAAGCTCCTAGCTTCAGATCATCACAGCTCCAGCTGTTATGGCCAATTGGGGAGTGAACCAGTTGATGGAAGACCTACCTCTCTCTCTCTCTCTCTCTGCCTCTCCTTCTCTCTCTGTGTGACTCTGACTTTCAAGTAAATAAAATAAAGCTTTTTTTTTTTTTTTAAAGAAAGTTCAGGCAATGCAAAGTTCAGAGAAATAAAAGACACAAAATATAGTTGTAATATTATTCCAGTTCTTAAAACAAATGGCACTGTTAAATGTGTTATACAAAAATCTGGGACCGGTGCCGTGGCTCACTAGGCTAATCCTTTGCCTGTGGCGCCGGCACCCTGGGTTCTAGTCCCCGTCGGGGCACCAGATTCTGTCCCGGTTGCTCCTCTTCCAGGCCAGCTCTCTGCTGTGGCCAGGGAGGGCAGTGGAGGACGGCCCAAGTGCTTGGGCTCTGCACCCTCATGGGAGACCAGGAAGAAGCATCTGGCTTTTGTCTTTGGATCACTGCAGCGCACTGGCCATAGCGGCCATTTGGGGGGTGAACCAACAGAAAAGGAAGACCTGTCTGTCTCTCTCACTCTAACTCTGCCTGTCAAAAAAAAAAAAAAAAAAAGAAAAATCTGGGAGAATATAAATAAAATTAACAGAGGCTATTTGTGAGACATTATATGAAAGCTGTTTTCCCCGTGTGTGTGTGTGTATTCATGTGTCACTTAATGATGGGGACACATTTTGTAATGATGGGGACACATTTTGGGCAGTGAGTTGTTAGATAATTGTGTTACATAAACACAGTAGAATGCATTTACCCAAACTAAGACGGCTATGACATCAGCAGGCAGTATGGTCTTATGGAACCACAATTCTATGTACAGTTCTTTACAAAACATTGTGTGGTGTGGGTGCGTTTGTATAGATGACACTTTAAACAAAAGAAAGGTTGCTTCTTAAACCCCAAACTGGCGAATCTCTACTAAAACGATCCGAGACCGGTCCCCTTCCGGGCGGCTGGGCTTTGAAGTGGTGACGCAGGGCTGGTCCGGGGTGTGGCTGCGCATGGCCACAGTGGGATTCTAAAAGGCCTTTTGCACCTCGTTCCCTGGGCTCTCCCGGGACCTCAGCCGTGTCTGTGTCAGTAGGACTGGGGGGCTGTGACAGAAGTGCTCACTCTCCAGGCGGGAGGGGGCTTCCTGAGTCCCTCTGAGAGGTGCGCACCTTTGAGCTGGGGGAGAAGGAGGAACCCCCAGAGCAGGGCAGGAAATGACCGGGTGCCCTGAGCCGTTTTAGGCCTGATCTGTGGGCCTTGCTGCCCTTGAGCGGCGGCTGACTCTTGTTCTCCACATCCTGTCCTCTTGGGCTCAGTCCAGGCCAGCAGACAGCCCCAGAGCTGCAGCACCTGGCCTTTCTCTGCGGCCTGGCCAGGAAACCATCTGGAGAGTGAAGTGCGGGAGCTATCAGCACCAAAGGCACCAAGCTGAAGTCACAACTCGAGGGGCACTGAAGAACATTCGCTGATAAAACTCTGGGGGAGACAGCCTTGGGGAAGGCTCGGTCTGCTCTGACCCCAGCCGCACTCCCTACTCAGGGCCGATGGCTGGCAGGCCCACTCTCCTCTAGGGGCTCGTGCAGCCGTGTGTGTATGGCTTGAGGGTGGCCTGCACAGTGCGCTGCTCCAGAGTTGCAGCGCGGTCCCTGAGGTTGGTTAGGCCAGGCCCACGGTGCTGCTGGGTTGCTGGAGGGAAGTCGCTTTTGAGCATTTTGAGAAACTGATGGGAAAGTCACCCTTTGCCCACAGTGAGGAGCACCAGCTATGGAAGGCAGTGCGGCATTTGGCTGGGATCCTACCTACCCTGCATGGCCCGAGGGTGTCAGCCCATAATGGTCACTGGTGCACACTAGACTCAATGACATCAGAATCCCCAGCATATGGAGTCAGGGAAAGATAACAATAGAGGTCATTCACGGTGAGAAGGTGATGAGGAGGTTGAGTGTCCCCTGAGACTTTTGCTCTTGAGATTGCAGCAATAAATTTGGTTTGATTTTGGCCCCTGGCTACTCAGTGGGAAGAACACACGAGCACACTGGGGATAGGACGCTGGAGGTTGACCTGACTCACCTGCCTGCATGGTCATCACCTGCAGATTCTGGCTTGGAAGCTAAGTAGTAAGGGACTAAAGACATTTTTCTTTAAAGCTTAACCCCAGTTCCCCCTTCAATCATTCGGAGACCTTGTCACTCTCTCGGAATGCATTGGCCCTTTACCTCTTCCCGACCCCTTTCAAAATGACCCTCAAAAAAACAAAAAAAAGTCTAAGTCCTATTAGGATCTGAGAAGAGAATTTTCCAAAGGAGAGAGTTCTGCATGGTGGAATGTCATGTTCCCATCACTGCCTGTCTGTAGACCGAGGGGAGTGTAGTTGCCTCTAGCTAGGGAGGGGGTTGGATGCCCCTATCTTCTAGGGTGGGTGGTCCCTGGGTCCAGGTGAGGAGCTATGAAGCTCAGCCCCTCCTCTCCTCTCCATTTGAGTGGTCAGGGGGCCCTTACTCTCAGGGGGCTCTGGGGCCTGCTCAGTGTTCCTACAAGGAACCCCCAGAGCCCCTCCACTCAGGCTGTGCTCGGTCAGCAACCAAAGACAGCAGAATTGCCTTGTTCATGCCTGGAGTGGCATCAGCCCTGAGGTAGCCGTGGACTGTCCCTGTGTCTCCGCAGCTGGCAGGCCCCTCCCAGGAGCCAGTGGAGACAAAGGGTGTGCACTGGACCAGCTGTAGGGAGCTCGGGCCAGACAGCAGGGGGCGCTTCACCCCTGTCTCGGTCCCAGGCTCTTCTCAGACACAGTGGCAGTGTGGGTGGACAAGGAGGCCTGGGGCTGCCCAGTACCCCCGCCCCATTCTGCTGTGCTGTGCATACACAATCTGGAGTCTCTTTTGGTGGTGGCTGAGACTTTAGGCAGAAGGAAAGCATGGGGTCACCTTGAGGTGGGGGTGGTGCGTGGTTTAGAACATAGGCTCTGAGTCCCCCTGACAAGGCCTACATCCCACCCTTGCTTCAGGTGTGCCACTAAGCAGGCTACTGCCCCACACTGTGCTGCAGGCTCCCCATCCACCTCTCTGTAAAGACTTAGAAACTCAGCTGGCACACAGCGTGGTGAGATCCTCACATGTGCTAGCCCCACTAGCTCAGCCTCTGGGGGCTATGTATCCCCATGCGGATGGAGCCTCCCAAAGCCGTGCAAGAAGGTGCTGACCATGACCGGGAGGGTGGACATCATGATTTCCCATTTTCTATGTGAAGGTCTGTGATTCCATTAGCAGCCAACCAGCAGGTGCAATTGTGGGCAGAGGTCGACGAGACCACACTGTGAACACTGAAGGGTCAGGTGCGGCCCAGAGGCAGGGGAGAGATTTTCCCTGTCCATGCTGGATGTCCGGCCCTCTAGGCCAACAGAAGGAGCACCCAGGACCTGGTCAGAGACAGGCTAACATGGTCTCTTTCCCACTGCCTCCAAACTGGCTTCTACCCCAGCAGTCGCACCAGCTCCAGGCCCCCTGAGACCCAGCCCGCCTGCTCCTGGTCACACAGAAGAGAAGGCCTTGTCTGCACCTGGTCGTGGTTGGGCTTGGCCATGGTGCCTGGATGATGGCCGCCATCCTGTGGGGCAATGAGGGGGAGATGGGGGTATAGGGACTAGCTGAGCAGAGAGCAGGGAGCACCTGGCTTCCATGCTGTGTGGTCCCACTCCCCCGTGTTTCCTAGGCCTTTCCTACTGCATGGATGCCATTGCAGCCAGACTGGGGACTCTCCAGCCCATGGACTGTATAAGCCCACTGAATCATTTGGTTTGGCCCTACCAAGGCAACAATAGGTGGGACTCAAAATTCAATAAATCGGGGCCGGCGCTGTGGCGCAGTGGGTTAATGCCCTGGCCTGAAGCCATATGGGCGCTGGTTCTAGTACCGGCTGCTCCACTTCCGATCCAGCTCTCTGCTATGGCCTGGGAAAGCAGTAGAAGATGGCCCAAGTCCTTGGGCCCCTGCACCTGCATGGGAGACCCAGAAGAAGCTCCTGGCTCCTGGCTCCTGGCTTCAGACCAGCGCAGCTCCGGCCATTGTGGCCAATTGGGGAGTGAACCATCAGATGAACACCTCTCTCTCTCTCTCTCTCTCTCTCTCTCTCTCTTCCCTCCCCACCCCCCCATGTAGCTCTGACTTTCAAATAAATAAATCTTTAAAAAAATTCAATAAATCTATAACATGCTAATTTTTCAGTTGACAATATCATATGGCCCATGGATGACGTTAGAAATATCCAGACCAGTGCCGTGGCTCAACAGGCTAATCCTCCACCTACGGCGCCGGCACCCCGGGTTCTAGTCCCGGTCGGGGCACTGGATTCTGTCCTGCTTGCCTCTCTTCCAGTCCAGCTCTCTGCTGTGGCCCGGGAGTGCAGTGGAAGGATGACCCAAGTGCTTGGGCCCTGCACCCGCATGGGAGACTGGGAGGAAGAACCTGGCTCCTAGCTTCGGATCAGCGCGGTGCACCGGCCGCAGCGCACTGGCCATGGTGGCCATTGGAGGGTGAACCAATGGCAAAGGAAGGAAGACCTTTCTCTCTGTCTCTCTCTCTCACTGTCCACTCTGCCTGTCAAAAAAAAAAAAAAAAAAAAAGGAAATATCCAAATGGCCCCAGCAGAAAACAGATTCCCTACCCCTGAGAGCCTCCTGCACTGAAGACTCAGCTCCACTGCTCCCTCTTCCACGTTGCCTTCCCTCATCTCCCAGTGGGAGGGTCCGCTGAGCCCCCAGAGCATCCCAGACCCTCCCCACGAGGGTATCAGGATGTAGGCATCCATGCTCAGGTCTGTCCCCCTCCTGGGTATGCTGAGACCTCCTGGAGACAGGGAATGCCCAGCCCACCTTCTAGCCTTCCCAAGGGACTGGGTTTCGTTCTGAGAACACTGTCGGGGGTAGGAAGGGCAGAAGTGGGCAAGAGAGAGTGGCCTTGCTCCACGCAGAGGGGTTGGACTTGTGTTGATGGTGTTTGCCATTCGGGGCGAGCACACCATTAAGATGCTGGCTGCTGTGTCACTGCTACCAGTGGCCGGAGCCCAGCTGCTTGAGGACACATCCAGCCGGGGAACGGACTCGCTCTTCTGCCACCCCAAAGCCACTGTCCTGCCCCAGCCTCTGCCCCTGGGCCTTGGGCAGGAGCACTGAGGTGTGTCCCAGCCGCCTCTGCAGCCTGAGCCGTAGCTGATGGAAGCTGACAGGCGGCCCCAAAGCACGCAGCAGCCCGACGCCCCACTAATCTCCGCATCATCTGTGGGCGAATGTTTCCAACGGAGGTGGGGAGACGATAAAAGGAAGAGTGTTCCTGCACGCTGCACTTCTAGCGAAGCGTGTTTGCACGGTGATTCACATCAGCATATTCTTAATATCCATAGCTCCATGCCGGCGAGGATGGGAGCAGCCTCGTGCCAAAGCTCCTGGCTTTGCAGACGTTCTGGACTTGGGGGAGAGTGGTTGGTGAGCAGGCGTGCGGCTGTCTCACTGGCTGCATTCCCCTGGCATGCGGACCGCCAAATGCAATGTCCACACCACACACCCCTCGGGGGCTTCTTGAAGCCTGTGGCCCAGCAAATCAGAGTGGTCACACCTAGGCGAGGCCCTGTGCAAACAGCCACTTAGGAAGCTTGGTTCCTGAAGGCTTGTTTTCCTTGGGCCAAGTTGCACCAACAGTTTTCCGTGGATTGCTTGAGGGGACTGGCACTCAAAGGCGCTCTGCTGCCTAGGGATGCTGAGTATCCAGCGTGCTGGCCCACAGGACGCCCCAGTCATAGTGAGGGGCCAGCAGTGATCCAGGAGGTGGCATGTGGTTTATCCATCTTCCCATCATGTGTCCAGCTATGTTCAAGGGGCAGGAGTTGCTACCGGCAATGGGACTGTCTGGTCCATGACCTCGTGGAGCAGGCTGAGAAAAGAAAGGAGAAAACAGAGAGGAGAGTGACAGGGTGGGGAGGGGTATGTGATGGGAACAGCTTTTCCTGGAATTCAAGAAGCAGATTGTCATTCCCGCTAATGTCAGAGAAAGCTTTGTGGAGACAGGATTGTTTGAAGGATGGACCACTTTGCATGTCGGGGCGTAAGCATAGTGCTCGGTCCCTGAGGATCAGCTGTGACAAGTTGGGACTTTTTCAAAAAAAAAAGATTTATTTATTTGAAAGAGTTACACAGGGAGAGGAGGAGAGACACAGAGAGAGGTCTTCCATCTGCTGGTTCACTCTGCAGATGGCTGCAATGGCCAGAGCTGAGCTGATCTGAAGCCAGGAGCCAGGAGCTTCTTCTGAGTCTCCCATGTGGGTGTAGGAGCCCAAGGACTTGGGCCATCTTCCACTGCTTTCCCAGGCCATAACAGAGAGCTGGATCGGAAGTGGAGCAGCTGGGACTAGAACTGGCACCCATATGGGATGTTGGCACTGCAGGCAGCGACTTTACCTGCTTGCCACAGCGCCAGCCCCAAGTTGGGACTTTTGTTTCAGGATGCCTATGGAGTTTGGGTCTGGGAGAAGGAATGCCAATGATGGAAGATGAGAATTCCCTGCCCGAGGCTCTGAGTGTGGAAATGTAAAACACACCCGAGAGCCCTGTTTGCCCGTCACAAGCTGCAGGTGCTTGTTGGTTGGGCTCACTTTTCCTGTAACACCCGGTGGGATTCACTTGGTCCAGGTATTTCTTTGACCAGTGTTTGGATGTTGATGTCCTTTAAGTCAAGAGTTTACAAAGACCACCAGTGGTGTCCTGGGGGTCCCAGGCATCCACATGCTGTGCTGAGGAGTTCCCTCCCCGTGCCTGAAGGTGAGCTGATGTCAACACCAGGCCTTCCTCGTTGAGGAGCTAGTGCTGGCCTTTATCAAGCACAACCTAGAGAAGAGCCCAGCTCTGGGGCAGGCAGACGTCCTGCTGACCCTTGTTGCTCTGTCCTAGGGCACTGGTGCCCAGGCTGCAGGCCCTGAGGGGTTCAGATGCTTACTGGTTTTGGTGGCTAACTCTCAAGCCCGCTATTAGGTGATTCGAAATTCCCCTGCAGCATGGCATGGTCCCAGGAGAGAAAGTGGTTAGAATCCTGGGGCTGGGCTGACAGGGGTCATCTGTGTGGTGGACTCTGTGGGCCTCCGGATCACTCAGAGACACTCCTGCTGCACTGCCCCCTGCACTCTGCAGGAATCATGCCTGTTTCCTGTCTCCCACTCTGAGCTGCTAGTGAGGAAATATGGGGTTGGCGCTTGCATGCAGAGTGGGCACCTGAAGCACCCAGAGACCAGCTCCAGGCACCATCCAACCACCTGCCTCTGAGATGCTGGTGACGGTGGAAGATCTGGTCCTAGAGAACCCAGAAGCTTCTCCCCGCAGGGGGCAGGAAAACCCTAGGAACAGCTGTGTATCCTGAGGCTCGGGCAACACCAACACGGACCAAAATGGATAGACAAAGACACCAAGAGAATGTGCCTTGGCAAGCTCGGGCTGAGAGGGAGCACACCCTGCCTGTCTCTGGGAGACAGAGGCCTTTCTGTGACAGGTTTTCACTGGCTCTTCACCAAGCCATCATTCGGGTGTTCCACTTCCTATGGATGTTCCAAAAGGAGAGTGATGATCAGAACTCCCACAACTTCCGTTTTGAGTCTCTCCAAGGAGTTTATCATGATGTGCATGTGGTTCTGCTTGTGCCCAGAATCTCAGTAGATGTAGAAAAAGCAGTTGGTAAAATTCAGCACCCATTCATGGTGAAAATCTTCAGCAAATGTAGAAAGGAACTTCCCCAATATGATAAAGGGCACCTACAGGAAAAACCTATAGCTAACATAAAAAACCCTATAACCAGCTTCAGACTTAATAGTGAAATCCTGGACTCTTTCCTCCAGCAGAGTAAGGGTGTCCACTCCTACCATTGCTTTCATCATCGTACCAAAGGGCTTGCTCAGTGCAGTAAGAGGTTGACATTGCAAAGCAAGAAGTAAATACGGTTTTATTTGCAGATGAAATGATTGTGCAGAAAAATTCAAAAGAACCCACAAATTACTGATAATTATTAAAGTCAATCATATCTAATATGATCACTGAATACAAAGACAATATGTATATAAAAAATTTCCATTTTGCGGGGCTGGCACTGTGGCATAGCAGGTAAAGCCAACACCTGCAGTGCCGGCATTCCATATTGGCGTTGGTTCAGGTCCTGGTTGCTCCACTTATGATCCAGTTCACTGCTATGGCTTGGGAAAGCAGTAGAAGTTGGCCCAAGTCCTTGGGCCCCTGCACCCATGTAGGAGACCTGGAAGAAGCTCATGGCTTTGGTTTGGCACAGCTCGAGCCACTGCGGCCAAATAGGGAGTGAACCAGCAGATAGAAGACCTCTGTGTGTGTGTGTGTGTGTGTGTGTGTGTGTAACTCTGCCTTTCAAATAAATAAATAAATCTTTTTTTAACTTTTATTTAGTTAATATAAATTTCCAAAGTACAGTTTATGGATTACAATGCCCCCCCATAACTTCCCTCCACTCGCACCCCTCCCATCTCCTGCTCCCTCTCCCATTCCATTCACATTAAGATTCATTTTCAATTCTCTTTATATACAGAAGATCGATTTAGTATATATTAAGTAAAGATTTCATCCGTTTGCACCCACACAGAAACACAAAGTGTAAAATACTGTTTCAGTACTAGTTATAGCATTACTTCACATTGGACAATGCATTAAGGACAGATCCCACATGAGAAGTAAGTATATAGTGACTCCTGATGTTGACTTAACAATTTGACACTCTTGTTTATGGCATCAGTAATCTCCCTAGGCTCTAGTCATGAGTTTCCAAGGCTATGGAAGCCTTTTGAGTTCACTGACTTCGATCTTATTCTGACAGGGTCATAGTCAAAGTGGAAGTTCTCTCCTCCCTTCAGAGAAAGGTACCTCCTTCTTTGATGGCCCTGTTCTTTCCACTGGGATCTCATTCACAGAGATCTTTCATTTAGGTCTTTTTTTTTTTTTTCCAGAGTGTCTTGGCTTTCCATGCCTAAAATACTCTCACGGGCTCTTCAGCCATATCCGAATGCCTTAAGGGCTGATTCTGAGGCCAGAGTGCTGTTTAGGACATCTGCCATTCTATGAGTCTGCTGTGTATCCCGCTGCCCAGTTGGATCGTTCTCTCCTTTTTGATTCTATCAGTTAGTATAAGCAGACACTAGACTTGTTTGTGTGATCCCTTTGACTCTTAGACCTATCAGTGTGATCAATTGTGAACTGAAATTGATCACTTGGACTAGTGAGATGGCATTGATGCATGCCACCTTGATGGGATTATATTGGAATCCCCTGGCAGGTTTCTAACTCCACCATTTGGGGCAAGTCCAATTGAGCATGTCCCAAATTGTACATCTCCTCCCTCTCTTATTCCCACTCTTATATTTAACAGGGATCACTTTTCAGTTAAAATTTAAACACCTAAGAATAATTGTGTGTTAATTACAGAGTTCAACCAATAGTGCTAGAACAAAAAAAAAATACTAAAAGGGGTAAAGTATTACATTGTACATCAACAGTCAGGACAAGGGCTGATCAAGTCACTGTTTCTCATAGTGTCCATTTCACCTCAACAGGTTTCCCCTTTGGTGCTCAGTTCTCGCTGATCAGGGAGAACATATGATATTTGGCCCTTTAGGACTGGCTTAATTCATTCAGCATAATGTTTTCCAGATTCCTCCATCTTGTTGCAAATGACCAGATTTCATTGTTTTTGACTGCTGTATAGTATTCAATAGAGTACATGTCCCATAATTTCTTTATCCAGTCTACTGTTGATGGGCACTTGGGTTGGTTCCAGGTCTTAGCTATTGTGAATTGAGCTGCAATAAGCATTAATGTGCAGACATTTTTCAAAAGAGGAAATCCAAATGGCCAACAGACACATGAAAAAATGTTCAAGATCACTAGCAATCAGGGAAATGCAAATCAAAACCACAATGAGGTTTCACCTCACCCCGGTAAGAATGACTCACATTCAGAAATCTACCAACAATAGATGCTGGAGAGGATGTAGGTAAAAAGGGACACTAACCCACTGTTGGTGGGAATGCAAACTGGTTAAGCCACTATGGAAGTCAGTCTGGAGATTCCTCAGAAACCTGAATATAACCCTACCATACAACCCAGCCATACCACTCCTTGGAATTTACCCAAAGGAAATTAAACTGGCAAACAATAAATGAATCTTTTTTAAAAAAAAAATTCTGTTTTTGTAACCAGCAATAAACCATTGGAAAATGAAATTTACAGGTGATACTGTTTATACTTAAACCAAAATTAAATATCTAAAATAAAGATATATGATCAAAAACCATAAAGTAATGTTGAGAGAACCTAAGAACAACTCAATAAATGGAGAGATTTTGTGCCCATGGATTGTAAAATCCAATGTTTTTAAGATATCAGATCTTTCCAAGCTGATCTATAGCTTCAACTCAACCCTAGTCAACATCCCAGAAGGTTTTGTTGTGGAGGAGAGTGTCAACAAATGGACTCTAAATGTAAAACTTACTTACTTATTCAAAAAGGCAGAGAGGGTAGGAGAAAAGGCAGGAGGGTGGGGGAGAGAGGAAAAGGGAGAGAACAAACTACAGAGCTCCCCTCTCCCACCAAAGCCAGGTCAGGCTGAAGCCAGGCTTCGAGCTCAGTGCGGCCGTCCTGCACGGTGGCGCAGACCCAATCAGATGCAGCCACCACCTGCTGCCTCCCAGGTGCACACCAGCAGGAGACAGCAATTGGAGCAGAGCCAGGACTCAAACTCAGCCATTCTGATCTGGGATGGGCGTGTCCCAAGCAGAGTCTTAACCCTCTGGCTTAACCCTGATTCTAAGCTTTGTATGGCAAGGCAAAAAACCTAGAGTAACCTAGCAATCTTGGGGCTGGCATTGTGCTGAGCAGGTAAAGCCACTGCTTGTGACACTGGCATCCCTTACAGATACCGGTTCAATTCCAAGCTGCTCCAGTACCAATCCAGCTCCCTCCTGGTGGCCTGGGAAAGCAGCGCAAAGTGGCCCAAGTGCTTGGGCCTCTGCACCCATGTGGGAGACCCAGAAGAAGCTCCTGGTTTTAGTTCAGGACAGCCCTGGATGTTATGGCCATCTGGGGAGTGAATCAGCATATCGAAGTCCTATCTCTCTCTCTCTCTCTTTCAACTCTGACTTTTTAAAAAAGAATAAGAACAAAGTTAGTTAATTTTCACGACTGGATTTTAAGACCTGCTATGAAAATGCAGTAATTAGAAAATTGTAGTGTTGACGTAAGGATAGAGAAATGAAGTCATGGAAGGGTAGAGAAAGGACCCGTGTGTGGTCCCTTGATTGACAGCAAAGGTATCACTGCAGTTCCATGGGGGAGATGCTGGCGTTTGCCAAGAGTGGAGCTAACGCTGCTGGCTATCTGTACATGAAACAGTGAGGTGGGGAGTGAGGTCAGCAAGATGGCCAGCTGCAAGTGCCTGGGGCCTCCTCTCTCCACACCAAGGACCCAAGCCTGGGAACAGTCACGTCTGTTTTACTGGAGGGGTTCAGACAGAGCACCAGAGCGCTGGGGTGTGGTGGGGCGTGTGGCAGAGACATCACAGAGCACAGAGGTGCACCATGACCGAGCATGCGGGGACTACCGTTCTCTTTCTCAAGATCCACTCCGAACCACGAGGGACTTCACCTGGGGGGAGGGGAGGGAGCAGGAGGCCCCTGGCAGTCCCCCCTGAGCCCCAGTCACCTCAGCCTTATTGCTGGAGAACCCTGCAGCCCTCCCCGGGCTAAGCCCAGTGTGGGGAGGCACTGGGTGACCACACAGCTGCAAAATGCTCCGAAGAAAGAGCCCAGCCCACTCTGTGCCCCCCCCCACCCAGGCTGTGGCTGCAGCAGGCAATCTAGACACACACACATACACACACACACACTCACACTCACACTCACTCAGGGTCCTGTGAAGCCCCCAGCAACTCTGCTGACCCCGTGAGGAGGCCCCAGCCATCCTCCCACTTTCCTGGAAGGATCTGAGTGGCTCTCCTATGCACCAGTGGCCCCTTGAAGAAGCTAGGGAACCAGCCGTGAGTGGGTTAACTCCAGGGAAGCAGGCAAGTGACCCCACCAGACAATCTCCTTAGAGAAGTTCAGTCCGCAGAGATTTGGGGAAGCAGATGAGTCCCTCCACTCACCCATCCATGGCCGTAAGAAGCAGCTGGACTTCTTTCCCTGAGTGGCCTGGCCCCCTGAAGGCCCCTGGGAGACAGCCAGGCTTTCCTCCCACCCTCCCACCCTCCTGTGACCTCAAGAAGCAGTTGAGCAGCCTGTTCTCAGAGGCTCTGCCCACCGGGACCCTGAGGAGCAAGGGCTCGGCCTCATCCATCTGCCCTTGGCCCCAGGAAGCATCTGGACTTACCTGACCAGCTTGGTCTCCAGAAGCCACATGAAGTCAGCTATGCAGACCTCAGATGCTGACAGATGCACTCTCTGGGCAACTGAGATGGCCCTGCAGTCACATGACCCACAGAAGCTGGTACCCCACTGAGGCTAGACACTGCCCAGAACTGCCAGTGAACCCATCCTGCCTGAGAGAGCCGCATCCCTTCTGGTGGTGCAACACACAAGCCCTGTAGCCCCTGCTGCTGAGACACCCACAGACGTCAGCAGTGTTGATTAAAGACAAAGGAGCTACATAGATACTACACTAAAATGTCCACCTGGAACCAAAGCCAAGGTAGCATCTCCAGCCCAAACCTCTGGACACATTGCCAGCAGAATGTCTTTTATTAAGAAAGCTACCCAGCCGGCGCTGCGGCTCACTAGGCTAATCCTCCGCCTTGCGGCGCCAGCACACCGGGTTCTAGTCCTGGTCGGGGCGTCGGATTCTGTCCTGGTTGCCCCTCTTCCAGGCCAGCTCTCTGCTGTGGCCAGGGAGGGCAGTGGAGGATGGCCCAAGTGCTTGGGCCCTGCACCCCATGGGAGACCAGGAGAAGCACCTGGCTCCTGCCATCGGATCAGCGCGGTGCACCAGCCGTGGCGGCCATTGGAGGGTGAACCAACGGCAAAGGAAGACCTTTCTCTCTGTCTCTCTCTCTCACTGTCCACTCTGCCTGTCAGAAAAAAAAAAAGCCACCCTATGAAATTGGTAGAGGAAACTGACCCACCCCATGCACACAGATTCCAATAGAAAGACATGAGAAACATGAAAACAGGAAGTAACATGGTGTTCCCAGAGGAACAAAGTAGCTCTCTAGCAACAGACCCCAAAGAAAAAGAAATTGACAGTTGGCTGACAAAGAATTCGGAACAATTTTAACCAAGACCTATGAGAAAATAGACAATTCATAATATGGGTATGAAATTCATAAGAGAGAGAGAGCCATAAAAAAGACCCAAGTGATTAGAAGGGAAAGAAAGGGGAAAAGGCCTAGAAAATCAATTCAGCGAAATAATTACTGAAAACTTCCCAAATCTTGGAAAGGCATAAACATCCATGTCCAGGAAGCTCGAAGAACCACCAACAGATCTGACCCAAAACAGATCCCCTCTGAAGCATATCATGCAGTTAAAAATATGACACAGAGAGAGAATGCTAAAAACGAGGAAAGTGTCAAGTTTTCCTTGGACTAACAGGAAGTTTCTCAGCAGACATCTTACAAATCAGGAGAGAATGAGATGACACATGTAAAGCACTAAAAAAGTTGCTGACCAGTTACTACATCCTAGAAGGCTAGCCTTTAGAAATGGGGGAGAAATAAAATGTTTCCAAGACAATCAAAGACTGAGGGAATTTGTTCCCATCTGACCAGCCCTACAAGAAATGCTAAAGGGAGTTCTGCCTGGAAGTGTGCAGATTTACAAAACTCAACAGTAGAGCAGATACACAAAGAGGGAAGAGAGACAAACTCTACTAACACAGAAAACCACGGGACCACTAAGATTAACAGGGGAAGAAGAAAGGAAAAAAGGATATATAGGGGCTGGCGCTGTGGTGTAGCGGGTTAAAGTCCTGGCCTGCACTGCCGGCATCCCATATGAGCGCTGGTTCAAGTCCCAGCTGCTCCACTTCTGATCCAGCTCTCTGCTATGGTGGGGGGAAAGCAGCAGAAGATGGCCCAAGTCCTCAGGCCCCTGTACCCATGTGGAAGACCCAGAAGTTCCTGGCTCCTGGCTTCGGATCAGCGCAGCTCCGGCCGTTGCAGCCAACTGGAGAGTGAACCAGTGGGTGGAAGACCTCTCTCTCTCTCTGCCTCTCCTTCTCTGTGTAAAATTCTGACTTTCAAATAAATAAATAAATTAATCTTTAAAAAATATGCAGACTGGCTGAATGGATAAATAAAACTGTATCCAATGATATGCTGCCTACAAGAAATTCACTTCACCAGTAATGAAACACATAGACCATATAGAAGAGATAGGACAACCTCTTTTAATGAAGGATGCTGGGAAAACTGGACATCCATACACGGAGGAAAGAAACTGGGCTCTTATCTTTCACCATGTACAAGAGCCAACGCAAATGGATCAAAGACTCCAATGCAAGACCTGAAACTATAAAACTACTAGAAGAAAATATAAGGGAAACATTTCAGGATATGGGTCTGGGAAAAAATTTTTTTGGCTATGACCCCAAAAGCACAGGCAACAAAAGCAAAATTTAACAAATGGGATTACATCAAGCTAAAAAGCTGCTTTGTACAGCAAAGGAAACAATCAACAGAGTGAAGAGACAGTCTATAGGGGTTGGAAAAAATATTTGCAAGCTATTTAACTGAGGGAGAATTAATTTTAAGAATGTGTAAGTAACTCAAACAACTCAACAGCAGAAACCACAAGTAATCCAATTTAAAAATGAACAAATGACCTAAATAGACATTTCTCAGTGTGTACACATGGCTGGCAAGCAAATGAAAAAAATGCTTAGCATCATAATCATGAATGAAATGCAAATTGAAACCACAATGGGATATCATCTCAGCCCATTCCAAATGGCTACCATCAAATAGACAAAAAAAAAAAAAAAAAAAAAAAAAAAAAACAGAGAAATAGCAAATTCTGCCTGGGATGCACAGAAATGGGAACTCTATACACTGTTGGTGGGAATGCAAATTAGAATAGCCATTATGGAAAACAGTATAGGGATTCCTCAAAAAACTAAAAATAGAACTGCTATGTGATCCGGCAGTCCCATTCCTGGGTATATATCCAAAGGAATTGAAATCAGTTTGTCAAAGAAACATGTGCCTTCTCATGTTTCTTGCAGCACTGTTCACAACAGCCAAGATGTGGAATCAACATAGGTATCTATCAACAGATGGATGAAGGAGTGAGGTGTGTGTATATACAGGTGGAATATTATTTAGCCATAAAGAATGAAAGTCCCTCACTTAAAGCAACATGGATGGATATGAAGGACATTACGTTATGTGAAATAAGTCAGGTGAAGCAGGACAATGCCTCATGTTCTCACTTCTGCATGGGAGCTATAAAATTGATCTCATAGAAGACAAGAATAGAATGGTGGTTACCAGGGCCTAGAAAACAAGCAGAGGAGGGAGAGAGGGAAGGAGGAACGTTAAAGGGAACAGAGGTGTGTCAGGTCTGATGGTCTACAGCACATCATAACTACGGCTGCAACTACTGAGTGTTTCCAAATGGCTGGTAGAGAGGAGTTTTATTGTTCCCAACACAAAGAAACGACATATGTCTGAGGCGATGGGTAGACCAGTTAGCCTGATCCGATCATTACACATTCTATACATGTATTCAAATGCCACATTGGTCTCTATAAACATGTATGATGACTGTATGTCAGTGAGAATAAAAATATATACAAAGCAAACCTTGATCTTTGCCTCATACCAAATAACAATTCATTCAAGATGGAGCATAGGTCTTAATATAAAAGGTTAAACAGTAAAGTTTCCACACACAAAAAAAATATTTTCATTACACTGCGATAGGAAATGATTTCTTTTTCTAAAATTACTTTATTTATTTGAAAGGCAGGGTCAGAGACAGGGAGAGAGAAGGAGAGGGATTTTGCATCTGCTATCTTGCTCTCCATATAGCTGTAATAGCCAGGGCTGGGCCAGGCTGAAGCCAGGGTGGCAGGGGCCCAAGCACTTGGGCCATCTTCCACTGCTTTCTAGGTCACGTTAGCAGGGAGCTGGATTAGAAGTGGAGCATCCAGGACTCAAACTGGCGCCCATATGGGATGCCCATATGGGATGCAGCTATGCCATGACAACAGCCATGGAAGTGATTTCTTTTCTTCTCTTCTTTCTTCTTTTCTTTTCTCTTTTTCTTTTTCTTTTTCTCTTTCTCTTTTTCTCTTTCTCTCTTTCTCTTCTCATTTGTTAGGCAGAGTTACAGACACACAGAGAGAGGTCTTCCATCTGCTGGTTCACTCCTCAAATGACCTCAACAGCTGGAACTGGGCCAATCTGAAGTCAGGAGCCAGGAGCTTCTTTTGGGTCTCCCACACGGGTACAGGGGCCCAAGCACTTGGTCTGTCTTCTACTGCTTTCTCAGGCCATTAGAAGAGAGCTGGATCAGAAGTTGAGCAGCAGGGACATGAACCAGTGCCCATATGGGATGCCAACATGGCAGGCAGAGGCTTAACCTACTATGCCATAGCACTGGCCCCCTGGAAACAATTTCTTAAATGTACTAAAATAGCATACCTGTAAAAAATTTCAAAGCAACAAGTCACAGATTGAGAGAAGATATTCACAATGCATATATTATTTAACAAAAGACTAAAATTTAAAAGGAACTCTTTTAAATAAAAGAAAAGCCAGTCCATTTTAAAAATGAGCAGCCCTTGTACAGCTGTTTCTCAAAAAACCCCAAATGGTAAGAAACATGAAAAAATTTCCACATGTCCATGGTACAGGGTAGAGAACCCAGAACCAATTTCACATATTTACAGCCAACAGAGTTTTGCTAAACACAACAAGAACACAGAGAGTGGAGAGTCAGGAAGACGGTGGAATTGGGGGGGGGGGGAGCTTAGTGCTCTAGTCTAGGGGAAGATGGTTAAAAACAAAAGTGGAAAGAGTGTAATCTCAGAGAAGAGTTAGGGAGAAAACAGCAGGGAAAACTGCACACAAATCAGAAGGAGACTGTGGACCTATGTGGAGGGTGTGGATGCACACGGCTCAGCTTGGGCTGCTTGCTGGACATGCGGACACGAGCTGGGCAGCTGTTCTCTATATCCAAAATGGCACCCACCCTCTCGGCTAGTTACAGGATGCTGGGACTTGGGGGTCAGGGAGAGAGAAATGTGCCCCCTTTCTTTAAACTCTGGGTTGGCAGGTACATTGTTTCCGACAGGGCTCCAAGCAAGACTCATGCCAGGCTCTTCCTGCAGCTTTATCACAAGTGGCTTGGGCTGCTGCCGTCTGGTCACATCTTACTCCAAAGCTGGTGCTGAGGTTCTGGGCTGCTGATTCCCTGGTGAGGGAAAAGAAGCTTAAGGCAGAAAAATCTCCCAGGGAAAGCACAGAGGGAATCCCAAGTGAACAATAGGGATATTTATGGAAAAATGGCAGGGCCAACTCATTACTTATCAACAGTCACCTTGACTGTACATGGTCTCAACTCTCCAGTTAAAAGATATAGACTGGCTGAATGGATTGAAAAACAAAACCCATCTATTTGCTGCCTACAAGAAGTGCATCTCACCAACAAAGATACATGCAGATTGAAATTGAAAGGATGGAAAAAGATATTCCATGTTAACAGACACCAAAAGAGAGCTGGAGTAGCCATCCTAATATCAGACAAAATAGACTTTAACACAAAATCTGTTAAAAGAGACAAAGAAGGAAACTATGTAATGATTAAGGGATCAACTCAACAGGAAGATGTGACTATTTTAAATGTATATGCACTTAATTACAAGTGCATACCTAATCGGCTACTTAAAAGAAACGTTAATGGATCTAAAGAGAGACATAGACTCCAGTACAATAGTAATAGGGGACTTCAATACTCCACTTTCAGCAACGAACATATCAACCAGACAGAAAATCAGCAAAGAAACAAGAGTTCAATGACACTATAGACTAAATGGACCTAACGGATATTTATAGAACTTTTCATCCTACAGATGCAGAACACACATTCTCATCAGTGCATGGAACATTCTCTAGGATAGAACACACCCTAGCTATAAAGCAAGACTCAGCAAATTTAAAAAAATCAAAATCATTCCATGCATCTTCTCTGACCACAATGGAAGGCAGCTAGAAATCAACAACTCAGGAATCCCAAGAACATATGTAAACACATGGAGACTGAACAACATACTCCTGAATGAACAGTAGGTCATAGGAGAAATCAAAAAATTTCTGGAAACAAATGAAGACAATACAACATATCAAAACTTATGAGATACAGCAAAAGCAATGTTAAGAGGAAAATTCATAGCAATTGGTGCCTACATCAAAAAAATTGGAAAGGCACCAAATAAATGAGTTATCAATGTATCTCAAGGACCTAGAAAAACAACATCAAATCAAACCCAAAACTAGTAGGAGAAAATAGATAATTAGGGAAGAAATAAACAAAATTGAAACAAAAAAATACGAAAGATCAGCAAGTCAAAAAGCTTGTTTTTTGAAACAATAAACCAAATAGATGTACCATTGGTCCACCAACCAAAAAAAGTGGGGGGATTAGACCCCCAATCAACAAAATTAGGGATGAAAAAGGAAATGTACCTATAGACACCACAGAAATAAAAAGAATCATCAGAAATTACTACAAAGAGCATATGCCACCAAATCAGGAAACATAGAAGAAATTGACAGATTCCTGTACACATGTAACCTACCTAAATTGAGTCACAAAGACATAGAAAACCTAAACAGACCAATAACCAAGACAGAAAATGAATCAGTAATAGAGACCCTCCCAGAAAAAAAAGCCCAGGACAGGATGGTTTCACTGCTGAATTCTACCTGACATTTAAAGAACTAACTCCAATTATTCTCAAGTTATTCAGAACAATTGAAAGGGTGGGAATCCCTCCAAACTCCTTCTATGAAGCCAGCATCACTTTAATTCCTAAACCTGAGAAAGATACAACAGAGAAAGGGAACTACAGACCAATTTCCCTGAAGAACATAGACACAAAAATACTCAACAAAATACTAGCCAATAGAATCCAACAACACATCAGAAAGATCATTCATCTGGACCAAGTGGGATTTAGCCCTGGTATGCAGGGATGGTTCAACATTCACAAATCAATCAAAGTGATACATCACATTAACAAATTTTGAAGAACAAAAACCATATGATTATCTGAATAGATGCAGAGAATGCATTTGATAAAATACAACCCCCTTTCATGATGAAAACTTTAAGCAAATTGGGTATAGAAGGAACATTCCTCAACACAATTAAGGCAATTTATGGCAAACCCACCAGTGACCAATTGAATGGGGAAAAGTATGGAACATTACAACTGAGATCCAATATCAGACAAGGATGCCCATTTTCACCATTGCTATTCAATATAGTCCTGGAAGTTTTAGCCAGAGCCGTTATGCAAGAAAAAGAAATCAAAGGGATAAAAATTGGGAAAGAAGAAGTCAAACCATCCCTATTTGCATATGACATGATTTCATATACAGGGGATCCAAAAGACCCCACTGAGAAAGTATTGGAACTCATAGAAGCATTTGGCAAAGTGGCAGGATATAAAATTAACACACAGAAATTGACAGCCTTTGTACACACAGACAATTCCATGATTGAGAAAGAACTTCAAAGATCAATCCCATTCACAATAGCTCCAAAAAAAATCAAAACCTTGGAATAAATTTTACCAAGGGCATCAAAAATCTCTACTATGAAATTGCAAAACATTAAAGAAAGAAATAGAAGACGAAAAATGGAAAAATCTTCTATATTCATGGGTTAAATGAATCAGTATCATCAAAATGCCCATACTACCAAAAGCAATTTACAGATTCAATGTGATACCAATCAAAATACCAAAGACATTCTTTTCAGATATAGAAAAAATGATGTTGAAATTCATATGGAAAGACAGGAGACCATGAATAGCTAAATCAATATTTTACAATAAAAATAAAGCTGGTAATAAAATCACAATACCAGATTTCAAGACATACTGCAAGGCAGTTATAATCAAAACAGCCTGGTACTTATACAAAAACAGATGGATAGACCAATGGAACAGAATAGAAATACCAGAAATCAACCCACATATCTACAACCAACTTATATTTGACAAAGGAGCTAAAATCAATCCCTGGAGCAAGGACAGTCTCTTCAACAAATGGTGCTGAGAAAACTGGATTCCCACATGCAGAAGTATGAAGCAAGACCCCTACCTTACACCTTACACAAAAATCCACTCAAAATAAATTAAAGACCTAAATCTACAACAAGATACCGTTAAATTATTAGAGAATATTGGGGAAACCATGCAAGACATTGGCATAGGCAAAGAGTTCTTGGAAAAGATCCCCGAGGCACAGACAATCAAAGCCAAAATTGACAGATGGGTTTACATCAAATTGAGATGCTTCTACACTACAGAAGAAACACTCAACAAAGTGAAAAGGCAATCAACAATGGGAGACATTATTTGCAGACTACGCAACTAATAAAGGATTAGTAACCAGAACATATAAAGAGCTCAAGAAATTCAATAACAACAAAACAAACAACCCATTTAAGGAATGGGCAAAGGACTTAAACAGGCATTTTCCTTTTTTTTTTTTTTTATTTTTGACAGGCAGAGTGGACAGTGAGAGAGAGAGAGACAGAGAAAGAAAGGTCTTCCCTTGCCGTTGGTTCACCCTCCAATGGCCGCCGCTGCAGCCGGCGCACAGCGCTGATCCGATGGCAGGAGCCAGGATCCAGGTGCTTTTCCTGGTCTCCCATGGGGTGCAGGGCCCAAGCACCTGGGCCATCCTCCACTGCACTCCCTGGCCATAGCAGAGAGCTGGCCTGGAAGAGGGGCAACCGGGACAGAATCCGGCGCCCCGACCGGGACTAGAACCCGGTGTGCCGGCGCCGCAAGGTGGAGGATTAGCCTATTGAGACACGGCGCCGGCCTAAACAGGCATTTTTCAAAAAAGGAAATCCAAATGGCCAACAGACACATGAAAAAATGCTCAGGATCACTAGCTACCAGGGAAATACAAATCAAAACTACAATGAGGTTTCACCTCACCCCAGTTAGAATGGCTTTCATACAGTAATCAACAAACAACAAATGCTGGCAAGGATGTGAGGAAAAGGGTACCCTAATCCACTGTTGACGGGAATATAAACTAGTAAACCCACTATGGAAGATAGTTTGGAGATACCTCAGAAATCTGAATATAGACCTATCATATGACCCAGCCATCCCACTCCTGGGAATTCACCCAGGGAAATGAAATCAGCATATGAAAGAGTTATCTGTACCCCCGTGTTTATTGAAACTCAATTCACTGTAACTAAGATATGGAATCAACCCAAATGCCCATCAACTGAAGACTGGGTAAAGAGATTATAGGATATGTACACCATGGAATACTACACAGCAGTAAAAACAAATGAAATCTGGTCTTTAGCAACAAAATAGATGAAACTGGAAAACATAAGACTTAGTGAAATCAGCCAGTCCCAAAAGGACAAATACTGTATGTTCTCCCTGACCTGTGATAACTAACAGAGGACCTAACAGGTAATCTACAAAAATGAAATTAACACTTTGAGATGCAGTGACTTTGAACAGTCCTCGTCTCAACTGTTAAGGAACAGTTTTTTTTTTTCATACAGTTTGTTGAACTCTGTACTTAGAATACAGTTAATCCTATATGCATAAAGTTAATTTAAAATAGATGTTAGTAAAAAATAAGAATGGGAATAGGAGAGGTAGGAGGAAGAGGGATGGGAGTGTGGTGGATGGGGTAGGGAGGGAAGAATCACTATATTCCTAAAGTTGTCTTTATGAAATGTAAGAAGTTTGTATTCCTTAATTAAAGGTTTCTGGAGGAACAAAAAGAACATAGAGAGAAGATAGCATCTTTGGTAGATGATACTGGGGAAATTGGATATCTTCACACAGACAAACAAAACTAGACCCTTATCTTTCCTCTTTACTCATAATGGAAATGGAAATGAAAACCAAAATGAGAAACCTATACATCTAATAAGAAAACAAATAGAAAAACAAATAGCACCCCAAATCTTGTTAATAACACGTGTTTAGAAGGTTGCAGAGCCACTGAAACTCTCTTATGCTGCTTTGTAGGAGTCTTTATGAGCTCAGCCATTTTAAAAATGCATTATCCACAACAGATAGACCTGTGCCTACTTTACAACCAACAATTGTATTCTGAGTTACATATTTGTAAACTGGAGCTGTTTCATGCCAGGTTTAAGAATGTTCATAGCAGTCCTACTCATTAGTTCAAAATTCAAAGCAACTTATATGTCCTACAAAGACAGACAATAAACTGGAATATATTCATATAATGGAATACATGAATAAAAAGAGCATAAACTTCCGATATACTCAACGGCATGATGATTCTCAAACATATTATCTTGAGCAAAAGAAGCCAGACATAGAGGAGTAGGCCAAGTAAGATTTAGATGAAAATCAAAAAATGGAAAAAACTGTCCTGTGGGCCAGAAGCCAATGGCACTTAGCTCTGGTGGGATGGGAAGAGCTAAGAGAGGCACGGGGGTTCTGGGATTTCTGGGGATTCTGATAGCACTTTGTATTTCAATCTGGACAGTAGTTCCAGTGTGTAGACAAAAGTACCCACTTAAAGTTTGTGCACTCTGGCGTATTTTAGACCCCAATCAAGTGACTTACAACTCAGTAAAATTCATTTTTAAAAAAAGGAAGAAACTTCACTACACTGTTGACCCTACAGTGTAGAGTGTGCAGACCTACCTTGGAGCCTGTCTCTGTCACTCACCGACTGTCAGCTTGGGACTCGGAGCTGCATTTTCCCCATCTGAAAATAGGGCTCACGCTGCCTACTTAGAAGCATCATTTCCGGCAGGGGCTTAAATGAGTGCCTAGCTCAGCGCTCATCACAAACAAATAGCACAGGTTAGAGTAGATGTGCTTCTTGGGCATTTGTACATCTTCTTGGGAGGGAAGTCTCTTCAAGTCCTCTGCTCGTTTTTGAATGAAGCTATTTTGTTACTGCTGCTGCTGCTGAGTTTTAGGAGTTCTTTATATGCTTTGGATAGGAATCTCTTATCAGATGTTTGATTTACAAATATTTCCTCCCTCTCTGTGAGTTGCCTTCTAGCTCTGCTGATACTTTTGATGTACAACATTTAAAAATTTTTATGAAGTCTATTTTTTTTCTTTTGTTGTCTGGGTCTTTGGTGTCATATCTAAGAAATTGCTCCCCAATCCAAGGCTCTGTGTCACTTCTAAGAGTTGTAAAGACTTAGCTCTGATCTGCACTCTTACATGTAATGTTTGGAGTTAAATTTCCCTGATGCTATTAGGTAAGGATCCAGCTTCAGTCTTTGACATGCAGATAAGTGACTACCGGTTTCCCCAACTCCATATGTTGAAGAAACTGTTCTTCCCCACTGAATGGTCTTTGTAACTTTGTCATCATATAGATGCACCTTTTTTTTCTAGGCTCTCTCCCTGCTCCATGTGCCTGTCTTTATGCCAGCATCATACTGTTTTGATTTTTATAAGTAAGTTAGAAAATCAGGAAATATGACTCTTCCAGCTCTGTTCTTCTGTTTCAAGGCAATTTTGGCTATTTGGGGTCCTTGAGATTCTATGTGAATTTACCATTTTTTTTTCTATTCCTGTACAACATGTCATGAAGATTTTTGGATCACTGTGAGTAATGTTGGTGTTCTTGCTGTATTAATATTTCCCTCACAGGAACCGGGCGTTTCCACTTATTTACATTGTCTTTACTTTCCTTCATCAGTGTTTTGTAGTTTTCAGCACCCAACTCCTTTGCCTCCTTAGTTTTTATTCCTAAATCTTTTGTTCTTTTTGGTGCTGTTATAATAGCATTGCTTTCCTTAGTCCCTTTCCAGATGGTTGGCTGCTAGTGGATAGCAGCGTATGGATTTTTGTATGTTGATTTCATACCCGGCAACTTTACTGAATTCATTTAGTAGTTCTAGCAGTTTCTTTAATAGAGTCTTCAGAAGTCCATGGAAAGGTATGTATGGATTTAAAAAATTTTTTGCACCAAAATAAACTTTTAATTCCATTTTTCCATCTTGTTCAAGTACTGTCTTGAGGTCGTGTCATTTGCAAACGGGGACGATTTATTTCTTCCTCCTTAATGTGGATCTTTTGTTCCTTGTCTAACTGCTCTGAGTAGGCTTTCCAGCACAGGCCAAATAGCAGTGGTGAGAGTGGCCATCCCTTCTCGCTCTTGATTTGAAGGAAAATTTTCCGTTTTTCACCATTGGGTATGATGTTGGCTGTGGGTTTTTCGTGGATGGCCTTCACTATGTTGCAGTCTTTTAAAATATATTACAAAGGCACAGTAATCAAAATAGTATAGAGCAGCATAAAGGCAGACTGATAGACCAAACAGAGTAGAGAGCCCCAAATAAATCCATGCTGACCCTTGACAAGGGGACCGACCAAGAACACAGCGGGGAAAGGAAAATCTTCAACAACTTGTGCTGGAAAAACTGAATATCCACATGCAAAAGGGTGAAATTGAGCCCTTATCTTAGACCACACACAAAAGTTAACTGGAAATAAACTAAAGGCTTAAAACAGTAAGACCTGAAGCTATAAAAATCCTAGAAGAAAATATAGGAAAAATCATCATGAGATTGGTCTTCACAATTATTTCAAATATTTGAGACCAAAACATAGCCAACAAAGACAGAAAAATGATGCCATGTCCAGCGACGATCTTCTGCACAGCAAAGGAAAAGATGAACAGTGAAAACGGAGCCTAGAGACTGGGAGAACATGTTTGCAAGGATCCGACGAGGGGCTGATGTTCAAAGCATAGAAGAAACTTCTATGACTCCACAGCAGAAAAAAAAAAAAAAAAAAAAAAAAAAACTAATTCACTGATTTTAAAATGCGTGAAGGACTTGAACAGATACTGCACCAAAGAAGACATACAAATGGCTAACAGGTGTATTCAAAGGTGCACCACATCAGAAGTCATCAAGGAAATGTAAAGTCAAACCACAAGGATGGATCGTCTCACATGGGTCAGGATAGCTGGTATCAAAAATGGGAAGGAGCAGAAATGTTGGCGAAGATGTGGAGAAACTGGAACCCTTGCGTGTTGTGGATGGAGCTGCGACATGGTGCAGAGGTTACAGGAGACCCGCGGTACGCAGGTGGCTCAATGAATTCAACCTGGAGCTGCACCGTGACCCAGCCATCCCAGTTCCGAGTGCGTATCCAAAGGAGCTGAGTCAACACAGGGAAGGTATATTAGCCCTCTCTCACGTTCATTGCAACGTTATTTGTAGTGGCCATGGAAACAGCCTCAATGTTTACTAATAGACAATCAGATAAAGGAACTACGTTATATCCGTAGGATGGAATATTGCTCCGACTTTAAAGGAAGGGAATTTTGATCTAGGTGACAGCATGGCTGAATCTTGCGGCCATTAGGCTGAATGGAAGGAGCCAGTGACAGATGAATAATACGATTCCACCAATGTGCTACGTCCGTGTCCGTCTTTTTCCATTGCTGTAATTGTAATACCGTAGACTGGAGAGTTTAGAAAGGAGGGAGACGTCGTGGGCTGTCAGTTCTAGAAGCTGAGGCGTCCAAGAGCACGGTGGTGGCGTCTGCCGAATGTCGTCCTGCCGCGTGACACCAGGCGGTTGGCATCCCATGGTGAGACAGGGCCCGTGTCTTCGTGGCTCTCTCCTCCTTGCACAGTCGCTAACTGCATCACGGGGACCCTGCCCTCAGGCCCTCATCTCGTCCTGATCGGCTCCCAGTGGGGGCTGAATCTAACCACTGTGTACCTACGACGTTGGGGACTGAGTTTCCAGTACCTGAAATTTGGGGCAACTAGTGAGGTCCTAGCATGCGGGGTATTCTGAATCTTCAGAATGCTAAGAGGCAGAGAGTAGGCTGGTGGTTCCAGCGGGTGTGGGGTGAGAGGAAGGGGCAGTTGTTCGGCAACAGGCATCGAGTTTTGGCTCAACAAAAAGACTGCCGGGCCACCCTGCACCTCTGGGCAGCCACACACTCTCAAACGCTTCCAAAGATCTTGGGAGGGTAGAGTGCATGGTGAGTGTTCAAACCACAATACATTAAAAAAAAAAAAAAAAAAAACAAACTTTGTGCTTAAGGGAACTCCAGGGGAAAATGGCATTAGGTCCGAAGCCTCCAGGAGTTAGGAATGTAGAGAGCCTGGGCTGATGACATCCGATTGTGTGTGTCCAGCTGGGTGAGGGTGAAAGGGTGGTGACTCCCTGCCTCGACCCCCACCATCCTCCCACCTACAAAGGGAAAGCTAAGAAGCAGAGGCCCCGGGCGCTCCGGGCGCTCCGGGGAGGTCTGGTCCTGGCAGCTTCCTCCCGGAACAATGAGCTGACACTGAATAGTCTGCAATCACCCGCCAGTTACTCTTCCTGTCCCAGCTCAATCAGCTTGTCAGGGCCCGGCAGTGAGGTGGGGTCTTTGGAGGTGCAGGTTCCGGTTGGACAACCTCAGAAGCCCCTAAATGCATTCCAGCTCCCCAGGTTCGCAGCCAATTGAGCTGCTTGTCTGTTTCTAGAGGGACGTTTAAAAAAAAAAAAAAAAACAATTGCCAACGAAGCAAGTTGGTTTCAATTTCCTTTGCCTAAAGATGTCACAGACTGCGGTTACGCTGGTGGTCTCCCATGCCGAGGTGGCGGCCCCGCGCAGCTGCTGCAGACACGGGCGTGCTCGGAGAGAAGGGGTGACCACTAGAGAATGTGTGCCTCGTGCCACCGTGCAGTGGGCTCCTCCCCAAGGCAGGTTTTGGCTTTTACATCCTGCTCCCCGGGTCTCCTGTCCATGCTGTAGACAGGAGCCAAGTGACACACCTCCTACCCACCAGGAGCTCATGGCTGCTGGCGCTGGGCGCACTTGCCTCGCAGGCGGTGCAAGGGCCTGGCGTCATGGGATAGGGTAGGAAGCGGGTGCCCCCTGCTCTGGTTCCTGGATCAGAGCCGCCCGCGAGGAGGAGGCGGGACTCTTGGGTTGCAGCCGGCCATCTGCTCCTTGCTGTACATCACTCGTGCACGCTGCAAGCAGCCGTCCGTTTTTGCCCATCGGAGGTGAGAGAGCAGACCACGTCCTAACAACCCCACAGCGCCATGATGAGGGGCGGAGGTCAGCTGGGAGGGGGCCGGGGAGGCTCCCCAGGGTGCTGCCGTGCGTCGGCTCCCGTTGGCTGCCGCGGGTGAGCGGATGCTCTGATCTGTCTGTCGGTGGTGGGTGGTGTTACCGGCCGAGGCCGCACCTGGGGTTGCTTTGCTTCTGTGCACGCAGCCAGACTTCTCCCAGAGACACTAAGGTAGCCCGCCTCACTGTTAGGTGCAGGGCAGTGCTGACGGACAGGCCCCTTGTCCAGACTTCCACGGGAACCGCCAGGGCGCGGGTCTGCCCGTGGGTCCACACGTGCTCGTGCCCAGCCCACGGCTCGAGGCTGGAAGGGGCTCTGCAGCTGAGCAGACGGAGGCCTGGCCGCTAACCGGGCGTGGTGGGCCCGCCTGCGCCGCTGCCGAGCCTCGGGCTTTCCGCACCTGCACGCAGCCGTGCTGGAGACGGCGGAGTGGGAGTCCCGCGGTGAGCGCTGCTCCTGCGGGCGGTGCGCGGTGCTCCTGCGGGCGGTGCGCGGTGCTCCTGCGGGCGGTGAGCGCTGCTCCTGCGGGCGGTGCGCGGTGCTCCTGCGGGCGGTGAGCGGTGCTCCTGCGGGCGGTGCGCGGTGCTCCTGCGGGTGGTGCGCGGCCACCCGTGAGGAGTGCGGTGCCCTCAGCAGAGCCGCGTTCAGGCAGGGGGCAGGGGGCGGGGGCCGCTGGAGTGTAGACTTCGCATTCAGGGGTTCCGGTCGTGTAGACTCGGCTCCTCTCCGGCAGCTACAGGTTCCCTGAGGTTTTTCTCTGGTTCTAGTCCGAAGTCCCCGGATTTTCTGTGAGGGCGTTGTTCAGCTCACACACGCGGTGCTCATGGCTCAGTGTTGGCTCCACATGACCTTGAACTATCTTCTTAAAAGGCAATCTCCTCGTACCCATCTCTTCTTCCAAATGTGAACTCACTGAAACCTGCCTGCTTTTGTTCACTCCCCAGAGTATCTCTTTTAATACTTTGTCTAGAGGTAATAGCTGTGATTGCTGGGAGGTTTGGTCCAACAGGTCCCTTAGCTGTATCAGAATCGGAGCTCCGCTTTCGATTTCTCTGTTGCACCATTTTCAGAATGTGGCCTCCTTGTTCAAGATTGTTTCATGGTGGCTGGCGCCGTGGCTCACTAGGCTAATCCTCCGCCTGCGGCGCCGGCACCCCGGGTTCTAGTCCCAGTCGGGGCACAGGATTCTGTCCCGGTTGCCCCTCTTCCAGGCCAGCTCTCTGCTGTGGCCTGGGAGTGCAGTGGAGGATGGCCCGAGTCCTTGGGCCCTACTCCTGCATTGGAGACCAGGAGAAGCACCTGGCTCCTGGCTTTAGATCAGCGTGGTGTGCCGGCCGCAGTGGCTACTGTGGGATGAACCAACGGAAAAGGAAGACCTTTTGCTCTGTCTCTCTCTCTGTCCACTCTGCCTGTCAAAAAAAAAAATATTGTTTCATGGTTACAAAATGGCTACTATAGCTCCAGCTATCACATCAACATTCTAGATTGGAAGGAGGATGTAGAAGGATGGGTGAGATGTGCTTGCCACCGACATCAGCCACCCTTTAAAGGGTTTGCCTGTAATTCTCACCTAATAGCTCCCACCTGCTTCCCATTGACCAGAATTTAATTGCGAGGTTATGAATGAAATGTTTTGTTAAGATGAACACATTGCTATTGTCAACAGAATTGGAGTTAACTTGTTCAGAAAAGAGGGTGAATCCCTCTTAGGAAGGCAGCCAGAAGCTATTCCACTCATACAAATAGTATGAATTAAAAAAGCATTGATACCTGTTGTTTCAGGCCATTCCAGGAACATAGAAAGAGTCCTTACGTGTGGATTTCAGGAGTGGTGTAGACAGAATCCCAGGGCACGAAGGGAATCCTGAAGAGAAACACCAAGGCTCCTTTGGAATGGAAGGATATCAAGGAAGACTTCCTGGAGGAAGTGCCCTGAGCCAAACCTGAAAGGCAAATAACCACCAACCAGGTGACCGAGTGATGGGGTCCCAGGCAGCAGGAACAGCACCAGTGTCCAGGCCCCTGGTTCTTCCCAGGTGGGCCATCGCGGTGAGCGGAAGCATGCCTCTCGTCCCCTCTCCTGCATCCCGCTTTTCTCCTCTTTCTGGCATCGCCGTCCTGCCGTCGCACACTCGGTCCTCTGTCCCCTTAGTGCCGAGACGGGGGGAGGGGGCCTGGAGCTGCGGGCGCCCCCCGCCGTGGCCCAGCAGGTCCGGGCCGCCCGCTTGCTGTCTGGACACAAGCGCCTGTCTCTCTCCTCTGGAGGTCTTGGAGCTGTCTCCCGTCTCGTGCAGTTCCGCTCCGGCGTGCCCTCCTGGGGGTTCCTCCTGACTTATCTCCGCTGGGATTTCCTGTGATTCCTGAATCCGGTGAGTCACGCTTTTTTTTTTTTTTTTTTTTCAAAATTCTTAGCCATTATTTCTCTAGGGTTGCCTTTCTCAGCCTTTTTCCCCTCTTCCGGAACGCCGGTGAGACTTCATTTGGATCTTCGCTTTCCCTTCTCAGCATCTCTTAGTCTCTGTGTCCTCAATAACTTCTTCTGACCCACGAGTTCCCCTTCGGTGCTTCTACTAGCGTCACTGGGCTCTAGGCTGCGCCCATTGGCGTTTCCATTTCAATTCATCCCCTTGGTCATGTCCCAGATGGGCCTGGTCATCTCGAATCATCTCTGTCCCTTGCTTAGGTGTCAGTTCCCCATTTTACTTCCTTAACCATTGTGAACTCACTTCTTTCATATAACGCAGCTCATCATCCCGGCGTCTCACGTCTTTCTGGGTGTAACTCCACCCTTGGCTGCTTGTGAACTCCACCCAGGTCTCCTACGTGCGTGGCAGGACCCCCAGGACCCAGGCCCTCCCCTGCTGCCTCCCAGGGTCTGCGCGCATCGGCACGAAGCGGGAGTTAGGAGCCAGCACTGAGAATGGAACCCAGGCGCTCTGACACAGGCCCTGGGCAGCTTGACCGGCAGCCACAGTCCCTGAGCCACTACTTTTTCTGTTGCCAGCTCCATCTGAGTCTGTCGGGGACCTCAGAGACGAGGGTGGCGGGGTGCTCCTGCGCGGGCAGCCTGCCCGTGCCTCCAAGATGGCGCGCAGCTCCGCCAGCCTGGGGCTGCCTTCCTCCCGGGCCTCGGGGGTTCCTGGCTGCAGCAGGCGGTGGGAACCTGAACCTGGCGTGGCCAGGGGCAGCACTGTGGCTGTGAATTGTCAGTGGAGTTTTCATTCCTGTTTTCCCGTTTCCCCACTTGACTCCGAGCCCAAAATGGCTGCGTTATCTTGTCGCCTTTGCTGGTGGGGATCTTTGTTCTAGACTATTCCATCACTGACGGGATGGCCCTTCACGGGCCCCAGCTTCTAGGCGGTGTAAGGAGGTGAAGCGAGGGAGCCCATCGGGCAGTGCCCAGGGCCTTGTCTACTGTGGTGCCCAGGTGCCCCAGATCAGCACAGGCCTCAGGGCTGCCCCAGTGCGACCTCCACACTGGAGGCCCGGGTCTCCTCCAGCTCTGCCCCCGGACAGTCCTTGTGCTACTGCATTCACAAAGATGTTCCATGTATTTCATCCGGGATCTGGGAACTTTGTTTCTATTTTCGAAAGAATCCCTAACCCACCATAGTGCCAGGTGTGGAAGTCCTCAGCAGGGCTTTGAAGTATGAGTAGGAGTTCATTGCTGGCTGTTCCCCAGCCTACCATTCAGCCCACTGCCTTTTGGAAAGAAGATTGATTTTATTTATTTGACTGAAAGGCAGAGTGATGGAGAGGGAGGGAAGGGTAGGGAGAGAGAGGTCTTCCATCTGATGGTTCACTCTCCAGATGGCCACAATGGCGAGAACTGGGCCAATCCAAAGCCAGGAGCCAGGAGCTTCTTCCAGGTCTCCACGTAGGTGCAAGGGCCCAGGCACTTGGGCCATCTTCCACTGCTTTCCCAGGCCACAGCAGGGAGCTGGATTGGAAGTGGAGCAGCTGGGACTCGAACCGGCGCTCATGTGGGATGCTGGTGTCACAGGTGGTGGCTTACCCCTCTGCGCCACTGCACCAGCTGATGCTTCCATCAGCTTCTCCGAGCCCTTTGCAGAACCCTCAGACGTGGTGCCCAGTTCCAGGCCCAGTGCGGCTTCCTGCTGCATTAGTGTTGTGTGGCTCAGCCCTGTGCTGACCCCGTTACAGGGACCTCGCCCTCTGTGCCCAGTGTAGCCAGCAGGGTGCACCAAGCAGCCCATGACCTTCATCCAGTGATGGTGAGTACAGGAGCCTGCAGCGTAGGCCTGGGTCAGGACGGCCGGAGCCTCCCGGCTGGCCGCTGGCCCATATCCGCCCCCTCAGTTTCTCTCAGAGCTGGCCCTTGGCCTCAGGACGCTGTTCCCCTGCTGGGATGCCCACCCTAAACTCTTCACACCTGCTCCCCCCCCCCACTGATGCATTCCCTGGGGCTGGCCCTCCCTAGAACCCTTCTAGAAAAGCAAGCGAGGGGACGGTGCTGTGGCGCAGTGGGTTAATGCCCTGGCCTGAGGCACTGGCATCCCATCTGAGCGCTGGTTCTAGTCCTGCTGCTCCTCTTCCAATCCAGCTCTCTGCTATGGCCTGGGAAAGCAGTGGAAGATGGCCCAAGTCCTTGGGCCCTTGCACTGTGTGGGAGACCTGGAAGGAGCTCCTGGCTCCTGGCTTCAGATCAGTGCAGCTCCAGCCATTGTGGCCAATTGGGGAGTGAACCAGCAGATGGAAGACCTCTCTCTCTCTCTGCCTCTACCTCTCTCTGTAACTCTGTCTTTCAAATAAATAAAATAAATCTTAAAAAAAAAAAAAAAAACAGCCAAGCGAGCTGTCCCTTTTCCGGTCATTGTGACGACCTTGGTACAGGGAGTGTGCCTGGCACTATGGTAGCAGCGCTGATGGCCGGTGCGGATCGAGCCCCTGCAGTGCACCCGGGGACTGTCCCTGGGACACCACACAGACAGAGCGATGGGCAGAGGCCCAGCTATAGATGAGGATGTGGGCTGGAGTCGGGCTGGCCAGGGGGACACTGAGATGGGTGTCAGGAGTGGTAGGGCCCCTGAGGACCTGTGGGCTTAGAAAAGGAGGTCATTCCTGGTAGGGGAGTGGAACAGACCTCCATCATTCAGTCAGGCAACAAACACCCCCGAGCACTCAGGGTACTGGGCGTTGTGCTGGCCGTGAAGCAGACAGTTAAGAGAGGGATCTGGCCTTTGCCCTCGGGGTGCACACAAAGCAAACCCCTGCTTGCCACCAACGCTATGCACACTAGGCCCACTATGTACAGACAAAGTAACCGAGGCCCAGAGAGAGGAGGAACTGGCCCGGAGGTGCACAGCAAGTACCTTCACAGAGGCCATGGGGATGGCCATGAGTGGGAGGGAGGCCCCGCCCTTCTCTACTCCCCGGGGAGTCACACTGGACTGCAGTGTGGGGGTCTGGGATCAGGAAGGCGCCACCCCCGGGTCCCGTGGCTAGGCATGGCCATGGCTCTGAGAGGCAGCCAGGGCTGCGCTGGGCTGGAGGTCCCCGCGTAGCTCCTGGGTTCCCAGGCCTGGCGTAGAGGCCGCGACTGGAAGGCTGGGCTGCAGCCTGGGCTGGGGGGCGGGAGCAGCCTCCCCTACCCCTCCTCTGGAACCAGGGGCAGAGCTGGCTTTATCAGACCCCAGCTGCGACTGCCTTGGGCTCGCAGGGAGTGCTGGGGCTGGAAGCGCAGCTCGGGGCGGGCTGACACGGCAGAGGGGAGATAACTGGAGGCTGCAGCCTCCAGATTGCTGGAGAAATGTAAACACGAGCTGCCTGAGCCAGCAGCCCTGGGGTGGGGCGGGCACCCTGCTGGCCAGCCCCGCAGGCTGAGCCCACCAGGAGGGGCTGGCCCGAGGCTCTGTGCCCTGGTCCTTCTCAGACACGGGTCTGCTGCGGCCCCTGCCGGCCGTACTCACTGACGGGGAACTTGAGTGCTGACCTTGGCCTGACCAGGGAGCAGGCAGGTGGGTTCTGGGGAGCGTCCCAACCCGACGCCAGACAGAGCCCTGTCCAGTCCCGCGGGCTCCGGTCCGCTGCAAGCCGTGTCCACTGGGGGACAGTTTAGGGCTGGCCTCAGAATGATGCTCGCTCTTTACAGATTCTGAGCGATCGCCAGGCACCACCTCAGTGCCTGGCACTGTGGCAGGCGCTGAGGGTACAGCCAGGAGCACAGTCCAAAGCGGAGGCTGTGCCCCTGCTCGGCGGAGGGGAGATGCGGGCTTTGGGGAGACCGTACAGACCTGCCACGGAGAAGATGCTCTACCGTGGTGCTTTTTGGTGGTGCGGGTGGTCAGCATGAACTTGGACCAAGCCAGCCTAGGTCTGTCCTCCTCACTGCCCCCCCGCAAGGGCCACCTTGAACTCAACCTTCATGTTCAGCTCTCTCTCCTACAACAAGTCTTCGCTGATTTCCTGAGCCAGATTATCCCACCCTCCCCAGCCCTCTGACTTCAACAGGACACTTCTCACAGGCCACCATCACTGCCCCAACCTGGCCGTGCGCCGCCCCTCGGGGGAGGGCTGAGTCTCTATCTGTGCTTCCTCCCGGGGCCTGGCATGTTGTAGGTACTCATTAAATGTTTGTTGAATGAATAGGTGATGGTTCATCCTAACCATTGCCTACTTTCAGGGCACTGGAGGTTATAAGAGCATCGGGGAAAGGAATTTTGTAGCCCTGGGCTGAGAATTACCAGTGGGGACCTGGCCAGCCAGCAGTGTGGACTTCTGCATGTGCGGGCACACGGTCACAATGGCTGGTGTCTGTCGGGGGTGCTTACAATGGCTGGACACTAGTAGCAGTTCTTTGGGTAGAAGTCACCTATGAAATGAGAAACATTATTTTACCATTCTGCAGATGAGGAAAGTGGAGGCCCAGAGTGGTCCCATCTCTTGCTCAAGGTCACCCAGGTCCTAAGAGTGGGTGGAGCCCAAGCAGGACACCTCAGAGCCAGTGAGTGCGTCCCCTGCCCACGTGGGGCCTGTGGCAAGTACATCCTGGGCCGCTCCTGTGGGGCAGGGCAGAGGGAAGGAGCTGTTGATCTAGGCGCAAGGACAGAGAGAGGGGGCAGCGGGCGTGCTGGCCTGAAGGGCAGGTGTTATAGCCGCAGGGTCTCCGGGGGCACTGTGAGAGGGGGCAGCAGGGGTCGCGGCGGCCACACCCAGAAGCCCAAGCTTCTTTATTCATTGCACGGTTCTCTGTCTCCCAGGGCCCTGGGAGGCGCGGGGTCTCTGGCAGCCCTGGGAGGTCTGGATCCTGTTTGCGTCTTGCTCCCCCAGCGGCGGGCAGGATGGTTCCGGGGAAATCGATGAGTGCCTTTTGGCAGGAGGGCGGTGCCCGCCGTCTCCTGGGTGGGTGTGTCTCTGGTCCCCTGTGCAGTCGTGCCCCCCTCCCGCCGTCCTGTGCGTGGGTCTACCTCTGCGTGCTCCTGACCTCCTGACTTAGGAAACAGACTGCCACTCAGTCATTCAACCAATGCTCCCCTCAGCGCTACTCTGTGCCAAGCCTTGTGCTGGGCGTTAGGGACCTGGGCCCTGCCTTCTGGGAGCTGATGCTCCAGGGGGAGAGGGGGTCCAGGCGATGGCGGCAGCCCTGGAGGAGGGGACACACAAGGGGGCAACTACTAATGCAGCGCAGGCAGATGCAGGGAGGGAGAACTTCTTGGAGGAGGTGACACGTAGGCTGGGTTTTGAAGGACACAGTTATGATAACTAGGGAGACAAAGCAGGGGGAAGGCTTCGCTGAGCTGTAGATACTGTACCTGCCTCTGTGTGTGTGTGTGTGTGTGCACACATTTGCAGGCTGGGAAAGCAATGACTGGAGAGTTGCCATGAGAACTTCTGCTTAGGTTTTCTGTGAAAAACTTCTATGAGGTGTGATGCGTGAGGACCGTTCAGTCATTCACACTTTAGTGTGAATAAGTGGACGTGTCTTTCTTTGAAGACCTTGGACCTCTGGATGAAGATGGATGCTGAAAGATGGCAGGCCAGCCTGTTCAGAATTAGTCATGCTCCTGCTCTGTCACATTTCCTGCAGCTCCCAAGGCTTTTGGAAGACGCTCGGGTTTGCAGCCTGCATCCTCTCTGGGGCATAGCAGTCTTGTCTGCCCCACACTTCAGGAAGCTGGGAAACCCAATATTCATCCCGCACTCGTGGCTGGCTAACACTGTGGGGAGGAAGGGCCCCGCCTGGCATAGACACATGGCCTGGGCTGACCCCCAGGACCCAAGGCCTGGCTCCGAGAGAGTGAGGGATCACGGGGCAGGCTGCTGCCCGGCCACCTGGCTCGGCTCCTGCTTGCCGTCCCGGCGCCCAGCCCTTGCCCTGCTGCCAGCTGTGGCTCCCTCTTTTCGACAGATGAAGGCAGCAGACCACCCCCTGCACAGGGAGCTCCAGTAGCCCGGACCCCGTGGGCTGCACAGGTAGGGCACGGGGCAGGGAGAACAGAAGGCAGAAGAGCCGTTGTCTCCTTGTGGGTGTCCTGCCTGGGGAGAGCCTTGGGGTGCCTGTTGGATGGGCTTGCCAGCTGAGGGAGGGAGCCCTGGGGCCCAGCTTGACTAGCTTCCTGGGGCCTGGGGCCTGGGCTATGGGCACGTCTCGGAGCTGAACAGCCTGTGGAAAGCAGAAGTAAAACCTCTCCACAGTGTGCACTCCCTTCCTGGACCCTGACGGTGTGAGCCCCTGGGTGCCGAGCTCTGGCCTCTGAGCCAAGCTTATCTGAGGGTGCTGGAGGCCCAAGGCCAGGCCCTGAGCTGCTGAGGCTGCGGCGTGAGGTTAAGAATGGGAGGCAGCGTGTTGCAGGGCATGCCAGACGGTGTGGTGGGGACACACGGAGGCCTTGGCGGCAGGCGGACTGTTGCCACACACGCGGGGAGAAACCGTGGACTTGAGGTCGCATCTGTTGCTCTGTGGCCCCAGAGCAAGCCTGAGTCTGGGAATTCAATCACTGAGGACACTTGCAGAGTGACAAGTAGACACTGGCCAAGGCAGGTGTTTTTAGAATTTAAAGTGCAGTCTTGTATTTTTCATTTGAGAGGCAGAGAGAGAGAGAGAGAAAAAAAAAGGGAGCATGCACTCTTCTCTTTTGGGTTCCTCCCACAAATACCTACCAAAGCCACGAGCTGGGAACTCAACACAGGTCTCCCACACGGGGGCCAGGAATGTGACCACTGGAGTCACGGCTGCTGTCTCGCGGGATCTGCATTAGCAGGAGCAGGCACCGGGTGTTGAGGCCAGGCTCTCTGCTGTGGGCCCCGGGGGCGGCTTCACCTCCAAGCCACATGCCTGCCCCTAAAGGTGGGCCCTAAAGCAGCCCATCCCTGCTCTGTCCACGAAATCCTGGTGGCCAAGGCAGTCTGCAGTTGCTGGGGTTCAGATCCGGGCAGGGCTGCTTTTCAGGAGCGTGCACTTGGGCAGAGTGCTTAAATCCTTTGTGCTCAGTCTCCTCATCTCCCAACACTAACAGCAGCCCTGCTGTAACCAGGGGGTGAGGCTCAGATGCCATCGTCGACGTGAGCCCCTGAGCAGGGACCTGGTGCCCTGGGATCGCTGACCACGTGGGGGCCGGCGAGCAGCCCGCCAGCCGTAGAGCATCAGAGGCCGTGCTGGGTTGAGGGTGAGCACGGTGCTGTGGCTGTAGTCTGTGCACCCAGGGCCTGGGCTGAGGAGTGCCAGGAGCTTGGGTGCCTGGGGCCTCCTCAGGGTCCCCCTTTATGTCCCAAGAGACCACTGACACCGTGGCTTTCCCCCACGGTCACCACTTGGGGAAACAGGGAAGCAGAACAGAAAACAACGTCTCATCTGGTTTGTGGCTGGAAGCTGGGCGTGGCGGCTCCAGGGCTGGCCAAGGAAGGTGGGCTCCGCTGGGACAGCTGCAGCCGCCTCTGTGCTGGGTGGTCCGAGGAGGGGCAGCCTGACTGCCCAGGGGCCTGGACAGGCCCTGGTGAGTCCACTAAAGGACTCCTTTGCCCTGTCACAGGCCGCTGATCCTGGTGTGGACACCCAGCCACAAGGTCTCCCTCACCTGAGCTGTGGGCCAGCTGGACATGGCCAGCCCTGCCCGAGGACAAAGGGCCTACTGGTAATGCTTTTCCCTGGCCAGTCCCGCCATCAGGGGGCTGCCAGGATCCAGGCTGGGCAGGGCTGGCCTGGGAGGCATCCGTGCATGGCCGTCGCACTGGGGAGGCTGTACAGCAAAGCCCTTGGCCCCAGGGAGCCGGTGGGGGGAGTGACGGAGGCGGCCTTGAGTTCCGTCCAGCTGGCTGCGGGGAGGCCTGGGCCTGCAGCCAGAGACCCACGTTGCCTGGTCACCTGGGGAGGAGCTGGGGAGATTTTAACTCAAAGAGATAGAAGATACCGGTCTGGCTTAGCTTTTTCATTTTGTTGATAACGATGACAGCGGGAATGGTGGCTACCTTTCACCCAGCCCGACCAGTGCCAGGTGTACACATAGAAACAGTCCGTCCTCTGGGTCGGCAGACTGAGCCCCTCGCAGTTCAGAGACATTCAGAAAGAAAATGGGGTCTGTACCAATCTCATACAGATTTTTTCCTTGTCATTATTCCCCGAACCAAACAAGTGTAAGGACTGCTTACATAACACTGGCCTTAGGGTTAGGAATTGCAAGTAACCCAGAGCTGACTGCAAGCTTCCGGAAGGTTCTCTACAAAGGCCAGTCTGCAAGGAGCATCTGCAGAGTTGGGTCTCCCCAGTGTGCAATATTTCTGTTACACATAATACGTATGTTATATGTGTGTATGTATCATACACACACGCGCGCACACACACACACACTTCTAGGTGGCAGAACCAGACTTTGGACCCAATCTTTTGACCTTGAACCCAGTGTCCTTTGCACCTCCCCCCACATTGACCCCCAATCGCCCGTGATCCCTGAGAATCAGGACCCAGCACGTGGCTCGCACAACCCTGCAGCCAGCCCAGGCTGGACTCGGAAGGCTAGGGTGGGCTCGCTGGGGGCCTCTCTGGCCTGGGTTGTCCCTTGCCCTCTCCGGGGCAGGTCTGCCAGGGAAAGGCCACGCTCGAAGCCGCGTGAGGAGCTGCTAAGCCGTCTTTCATCCGGTCCCGCAGCTATTTGTTCACATGCAGTGCGAATTTCCCTGTCTCAAGTCATGGAATCTGGTACAGCTTTGCCTGGATCAATGTCCAACCCCTTTCAAGTTCTGGAGAAAGTTACTCCTCTCCAAAGTTCAGACCTGCCAGACTCAATAACTCCACAAAAATGCTTGGATGAAAATGGCTCCAAGCAATCCCAGCGGAAAGCCAGCACCTCACCCCTCGTTTAAAGTTATGATCCTTATCATAATTAATTCAATAAAGGAGTAATGTGCTTCAACCTAGGCAGAGAGAATAATTTTCTGTCCTGCCTGGTATAAACTTTCAACTGGGGACATTTAAACTCTGGGTCTGAGCTCTTGCAGCAAGTAATAAATTGCAGACCCCAGCAGGGCTGCAGAACCCCGGTTAAAAGTGCGCTAAATAGGCCGCCATTGAAGAGAGGAAGGTTTGGATTCGGGTGGGCAGCTCCAATAAATAGCTGGGCGTTGTTTATAAACCCAGCAGCCCCGGCTGGCCTCCGCCCCGAGGCAGGCGGTAGCGTGTGCTTGTTGAAAGCAACCGATCGTTTGATCCTCGCACTCCGAGGATCCACCTAGAGTCTTGGGTTTAAAATCCCGCTTCCTTCTGTAATTGAAATGTAGGATTAGCCTGGCTTCTAAACAGATGCTGACTCTTGGAGAGGAGCACGCCAGCCCAGCCCCGAGTTTGCCTCCCCTACCCCTTTCCTCGGAAGTTGCCAGGACGAGAAAGCACGCTGTGGATTTGTTTGGATCATGCTCGGAGAAAGAAGCCCCTGGATTCTGCCAGAAGTCCGTTAGCTTTACAGAAATTACAAGTTCGGGAATCAAAGTGTTGGGGACCCGGGTAAAAGAGAAGGGAAGTCAGCTTCAATCAAAACAATCTTCAGATGGCAGAAGAGGGGTGGGGAGGAATTCCGCATCCATTGTTTTCTGAAAATCAATCAGGGAAGGGGGAGGCAGGGCTCTTTAACGTGATTAAACTTGGGAACATCAGGGCGGTTGTCAGCCTCGTGTTCTTTCGCTCCTGGCTTCAGATTTTGGATACCTCTTTCGTGAACCGACAGCAGGCGTGCATTCCAAAACTCAAGAGGGCTTTTCTCTTCAATTTCCTGGGGTTGAAAACAACTGCGTTCTGGGCCCTCATTCCACTCCGTGGCCTCGTGTGGTCGCAATGCCCTGGGACCCGGTTCACGGCAGGGCTCACGGAGTCCAAACCTCGCCGGCTGCGGGGTGCTACAGCCAAGACAAATAGCCAGTTCTGGGGAGGTGTGCGAGCATTTTCATGGATGTTATTCATCCAAACGCACCAAGTGCTGATACCACACAGCAGCCTGGACCCTTTTGGTATCACAAAAAAATGGGAAGGGGGGTGGGAGAGAAGGGGGAGCCCTTCATTCCCATGTGCAAAGGACGGGGGTGAGGCAGCCAATTCAATACCTGGAGCCTGGGTACTGCTTCCTGTTTGGAGCATGGAGAAATAGACATAAATATGTGGATAAATGTGGGACACCAATCAGCCATTTCTGGTAGCTTTGACACATATATTTCAACCATATATAAGCACATATATGTGGTTTTCCATGCATCTTCCGTGTGCTTCCGTGACCCAGCAGAGGCAGTGTATGAAAATCAAAGCTGCTGCTGTCATGTTAGCCCGCGATGTGGCCGTGCACGTGCCGTGGTGGCGACTCTGGGTCGGTACTGCCTAGCGGCTCTTTATAAAGTGAGTACAAACCTACACTTTGTGATTCGCGCTGCTGCAGGCTTGATTTAAAAAGAGACAGGAAAGCCGCTCAGTAAACAAACACTGCGGGCTGCGTTCTGCTTCCACCCACCGTGCTCACACCGCTCTTGACTGTCTGGATGCAGCCTGTCTGGGAGGAGAACCGGAGGGCTGTTCCCCGGGTCCCCCTATGTGGCCTGGGGGTCTGCCTCCCTGCCATTGTCTCCTAAAGGGGAAGTGACCACTCAGACCCTGTAGGCCAGTGCTGCCCAGCCATGGCAAATGTACTGGATTAGGTGGCTGCTGCTGGCACGAGGTGGGGTACCCAGAGATGGAGCAGCGGCTGGAATCCAGGGAGCCGGGACTCCGTAGCTTTCATGACACCAGCATCTGAGCCAGCACGTTTGACCAATGCTCGCAACCCCCGCCCGCGCCCCCTTCCACCCCCAGTCCCTCTTGGATTGATTAAATTGGCTCAAGATGACACCAATAATTGGCTCAAGATGGGGCTTCGACAGGCCCAATGATCCATATCTTCGCATTCCCTAAAATCAGTCCTTTCAGCTCTGTGTTGGATTTAGGATGGTTTACATTGGCTCCGTCACAAACATTTTAATAAAGTCCCAGAGAAACCGCAAATGGGTGACATCATTGGATGGTGTTAAAAAAAAAAAAAAAAAAAAAAGGAGTCCCATTTTGTAAGAGAGAGGCCGGGCCTCCCGCGTGCATGGGGTCTGCCCTCCCCATTTGGTCATTCAATAATCATCTGCTATAATCAGGACCATAGGACGGAGAATGGGACACAGCGGGGCACGGCGGGCAGAGGACCGGAAACAAATAGGGATATTTTGACACAAAGTAGCCAAGAAGATGAACGGCCCATAGGATGGTGCATTCATGGAAGGGTAGCCGTGTTGTCCCCTGTCCCCGGTCACGGAGCCAGGACATTAGAGTACTGGAGCCAGGGACCGAAGGCTGGGGAGGGAAGCTGGGCATAGAAGATGCCCAGGAACAAGATTTCCTGCTGAGGGGTAGGCTGCAAGGACTCTCGTTCTCCTACTATTCTGTTTGCTTATCCAGAACATTCTCTAAGGGTTTTTATTAGTGTTAGAAAAAAAAAAACAACTATGCCTTTTAAAGAATCAGTGCAGCAGCTTTTATTATGTCAATGATTATAATTATATATTAGGCTGAAATGTCTGGAATAAAGCACATTGTTCATGGTTCCCGCTGGGTGGTTGGACTAGGAAAGCTTTGTGTCTTCTGCTCCTCTGTGAATGATTTTTCATAATGGGTGAAAAATTTCAAAGGAAAGGGAAGTATGGAAACTTCTGGAAAACGAATTCGTTTGGACATAGATTAACACGTATGTACGTGTGTGACCCGTCCCCTTGCGAAACATGTAAGTTGCTGTTTGAACTTCAGCTGAGGCTGTATTTTAAAATACAATCTGCTGCTATGATTTTGACCTTCAAGAAGCAAAGTGTTTTCCAAAGGCAGGGTCCAGCTTCCCGTCTGAGGGAGGGGCCGAGGAGCCTCCCCGCGTGTCACAGCCACACTGCCGGAGGCGAGTCGGTGGGTCGGTGGGCGGCTGGGTCCCCCCGCCCTGGCCCCGCGGGTGCTGCCTCTGAAAGGGCTGCTGTATTTGATGTGCATCTCCTTGTCAGGCTGCGGGGCTGAAGTCATGTCGTGGATTGCCCAGAATAATCGATCCATTATGGCCATCACAATTAATTGACTTTTCTGTGACTCGGGGTCAAATCTGATGCCAGAGCCTACCTTGATCACTCCTGGTGAGAGATTTCAGGATTGTTTTGGTTCATTCCCTGTATAAACGCACGTGTGTGTTATGGTTCACACGGAAAAGGGGGACCGGGGACCTTACAGCCATGTGAAAGAAGGGGAGTGGCATGGAGACTTGACGGGTCGTGTGTGTGTGTGTGTGTGTGTGTGCTGTGTGCATATCACTGTGTCTATCTTAACATCTCTCTCTCTTTTTAAAAACAGTGCATCTTTTAAAGGCTACGTCTGACCATGACTGCTTGCTAATGACCAGCCTCACTTTGCTGATTGGAGATCAAGCACAAAAAAAATAAAAATAAATAAATACCCGCTGATTTAACTAAATCTGCCAACTATGGAATTAGCCCCAGTTCCTCTTGCTAAACAAATGTGTTTACAAATCCATACTATGCAAATCCACTGCTTTAACTCCTGTTTGGCCCCCACCCATTGCTGGGGTTAGTCTTTCCTTCCATGAGATAGACGGGAGCTCAGAGCCCATTTTCAGTTCTTGCGGAGTGGCCACAGCCACGTTGCCTTTCACCTCTGCACACTCGCAGCGTCTCTTGCCTGTAAAATGGAAATTATATCCATTTCTAAGGGCCCCATAAAAATTGCACCCAGCGTAGAGGTAGAGGCGGTGCAGCTCCAGGCACAGGACAAGAGGTGTGGGTGAAGAGTGCCGGGGACTGTGGTTTTGTCACGCCTGCTTCACTGTGGGAGAGTCATCTCTTCTCTCTGGCACTCACTTGTCCCCTTGGGCCATGGGGGAGGCAGGAGCATGCACAGTGTGCAGCGGTCAGAAGACAGCCTGCCAGTCTCAGATCCTGGCCATGTTGCCGTGGGAACCTCACTCCACCATCAATGTCCCTGTCTGTAAAGTGGGGTCCTTCTGAGCCCCTGCAAGTGTGACCAGTGTCCCCGGAGTGACAGCTTCCACCATCAGCCTCCGGGCGACATCCTCCAAGGTCCCTTCTGGCTCTGTTGTCTTTTTTGGATCCTGCGTCCTCTGCCCCTCCAGTTCTCAGGGAAAAGCTGATCTCTATTTCGTTTTTCAACATTAAGGTAACTGCAAACATATTGTTGAAAGCAAATAAAGGTACTTCTCTGACTTTAGTCTGCAATAACTTAAAGAAAAGGACCTAGGAAAAAAAAAATCAAGGACCCAGCACTGTCTTGATTCTGTACAAATGTTCGTCTCCTTCAAAGAGGCAAGAACGCAAGTGCTGCCAGATCTGATTGTGCAGACCCGAAGGATCTGATCACCCGTCACCAAGGCTACTAATCAAATTTCCATCCAATATGCTCACGCAGGATTTCCTGATCAAACACTTCAGCCTGCCCCCCTGCACCCCCATTAGCTAACATGTTTTATATGCAGAGAGGTCATCACAAGTGTAATTGCCTTAAAGAAACTTAATCCCGCCTTCTTGTCAACTCCAAGATAGCTAATAACGCTTGCTAGCTGATACGTTTCCAGCATCAAGAGCGGCACCAGGAATGGGGGTCTCGTTCTCAATCTTCCTCGCCGCACATGTGGAGACCTAGGTGTACTGTTATCTCGCACTGGGCCAGGTTACAAAGCAGTGAATTTTCCCTAAAACGAGCAGGGTTTCTGGGAAAAACGCGTTTGCCGCCATGTAATGCCAGCAGGCTGGAGGGAATAGGCATTGCCGATTCAAGTTCAATAGTTTTCCTGGGCACTGTGATCGTATTTTGGGTCCCAAGTTCCTCCTTGCATGTGGATATATCTGAGGCTGTTACATCCATCCTATATTCCTGTGCAGTCAGCTGGCACTGTGTCTTCACAAGGTTTTTCTCACAAAATGAAAGTACTGCTCCTGAGAGAGATCTTGTGAGTATCGATTTGAATGTTAAAGCATTAACATTGTAGCAAAAACATCCTCCCTTGACATTGACATTATATGGATATATTCTAAATGCATCATATACATCCCAGTTCAGTATTTTTCCATACTTTCTGGGTTTTAATATTCCCATTTGGCTGGTTTAGCGGGGGATTTTTTTTAAATTGAGATTTTTGCTAAGTTTTATTTCAGCGAGGTATTTCTCATAGTTGAAGCCGGTATGCTTCCAAATTCAAATAATCAGTGGGTGCGAATGTGTTTCAGGTGCCCTTGGCTGCAGCCCTGCTCCTGGCTAACAGGTTGAAGCTAACCTTGACTGGAGAAGCTGTTGTGTTTGTCCTCTCCACGTGCACACACGCACCAGTGTCTGCACGCACACAGCCGCATCTGCGATGCCTTGGTGGGACTTGGGCTCTGAATGAGCAACGGCCCCAGTCAAGCGGGGGACAGGCAGGTCAGGAAATTTAACCTGACACTCCCAACCCCAGCCACTGGCAGCAGGGGCCACAAAGGGCGATTTTGTCAAGACTCAAGGATCCTCGGTGTCCGACTGGCAAAACCGATTTGAGGTCCTGTCTGTTCTGCCCTAACATTTGCCCCAGACCCCTGCAGCCGGCACTGACTGTCCCCTGCTCCTGCACACGGGGCCTCCGTGTGTGTGAGAGGACCCCGTCTCCACTGGGGGGTAAGGTCAGAGGTCACCCGCTCGGACTTGTTCCACTGCTTTGGGAGGACAAAGAAAATGTGTTCCTTGTGTTTGTAGAGGGGAGGAGGGGGTGGGGAACAGAGCCAGCCAGGAGGACCTCAAGGCGCCTGTGTAAAACAGGTCACGGAACAAAGCGGTGAAGCCATGCTGCTTGGCTTGGGCATTTATGGAGGTTTGTGAAGCAGGTAGGATTCTCCCTTCTCTGCAGATGAGAGATTAAGTGGTCTGTGAGTGTCCCGAGGTTCTTCAGTGCCACCCCCACCCCCAGGAGAAAAACTCAGCCCTGTCCACCTCCCAAGCCCGGGTTCTGAGCACTGCCCCTCCACCCACCCCCTCGAAAGAAGCATGCTGCCCTGGTCCCCACCCCACCTCTGTCCTGGGGACTTCTAGATGGTGCACACTGTGAGGTCCTCAGACCCCACCCAGGGTGCCATCGGGGTGAGTTGGGGGAGACTTCCCCATATCCCCATTCACGTCCCCCACTCAAGCTACCCCAAGTTCATCTAAGTAAACAAACACATTAGTCAATCAATCGATCTATCAGTTTCTGCTTCAATAGCTTCTCCTGGCCAGCTCCCTAAATTCTTACCAACTTCCCACCCCTGAGCGATACACGTTGAGGCAGCCCCCAAGGGCCAGGCGAGGTTGGCCGATCCCACGATCTCATGCATTCATTGTAGTTCCCCTGCCTTTGTCAGGCCCTGATACCGGACCTGGACTCCCACAATCCTACACCCGAGAGGCTTTCTGGGGAGGTCCCACTGCTCAGGTGGCCCTCGGGAGTAAAGGGGGCTCCAGATGCTCCCACGGCAAAGATACGGTCGTGCACTGAGCTCCCACGAGCAAGCCATTCTTAGCTTGCTTTCATTATAGAAAGACATCTCTAGATAGTCCCCCCACCCCACCCCGACATAATCAGATCTTTGCATTGGGCCTGTCTCAGGCTGGGTGGGACAGAGGCAGGAAAACAGTTCACTTCAGGTCAACTTGGGTTGCTTGTGGAAAATGGGTCGTTCCTTGATTGCACTGGATGATCCATGTCTGATTTGAGAAATTATTCAGCAATCTGATATTTTTGCTAAGGTTTTTTTTTTTTTTAAAGTTCCCTACCAGCTAAATGCAAAGCCCATTTTATATGAATAAGCCATAAACTTGGAAAACATTCTTGCTTGAAGAGCCCTTAAATATTAGGGAGGGCAGCCTCCCGTTTGGGCAGATGGGATACCGAAGCCCAGACAGCTAAGCATTTGCCCAGCGTCGGAGGGAGACTCATCAGACAGCAGACTGGGTGTGTTTTCATTCATGCTGCTGGAGAATTTTCCGAGGAGTTGACTAACAAATAGAACGGTCTCAGTTACCTTGGGCAGCCACAAAACTTGACACAACTCAGGAAGTAGTTCCAACGTCAAGAGTTTCACATATTTTTCTCGACTTTGTTTTACCAAAACGCATCTGCTGTTCAGAAACATCCTCACGTCTTCTCGGAGAAAACTTCTCGAAAGGACGATGGGAATATTTTCTATTTTTATAACGATGTCTGATCTTTTACCTTTGGGAGATTTGTATTTAAACCAACCCAGCTTGCCAACTTCCCTTAAAGAAAAAGTCATTAAGATTCCAATTGGAAACTTGAGCATAAATGAGAGATTTCAAATGAAAACAGCAAGGAATTTGCAAAGGCATCTGATCCTGCACCGTACTCCCCAAATCTTCTTTAAATTAGCTCTGTGTCAAAAGGCAACGTGCGAAGACCTTTTCTTTTGTCTGATAAAGGAAAAATTGGAACAATATCACTACACTTTAAGATCCAGGCGATCATTTGGTTTCATTTCAAGAGGAGCTGTGTTTTCTCTTTTCTTTTCTGTTTTAAACTTTGGTCTGGAACTGCACATCTGTATGACTTTAATCAGTTTCTCCCGTAACTTTATTGCCATTGAAGCTGTTCTCTGCTTACCAAGCTTCCCTCAAATTAGATAGGTGGATCTTGTCTACGATAAGATAGCTCGCTCCATTAGAAGAGAACCCTCTTAGCTGAAGGCTTGTAACACTGCTTTGCTACAAGAAAATAAAAGTTCTTTGGAAAAGGCAGCTGGAGATCAAGATGAGTTCATTGCCCCATGCCTCCTGGGGCTGTTCCTTATCAAAGCATGTGAGTCCATATCAAAAAAACATGACCATGGAGAAACACTTAAAGACCCACAACTCCATTAGCATCTGCTCCAGTTTCACCCATTGTTTCCTTCCAAGATCTTGATGTCCCACGGACCTAGAGGCTGAGCTGTCCTGGGGAAGTCCTCCCAGGGTCACTGTGGGTCGTATGAGCCAAGCACCACCCCTCACCCAAGATCAGCTGGACTGCTTGGTCCTTCCACAAGTGCGTGTCTCTGACCCAGGACCTAAGTCTCGGGGGCCAAGGGTCTTAGTGCACAGACCTCCTGGGAGCTGGGGCATTCTAGGTCGCAGCCACATCCTTGGCCATGACAGAGGCTGTCATGCTTCCTGAGTCTGGGCTTTGTGCCTTCCTCTACTTGTCTCCTGGGTGCAAGATCCACGTGAGGAGCCAGGCATCAGGCCAGGGGCTCCCGTGGGTTGTCAGCAAACTCTACTATGGATGCTCATGGAAGTGAGGAGATGGGCTGCATTTTTTTTTTTCCACAGGCAGAGTGGACAGTGAGAGAGAGAGACAGAGAGAAAGGTCTTCCTTTGCCATTGGTTCACCCTCCAATGGCCGCCGCGGCTGGCGCGCTGCGGCCGGCGCACCGCGCTGATCCGATGGCAGGAGCCAGGAGCCAGGTGCTTTTCCTGGTCTCCCATGGGGTGCAGGGCCCAAGCACCTGGGCCATCCTCCACTGCACTCCCTGGCCACAGCAGAGGGCTGGCCTGGAAGAGGGGCAACCGGGACAGAATCCGGCGCCCCAACCGGGACTAGAACCCAGTGTGCCGGCGCCGCTAGGCGGAGGATTAGCCTAGTGAGCCGCGGCGCCGGCCGGGCTGCATTTTTTAAAAAAAGATTTTTATTTGACAGATAGAGTTATAGACAGTGAGAGAGAGAGAGAGAAAGGTCTTCCTTCTGTTGGTTTACCCCCCAAATGGCCGCTACGGCCGGCACTGCGCCAAGCCGAAGCCAGGAGCCAGGTGCTTCCTCCTGGTCTCCCATGTGGGTGCAGGGCCCAAGCACCTGGGCCATCCTCCACTGCCCTCCCAGGCCACAGCAGAGAGCTGGACTGGAAGAGGAGCAACCGGGACTAGAACCTGGTACCCATATGGGATGCTGGGGCCGCAGGCGGAGGGTTAACCAAGTAAGCCACGGTGCCGGCCCCTGCATTTTTTTTAACACCAGAAATTGTCCAGTGTCCTTTCTGGGGCCACAAAGCCTCGCTCTTCCAGTTGGATCTTCCTCAGAATCTTAGAACACAGTGAGATGTTTGAGATTGTTGACTACCTCAGACACAGGAGACTCTGAGAACAGAACCAAAATTGTTAGCCAATTGCACATGCAATTTTTTTATGAATGTATGGTAAATTGGAAATATACCATTGTAAAAATTAAAGGAAAAATAAGAAGGAGGAGGGAGGGTAGGAGTGCGAGAGGGAGAAAGAGGGTAGGGTGGGACGTATCATTTAGCTCTTAAAACTGTATATATGAAATTTGTTCCCTTTATATAAATAAATAAATAAATAAATAAATAAATAAATAAATAAATAAAAGAATCTGCTCCCTAACAGGAAGACAGAGTGAGAGGAGCGGGGTGGGGCCCAGTCCAGCCCCTGTTTCTTTCCAGTGAGGGTGAGGGTGCCAATGAACTCCCTCCCTGCCTGCGTGTCTCCTTCCTGCCCCCGCCTCTCCTCCCCACCTCCTTTCTCCCTCTCCAGCCCTCCCCCACTTCCTCCCTTCTGCTTCCACTCCTACCCCGTCCACTCCCCCATCCCCCCACCTTAGAAAGCCCCCCTCCCATCAACCAGAGTTTGAGAAAGTCTTTGCCTTCCTCCCGAAGGCATCTGGATTTTACACAAGCACCAAGGAAGCAGTGTCTGGGCCAGTTCCCGGGGTCGATTTGGGAACTCCGGGCGGGGATGAAGACAGAATTTCTGGATTCTTCTCTATCTACCTGCTCCTTTCTTTGTACCCTGCACCTTTGTCCTCCTCTAGCCGTGGACCCCCTGAGGGCAGGGACTGTCCTGCTCGCAGCTGTGCACCCCCAGCACCCAGAGCCGAGGGGATGCTCAGAGGGTCGGGCTGGGAGGAGGATGTCTTTGTGCGCAGCGTCCCCTGGCCTGGGTGCAGGGCCCCCGCGTTAGGTGATGCCACCGGTGTCTCCTACTTCTCTCCACCTGCTGTTTTCCTTCACTTAGCTCTTCCATTCCAGCCACTGGTTAATCAGAGTGGGGTCCATATGGTTTTTAATCTGGGGAATGTTGAAAAACTATTCTGTGACTGGTTATTTGTGTCCTCAAATGGTTCGTGTAAGTGCAGGGGAAACGGATAGTGTTAGTTTTTCGAGTGTTGGGCTCTACTTATACCTAACGGGACATGATTTTTAACCATCTATACCTCTACTTATTTTTTTCCACTGAATTCATTATTTCTGAGTGAGAGGTATTACGGTCTCTCATTTTTATCATAGATTTGCCTATTTCTTTTTTTGACTTCTGTTTTGGCTTTGTCTATTTTTAAGCATCTCTTAGGTGTGTAAAGGTCGCTGATTTTGTGTCGTCCAAGGGTTCATGGATCAGTGCAAAGCTGCTTTCTTTGTCCCTTTTGATGTATTTTGCTTTTTTTAGGGGCAGGCGTTCTGTCTTGGGTTGTTACTACTTTGCAACTGCTTTCTCTAGAATTTACCCTCCTAGTATTTGTCTTTAAGGGTTTTTTTTTTTTTTAAGGTAGAGGAGTACACAGATATAGCAAGTACAAATATTCACACAGCTAAGAATGAATTGCTGTTGATAGTTTCTTCCTCTTTCTTTCTTTTAAAAATATTTATTTGAAAGAGCAGAATTACAGAGAAAAAGAGAGAGACAGAAATCTTCTTTCCTCTGGTTCACTCCCCAAATGGCAGCAAACGGCCAGGAATGGTCCATACCGAAGCCAGGAGCCCAGGACCCTGTAACGGTGGCAGGGGCCCATGCACTTGGGCCATCTTCCACCTCCTTCCGAGGTACTTTAGCAGGGAGCTGAATTGGAAGCGGAGTAGCAAGGGCTTGAACCAGTTCTCCGATACAGGATCCTGGCATCACAGGAGGCAGCTTAACCCACTGTGCCACAATGCCAGCCCTCTGTTGAGAAGTAAAATATCACTAAAGGTGAGCTAAAGGTCTTTTACCCAACGCTCCTTTTCTCATTCCGATTTTCCAGAAGCCTACGCCATGCTGAGTTTGGTGAGCGCTCCTCCCATTCGCTGGTTATGATTTTACACACATGCTTATTATTGCTTCTAAACAGTGTATGTTAGGATTGGGGGTTTTTAAAATTTATGTAAATGATGCCATACTTTATGTAGCATTCAGTAGTTTTCATTTTAAACTCACATTATTTTTGAAATTCGATTCTAATAGTATACATACGCCTTGTTCTTTGAACTGCTCTATAGAATTCTGTGAATAATTGCACCTCCCATTTCATGCCTACACAGCTGTCCCTTGATATCCATGGGGGTTTGATTCTAGGACTCTGTCGGATGCTTGTGTGAAATGCTGCAGCATTCTCATAGAGTGGAGAATCTTCTCTAGATTACTCATACTACCTAATGGGTTGTAAAGGCATTGCAAGTTGTTGTTGTACTCTACTGCTTGGGAATAGTGACAAGAAAAAAAAAAGACTTCACAGGTTTACCACAGGTGCAATTTTTTCCACAAATTTTTAAAAATATAGACTCAATTTTTATTTATTTTAAAGCCGGAGAGATCTCCCCTCTGCTGGTTCACTCTAAATGCCTGCAATGGTCAGAGCTGGGCCAGGCTGCACTCCACCCTGATGTCCCACGTGGATGAGAGGGAGCCAAGTACTTGAGCCACCACCTGCCCCACCCAGGGTGTGCAATAAGAAGCTGGTACTGGGAGTGGAACCAGGACCAGAACACAGGTTCTCTGGTGGGGAGTGCAGGTATCTCAAGTGACATCTTTACTGCAACGCCAAGCACCCTCCCCTTCGGACGTTCTTATCCAAGGTTGGTTGAACCTGGGGCAGCCGGGTATCTATCTATCTAGATGAATGCTGACCTCATTTCCCATTTTCTACCACCACAATGCATGCTGAAAAGCACATCCTTGGACACATTTCACGTACTGGGTGTTTTTCCAGACTGGCTGGGTCTCTCTCTGTCCTGGATAACTGCCGGAGAGTTTCTCTTGGGTGTGTATTAGTGAACAGAGGCTCTGTGTCATGGAATATGGATACTGACAGTCTCACTGCATCCTGCCAACGACTGTGCAGTGTGCGGTCCCATTTGTCCCTCACTCCCCAGCCGTCCGTGAGAGGACCTCTTTCTGCACTTCTTTCCTGGTACTTGAAATGAGTGATATTTATCTGATTGGCACTTCCGTGGAGCTGAGACTGTTTACTGGCCTTGAAATCTCCCTTCTCCAGGGCTGGGCATGTTGGGGGCTGATGGGAGAGAGGCTAGGATTTTCCCTCCCTTGAATCCCTTTCTGTTCTTTTATTCCAACCTGAGACCCCTTGACTTTTATGAAGAAATTTCCGTTTGTTAATTTAATTCCTGGAATATTAAAATTCATTCCTGCTGCCTTATTTTAAGTTTCCATTTACAGTATTATTGTTTTTTTGTGTTTCACATTCCTGCTGCTTGTTGCACTGATAAAGTTCACTTAGTTCCTTTTTTGTTCTGTGGTTGCCTGTAAATTTTTCTATGCATACTTACAGGTATTATTTCTCTCTCTTTTGCATTAATTTTTTCCGTGATCTGGAGTCCATTACAAGGCCATCGTTCAGAGGGTTGTGGATGGGAAGCCTGCTGAGTTCCTGAAAGCACCTTAGGTCTGCTTTCACATCTGAGTGACAGTTGGGCTGGGTATAGAACTTTAGGTTCAACATCTTTCCTTTGATTTATTTTTAATCTGTGATGAATTACATTAACCTTGATAAATAACTCTTAATAAATAACCTTAGAGTTATTTCTCCATTTTTGCATTTAATATTCCTTGCAAGAAGTCTGTCATTAAACTGATCTCTATTCCTTTAGAGATTATTTATTTTTGTCTTCTTGGAGAGCATCTAGGATTAAAAAAGCATTCTTCTTACATTATTATATTATAAATTATTAGGCATTCTAAATTATTTACCATTTATTCATCATTTATTATTTTATTCTTGATGTTCATTTTCATTCTTTGTGGTGCTTGATTTGGAAGCCTTCAACTCTGGGAAATTCTCTTCTACTCTTTGTTTTTTTCCTTTCCTTTGAGCTTCTGGATTTACCCCTCTGCTCAACTCAATGCCACTCACCATGGGGCCGATGTACCACTTACCTCTCCATTAATCCTACCCCTTCCCTCTCATGTCTCTTGTCTGCATTTCCAATCTCCTCTCCGACGGTTCCCTTTCTAGTGCTTTTGATTCTGAATCTTGCCCTGTACTGTGCCTTTTCCCTTTTTTTTTTTCCTTTCTAGAACCCAGGGGCAGAGGGTTGGGTTTATTAAATGCCTCTGCTCATGAACAAGGTCATTGTTTGCCATTCACAGCCTCCCTCTTGTTCACGTGTTCCCTTTTGTTTCCTCAACCTTTTCCAGCACCTTGTCCCCTGTACCTGGACATTCGTAGGTATTTCTATAAAGTGTGCTTTGTGGTCTCTGAAGGCATGGTCAATGCTCACACATGGCATTTTGTGATAGAACTGTTACTTACACTTTTCACTGAGCACTGGCTTTTCCAGGCCCATTTGGGTTTTGGTGACAATCTTGTGAGACAATCCCGAGTGCCCTGATCCTAAATGAGAAAATTCTGGAAGATAAAAATCCCTGCAGTCTAAAATCCTCAAAAGATCAAAATCCCAGATATATAGTTCCAGAAAAATGATTTTGAAAATTATTTAAATGACATTTACATTTTTAAAATTTATTTGAGAACCACATAAAAACATGACAACATGTCATAGACCATTTTATACAATAAAATAGGCAATAAAAATATATATATATTTACAAGTATAAACACTCAGATCCAAGGTACTTCAACAAGTTCGTGGAAAAATGGAATTAAAAGATAATCTTATTTGTTGCAATAATTAACACCAAATAATTAACCAATACTTCAATAATTAACTATAATACATTCATATGCATTTTCTCCATGGCACTGCTCATTTTGAAATTCTTCCATGAGTCAATATGTGCCAACATGAGCATTCCCTATTAAATTTTCCCATTTCCTTTTTTTAAAATATTTATTTATTTATTTATTCAAAAGGCAGAATTACAGAGAGGCAGGGGCAGAGAGAGAGAGAGAGAGAGAGCGGAGTCTTCCATCCACTGGTTCACTCCCCAAATGGCTGCAACAGCTGGAGCTGTGCTGATCCAAAGCCAGGAGCCAGGATTTTTTCCAGGTCTCCCTCGTGGTGCAGGGGTCCAAGGACTTGGGTCATCTTCTGCTTTCCCAGGCCATAGCAGAGAGCTAGATCAGAAGAAGAGCAGCCAGGACTTGAACCAGCATCCGTAGGGGATGCCAGCACTGCTGGTGGTGGCTTTACTTGTGGTACCACAGCTCCAGCCCCAATTTTCCCATTTTCTATGCCATGATTCTGTGTTGTTTTCAGTATGTAGAAATTAATTCTGCATACACTCATATGCAGACCACACATCTGGCAGAAGCAATACTGTTGATGGAACAGCAACATCATCACCTAAGTATCTTATCCTATGTTGCACATAATTATTTTTGAAACAGTCAACAATTTCACTAGTCTCTAAAATCAAATGTGGCTTTCATTCATAAGACCTCTGGAATTTCATCAGCTGGAAGGAATGTCAGTGCAGGCAAATGATGTATTTTTAAATGGAAGTTTTCATTGTTGTTATATCTCATAGTCAATTGCTTCCCCAGAATTTGGCTTTCTACTCCTCTTATATAGTACTCTTCCCTACCTTGTGCATGGGAATTACAGCTTTTGGGATTTCAGCAGCTGGTATTTTAACCTTTCTGGATTGTGACTTGGGAATTTTAGACTTTGGGTGTTGTGGACTGTAGGAGTTATAATCTTTCAGGATTTCAACATTCGGGACTATGGACTTGTGTATAAGGACTATGGACTTGTGTGTATGGACTATGGACTTGTGTGTATAGACTATGGACTTGTGTGTAAGGACTTGTGCATTTCAGGATTATGATAAGCACTGGGCTGCCCACATGGCTCTGTGAGTACACAGTCTTGGGGCATGGCCCCAGCAGCCTACTCTTTGCTTCCTGCATAGCACTGCATTGCCCATTGAAGGACAATTGGGTGCCTCCAACTCTTTCTACCTCAAATACCATGACAATGAATGTCTTCACCCATGTCCACTTCTAGACCTATGTGGGATTTTCTTGAAATGTATACCTAGGAATGCAATTTCTGAATCATGAGGGCTAGGCTTCCTTAGTTTAATTAACTACTACCAGATTTACCCCCCACATGTCTATATCACTATAAACTTTCATCACCAGTAAATGCAAGTCATTGAATCTAACATTGTGCCAGCATTGCCATTGTCCAGTGTTCTATTGTTTTCCCAACCTAGTAACAGTACAGGAATCTCTCTTCTTTTAATTTGCATTTCTCTAATCAGTAAACATTATAACAATTGAAATTTTCTCTTTGTGATTGCGTGTTCCTATCATTTTTCCATAATTTTTTTCTACTGAATTTCCTGGGGGTTTTTTGTGGTTATTGTTGATTTTTTAGGAGTAACTTATAGAAATTAGACCCTTGTCAGCAAATATTTTCTTCTAGTCTTCTGCCTATAATTTTGTCTGTGATGTCTGTCAGAGAAGGAAAATCCTCACATTTTATTTAATCAAACCCATCTTTTATTTATTTATATGTTTATTCCTTGCTTATGATGTATGATTTTGGGGTTTTGTTTAAGAAGTCTCTAGGATGCGGAGACTTAGTATCTACTATGAACTGTATAGTTTTCCATTTAACTCACAAGCCTTTAATCAATCTGAATTCCTTTTCTGAGAATCATATTAGATAAGAATAAAGTTTAAAATTGCCTCTGAAGTCAGTTGTCTCCCCAGAACCGTGTTCTGAAGGGCCATCTTTTCCACCTTTATCTGTTCAAATTCTCAGAGAGGCAGCTCTCTGTGCTCTGTCTTCTGCATGATTGTCCGTTGGTCTGTCCCTATACCAGCAATAAATCGATTTTTATGATTATGGGTTTGCAATATTTCATAATAGCTAATTGGGAAAGTTCAAGATAGTTTATTCATGGTTATTAATTTTCCCCTCTGCATTTCCATACCATGTTATTCAATTCTTTACAATCCTCTCTTGGAATTTCAGTAATGACAGGGCATTTTAGATGGTTGGGGGGACATTGACATCTTGGTAGTAGCAGGTTCTCATTCAAGAGGTTAAGGTGTCTATTTATTGAAACCATCACCAAGTTCTTCGGGAGAAGTGTTAGCCACTCTTTGTAACGGTAATTCCTAGAGGATGGTTTTAGTTGTCGTCTTGACTAGCGTCTTATCTTATGTTACATTCAATGGTTAGAGAATGCCATCAAGCTGATATTGTGTGTCTTAGTCATTTTATGCTGCTGTATGGAAATACCATAGCTTGTCAACAATGTTGATTTCTCATCATCCCATAGTAGTCCATAATTCTCACATCCCAGAGGCTGGGAAATCTAGGATAAAGGTGCTGGCATTTTGGCGTCCTGGTTTATAGCCACGCTCTTGCTATGTCTTCATGTGGTGGTGTGGAGTTTCTTTCACAAGGGCACTGCTCCCATGCATGCAGGCTCTGCATTCATGACCTGATCACCTGCCACTACTTGGGGGTTAGGCTCTCCACATACGAACTGAGAGACGTAAGTATTCAGACAATAGCATCACATCCAACAACTCGCTAGGCTCTCCTTTAGTTGCAATATTTGTATATTGATTCTGTTGGTTTGTCTTGCCTGGGGCTTTTGGAAGTCTGGATCTTTGAAATAGTTAGCCGTTGTTGTATGTTTGTGTGTATGTATATGTTGGCCGTTGTTGTATGTTTGTGTGTATGTATATGTTATATGTTGTTAGCTGTTGTTGTATGTTTGTGTGTATGTATATGTTGTATGTTGTTAGCTGTTGTTGTATGTTTGTTTATGTATATGTTGGCCGTTGTTGCATGTTTATGTGTATGTATATGTTGTATGTTGTTAGCCATTGTTGCATGTCTGTGTGTATGTATATGTTGTATGTTGCTAGCCGTTGTTGCATGTTTGTGTGTATATATGTTGTATGTTGTTAGCCGTTGTTGCATGTTTGTGTGAATGTGTATGTTGCATGTTGTTAGCCGTTGTTGCATGTTTGTGTGTATGTATATGTTGTATGTTGCTAGCCGTTGTTGTATGTTTGTGTGTATGTGTTTTAGATTTACATAAATGATGTGGTGCAGACCTCACTCTTTGCTTTTTTGTCACTTATCACAATGTTTCTAAACACCATCCATGGCACTCTGTGTATCTCAACATATGATTGCTTTTGCTGTCTGCAAAGTATGCCACTGTGCTTTGTTTCTCCATTTTGTCAGTGATCAAACCATGGATGTCCCACTTGCTTCGTGAGAAACACTGCTGTGATAAGCAACCCTACGTGGTTCCTTGATGGACTTTCATGTGGATTTCTGCAGAACAGTATCAGAAATGGACTTGATGGGTCACAGGATAGCTGCGTGCTGAATTGTTCTCCAAAATCACCACATGAGTGTACACCCCCCTCCCCTAGTATGGAAGCATAGTTCTTCTCATGTGTGAGTCATCACCATCATTTGGTATGATGCCATTTTATAATGTTTGCCACCCTGTGACTGCAAAGTTATGTTTGTCAGCTTGGTTTTTTCTAATTACTAATGAAGTCCAGCATCTCTCTTTATTAAACTGTTCGTCATTCAGGTTCCCCTTACTTGGACTTCCCTCCTCAATTTTAGCATCATGACACGACTTCCTGCAAATGTCTCCTCCCATTGGCCTGTCCCATGTGCTCAGGGCACTTCACTTTGTCTGCTTTTCCTCTAGGTGCCGCCTTGTTTTCTGTTGTAGTACATGATGGCTGCTAAGGAAACTACTATTGATATCTGGAAACTAATCTTGTTTGGAAAATCTTGCTAAAATCTCTTATTTCAATTGTTTATACACTTTTGTTGCATTCTCTATGTACACAGTGAAAATGTCTGGAAACAATGGAGTTTTGATTCTTCCTTTTTTTTTTTAATTATTTCTGGTTCTACTCTGTGGGCTGAGGTTGTTAGAACTAGGGTGAACCTAGTTGTAGCAGCGACTGGGGACATCTTTCATTGGTTGCTGATACTAAAGAGAACATGTCTATTGCTTTTCCATGAGGTACGATGTCACAGCCATGTCAAGATAAAGAAGTAGCTGCTCTTCCTACTTTTGGAGAATTCTAACTGTAGTGAGATTTTTATCATAAATAGTTGGACTGAGGGATTAAAAAAAAACAATTTATTTGTTTGAAAAGCAAGGTTACAGAGAGAAATAGAGACAGGGAGGGAGTGAGCAAGAGACAGACTAGTCTTCCATCTGCTGGTTCACTTTGCAAATGGCTGCAACAGCTGGAGCTGGGCCAACGCTGAATCCAGGAGCAGGAGCTTCTTCTGGGTCTCCCACCTGGGAGCAGGGGCCCCAAGAACTTGGGCCCTCCTCTGATGCTTTTCCAGGTGTATTAGCAGGGAGCTGAATTGGAAGTGGAGCAGCTGCAACTTGAATTCGTGCCTATAGAGGTTGTTGGCATTGCAGGCAATGGCTTTACCCACTGTGCCACATCACCAGCCCCTGGGCTGAAGTTTTCTCATGGGCAATAACACGATCATGTACTTTTCTCCCTGACTCCCTATGTATAGAATATATTAACTTTTAAAAATCATTTTGACATAATGTATTCTTCTCAATATACTTTTGGATTCAGATAACTGATCTTAAGGTTTCCTGGATGAGATACTGATTTGGTTTAGGAATCAGATATATATGCCTTATAAAATGAGTTGGACAGGGGCCAGCACTGTACATAGCAGGTAAAGCTGCTGCCTGCAGTGCCTGCATCCCATATGGGTGTCGGTTCGAGTCCTGGCTGCTCCACTTCTGATCCAGCTCTCTGTTATGGCCTGGGAGAGCAGTAGAAGATGGCCCAAGTGCTTGGGCCCTGCACTAGTATGGGAGATCTGGAAGAAGCTCCTGGCTTCTGGCTTCAGATCAGCTCAGTCTGGCCATTGCAGCCAACTGGGGAGTGAACCAGTGGATGGAAGACCTCTCTCTCTCTCTCTCTCTCTCTCTGCCTCTCCTTCTCTCTATGTAACTCTGATTTTCAAATAAATAAATATAAAAAAATAATAAAATGAGTTGGACAAATTTCACTCTACTTTCCAGAACAACTTGTGTAATGCAGAGTTGAATGTTTTCTTTTTCTTTTTTTAAAAAAGATTTATTTATTTGAAAGGCAGAGTTACAGAGAGGCAGAGAGAGAGAGAGAGAAGAGAAGAGAAGAGAAGAGAAAAGAAGAGAAGAGAAGAGGGGTTTTCCATCCGCTGGTTCACTCCTCAGATGGCCGCAATGTCCGGAGCTGTGCTGATCTGAAACCAGGAGCCAGGAGCTTCTTCCATGTCTCCCACATGAGTGCAGGGGCCCAGGCATGTGGGCCATCTTCTACTGCTTTCCCAGGCCATAGCAGAGAGCTAGATTGGAAGTGGAGCAGCCGGGGCTCGAACTGGCGCCCATATGGGATGCCGGCAGTGCAGACAGCAGCCCTACCTGCTACACCACAGCGCCAGCCCCAAATTTGGCTGTTTTCATCTTCCATGTCGTCTTCCTGTGTATGACAGGTCTCCTAACCCATGCCTTACCCTGGTTTTCTCCTTTGATCCCTCACCCTGTTTTTCACTGAAAGTTTTAGCTACAGAACTTCAGGGTATCTTTTTTGTTTTATTAGAGTATTATTTATTTATTTACCCATGCACCCATGCTTAGCCCAGATCTAGAGTTGCCAAATAAAATATAGGGACACCTAGATGAATTTGAATATGCATGAGACATACTTATTCTAAAAAAAAATCATTGTTTTTCTCAAATTTAAACATAAGCAGGTGTCCTGTCACTGCTCTTTAATCTGGCAACCCTATTTGTATTTCATGGAATTCTCCATAGTCCATAGAATCTTCCATAAAATTGTTGTATCAGGGCTGGTGCTGTGGTGTCATGGGTAAAGCCTCTGCCTACAATGGCAGCATCCCATATGGGTGCCGGTTCATGTCCCAGCTGCTCCACTTCTGATCCAGCTCCCTGCTGATAGCCCAAGAAAAGCAGCAGAAGATGGCCCAAGTGCCTGGGCCCCCGCCACCCACATAGGTGTCCAGGAAGAAGCTCCTGCCTCTTGGCTTTGGCCTGGCTCCACCCTGGCCATGGTGGCCACTTGGGAAGTGAATCAGTGCATAGAAGACCTCCCTGTCTCTCCCTCTCTGTGTAATTCTGACTTTCAAATAAATAAATCTTTTTTTAAAAAAATCATCGTTTCTATCTTTCTGGGCACATTTTTCAAGAGTTTTTTCATTGGAGGTTTGTGAGTGGTAAAGCACATAAGATTTTATAGTATTGAAAGTGTCTCTATTTCGCCTTCACATTTAAATGATCGGTTTCCTGGATATAAGGTTCAGGGTTCAAGTTCTTTTATTTCAACCGTTTGAGCTAACATTCTTTGTCTTCCTGCATAGAGAAGACTGACACCATCTGATTCTGTTTCTTTATAGGAGATCTGCCCTTTCTGTCTTGCTGCTCTTAAAGTCTTCTTTTTGTCTTTGATGAACTTCCTTTTCACTCTAGTGGGCAGAGGTCGTTTCCCTTATTCCCATCTGAGATTTTCTGTCTCATTCTGGGAAATTGGCAGTCAGCATTTCTTCAAGTCTTTCGGGGAGTTAACTGTTCTGAGCTACTTGCTCCTCTGCCCTGGTGTCTCGGGACTTTGCTCTCCCAACCGTGATGCCATCTGGGACACGGTGCACAGGTTTTTCCTTCAGCTGCTCCTGGGATTTCCCATTAGTTCCTCGTGACTTCTGGCCCTAATATCCCCAACATGTCCTTGAGGAAATCTAATACACGCATTTGGTTTTTTATTGGGTTATTTGTTTTTATCGACATATTTCTAAATAGCGTGTTTTAAGTTGCTTTATTTTCTCATTGGTTCTTTTTTGTTTGGTAGACACTGTTCAGTCTTTTCCTTAGAGCAGTCCAGTTCCTATGATGCTTCTCTGTCCTTGATCGTCCTTGGGGTTATTGGCCACCTGCCCTGGTGGGCTGCCATGGAGGACAGAGGCTCCTGCCTCTCCTCCTAAGGTGTGTGGAACAAGGAGGGTGTGAGTGTTTGCTGCTGTCTTTGCAAGGCCTGAGCCGCCATTGCCACCATTAGCCACAGAGTTGGAGACAGGACACGAGGGTAGGCGGGAGGAAGGGCTCAGCCAGTATCCCTTCTCTGTGTTTTAAATTTGCCTTTTTCCCTCTTTAATTTTTATTTAAAACCATTTCAAGTAACACAGAAAAGTATAAAGAAGAGTTCCATGAACACAAATAGATTTGACAGTTTTTAGTATTTTGCCATTAAATACTATATATACACATATATACACCTTTCCTGAAATCGGGGGTGTATATATTAATATCACACAATATGGCATTAGTGAGAAAGATCATAAAATGGTGAAAGAAAGATATATTATTAAATTATGGATATCATTCCATGAAGACAACATTTATAAACGTATGTATACCAAATAATATGCAATCCACACTTCTTTATAATATGTTTATATGTGATCTGTTATATACACATATTATATACATATGTATTCACAGTAACTTTCCTATATGAGAGAAAGGATCAGTATTGTCTTTCTGGCCTGGTTTACTTTACATACAATCATGATCTTCAGTTCCATGCATTTTGTTGCAAATGTCAGGTTTCCATTCTTTGTTGTGACTGAGTGATATTCCATTGCATAGCTGGACATCTCGGGGATTCCACGCCTCTGCTGTTGTGAATGGGGTGGCAATGAATGTGGTCTCTCTTTCCTATGCTGACTTCATTTCCTTTCGTATATTCCCAGAAGTGGGATAGCTGGGTCATAGGGTAGATCCAGTTTTAGTTTTTTTCACGATTCTCCATACTCTTTTCCAGAACGGCTGTACTGATTAGTATCCTGCTGTTAACTGTTGCATTTCTCTCTGTAATAAATAATAAAGCTTTAGAAAAAAGAAAATGAGAGAGAGAGAGAGAGAGATCTTCCACCTTCTGGTTCACTCCCCAAATGGCTGCAATGCCTGGGGCTGGGCCAGCTTAAAGCCAGGAGCCCTGAACTCCATCTGGGTCTCCCACATGGGTGCAGGGGCCCAAACACTCAGGCTGTCTTTCGCTGTTTGCACATGCACATTAGTGGAGGAGCCAGGACTAAACCAGCACGCATCTGGAATGCTGGTGTCCCTGGTGGCAGCTTAATCCATTGCACCGCAATGCCGGCCACCATGTTTTTCATTTCCAAGGCCTTGGAATGGCTTTGCTTTTCAATGCCAGCTTTTCCTTGTTCTATGGATGTGATATCCCCAAATGCCCCTCTGGGGGTATTATCACTCTTTCCAAGTTGCTTCCAGGCTATCTCATAATTCTGTCTTTGCTGTTGTTCTTGTTGAATTTGGCGCCTATTTTCACAGACTGGTGAGCCTTTGCGTGGATTCGTATTTGTTCCTGAGATTCCTAGTGCACTGCTTTGGAGATGGTGTCTGTTTGCCAGTTGCCTCTCGGCCGGCTTCCGGTAATTTCTTTAGGGAAGGAGGGGGGGTTGGTGTAGGGGAGCAGAGGGGTGTGGTCACGTTGTACATCACAGGCAGGAATATAGGTCTCCCCCAGACTCTGCCTTCAAAATAGAAGTTGGGGTTTTTCCCTTGGAGGAAAGGGATCACCTTCCAGGCAGTTCCAAACGTCGCACCCCAACTAACTGTCCCGATGACCACCCCTTTCTCCTCCCTATCCCAGCCACGTTTTAGCTTGGAGCACCTCTCAGATCATACTGCATCTCACAGTGGTCCCCAGCTGAGCCTTTGGTGTTACTTCTTTTGGGGGGGGGGTTATTTATTTGAAAAGCAGAGTGGCACAGGGAGCAGGAGGAGAGAGAGAGAGATCTTGCATCTACTGGTTCACTCCCCCAAATGGCTGCAACAGCCAGAGCTGGCCAAACCACAGCAGGAGCCTGGAGCTCCATCCAGGTCTCCGTATGAGCAGCAGGGGCCCAGTGCCTTGACCACCCTCTGTTGCTTTCCCTGGAGCGTTGGCATTGAGCTGGATTGGAAGCAGAGCAGCCAGGACTGACTGGTGCTCATATGGGCTGCTGGCCTTGCGAGTGGAGACTTCACCTGCTGAGCCACAGCGACAGCAGGTGTTGCTTCTATCAGCCCAGTCCCCTCACTGTCCTGACTTGCAAGGACCAAAGACTTCCTAGTCTTTGGTCACCACTGAACTGCTCCTTGTTTTCCACTCCTCTTGTGTGTGTTTTTGATGTGGGCCTTTGTGGAGAGGCAGGCAGCCATGTGTGTTCAGTGCCCATCTTGATACACTCTCCAGGGACAAGTTCGTATATTAAACCAGATCTGACATTTAGACACGATTTGTTGATAAATATCAAGTGGAGGGAAATTGCACAGAGCAGCAGCTCAGTAGCTGGTGGGTAGTGCACAGCTGGGGAGACCCACAACTCTGCCGACTGCGCCAACTCTTTCCCAATGCATGCAGAGAGCTTGCCAATGGACACCTTGTCCATGGCTGGCAAGGACACAGGACCTAGTGCTCAGCATCTGGACAGAGCCCTGGGGCCACCCCAGCAGATTCCTGCCACTTCCAGGGCCTGTGCCCCAGTGGGCCTGGGTCTCTCCTGTGCCCTCTCCCTCCTCTCCTCCTCCTCCTCCTGCCCACACCGTCTTCCCTGCTGTTCTCCCCTCCTTTCTCCGTGCCTTTCTGTGAGTGTGAACCTTTAACAATTAGCCTCCCTCGCTGTTGCTCCTACTGTGACACCCGAAGGGCCCCAGGGAGGAGGAGTCAGACACCCCAAGCTAAGCCCTGGCTCCCTCGCTGTGAAAGGTGAGGACAGAGTTCTGTGGGCTCCTTTGCTGAGGCAGACACCGACCTCAGCGTCCCTGTGACTCCCCTGCCATAGCTGCTGCTCTGGGTATGTCCCACGGGCCGACCGCTCCATCCACCCCATGGAAGGCTCTCCCCAGTCTGCTGTGGCCTGTCCCGCGGTCCCATCGCTCCAGGGTGTCCCCTTGCAGTGAGGACTGGGTTGGCCCCTTCTCCCTCCTGGGGTTCTCGCAGGTGCAGCCTGGCTCCAGTGAGTAAGGAGGGAGTGCTGGTGTGGAAGGGAAGGGGAGAAGAGAAGACAGGGACCAGCCTGGGGGGAAGCAGCCAGCTGGGGCCACCCTGACGAAACAGACAGCCCTGATAGCCCCCGATACGCTCAGGAGGAACCTTGGTATGGACAGCGGTGCGCACTCTTGTGGGCAGGATTTGGGGCTGGGGCTGTCTACTGGCCTGAAACCAGGCAAGCTAACCCACAGGCCTGTGCAGGAGGGCCTGCCCTCATCCCAGACACGGCCCTCAGGAGGGGAGGCTGAGGGAGCCTTGACCTTCTCAGGGCTGCCAGAAGGGCGTGTTGCAGTTCCCAGCTTTGCACTGAGCCAGGGCTGCAGAGGCCAGAGGAGCAGCATCGGGCCTCCTTGCTCCAGCCTGAGTCTTCAGAGACCCCAGGGGGCTGGACCTCTGGGCCAGCGATGGACCCCTGACCCAGGGGCCATTCCACGGTTAAGCACATGATATTCTGGGCTCGTTCTGTGGGCAGCGAGCCACAGGGCTCCCTGCTGCCCCTTCCTGCACTCTCCACGGGGCACTCACGTGTGGTCACTTCTGCTGGCTGCCTTTGTGTTCTTCAAGCGTGATGCAGGCTCTGGTCCCAGTGGCCCCAACAGGTGTTTGGTAGTTTGGGTGGTGGGGCAGGGGCGCGGGTGGGAGCCCAGCTATCAGCAAGTATTTGCCAAGCCCAGCTGTGCACAGAGTGCCAGGCCACGGGAAACATAGAGGAGAAGGCCAAAGTGTGGTCCCTGGAGCCAGGCCGGGTGCCAGGTTCTGTCCTGGCCCAGGTGTGGCCCCTTTCCACCCACCACAGCCTGGCCCCTCTCCTGGGGACAGCCCCGGCACAGTGCATGGGAACGGGAGGCTCCCCGGCTCTTGTTTGCCTCCGCTAATCTCAAGAATGCCCTTGTTTTCCCTTTTGGCCTGGGAAGGCCTCCGCAGCTCCCCTTCATGTCGGTGGCGCTGGGGGCGGAGGCCGTGGGAGCCGGGAGATTGATCCTGGCTCGTTCCCTCGCTGGCTCGCGCTGCTCACTCTTCCCAGTTGCTCGCATTACTTCTGTCCTCCACTTCCACGTCGCCTCGAGGTTCCCAGCATCTTGAGTTTGGGCATTTCAGTCTCCCCTACCTCTGTGAGCTTCCTCGAGGCAGGTGTGGTTGCCTCCACTTTCCCCATGAACTTGAAGCCACTACGTTCGTGCTCCTGCCGTGCAGCAGGTGCAAAGCTGGCGCGGAGCCGAGGGCCCTCCTTTGCCATGGCCAAAGCTGTGGCTCCATCTGCAGAGCGCTGATCTGTCTGGATGGCCACCGTCCCCAGCTGTTCCCTTGCCTGCGCTGTGAGTTCCTTGAGAGAAGGGCGCCTATGATATTCACTTTGTATCCCCAGGCCTGGCCCAGTGCCTGGAAGCCGAGAAGACATTCAGTGAATGTTGGCTCAGAGACTGTGTGATAGATAGGAGGGCCCCTACTGTGTGCTTTTCATATGCTTAATCCCCGGTCTGAGAGGCAACTGTCGCTGCCATTCCAAGGAGGGGACCCCTAGGGCTCAGAGAAGTGAAGTCAGTTGCCAGAGGTCACAGAGCATGTGAGTAGGTCCCGCCTTGGTCTGGCCCCCAGCACAAGTGGCCCGAATGGTCTGGAGTGGAAGACTGGAGGGCAGAGGGCCCATGGGACTTCCTTCTTGCTGAGTGCCTAGTGACCGCCAACCAGAGGAGGCGCAGAAGTGACCTGAGCGCCCTGGGCTGAGGGCCAGTTCTTGGCCCCTCTCTGCACTCCCTCCCAGCACTAGCTCACAAGCACAGGTTTGTTGAACAACTCAGTGACTACCCTTGAAGACGGCCATGCAGCAGCCTCTTCATCCCAGAACTGGTCTTTCCAGCGGCTTCCTCTCTGTGGACGTCAGAGCCTGTCCTCTGCCTGATCTCATTTCCAGCTGTACCTTTGGGAATGTGCGGGGGTCTCAGGCCCATATTTCCATGCAGGGCTTCCTCCTGGATGGCCACCAGGCTCCTCGCCTCAACCCTTCTGAGAGTACAGTGCCAGTTCCTCCCCAGCCCAGACTCAGGGGCCGGGAGAGTCATTCGCTCCACTCCCAGCCCCCAGACCCGGGTTCCTCCTCGATAACCCCTTGCCTTCATGTGTCCACGTCCGATTCCTCCTGGGGGGTCACCCAGTTCTGGGGCCAACCACATCTGAGCCAACCTGGGTTCTCGGTTGGATTACTCAGTGACTTGCCGGCAGATTTCATAAGCTCCAGCCTCCTCCCCTAATTCTACCCCATCCATTCTCCACAGAGGGGTCCAAAAAATGTTTCCCACCATTTCCCTGCTGTATCACACCCCTGCTTAGAGATCTGTGCTCAGAGAAGGAATTGAGATGCTCATGGCAACTCCCAAGTCCCCCGGGACTCAGCGCCATCAACGTCTTCAATCTGGCCACCTGTGGCCTAATGAACTCAGAGGTGCTGTGTGCTCCCTGCCCCTGAGGTGCTCCGGGGGCCTCTGGATGTGCTAGCCCTCACTGGAGTTCTCCTCCCTCACCGCTGTACCTACCTAAGTATCTTGGAACCTCCAGGAGCCAGCCTGGATGCTGCCCCCGAGAGGTGTGCTCTCTGGCCCTGCAGGCTGAGCAGGGGTCCCCTTCTCTGGGCTCCCCTAGCCTCCTTGAGCCCCGTTTTGGTAATGGCCTCCATGTGGGTTCTGAGAAGGTAGCATCGGAGTCTCCCATGCCTCGCCCAGGGCTGGCACAGGAAGGCTCTGTGCGTATCCATCATCCAGGCATGAGGAAGGCACACACAGCCTCTTCCTTCTACATCTTGGTCTCGGCTGGGTCCCTGGTCCCCCCTGCCGGGCCCAGGTCTCTGTCTTATCCAGAGACTGCTGTAATTCCCCTCTTGAGACCCTTCCAGAACTACAGCTGTTTGCGGTGGGCGGCAGGAGCCACCTGTCATCCCCGGGCCCATGCCAAGGCCGTGGGAGAACTCTCAACACAGACCTCTCCCCTAACGCACCTGACACCTCGCCGTTCATTTCATAGGAGGTGGCCAATGTCACTGGAAAGTGACAAGATGACTATTAGATGTCCAAAGCCCTTGAAGAGAAAGTTGGGTTACCTTCACACCAAGGCATAAGTAATTAGCATAAGCCACTTACCTGGGCACAGGTGGGGACGGACCAATGAGACCGGGTCAAGAGCAGGGATTCTCTGGGTATACAAAAGGGGGTGTGACCCCATGGAAAAGGGAAAAGACACTGTGGGGCCACTCTTGCTGGGGGCACCCACACCCCGCCCCCACCAGCCACCTTCACTGTGGGGTGGGGAAGTGCCTGTGGTGGGAGGGGCATCCCCCCTGGTTTCCCTGTCCGCCTCCAGCCAGCTCCTTTCCCACGAACTCCCTGCCCTTCCGGCAGCCAGACTTATAATCTAATAGAGCAGCTCCCTGGGCCGAGGAGCAGCCTGGGAGTGTCCCTGGGTCCCAACCCCTCTCTGGGGTCAGAGCCCCCCCTGGAGACCATGCATTCCCCAGGGATGCCCGGAGCCACCTCCGCTCGGCTCTCTCCTACCCTCCAGCGGCTTGCATTGGGTCAACAAGTATTTCTGGATGTGCCACGTGCTGTTCTGGGTGCTGGCGACACAGCTGTACACAAGGATCTCTGCCCTTGTTGAGCTTATCTTCCAGTGTTTTCTTTGGTTGTGGTGGAGAGGCAGCAATGAGAAGAAAACAAAGTCAACTGTAATAATGTGTGAGATGGCGATCAGAGCCAAGGAAAAGCAAAGCAAGGGAAGAAAATACTAAATACGCGCTGTGGGAAGAGTGGAGAGCTTAGAGAGTATTCAGGGAAGGCCTCATTGAAAAGATTACTTCTCAAATGTGGTCCTTTGTGCTGTGGTAAAATTTGCATAACATACAGTGGACCACTGTGGCTGCTTTAGAGGTGGCCTCGGCAGCATTCGGTGTACTCACACTGGGTGCCCACGTCACCTCCATCCCCCTCCATCCCTCTCCATCCCTCTCCATCCCTCTCCATCCCCCTCCATCCCCCTCCATCCCTCTCCATCCCTCTCCATCCCCTCCATCCCCCTCCATCCCCCTCCATCCCCCTCCATCCCTCTCCATCCTCTCCATCCCTCTCCATCCCCCTCCATCCCTCTCCATCTCCCTCCATCCCTCTCCATCCCCCTCCATCCCTCTCCATCCCCCTCCATCCCCCTCCATCCCTCTCCATCCCTCTCCATCCCCCTCCATCCCTCTCCATCTCCCTCCATCCCCCTCCATCCCCCTCCATCCCTCTCCATCCCTCTCCATCCCTCTCCATCCCTCTCCATCCCCCTCCATCCCCCTCCATCCCTCTCCATCCCTCTCCATCCCTCTCCATCCTCTCCAGAAGCCTCCTGTCATCCCACAGGCATCCCCACTCTGTTCCCACCCTCCGTTCTGAGATGTAACCTCCAGCTGCCACCCGCCTCACAGCCGGGGGTGGCGCACCACACGCACACCACCTGAGGCTACTTCTGTACCTCTGACCATCGTTCGGCCTTTTGTGTCTGGCCACGTCACACAGCAGAACGTCTCTCGGGTTTGTCCCAATCATAAATGGCATCAGAGTTTCATTTCTTGATGTCCTTTGTATGATGCTACCACCACATTCCTGGGCGCCCCCATCTGGTGACAGACCCTTGGCTGGCCCCTACTGTGTAGCTGTGGTGAATGATGTGTCCTCGATGTGGGTGCGTGGATGTCTGTCCGCGTCCCTGCTCTCAGCCCCTGTGCGTGCACAACCACAGTGTCTGCCCCTTTAAGATTTGCCAGCCTGGGTTCCATTCTCCATTCCCACCAGAAGTGCTCAGGGCTTCCGATTTCTCCACAGTGGTGCTTTCTGTTTTTTTTTTTTTTATTTTATTTCCTTTCCTTTTTTTTTTAAATTAATATTCATCCTACTGGGTGTGAAGTAGTGGCACCTCGCAGAAGCAGCTTGGATTGACCTTTCCCAAATGGCGAATGCCGCTGTCTCTTCGTACTCGGTATGTCGTCTTTGGAGAGATGGCAATATAAGTCCTTTGCCTATTTTAAACGTTGGGTTATTTGCCTTTTTTTATGGAGTTTTAGGAATTCTTTACATTTTGGATATTTACCCCCTTATCAAATACATGAGTTGCACCTGTTTTCCCTAGGGGGCCTTTTGACTCTGAACAGTAGCCTTTGACACACAGAGTTTGATACTTTGTTGAAGCTTGGTTTGTCTGGGCTTTTTGTTGTTGTTAACTTTTTGGTATCAGAGCTGCAAAGCACCATGGCCAAGTCCAATGTCATGGAACGTTGCCTCCATGTTTTCTTCTAGAAGTGTGTGAAGGTAGGGCGGGTAAGGCTTCCACTTCATTCTTTCTGCATGTGCACATTCGTCTTTCCCAGTGAACGGGCTCGGCACCCTCGCTGAAAATCCTCATACTGGACATACAGGAGACAAGGTAGTGTCTGTGTGAGGAACTGGAAGTGGGAAACCAGCTGTGTGGATACCGAGGTGGGGTGGGGTTGGGGAGTGCCCAGCAGGAGAAACAGCCACTTCCAAGGCCCTGAGGAACATCAGCTGGACAGAGTGGAGTGAGGGGCAGGGGTGGGGGGAGAAGAGGGTCATGGTTGGGGAGGGGACAAACAAATAGGACCTGGCTTTTCCTATGAGCACAATCAGCAGCCTTTGGAGCATGTGGATGGGGAAGGGCGTGGTCCTCCTTCCTCTCAGCCTGGCTCCCAGATGGAGAACAGAACTTGGGGCCCAGCACAAAAGCGGGTGGCCAATGAGGAGGAAATCCAGGTGGGTGAAGAAAGGTGCCTGGGCTGGGGCCGGGGCCGGGGCTGGGGGTCGGGGGGACAGTGGGAATGATAGGATTTGACGATGGGCCGAATGTGGGCGGGAGGAAGAGAGCAAGGTGAGGGCTGCAGTGGGGCAGGCTGTGGCAGGTGCAGGTTCTGGGGAAGTCAGGACTTCAGTGTTAGCTGTGCTGAGTTTGAGGTGCTCATCAGCTGGCAGGACCCCGGGGGAACTGCAGATGGGCCTGAAGTTCACAAGAGAGATTTCGGTTGGCATCAACGAGCTCCTACATTGCTTGAGCTGGGGGGGTCAAGGACGACCTTATATTGCTGTGTGACCTTGAGCTGATCCCTGTCCCTCTCTGGGCCTCTAGTTTTGCCATGAGCAAAATTAGGCAGCTGGACTAAGACCCCGTCTAAGCAATGCCTTCCAGTTGTGCTGTTTCCTGACCGAGTGGAGAGAAAGGGAGGCAGAGCTCTGGGACACCCCCTCTCCCCACAGCCCCACCCCTAGATGACTGGCTCTTAGCATCCCGTCTCCCAGCAGATGGCCCAGGGATCGAGTCTCAGAGAACATCGCGGGGAGGAGCACCAGCAGCCCGGACGCTACCCCACCTCGCATTGGGCACTTGGGCTCCAGGGGAAAGGGCACAGGGCAGCCACACAGCAAAGGCCTGTGCACAGGGGAGCGCCCTGGGCTGTGGGTTAAACCCCGCCTTACACTCTCATCACTCTTAGCTCCTGATCTTTGCTTGTGGCAAAGAGAATTTAGAAAGAGACTTCCTCCCAAGCTAGCATCTCCAAGTCTATTCAATGTTGTTTATTTGTCCCCGGCATAAAGCAGTAACAGCTGATGACTGAGAGTGGCGACTGTAGTTGAGTGCCAACACGTTATGTTGATTTGCCCTCATGGCAGCTGGGTGCCATGCATCCCTCCTCTCACCGCAGCATCCAGGAAGCTGAGGCTCAGAGGGGCCGCTTAGCTTTCCGTAGGTCTCACAGCAGGAGGTTATGTTAAACTGGAGATTTGTGACAGAAAGGTATTGATCCAAAGGAACTTAACAAAATGCGTGAGGCAAATGAGAATAAGGTTAAAATCAAGAGAGAAAATGAGATCCTGTAACATAGAGCCCTACACAGTTGCTGAGGGTAAGATGGATGATGGCCCTGAGTTTCCTAGCAACCAAGGCGAAGAGGGACATGCCATCAGATGTTAGGATACAGAATTTTCAAAACTAATAGTGGGCATCTTGGTGAAGCAGGTTAAGCCAGTTCTGAGGATGCCTGTCTCCCATATAGGAGTGCCAGGGTTCGCGTTCTGCCTCCGCTTCTGATCCAGCTTCCTACTATGTGCATGCTGGGAGGCAGCAGGTGATGGCTCAAGTACTTAGTCCCTGCCACCCACACGGGAGGCCTGCGTGGGGTTCCTGACTCCTGGTTGTTGCAAGCAACTAGGGAGTGAACCAGCAAATGGGAGATCTTTCTCTCTCTCTCTCTCTCTCTCTCTCTCTCTCTCATTCTCTCTCTTTCTCCCTCTCCCGGTGCTTGAGGCTGGGGCGACTGTGGGGGATGGTCAATATCTGGATGAGATGGAAGATGCCCTCAGTGCCAACAGACAATGGGTCCTTTCAGAGGAGTCCTCTCCCAGCACCCATGGGTGCAGGTCCAAGCTCAGCTCATTAGAAGCCACTGCAGGAGGAGTAAACGGGGTGGCTAGAGTTAGGTCCTAGGGAGCCGGCTGCTGGTGCCATGTGAAGACCATCTCATCACCTCGGGCACACAGAGGGGGCCCTGCGGGGGATGCTGGAGATGCGGGCACTGCAGGAGAACAGGGTGAGTAAGGCCCCTAACTACTCTCACAACCCCCCGAAGCCCCACCCCAAAGGCCAGCTCCCCTCCTTGTAAGGCAAGGCTGGTGTTATTCTGTGGGGACAGACAAGCCACAGAAGCTGGGCCGGGAGTCCTCCCCAACCCTGCCCACTGGTGTGCAGCCACCAGGACATCTGTGCCCAGTTGTGCCTCCCAGGAACACTTTTGTGAGGAGAAGCAGCAGCCCGGAGCTGAGAGGCAGGCGGTGGCTTTGTCCTAAGGCATGCAGGCACACAGCCAGGAGCCCCCCAGAGCAGAGGAGGGGAAGGGGGAAATGTAATGGGGGAGGGTGGTCAAGAGGAGACCCTGAGGAGAGCCTTCAGGTGGCGTCGTGTCCCTGGATCTCTCTTTGTGAGGGTGGGCCTCTCATTTCCTCCTCCGTGTTCACAGCACAGAGCAGGTGCACGGATTCTGGGAAAGTGTGTCGGGGCCTTGCAGTGGGGCTGTCCTCTGGCTTGGGGACAGGGCAGTCACACCTGCGGGGCCGTGAAGGGTGGGGGCATAGCTCTGTGGCACCAGCAGATCTGACTTTGCATCTCACTCCATGTACTGATCAGGAAGCCGAGGACATGAGACGTCCTCTCTCTGGGCTTCTGCCCTCATCTTCTGCAAGATGGGCAGGACACCCCTTGTTTATGGGGGCTGTTGCCATCAAAGGAGGCCCAGCCTCTGCCTGACACAGCAGAGCAGCACACACAGTCATTCTTTACCGAGAAGAAAACCTCTCGCATTCTGGCTCCGCCGTTGCAACCTGTGTGGCAGCTTACTTATCTGAGCCTGAGGTTCCCCGTCTGTTCCCTGAGAATGGCAACCCCTAGCACGGGCTCCTCCATGCTCAGCTGGCTGTGGGCCTGGGTCCTGTTACGACCAGTGGGGACTGAGGAGTGACCCGCGGGATAGAAGTCCAGGGGCCAAGATGGTCGCGAAATGCTTCCTGGAGGTCCCAGCCAGATCCGACGGAGGCCACGGGGGTCTCCCATGAGAGCTGTCACTGCAGGGCAGGCAGGCAGGCAAGCAGACAGAGGCACAGGACCTGAAATGGAATATGTGGGCGGAGCAGCCCCAATGAGAGGCCGGAAAGGCGAGCAGGAGAGAGCAGGGGGCCATTCCAGCGAGGCAGGGGTCCAGTCCTTTCTACAGAGGCCAGACCCAAAAAGGAGGCTGGAGAGGGGAGATGGATAACTTCATGCAAATGGTGACAGCTCTGGCCCTGCGGTGCCTGTCTCCTGAGGACTGGTGCCCAGGGTGCATGCTTCCCAGAGTGTTTCATTAGCACCCAGACAGGGGCAGTGAGCGGGTCTCACCACGGGTGGGGGGTGCCCACTGCAACCACAGGGAGATGGAGGGGGCGGGGTGGGCGGCTGCTCTCTCTTTGGGCCGTACGGAGATTCATGGCCACAGATGAGGGCCCTCATGCATCGCCAGGGAGAAGATTTCAAAGACCCTTAAAAATCCCTGGGCAACGTTTTAAAAGCGAGCTGCTTGCGAAGCAGCCAGGGCCCCGCCAAACGCGCTGGCGTATAGCTCACCAGGCGATGCTTGTAATCTAATTGCCCGTGAGCAAGAGTTTAAAACAATATTTACGATGTGGAAAAATAGCCTGTGATTTGATTTGTACAGAAGAAACACGCCTAATGAGTAAATTAGATTTTGATCTCGCTGGCTCGGGTCCTGAGGGTGGAGCCTGGCTCTTTGCAGGGGGCGAGACTCTGCTGCTCCCTGTCCCTGCCCCTCATGTCCCCATGGTGACAGCTGTGTGCCCTGCCATGACAGCTGAGGCCAGCGCCAACATCGCCATGTCTAGGAACAGCAGAAACAACAGCCTAGATGCCCAGTTGCCCCTCTTCCTGGGCCTGACAGTCCTTTAAGCCCTACCCCTTCCTCCAGGCAGCCTTCCTATTGCTCCAGCCCACTCTGTCTTTTTTTTTTTTTTTTAATTAATTTTTTTGACAGGCAGAGTGGATAGTGAGAGAGACAGACAGACAAAAAGGTCTTCCTTTTTGCCATTGGTTCACCCTCCAGTGGCTGCCAGGGCAGTGTGCTGTGGCCCGTGCATCGCGCTGATCTGAAGCCAGGAGCCAGGTGCTTCTCCTGGTCTCCCATGTGGGTGCAGGGCCCAAGCACTTGGGCCATCCTCCACTGCACTCCCGGGCCACAGCAGAGAGCTAGCCTGGAAGAGGGGCAACTGGGACGGAATCCAGTGCCCTGACCGGAACTAGAATCCAGTGAGACTGAGTTGACTCTGAACCAGGCAATCACTGGCTTGGGTTGTTTGTACTTGGCGTGCTGTCTCCCAAAGCCTGTTGGAAGTTCCCTTACAGTCTGGATGTATTGTTTCTCTTGCCTTATTTAATGGAGAGGCTCTGGTGAGTCTTAATTGCTTGTGCCTGCCCAACATCCATTCCTCGCCTTCTGGAAGGAGCACCCTCACTCCCCCCAGTCTCAGTCCACGTGCTCTGGGCAAGACTGACTTGCCCAAGACGATCAAGATCAGAAAGCATCCTGGGACGTAATGTGGGTGTCTGTGACTGCAGGCTCCTGTGTGCTGGCTCCTCCGCAGGTGCTGGAGAAATGGGGAAGACCCACAGGGCAGGCACAGGGCTGGGGCTGGCGGATAGAAGCTGTGGTGGAGAGGAACATGTGCCTAGTATGTTCTCTGGGATCAGGGACTCTGACAGCCCCGATTGAGGAGTGGGCAGAGTAGGGGGTGGGCCGGCCTCCGGGCCTTGGCAATGGTGGCCCCAGGGCTGTTGCTCAGCACCCGCTAGGGGTCCTCCTGGCTATGTCTCCCTGCCCATGCCACAGCGTCCCCCTCAGATGGGAGGTGAGCCAGTGGTTAGTTGGAGGCATGTAGGGGCTCCCCAGCCACGCAGGAGGTAGAGCCGCAAGGTACAAATTCTTGTCTGCGTGAGCCAGGCTGCCATTACCCAAGGCCTTCTCAGCATCCGCATCAATTCCATGTGTCCAAGCTTTTGGGTTTTCCCCGTGAAGACTCAGGGACCCGTCTTCACTCTCCTGATGGTGTTTAGTAGAGCTTCAAGCCTGGTACCCAGTGAAGGGTTGCTTCACCCAGGCAAGTCTGCTTGGTGAGCATGGAGATGGCTCAACTGGTTCAGTCCCCAGGGCTACTGTGTCCAGTGCCTGCTTCCTCTGCTTAGCAGACAGATGAGAGTAAGCACCAGGCCCTAACTGGCAATCCCGACACACACACCAGCATTTCAGTAGCTTGGGATGTGTGCCAAGATGTGTGTGCGTGTGCATTCACGTGTGGCAGGGGCCGGGAATATGCACCGAAAGCAGCGAGTTTGAAAGTCTCTGTGATCAGAAGGAGCCTTCGGAGGTGCTGATGGCAGAGCGGAGGCTGGGAGTGAGAAGGAGCTGTAACTGCACGCTGGTTGCACGGTGAGATCCTAGCAGCAACGGGGCTGGCATGGAGGTGACTCGCGCCTGTCAGCTCCTGGCCACTTGATAATCATCACCCTATTTTACAAGGGAGGCCGTCGTGGCAGAGCAGGCTTAGGCAGGCAGAGCAGGGCCGGGACTCAAACTCGGGCTGAGGGATGCCCAAGCTTGGGCCGTTTCCTCTGTGCCTGGCTGACCCTGGATCAACTGTGGCTGGTGTCCCCCCATCCACGAGTCTGCAGCGTGGAGCCTCCGACCTGCCCACCCTCAGGGTGTGCCAAATGTCACAGCCCTGGCAGGGACTTCTGGCCAGGTAGGGAGGCTGGCTGGGGCCTCTCCGACTGCCTCCCCACGCCGCCCCGCGTCTCTGATTGTGGGGATGGATGTCAACTTCAAAGGCGGCAGCCACTGTTTCTCCAAACCCCGGCCCATGAGAAAGTGCCTAAATCCCGGAACAAAGGCTGCTCCAGACCCACGTCACCTGCTCGGCACTTAGCACAGGGCTTAATGAAAGGAAACAGAGTTCCTGGGAGAGCGGGCGAGGAGTGAGTGAGAAAGTCGATAACACTAAAGACGCCGCCATTAATAAAGGCTGGGCTCGCGGCTAATATCCCACTTGAATTCAAAACAGGACAAATAATTGGAAATCCGAGCAGGGTGAGCGGTGGGGCCGGTGGGGTAGATGACAGAGGTCTGGCAGCTGTGGGAGACCCTGTGGGTGGGGTGGGGCGGTGCAGCCAGCACAGACACTCCTGGAGTGAGCAACTCAGGCCTGGGGCCATGTGGACTGAGGACTGGAGGGTGACCAGAGCTGCTCTTGGTATTTCAGGATACTCATTTAATGTGTGTGTGTGTGTGATTAGTTAGGGACTATTATTCTCATTGTGCAGATGAAGAGACTGAAACACGGAAGGGTTAAATCATTTGCCCAGTATCCCTAGTTTATAAATGGCTCAGCCAGGATTATGAACCGTGAGCTATGACCACAAAGTACATGTACCTAACCACTAGATTATACTACCTCCTTTAGGTGACCTGGCCTTTTTAAAAAAAAAAAAAAAAAAAAGATTAGTTTACTTATTTGAGAAGTAGAGTTGCAGAGAGAGGGAGAGACAGAGAGAAAGGTCTCCCATCTGCTGGTTCGCTCCCCAAATGGCCATAATGTTGGATATGGGCCGATCTGAAGCCAGGAGCCTCTTCTGGATCTCCACGTGGCTGCAGGGACCCAAGCACTTGGCCATCCTCCATAGCCCTCCCAGGCCAAAGCAGAGAGCTGGATTGGAAGAGGAGCATTTGGGATATGAACCGTGCCTGTATGATGCCAGCACAGCAGGTGGAGGTTTAGCCTACTGTGCCACAGCACTGGCACCAGCCTCTTATATATATATATATATATATATATATATATATATATATATATATTGCTTTATTTCTTTGAAAGGCAGAGTTACAGAGAGAGATCTCCGGTTCACTCCCCAAATGGCTTTAGCAGCCAGGACTGGTCCATGCAAAAGCCAGGAGCCAGAAGCTTCTTCCAGGTGTGGGTGGCAGGGGTCCAAGCACTGGGGGCATCTCCCGCTGCTTTCCCAGGTGCATCAGCAGGGAGCTGGATCAGGGATGGAGCAGCAGGACACGAAGCAGCACCCATATGGGATGACTGTGTCACAAGGGGCAGCTTAATGCTCACAATGCCAGCCCCAGGCCTCTTGTCCTTGGATAACACTGGGTAAGGACTGCCATTGGTTCAGCCAGCAAACGTTTGCAGGTACAGTGCAGTGTTGGCAGTAACAGTGATCAGTGTGCATGTAACAGTGATCACACAGTGTGTGGCTCCTATGGGCAAGCACTAAGCACTGTGTGGGCCTTCCCTCCTTCAATCCCCCTGATAACCCACAAGGTGGGTGTGGGGAGCAACCCGGACTGGACTGAGTTACTGGAATTAAGACTTATTCTATGCATCTGCTCTCCCACAATATGGCGCTGAGAAGGGAGAAACAGCTTCTACACAGCTGCCTCCAGTTCAACCAATAAACTGTAGGACCTGCTCCTGATTGGAGGAGAGCAGCATACTCGGCGTGTGGGTAGCAGAGTTGGGATTGGTGGAAGAGGACTATAAAGGAGGAGAGAGACAACATGCACCAGGAACATCTATCTGAAGGAACACCTGTGCAGCCCCCGAGAGAGCCGGCCGGCAGTGTGCCGCTCCCCCGCGGAAGTGGGGAAAGTGGCAGGGGGAACCGCCCTTCCACGGAGGTGGAAGGGACAGTAGCCAACCCGGGAAGAACCAGCAGCAAACCCGGGAAGGGCCGAGCAGATGAAAGAACAGCGCAGGGTCCTGTGTCGTTCCTCCACGAAGATGGGGAGCGACATAATGGTGCCGTGACTCGGATTTGAAGCCTAGGCAGGATTCAGTGTCGCTCCTCCACGAAGAGGGGGAGCGACAGTGGGCAACAGCCTTGAAAAGGCTAGGTGACTTTTCCTTAGTCCGTGGATAATTATAGTAGACCCAGGATTCTAAGCTACATCTTTGGCTTAAAGCACAGTTCCAAAATGACTGTTGCTAACCAGATGGGAGAGGGAGTGGGAGAGGGGAGGGCCACGGAGGGAGGGAGGTTGTGGGGGGGAAGCCACAACAATACAAAAGTTGCACTTTGTAAATTCACATTTATTAAATAAAAAAACTATATAACAAACAAAAAAAGAAAAAGAAAAAAAGAACTTAATACTTTACCCTTTTAGCATTTTCTATGTTCTACTTAATACTATTGGTTGAACTCTGTAATTAATACACAATTACTCTTAGGTGTTTAATTAATGCTATAACTAGTACTCAAATAGTATTTTACACTTTGTGTTTCTGTGTGGGTGTTAACTGTTGAAATCTTTACTTAATATATGCTAAATTGATCTTCTGTATATAAAGATAATTGAAAATTAATCTTGATGTGAATGGGAGAGGGGAGTGTTGTGGGTGGGAGGGAAGCTATGGGGAGGGGAAGCTATTGTAATCCATAAGGTGTACTTTGGAAATTTATGTTCATTAAATAAAATAAAATATTAAAAAATTAAGAGGAAAGAATGAAACAGGAGGCATTACACTAATTAAAACAGCATGGCATGGTGTTGGTATAAAAATGGAAACATAGACCCGACAAACAGAACTGAATTTGGACCCTAAAAATAAATCCATGCATCTAAAGAAGACTGACTTTTGACCAGGGTGCCAAGAACATCCACTGGGAAAATGACAATTTTTTCAATAAATAGTGCTGTAATGACTGGATATCCATGTGGAGAAGAATAAAACAGACCCCTGTCTCTTTCTATGTACAAATATCAACTCAAAGTAGATTAAAACCTTCAGGTGAGAACTGAAACTTTAAAACTAATAGAAGAAAACATAAGAGAGGATCATTATGTTCACTGGAATGGGGAAGAATTTTAGGGGGACAGACCCCAAGGCACAAGAAACAAGGCCGGCCAGCGCCGTGGCTCACTAGGCTAATTCTCCGCTTTGCAGCGCCGGTACATCAGGTTCTAGTCCCGGTCGGGGCGCCGGATTCTGTCCTGGTTGCCCCTCTTCCAGGCCAGCTCTCTGCTGTGGCCCGGGAGTGCAGTGGAGGATGGCCCAAGTGCTTGGGCCCTGCACCCGCATGGGAGACCAGGAGAAGCACCTGGCTCCTGCCATCGGATCAGTGCGGTGCTCCGGCTGCAGCGCGCCGGCCGCGGCGGCCATTGGAGGGTGAACCAACGGCAAAAGGAAGACCTTTCTCTCTGTCTCTCTCTCTCACTGTCCACTCTGCCTGTCAAAAAAAAAAAAAAAAAAAGAAACAAGGCCAACGTACACAAACAATATTTCATCAAACTAAATAGCTTGGGCACAGGAAACAATAAAAGAGTGAAGAGTACCTGCAGAATTGAAAAATATTTTCAGGTTATGTAACTGACAGGTATTACTAACCAGAATATATGAGGAGCTCAAGCAGCTCAATTAGAATAATAATAATTCTTATTGTCCAACTGAAAATGGGCAGCAGATCTAGATATATATCTCTCAAAGGAAGACATAAAAATGATGAATAGATATATGAATAATTCTGCATATCACTAATCATCAGGGAGATGCAAATCAAAACGACAATGAACTATAATCTCATTTCCGCTAGATTGGCTATAATCAAAAAGACAAAAAATAGCAAGTGCAGGCAGAGTTGTGGAGGAAAGGAAAACACTACACACTCTTGGAGGGAATGTAATTTGTTATATCCATTATGGAAAACTGTAGGATGTTCCTCAAAAAACTTAAAATAGAACCACTATATGATCCAGCAATGCTGCCACTGGATATTTGGGAATTAAAGTTCATCTGGTGAAGAGACATTTGCACTCCCATGTTTATGGCAGCATTATTAAAAATATCCAAGTAATGAACCTAAGTGTCCATCCACTGATAAATGGACAGAGAAAATGTGATACATAAACACAATAGAGTACTATTCTACTATGAAAAAGTAGGAAATCTTGTTACTGGCAATAATGTAGAAAGAACTGGAGGTTATTACATTAAGTGAAATAGGCCAGTAATACAAAGATAAGTATTACATGATCTTACTCATATTTGGAATCTGAAAAATTGATCTACTAGAAATGTAAAAAGTATAATTATAGTTATCAAAGGCTGAGAAGATGGAGGGACGTTTTGAAGAAGGTTGATTAATGAATATTAAGTTTTACAGTTAAAGTGGAGTAAAAAGTTCTGGTACTATACTGTCCAGTAGTGTGTCTATAGGTAATGATAATATACTGTATGTTTGACTAAGTTGAAGAAATAATTTTTAATGTTTCCACCATCAAGAAATGAAAAATATTTCAGGAGACATATGTTCACCATGATTGAACATTTCAAAATGTTTGCATGTATTGAAACATCATATGGTTCCTCATAAATAATACAATATTTATGTCACCTAACACAAAAAAAGAAAATTTTTATCAATGAAAACTAAAAATAAAAACAAAAACCTTGTTATGACACTAAAAAAAAAGATTTATTTATTTCTACGAAATTCAGAGTTACACAGAGAGAGAAGGAGAGGCAGAGAGAGAGAAAGATCTTCTATCCGCTGGTTCACTTTCCAAATGGCCCCAACGGCTGGAGCTAGGCCTATGTGAAGCCAGGAGCCAGGAACTTCTTCCAGGTCTCCCACATGGGTGAAGGATCCCAAGGACTTTGACCATCTTCTACTGCTTTCCCAGGCCATAGCAGAGAGCTGGATCAGAAGTAGAGCAGCCGGGACTTGAACTGGTGCCCATATGGGACACCAGCACTGCCTGCGGCGGCTTTACCCACTATGCCACAGCACCGGCCCCCAGTCTTAGTCTTGAAGGGTCCAGGTGCAGAGCAGGTGTGCTCGTAGACAGTTACGACACTGGCTGATGAATGTGCACATCCCTAGACACGGGTATTCCCGAGATGAGCAGGAACCAGGCATGCCCCCTGAGTACCCTTCATTTATGTCTTTTGGCCATCGTCTTAGCAGATGGCCCTATGTCTGCCCAATCCCTTCTCTTCCTGGTCTTCGCCTTGTCTGGTCTCCCACACGTTCATGCCCACAGCCCTTAGGCTGGGAGTAGCTACCTGGAAAACCTGTGCCATTCGGAACCCTATGGGAGAGTGAGAGCTGCATTCTGACGGGGACCTGGATCTGTGCTGGCAGGAAACAGAATCCACCCCAATCCAAGAGACAACATAACAGAATGAAAGTGGCACAGACAAGCTCAGTGTAACTCCTGCTTTCCCAGCCTCAGTTTCTCTGTCTTCATAATGGGCCCATAGATCCAGGGAAGGAAGGGGAAAGCTGACTCGCTGACCCGAGGCTCCTTCTCTCTGGACAGCACAGGGGGCGAGGCCCAACTCCTCCTCCCACCCATCATGGTAGAATGAGGGACTGTTTAAACTGGAGGTGAGAATATGGAGGGCAAATGAGAGGCAGTGAGTGCCGGGGAAGAGGGTTACAACCGGACAGATCGGAGAGTTCTGAAGGCTGGAGCTGCCGCTGGTCCAGGAGACAGGGCCACCCCAGGCACTGGCCGTCCCGAGTGATCTGCAGGATCATTAACCCACAGGCACCTGCACGTGTCCAGGCTGCAGCACATCACGGGACAGGAGGCTCAAGCTCCACGGCCCCTCCCAAGCAGGGATCCCGCCGAGGCCATGCACTGTGTTGCACAGTCAGATGCTTTCATGCAGTTGGCAAAAGTCAAATATAATAACTACACTTGGTGAGGATCCCGTCTTTCCACTCCAATGATCCCTGCCTCTCACGTGCCCTTGTACTGAGTAGTTTAGAGTAGCCATGGGCATGTTATTGAGTCTTTTCTCCTTTTTAATGAATATCCATTTTTGTCCCTAATTTTGATTTCTGATGAAGACTTCAAAAACTGCACATACTTCCAGCTGCAAAACGTGCCCCCTCCCCCCACCAAGAGCAAGTTACATTCAAGGTGACTATTGATAAGTAATGACTTGGCCCTGCCATTTTCCATAAATATTCCTATTGCTTACTTTGGATTTCCTTTGTACTTTTACTGGGAGATTTTCTGCCTTCACCTTCTTTCATAATGATGACCATGTCTCTGTGTTTCTGTGTGTGGCACATCCTTAAGTATCTTTTGTAAGGCTGGAGGATCGATAACAAATTCTTCCGATTTCTATTTGTTGTGGAAGGTCTATTTCACCTTCATTCATAAATGAGAGCTTTGCAGGGTACAGTATTCTGGGCTGACAGTTTTTTCTCTTAAGACTTGGAATATATCTTGCTATTCTCTCCTAGCCTATAGGGTTTCTGTGAGTCTAGCTGGAGATCCTTTGAAAGTAATCTGGCATTTCTCTCGTGTACATTTTAGAATCTTTCTTTATGTTTTACTGTAGAGAGTTTGACTACAATGTGTCATGGTGAAGATCTTTTCTGTTCACATCTATTAGGAGTTCTACGTGCTCCCTGTACTTGGACATTCCTTTCTTCAAATTGGGGAAGTTTTCTGTAATTATTTTGCTAAAAAGGTCTTCTAATCCATTTTCTCTTTCCACACCTTCAGGAACTCATAAGACCCGTATATTGGGTCACTTGATAGTATCCCATAAATCTCTCTGACACTGTTTTTTAGTTTTCTAATTTCCTCTTCTTCTTCTTCTTCTTCTTTCTTCTTTCTTCTTTCTTCTTCTTCCTCTTCCTCCTCCTCCTCCTCCTCTTCTTCTTCTTCTTCTTCTTTATATTTTTTTTGCTCTGACTAAAATTTCTAGAGATTTGTCTTCTAACTTAGATATTCTTTCTTCTGCCTCATTGAGTCTATTATTCTTAAGGCTTTCCACCACCTTTTTTATTTGATCTGTTGAATTCTTCATTTCCAATATTTTGTTTTGATTTCTCTAAAATCTGAATTTAATAGGAAAAATTTTCATTTATGTCATGTATGAATTTCTTTTATTTGTGGATTTGCTTCTGATTACTTAAAGTAATCCTATGATCAATTTTTTAAATTGCAATTTTGACATTTCTTCAATCTCTTCATCTTCACATTCTAGTATTGAAGTGTTGTGTTCCTTTGGGGGATCACGTTTTCTTCCTTATTATTTCTTGAATTGCTGTGTCTATTTTAGGCATTTGTGGAGATAGCTTTTAACTTTGAACTTTGAACTATGCCTCTTTGGCTTAGTGGAGTGTCTGCTCTTTCAGTGAATACCCAGAGGTGTGTGCTGGGTCTGGCCAGGGAGCTCTGTTCAGTGCTCCAGAGTGAGGGGAGTGTCCAAGGTGACACCCAAGTTGAGCATGGTAAATCTCAACTTTTTATTGTTTATCAGAGGGGAGGTTTCATCAGCTGTGTTGGCTAGTCTCACCTCCTCTCTTCCAAGGAGACCATGCCTGGGCTCTAGTCCCATTGGGTACAATATTCATCTGTGCTACCACAAGAACCATACAAAGGATCTGTGCAGTCTTTGGTATGAACACAGATCCCACAGCAATGACCCTCACCAGAGAATCAGGGAGACCCTAGTGTGTGGAACCACCCACAGTGACTGCCCAAAGACCCAGCCACACCCTGCACCTTCCCATGCTGCCACAGTGTTTTCACAGTCCTGGCACACAGGGCTCCCACAGTCACGAGTGCTCAGCCCCTTATCGGTTCTCCCTACCAGACTTGGGCATCTCCTCTTGGCTGGTTGTTGGGCTCACAGATGCAAGCTGGCACAGCTGTTATGTATGTCCAAAATGGCACCTGCCCTCTCAGCTAGTTACAGGATGCCGGTACAGGTGGTTGGTGAGAGGGAAATCTGCCCCCTTGTTTTCTGCTAGGTTGGCAGGTACACGGAGCTCCAAGTAGGACTGCTGCTGGGCTCTTCCTGCAGCTTTATCACCAGTGGCTTGGGCTGCTGCAGTGGTGCTGAGGCTCTGGGATGCTGGGGTCCTGAGTTGTGCATCCACACCCTCCTTGTAGATCCATAGCATCCTTCTAATTTACATGGGGTTTCCTCTGCTGTTTTCCCCTAACTCTTCCCTGAGCTTGCACTCCCTCCACTCTTTTTTCAAACTATCTTCCCCAGACTAGAACAGTAATTTCCCTCCCTATTCTGCCAGTCTGTAGGATGTTTTAAAATTGCAAATTCTCTTTTCTCCTTATAGGTCTATTCAGATTTTCTATTTCTTCTTGAGTCAGTTTTGGTAGTCTGTGGTTTACTGGGAACTTGTCCGTTTCATTTAAGTTGTCTAATTTGCAGGTTTATGGTGTTCATGGTATCCCCTCAGTATCCTTTTGGTCTCAGAAGTGATATCCTCTCATTTCTGATGTTATTTGAGTCTCTTTTCTTTTTTGTCATTCTAGCTAAAAGTTTGTCAATGTTGATCTGTTCAAAGAATGACTTTTTATTTTTTTCCCTATTTTTCTAGTCTTTTTTAAATTTTCACACTAGTCTATTTTTTTCTTCTTGTTCCATATTTAATTTGCCTTCCTTTTTCTAGGAAAAACCCTAAAAGTTCTGGAACATATCTTGAATGTTTCAGGAGATTAGGTGAAACCTCGAAGCTGAGGGTACATTATAAAGTAGGATGCCAGCTGCCACCACACAGATCACTAAAAGGTAGCAGAGGTCAGTGACAATGCGTGCCCTTCCCCCTCCTCCAGCCTGCATAAAAGAAAATGGGTATTTGAAATAAAAGCAAGAGTCTCGTGTCTTCTCATCTTCTCTACCCCTTGGGGGAAAATGGGGGCTGTGACCCTGCAAACTAGATAATGGGGCCTTAAAGCAGGATTTGGGGGTGCCTATCAGAAAGGCAGTTGGGCATCAGCCCCTGACAAGACTTTTGCTGAGCTTTGGAAGTGCATGGGCCGGGGCCAGCACTGTAGCATAGCAGGTAAAGCCACCACCTGCAATACCAGTTCAAGTCCCAGCTGCTTCTCTTCTGATCCAGCTCTCTGCTGTGGCCTGGGAAAGCAGTAGAAGATGGTCCAAGCCCTTGGGCCCCTGCACCTGTGTGGCAGACCTGGAAGAAAGTCTAGGCTTCTGGCTTTGGATTGGCCCAGCTTCGGCCGTTGTGGCCATTTGGGGATTGAATCTGCGGATGGAAGACCTCTCTCTTTGTCTCTCTCTCTCTCTGCCTCTGTAACTTCACCTTTCAAATAAATAAATAAATCTTTTTAAAAAAGAAGATTATGAAGTACACAGGCGATCCTTCAAGTGATCATCATCCATGCCGTCTGGCATCTGGGGTCAGTTTCCTGTGGGGCATAGGCTGTCCTCATGGAACCTAAGCAGTAAGAGGCTGTGAGGGAGGACACTTAGGGGAGTTCTAAGGAAAGGGTCACAGAGGTCAGCCCAGGGACTGCTGTGCAGGGAGCAGGTCCCTGTGCGGGCTGCAGAAGCATCGCTAGTGGGTGGCTGGAGTAAGCGGTCAGCATTTGGATGCCTGAAGTTAAGGGGAAAGAGCCGTGAGTCAGCGATGCCCTAGAGAACCACAGAGGGCCTCTGCTCCTCCCCAGCCCCTCGCCACCCTCACCCCAAACTCTGCCCCAGCCAGGGGTGCCCTGGAGCCGTGCCTCCTACCCCACTGCGGTTCCTGAGTGGAGTGTCACAATGACTGTTGCGGGCGGAAAGAACAAAAATCTGTATGTTCCATCTCCAGATGCCCACAGTGGCTGGGACTGGGCAGAGCCAAAGCTGGGGAGCCAGGAATGGAATCCGGAGCCACACGTGGGTGGCAGCGGCCCAGTCACTTGAGCCCTCACCTGCTGCCTCCCTGCGTGTGTTAGCAGGGAGCTGGGACTGTAACCCGGGTACCCTACCATGGGAAGCAGGCATCCTAACAGCGGAGCCAAACACTTGACCGTGGCCTTTGTCACACCTGCAAGTGGGAGTGGATTCCTTGCTGTGGGATTCCTGGAAGCCAGAGGCGGTACATCGAAGCTGTGTGAGCACCCGGGGAATCCAGCCAGGACAAGGCTGGCTACGAGGCCTCCATAAGAGCTCCGTGTGGCGAGAACAGCGCCCTCCTGCCACCCCGCGCTTGCTGTGCCCCCACACCGCTGCCTTCCAGGGACCCCAGGGAGCTCCTCGGGACCACCTCCCCATTTCACTAATGGGGCTGTGAAGGCCCAGGGAGGGCAACAGGTTTGCCCGACATCAGGTGATCAGGAACCTGAGGGTCTCCTGACCCCTACCCCTGGAAACCAGGAAGCTGCGACATTTCCCACTTCACTCAACACCCAGAGCCCTGATTCCCAAAGGCTGCCCCGGTGGTGGGGGGTGGGGGGAAATCCCGACGAGGATGAAACGTCGATGCTCTGAATTGCATGTCCATCAGCAGATGCTTCTCAGGGAAAATGAGAGCCCCAGCGCAGGCGGGCAAGTGGAAGTGGCTGATGGAAATGTCTGGAAGTTGCAGAAAGCACTTTACTTTAACTCCGTGCTCCCGGAAGTCGTACTCATCCATTCGAAACTGCCAATCAACTCCCCAGCAAAGGAAAACACACGCACACACACCTCTGCACGAATGGCTTTGATTAGGCTTAGCTGTAGGTTTAAGAAAATTTAATCATCTTAACCTGTTTAGTCTTTTTCCCTGATGAAAATCATCAGTCAGATTCCAGCGCGAGCCAGTGCGAGCTGAGCTGCTGTCAGCACCGTTGTTTATGTTAATACGTTATAGGCATGAAATGAAGGAAAGCGGAATTAGGAGGAGAAGTCCTGAGTGAATTAGGAGAGTAGGGGGCCTGTGGCCGGGGCTCGGAGAGGGCTGTTTATGTATGTGTGGGTCTCCACACAGCGCCTCCGTCCACCCCTAGAGAGGATGCCGGGCCCCTCGGAAGAGTGTCTTTTCCTGCGGCCAGAACTTGCCCTCCACACAGAGCAGGGTCTGTGCCGTGGGCGAGCTGCGTGGCCTCAGGCGAGTCAGCTGGACACCATCACTGTCCGCTTCCTCATCTGAGAGTCGGGGCTGGCACGGGGCTGCATGGCATGTTGAGCAGCAGGACTGGCCCATGGCCTGTACACAGGGAATGCGTAGCCAGGTGCCCCATGGCATCGGCCTTCTTCCTCCAACCCACTGCCAGCCAGCCTCTTTACGGTGCTCCCTCCCGGTCCCCTAGACAGCATGAATGTTGGCCAATGAGTAACATGGTCTGCCACAGACAGATTGGAAAGGCCCTAAACCTGCAGCCTTAACCCACCTCTCCGGAGGCCTGGGTGACAGGTGAAATCAGTGCTTCAAATGCAACCCCCAAGTTGTCCCCAACCCACTTTTCCCTTCTTGGCAAGAAAACAATCCCATTGCCATCCAATGGAAGAGCTGCATTCCTCAGCATCTCTGCGGCCAGGAGTGGGCTCCTTTTGGCCATCATAATCCAAGAGCAAGTGTTAGACAGAACTTCTAGAAAGTCTGCTAAAAGGAAGTGGGTGTGTGGGCATGTAGTGAGCGGTTAAGACGCCTGACTCCTGACTCATAGAATGGCAGATGTCCTAAATAGCACTCTGGCCTCAGAATCAGCCCTTAAGGCATTTGGATCTGGCTGAAGAGCCCATGAGAGTATTTTAGGCATGGAAAGCCAAGACACTCTGGAAAAAAAAAAAAAGACCTAAATGAAAGATCTCTGCGAGTGAGATCCCAGTGGAAAGAACAGGGCCATCAAAGAAGGAGGCACCTTTCTCTGAAGGGAGGAGAGAACTTCCACTTTGACTATGACCCTGTCAGAATAAGATCGAAGTCGGCGAACTCAAAAGGCTTCCATAGTCTTGGCAACTCATGACTAGAGCCTAGGGAGATTACTGACACCATAGACAAGAGTGTCAAATTGTTAAATCAACAACAGGAGTCACTGTGTACGTACTTCTCATGTGGGATCTGTCCTTAATGTGTTGTCCAATGTGAAGTAATGCTATAACTAGAACTAAAACAGTATTTTACACTTTGTGTTTCTGTGTGGGTGCAAACTGATGAAATCTTTACTTTATATATACTAAATCAATCTTCTGTATATAAAGATAATTAAAAATGAATCTTGATATGAATGGGAATGGGAGAGGGAGCGGGAGATGGGAGGGGTGCGAGTGGGAGGGAAATTATGGGGGGGGAGCCATTGTCATCCATAAACTGTACTTTGGAAATTTATATTTACTAAATAAAAAAATAAATAAATAAAAAATAAAAAAAGATGCCTGACTCCCACGGCAGAGGGTCTGGGTAGGACACCGAGCTCGGGCTCCCAACTCCAGCTTCCCCCAGTGCAGGCCCTGGAGGTGGTGGTGACGGCTCAAGCATTTGCAGCCTGCCACCCACGGGGGAGACCTCTGCTGCGTTCCCAGCTCCTGGCTCAGCTCCATCTTTCCTGGGCATTTGGGGGAATGAACTACTAGATGCTCATGCGCTCTCTCTCTCTGTGTGTGTATCTGTGTGTGTGTGTGTGTGTGCATAGACCACAAGTGAGTGGTCCCATCCTCTGGGATATTACCCAACAATAAAATAGTAAAACCACTGATAGCGCGCATATATGTTTAAAATCATTGTGCTGAGTGGAAGAAGAGACAGTTGAGTATGTACTCAATGACTGCATTTATACCATGGGCTGGGCCTGGAGCTCACCTCCTTTCTCAGTGCCGTGTGCTGATCTGTGTCCCAGCCATGGTGTAGCGAGGACGGGGTTATAGGTGCCTTTGGGATATGTGGCAGCATGGGTGGGGCTTCTGTCCCCCAGATCGCTGGATTACAGAGTAGGGCTGCTCTCATCAGGCCAGGAGCTAAGGGGGAGACCTTGTGTTTCACACACACACACACACACACACACATGAAATCATACATGTACTCATATGCAGAGACCTGCACATGCTTCCAACACACACACTCATGCACACTGTTGACCTTGAACTTTCACATGGAGGCACACACAGGCTTCCTCCCCTTCACTAACTCCAGCTTCTCTGCAGAAACCATGCCCACATGCCTAAACAGCTGCCTGCCAGAGAACTCCCGGCCCCGGGCAGCTCTCCTCTGAGCCCTCACTGCTCTGTTACACTAATGGGCTTCGTGTTTGTCTCCTCTGACAAACTGTGACAGGGCCTGCCTAGTATGGTCTCCCTGTGCCCCAGGCCCCAGCAAAGCATTCAGTAGGTGCTCAAACAGTGTCTGTTAGACGGATGAATAAGTATCTGCACGGGTGCATCTGTGTCTGCTTCCCCCTGAAGCTCCTGGAAGCAAGGTTTTGTCTCAGATAATCCTGAGGCATTCTCAGAAGTGTTTGTTGACTGAATGGTGAAACGGCGGACTTCCATTGTGAATTACCAGTTCATTAATTTTCTCTCCAGCTATCTCGAATGTACTGTAAATTCATCCAAGAGCAACGAGATCTTAAATACCTTGCTCAAGTTTCCAAAGGGATACAATGATGTATCAGAGGAAATAATTGAAAAATGATGGTACGATGCTACTGAGTTGACAAGAAAGTAGAGTCACAGGGACTGGAACCAGACAGAGTATGGACACGGGGTGAAGGAGCACCAGGCCGGCCTTGGTGCCAGGATCCGCTACCCCTGGTGTGACTTTCAGTCTTCATGTTGGGGCCAGGTTGGGGATGGCAGGTGACTCCTGATGGAAGGGCTCTGCATCCTGCTGCAGACCGACAGTTAGATGCTCAGTACAAAGGAAGCCAAGGAATAGACCTGCTGCACACACGAGAGACAGCCGGGACACCTTGTGGATGACAAACAAGCAGAAATGCAAACCTGCCTTCAGCGTGTGTAACCTAGCGCTGGCCCTCACCTGGATAAGCAATCAGAATCCAGGAGTAGTCTGAGGGCTGAGATGGGTAAGCAGAGTTAAATTTGAAAGAGTCCGGAGTTGGTACTTTCCGCAACGGACTGATAGGAGCCAAGACAAATCATCTCTGCAGGGAGCCAAGGTCAGTCTAGAGCTTGGAGACATCCCGTAGAGGTGAAGTTCCAAGGGGCGTCTCAGCTCAAGTCAAAACTCTGGAGATCATACCTGGAAATCAGGCACCGGGAGTGAGACACAGCAGGAGCGACTGCAGAATCAGACCCACAGAAACATGGAGTAACATGACCAGGCGTGCAAAGTACCTCTGCCTACTGCGTTCTAAGAAGTAAAAGATAAGTTTAAAAATGCGAGCACAGCTGAGAACACCATTTGTAAAAGTACAGGTTCAAAAAGTGGTCTCTAGAAAAAATATGTGGAGCTGGCGCTGGGGCGTAAGGGGTAAAGCCACCGCCTGCAGTGCTGGCATCCCATATGGGCACCAGTTTGAGTCCTGGTTGCTCCACTTCTGATCCAGCTCTCTGCTATGGCCTGGGAAAGCAGAAGACAGCCCAAGTGCTTGGACCCCTGCACCCATGTGGGAGACCTGGAAGAAGCTCCTGGCTCCTGGCTCCTGGCTTCGGATCAGTGCAGCTCTGGCCATTGTGGCCATCTGGGGAGTGAACCAGCAGATGGAAGACCTCTCTCTCTCTCTCTCTCTGCCCCTGCTTCTCTGTAACTTTGTCTTTCAAATAAATAAATAAATCTTTAAAAAAATGTAATATGGAAAATTCAGTAGATGAATTTGCAGTACATTCGAGATAGCTGAAGAGAAAATGAATGAACTGGTAATTCATAAGAAAGTATCCAGTGAGTAATTCAAAAAGAGAAAGCCACGAAAAACAGGAAAGCGAGACTATGAATGTGAAGTGTGGAGTGTGAGAGTCTCATATTTGCAAACATATATTTAGAGTTCCAGAAGCAGATGCTTATAGAACAGGAACAGGCAGTGTTCCAAGAAGCAGCTAACATGTTCCCAGCATTGTCAAAAGACACAGAACTCAGCTCTAAGGAACATAGCAAACTGCAAACAAGAAAGAGCGAAGTTCACAACCGCATGCACGTTGGTGTAACTGCAGCCAACAGCACTTTAAGAGCCTGGACATTTTATTATCACTTTCCTTACGCCCCTTTGGTAATGTCCTCTGTTGTGTGTGTTGATTGCTGTCATCCATTTTCTGTTGCTAATAACACCATACCACAGGCTGAGTACTTTATAAAGAAAAGAGGTTTATGCTGGCGTTGCTTCTGGTCCAAGGTCGTGGGGTTGCAGTCGTGATGGCCTCTTGCTGGAGGTAGAGGTGGTGCAGGGCTTCACTTGGCAAGGGACTGGGAGTGGGTGCAAGACTTAGCCAAACTGGGTTTTAGAGCAAACCCATTATCAAGACAACCTGGCAGCCCACCAATCCATTTATATGGTCAGAGCGCCAAGCACCTTGTGAAAACCCTACCTGGCCCCACCCGGTTCCTCCTGTTAGTCTCTCCTAATGGGGACTAAATTTCAACATGCGTTTCAGAGGCGACAAACTACCTCCAAACCATAGCATGATCTACTCCATAGTAATCCTTTTTGTCGATAGCAATGTGCTCTGGAAAGGAGAGATGTGGCAAGGCTGGTGCGGTAGAAGTGGTCTCTGTATCTCCTTCGGTGCGCTGGGTGCAGCCTGGTGTGTGGGGGAAACCCTGTCGTGCAGCCCCCGGCAAGTCGTTCTGCCTCTCTTGGTATATATTCTCTTCTATAAGATGAGGTGAGGGTCATTCACTTTCTGCAGTGGACGGGAGGGAGGCAGCATAGATGGCAGAGTTCTTAGGCAGAAGAGAGCGTGGCAATGCCCAGCCAGACCATTTTTCTTAAAGGGAATGTGGGCTCTGGCAGCCCCGGCCCTGGGGAGGCCTCCAGGCCTGGTTTCTTTTCTCCAGCACACCCGACTGGCCCTTCCCTGAAACTCTGATAAAAACCCTCAGCATGCACACGTCCTTAGCACCTGCTGGGGCTGAGCCCGGTGCTGAGCATTGCACATGGCAGGAGAAGAGTCTGCAGGCCAGAGAGGTGAAGCCACTTCCCCCAGGTCACAGAGCTGCACTTATGATCTGAAATCGGCACCCCACCTGCCTCTCCTTGGAAGCCCTCTCCTAGGAGAGCAGCCTACTGGTGTGCACCAGGGCCCGGGCCCTCTGTCGTGTGGCTCAGCCTGTTTGCATCTGCCGTGCGCTTGGAGTCCAGTGTTCTCCCCCTATGCCAGGAGCTGGGGATCAGGGGCTGGCACACTCTGAAGGAGCCTCCGGTCCTCTACATCTCAGCCCCAGACACCCCAGCTACAGCCTTGGCTGCTAGCGTGCAAGGGACCAAAGGGAAGAAGCAGGAACTGCTGAGTCAGCCACGTGAGCTTAGCATCCTGGCTGTGGCTCTCCCCAGGCTGTGTGACCCCTCTCCAGGCCAGAGCTCGCAGAGGGTGCCTGGTGTGGCGAGGAAGACCCCTGGAGTGCACAGAGACTCTTAGAAGAACCTCAGAGGCCTGCACTCTGTGTGCCACCTCCCTAGGAGCAGAAGATCCCAACCATCACAAGGACAGGGTCGAAGCGGGGACAACCCTTGGGGTTCAAGCTCCCCCTGGCACGCTGCTTCGTGTGAGCTAAGTGGGCAGGGCAGCTGGTTGCCCCCAGCAGAGGAGGGCCCAGGCAGCTTGGTAAAGGCACACAACAGAGCTTCTCATGTGGACGATGTTAGGATCCCAGGGAAACAGCAGAACCCATCGGCCCTCTTCCATGCAATGCACCTGACTTCCTCCCACCTCCATCACCCCTGCAGCTCGCCTCTCAGCAGCTTCCCATTCCGCCAGCGCCCTGCCATCCAAGCCGTTCCTGCGCACTAGGACCAGAGACTCCTCCTGTCGCGCTGTTCACTCCTCGCAGGGATGAGACACCAGGGCAGTGCACGGCTGGTGGTGAAACACCGCGGGCTGGTGCAGGGGTAGGGCACTCTCACCCCCAGAGTTTGTACCTCACCGTCAATATTGGCTGAAACATTATTTGAAATAAGAAATTGCCAGGTATTTTGGAAGTTTTCTACAGATCTTTTGTGTAAGTTTTTTTTCTAAATTTATTTATTCGAAAGGCAAAGTTACAGAGAGGCAGAGAGAGAGAGAGAGAGAGAGAGAGAGAGTCTTCCATCTGCTGGTTCACTCCCCAAATGGCAGCAACAGCTGGAGCTGGGCTGATCCAAAACCAGGAGCCAGGAGCTTCTTACAGGTCTCCCACGTGGGTGCAGGGGCCCAAACACTTGGGCCATCTCCTACTGCTTTCCCAGACCATAACAGAGAGCTGGATCGAAAGTGGCGCAGTCGGGACTTGAACCAGTGCCCATATGGGATGCCCGCTATGCCACAGCACCAGCCCCTTGTACAAATTTTGACTTGCAAATTTGGCCATCTTGTATAGTTCAATGCTGTAAGTGCCCATTTCCTTGCTGGCACGAGCACAAGCTGTCTTTTCAGCGGAAAAATTCTAAACCTGAAGGCCAGGGAGCCTGCGGGCTCCACCGCCACTTGCCCCCACTTCTGGTGTTGCCTTGCAGAGATCCATGAGTGTTTCTGAGCTGCAGACTTTCCACTTGCTCTGGCGCCCAGACGGTAGCGAGACCCAGTGAGACGGGTGAGTGGGAGCTGGTGTGGGAGTCCCGGCTGCCGCGGACTGGATGTCTACACCTTTGCTCGGGGCTACTACACGCTCCTGTGTCTCTCTCCCAGGATGGACCCAGGCAGCCAGCTTGGGTGAGAATCCAGCTCTCCCTTCCTGCTGTGCAGGGCCAAGCTGCGGCCTGGAAGATCCTGGACTCTCAGAGCTGCCTGAGCCACATGTTCCCCAGGGGTCGCACACAGCCGGATGCAGTGCATGTCCCAGTGCCTCCCCGCTTTCCCACCCTGGACGCTGGTAGCTGCTGGGCTAGCAAGCTGCTCTGACCAGTGTGGACCTCTGCTCCCGGACCAGCTCCGTCCATGGCACCCCAGGAAGCAGGTGGTTCTGGAGTGGCGCCCCTGGCCCTAGATGTCGGACAACCCAGACAACTGTCTCTGGGTGACACCCCTGGTCTCTTAGGCCCCATGCTCCCATGGACACCCATGGGTGGGTGGTGGCCTCTCTTCTGCCCTTCTCTCTTGTTTGCCACTGTTTTCTGGGCTGGACTGGAAAGATGTGTTTGTGGGTAGGTCGGAAATGGGCTGTTAGGCCAGTGGGTTTGTCTTTGCACAGGATAGAAGGGACCTGGGGTGGGGGGTGGAAGAGGATGTTGGGGGACAGGAAGTATGGAGGGGGGAGCCCAGGTGGGGTGGGAGGACCAGGTGTGTCTCAAGACTCCAAGGTCCTTCTATTTCCTGGAACTGAGGGGCTGCCTCCCCTCATATTGGTGCCCTCCTGCCACAGGGTGGCGATGGTGGAGTGGGCGTTAGACAGCACCTGCTTCTGGGAATTAGTCCATCCGACTCTGCTGTCGTGGGACAAGGAGGCGGCCAGGCCCATGCTCTCCCGTGCAGCTCCCGTGAGCCAGGCACCATGTGGGCATTTATGCATCCAGGTGGTCCTGGGAGGGGCGTGGTGAGGGTTCCCGTGTAGACTTAAGGACGTGAGCCAACAGGGTCCACAGAAGGGGTTGAGTCAGGATCTGGACGAGAAACCCCTGCTTCCCTCCCCCATCCTTGTGCTCGGGGGGGTCGTAGCTCTTTACCCGGGGCTGCTTCCTTATATTTCAGAAAAATCAAAAAGATGTTCTTTAAACTTTACTAACCGAGTTCTTCGCAGAGCTCCACAGGATATGCAGGTCTAGAAACTTTCCAAGGCTGCCTTGGAGACTGCCCAGCGGGGACCCAGGCCCCCCCCCCCCGAGTGTGAACCCCAAGAAAACACATGTGCCGGAGCCTGCTGCTTGGGTGCCACAGGGAGAGCCGTGCTCTGGAGGTCAGACGGGGCTCTCTGGAGAGGGGCTCAGAGGGGACAATTGTCGGGGTGGGGGGAGGTAAGCAATGCCAGGCCCTCCTGGGGTGGTGCGGGCCCCGTGGAGGTGAGCTATCTGCAAAGGGCAGGTGGAGCTGCAGATAGGAAGGACGCTACGTGACCGTGGACTGGGTGAGCAGAGAACAGGAAATGCGCACATGTGGCAACAGTAGTCACAGTGAGGCCAGAAAGACACCCTGGACAAAGGCCAGGCAAGGGACATCCGGGGCTGATGGCGGCCTTGGCGGAGGCGGCTGGAGGGAGAGGCAGGGCTCCCATCTTCCCAGCACTGGGGAACGTGCAGCCTGCAGGCCGTAGAAGGTCCCCTCAAATCATCTGGTCTGGCCCCTGCCAAGGCAACCACAGGTAGGACTCCAAATTCAATAGATCTCCAGCAGGTTCTTTTGTAAGCTGACAATTGTGTCTGGCTGGCGACTGAGGTTATAAATATCCAATGCCTGGGCCGCCTGTCTCCCAGGGGACGAAGAAGGAAGGTCGAGGGCAGCAGTGCTGGGCTGACCTGGGTCCTCTGGGAATAGACTGAGAACATCCTGCAGAGCTGGGGTCCCCGTGCAGTGGCCCAGGCTGCCCGCCATCGGTGGACCCAGGGTTCAAGAGCAAAGCTTTGCTGGGAAATTAAGAAAAGGCACAAATTAGTCCACGGAGGGGGTGAGGGGGCCTGAGCTGGAAACTACACTATTGCTCTCCTTCTGCAAGGGCCCTGTCCTCTTTCACAGCTGGGAGCTAAAGCTGAACAAGGCAAGTCGCTCCCCCACAGTCACTGTGTCTGCCCTGGGATTTGAGCCCATGTCTTCTGACTCCCCAGCCCATGTGTGTCCCCCTTGGCGTTGCTACGTGCAGCCTAGGGTCCCGGGGACAGCACATCGGCAGCATTCTCAGCACGCAGACCCAGAGAAGTGCCCCAGCCATGCCCGAGACCTGGCTCCCCACCCCTCCGCCCCAGCCCCACCCCCCTGAGGCCAGAGCTGGAAAGCAGGGCTGCAGGAAGTGATGCCGCGTGGCCTTTTCCTCCCCTTTCGGGGGGCTCAGCGCTGAGCACTGATTGGGGGCTATTTCTGGAGGCCGCTTTGGGGCCAGGCCCGGTGCACAGAAACCCCAGCCCGATCTGTCATCTGCAAAGCGGAAACCGCAGTGCGGAGCTCGTGATGAGTCCATCACGGAAGATGATGCAAGCCCCCGGCCTTCGACGCGGACGTCTCCCGCCCAGCGATACCGCCTGCAGATGTGGCGCCCTCTAAAAATAGCAGGTGGAGTCATCTCCCCCCGCTGGCGGTTCTGAGTGGTCCCTCCGTGCCATCTGGAAGTGGGTCTCGTCAGTGTACCAGGACGTCGTCCCAATTATCTGTGCCACGGCTCTCCATCGCCGGCCCCACAACAGAGGGGCGGCAGCTGTCTCCGCTTACCCCTTGCCTGGAGGCGCCCCCCCCCCCGCAACTCCGAGGATGCACACACAGCACACCCTCGCCCAGGGCCCCGCAGAGGAAGCCGCCCCCTGGAAGAAAGTCTGGGAGCCTTCCCAAGGTTCTTTCCCTCTGCCTGGGCCACAGGAAGACAGCAGGTGAGGACGGCAGATGGTTCTCCTTTCCGGGACTGCTGGGGACAGCCGGGTCACGCCAGCAGCAGATGCTGTGCCTCTGAGTGCATGGCATCTGCTCTGCTCCGGGGGTGATGGCTTTCTTACCAGCACTGCTGGCATCCGGGACAGATGTGTGTGTGCACTTGCTTCTGCCCTGGGCTGCAGGCGTGGTCAAGATGGTGCCCACTGCAGGCAGGTCTGGGGCTGGTCTCAGCTGTGTACGTGACCCCAGCCTCTCCAAGACTCAACCAAGGCCTCTGACTCACCTTGGCCTCTGCCCCGACTGGCCGGTCTCCCTGCTATGTGCAGAGGTCAGCTCTGAGGGGCGTGCGATGGCAGAATCCACAGGGACCACCTGGTCCATGAGGCAGTGCCGGCCTCAGAACATGGGACCAAGCAAGCATTCCCAACCATGGACCTTCAGCCTGAGGCCTGCCCGAGGGGATGAAGAGGGGCAGGCAGTTAGTCTTCCAGCCAAGCAGGGGTGCAGGAATTGGAATCCCAGGACGCTGGAACCAGGACACGTGTCTCCATTCCCCACGGAGCACACCGCTGGCCCAGTTGGGTCTGGGAGGGTCTTTCATCAGAAAGGGCTTCGCTGCATTTTTGGAAACAGAGCACGGAGAGCTGCCACCAGCAAAGGAGCAGGAGAGCCAGCCATGGACCCCAGGGCTTGGAGCATCCTGTCCTGGGGCCCCCCACTGCCCTTTTCTGAGGGCACGAGTCTCAGGTGGAGCCAGGCGGTGGGCATGGAGGCCAGTGGAAGTGGCCAGCTGCCCACCAAGGGGAGATGGCTGAGCACGCTGAGAGAGGATGCTTGAAGTGGAGAAAGGCCCCTGGAGCCCTTGCGGGGGCCGCACTCGGAGGTCTCTGGGTTCGGCGCAGTTCAGCAAATCCTCCTGAGCGATGTGCCTGGGCCAGGCCTGGGCAGCTCACTGGCGGTGGCAGCCCCCAGCAAACAGGGAGACGCTTGCAGGTGGAATGGGCAGTTAGAGCAGGCAGTGCCATGGCGGAAGGAGGCTCCCTGTGCGATTCCCCTGCACCTTGTCACTCTGCTCATGCCGTTCCCTTGCCTACAACACCCTTCCATTCCTTGCCTTCCTGGGAAGCTTCTGGGCAGCCTGCAAAACTCAGCTCAAGCTTCAGAACTCCGCCCAGAAGGCTTCCTCAGCTCTTGATCTGCTGGGTCCTTAGGGCCCCTCTTCAGTGCACACACACAGGGACGTGTACACACACACACACACGCTGGGGCACTCTCTGCCTCCCAGCTAGCTTGCAAGCATTTGGCCTGTGTGATGTTTGTGGCACAGAGCTTACTCCACAAATGTTCGTCCAATGAGTACCTGGAGCTACAGAGGGATTCTCAGTGAGCAGCCACACTGATCAGGATGGTCTTGAACCATAGCACGTAGGCTGCGGGTAAAGATGGGGGTGAGGCCAGGAAACCCCGGGGCCCCTACTCTGTGCCAGGCCCTGCCTGGGCTCTGGGGGTGGGGACCAAGTAGGGTTCAGTCCCTGTCCTGAGGGAACGCACAGTCTTGGGGGTAGTCAGGGGCGGGGCTTACGTAAGGGACAGTGAGCAGCAGGTGGTGGCCATCACAGGTGGCTCTCGGGGCAAAGAAGCCTGCGCGGTGGCTGTTGGGACGAGGCAGGTGGAGCCCCGACAGGTCTGATGAAGGGGAAGGGTATTTCAAGTGCAAGGAAGAGCAGGGACGGTGGCCGAGAGGCAGAAGCCTGCGGGAGCACGCTAGGGTCAGGGTAGACATGTGGACACCCAGCCACATCACCTGGGAGCGAAGGGTGGAGAAAGCAGATGAGGCAAGCACGGAGCTTGCAGCTGGAGGGCCCCTGGCATCCAAGGCTGCCTCTGCAGAGGAGAGCATGGGTCAGTGTGGCAGGGACACCTGCTGGGCCAGACCAGGGAGGTCATAGTCCCCATCCAGGGAGCTCCCGCCCTACCCAGCCGGCCTCATTGCTGAAGGGTAGGAGGGAGGTGGTGCAGGCTGGGGGAGAGGATGAGAGTGAAACAGGAGGTTTGGGTCCCCGTGCAGTGCCCTTGAGGTTGGGAAGGGCTCTCTGCCACTCACCTGCCACCTCGCCTGGTGGGCATCATTCCTTTGCATAAAGGCACAGCCCCTCTTACGATGCCAACGTTCCAAGAGAGGGAGGCGTGCTAGGCTCCAGCATGGCCCAGATTAGAAACAGCAGCCTGTACGAGGTACCGCCCCTGGAACCCTGGGCTCTGGTCTTGCCTGGGGAGTGGGATGGCCACACTGCCCCCCACCAGTGAAAGGAACCCGGCTACGCCCCGGCTGACCACGTGACCTTCATTCGCAGATAACCTCTGTACCCCCTGAGAAAGAATACAGTGGGAGCTTCGTGCACTGACAGAGACCTTTCCACGGAACGGTAAGCAAGGAAGTCTCAGAACAGCCCTGATGTGTGACACGCTTCCCTACAAAGCAGTCCTGTGTGGAGGTGCCCATGGGCATCTGTGAGTGCACAGACACCCCCAAAGGAGCCACGGCCATCTTGCAAGAGTGGTCACCTGGGCGGGGAAGGAAGGCACTGGAACAGCCCAGGGCACATGCACGTCCACTCCGTGTGCTTCTGCACGGAGAAGTGCACCACTGGCTTAAACCAATGTCTGTTCACACCTGAGGACAGTAGCGCGCTCGGGCCCCAGCTGCAGACCCCAGCCCTACTCATGGCCCTGCACATCTCAACCCAGGGCTCCGATCCCAGCCTCTACACGCAGCCCTGGGGCAAAGCCCTCAGTTTCCCCACCTGAGAGGGCAGCGAGGACCCCTTCTCACTGCTCACCTTGGACATGGGGGGACACTGTGGGCTTTGTGGATGACCAAGAGCCACGTGCTTGTGTGTGGCTACTGAGGTACAAGAGCCCTCCCCACACAGTCCGCCTCGCTCCCCTCCTGGCACTGCTGCCCTCTGAGTGTGACACACACAGCCGCACCCCACTGTGGAAGGGACAAATTACCACTGCCTCGGAAGAGGACTCAGGGTTAAGTAAGGCGGTGCACGTGCGCGTGCTTAGCAGAGTGGCATCAAGGCACAGTCATCCCCCACCTCTGCCCCGCCCCGGCTGACACTTGGGGAACAGCCCTGCTCCTGGTGGCCTCAGTGGGCCTGGAGTTGAGGGCAGCCTCCCCAGCATGCCCCTAAGAAGCCATCCCTGCGCTGGAGCTGGGGGGTCAACCTAGCATATCGCTCCCCCACGTGGGACCTGGCGCTTTGGTGTAGAAGGGAAGTCACTGCGCTTCATCTCGCTCACATGCTCTTGGGGGACACTCCTGCAGCATGAAGGGGGACCGTGGCAGTGCAGAGAAGCGTGGACCTCGCTGGGGAAGGGGAGCCCCCAAGGGGGGCGAGTGGCCCAGGCAGCTCCGTGCAGGTTAGACAGCAGCATCTCTCCTGCCCACCTGGGTCCCCCCTGGGTTTCTGCTCTGCTCCCATCTGGCTGTGCTCCTGCGGCCAAGTTGCTTGTGCATGAGGTCAAGTCAGCCCCAGCTCAGTTTGTACGTCGCTGTTGGGTGGGAAGGCGAGGGGTGAGGACAGAACCAGTGCAAGGCAAACTCATTCAAGGGTGGGGCTCGGCTGTGGCCAGACTCCTCCCCCAGATTGTCCAACCCAGGAGTGCCTGGGGAGCACCGGGTCCCAGTCGGGCCTCTGGTCCTGCAGACAGAACAAGCTTCAGTCTCCTTTCCGGCCCTGGCAGTTTCCACAGCCACGCCCCCTCCTCCACCTCCGCCCGTTTTCTGGCCAAACCGTCCCTTGGTTTGTCTTTGACCTCCACTGCAAACCAGGCTCGCTCCGACAAGGCTTTGAAGTCAAGTGCCTTGTCTCCCACTCTGGAGCCGGGCCCAGCCCAGCTGGACTCAGGCTGAGCTCAGGACAGAGGCTGGGGTGCACGTGGCTGGAGCAGGAGCAGGGAAGCCCCCCCACTCCCTTGCCCAGGCCCCGGCATGTTGACTGTGGTCCACGGGGAAGGGCTGGGAGGGAGGAAGCAGGGCTGATGATCAAGTGGCAGTCAGCAATGTGGTGTGCATGCTGGGGACTGGTGCTCAGGGCCTTGTCCCCGAAGCCAGGCGGTGGGTGTTTCTGGGTGGCAGCATGAAAGGCTAACCGGGGGCAGGTGGCAGGATCTGCTGCCCAAGTGACATGTGCCATCCGCCACTAGGGGTTCTCAAAAGGGAGTATGGGTCAGAATCCCCTGCAGGGCTTGTGGGAACGCACAGTGAGGGCCCCTGCCCGGGAGTTTCTGAGACGGGGTCGGGCTGGGTCCGGAGTCCGCATTTCTGCAAATGCTGCTGGGTGGGGGTCTCCACCCTCTGGTGACAGGAATGGCCAGGCTGGTTCCACAGAGGAGACGAGGGCATCTCAAATCCACCTGATCAGGGTTAACCATGGCAGTTGTTAATACTGGCTGAAGCTTCTATCCCCCACTCACCTCACCTGTGTTACCGTCTGACTCCTTACTGGGGTCTTGACAGTGGAACTTTGCATGCCCATCTTAGAGAAGGATAAACTGAGACAGAACTGAGATGCCCCAAGACAACTGCTGACCAGGAGCAGAACCAGGATTTGAACTTGGTCATCGTGGCCACAGAGCCCACGTGCTGGGCTGCGGTGCTCCTTGGTCCCTGTGGACAGACAAGTCAGCAGCAGCCACTGTGGCATTAGTTCAGGACCCGGGTCGGGGTGGGGATGGGGAGGACCCCGTGCCCAGAAGAGTGGAGGAAGGCCCCGGCATGCCCCGGGGCAGGGCCGCCTCTGCATCTTGTGCCACTGGGACGATGGCTGGGTGCCCCTGGAGGGGAGCCCCTCTCCGGGGAGCATGGCTGGGCGCCTGCCCTGGCTCTGTCATAGCCGATAGCATCAGGACTGCTGCGATGTTGGTGAACTCCTTCCAAATTTTTTTCCCCCTTTTAAAGCTGTTCGGCATCTCCTTCACCTATATTTTATTTTTCAGTTGAAAGGGCCCCTCCTGCCTCCTCCACCCCCATGGCTGTGTAATTCCTGGCAATGAGCCGGCTGTGCCCAGGGAGCTGTGCACCCGTGTGAGAACGTGTGCACCCTGTGCACCCAGGCCCAGAGCTCGGTGAATGCTGCCTCGCTGGCTGTCCCTCCCGGATGGCCACTGACCCCTACCTAACAGTTGTGCCCTGTGGGGCAAGGCAGCCATGCCTGGGACCCGGTGCTGGGACCCAGAAAGGCGCCTGGAGCACCTTGACGCAGCAGGGAGCCCCAATGCCTGCCTGTGGGGGAGCCACGGCCGCCCCAGCCTCCCCGCTGTTTATCAGACCCTTTGAAATGGTCAGGGCTGCCTGCCAGGCCAGCGGGAGAAGCTGCACTTGTGGGGGAGACCCGGTGGTGACCTCGCCCCTCGCTCCCTCCTGCTCATCTCTGGGCCTCTCTGGTCTTTGCTCTCCCATCCTCTCCGTGGACCTGCCTTCTTCCTCACTCTGTTTTTTTTTGTTTGTTTTTTGTTTGTTTGTTTTTGTTTTATTTTTTTACAGGCAGAGTGGACAATGAGAGAGAGACAGACAGAGAGAAAGGTCTTCCTTTGCCGTTGGTTCACCCTCCAATGGCCGCCGCGGCCAGCGCACTGCGCTGATCCGATGACAGGAGCCAGGAACTTACCCTGGTCTCCCATGGGGTGCAGGGCCCAAGCACTTGGGCCATCCTCCACTGCACTCCCTGGCCACAGCAGAGAGCTGGCCTGGAAGAGGGGCAACCGGGACAGAATCCGGCGCCCCGACCGGGACTAGAACCCGGTGTGCCGGCGCCGCAAGGCGGAGGATTAGCCTAGTGAGCCGTGGCGCCGCCTCCTCACTCTGCACCCTTGCTGGGGCAGGAGTGGCCCTGAGAGGGAGGCTGGGAGGGGCAGGCATTGTCTGCTCCCCTCTGAGTTACAGCGCAGTCCTGATCTCCCTCCAAGAAAGACCCCAGAGCAAGAGAGAAAATGCCAGAAAGCGAGAGGACATCGCCGGGACACCCTTCCATGCTCAGAGCCCAGCAGGGCCCTTGGCACACAGCAGGCCCTTAACGATGCCATCTCTGGACCCTTGTTGAGCCTTGCTGAAGCCTGCGGGGAGGGCTTGGCGGGGAAGGAGAAGATGAGAAGAGAGAGGCAGGAGAGATGGCCCTAGAGAGAAGCCAGGGGCCCAGCCTCTGGGAGATGCCCCCAGGGAGGCAGCGAGGGGAAGGGATGAGCTCAGAGACAGCAAGCAGGGAGCAAGGAAGGAGAAGAGGAGGAGGCCGTTGGTCCCCAGGCCCCCAGCCACAAATGCCTTGGAAGCCAGGGCCTCCCCAGCTGAGTTCCAGCACGGCCGGGTTCTCCTGGCCCCGGGCTTGGCCTCTGCTTCCCCTTGGTAATGGTGGCTCCAGATAGATCTGGAGGGAGCAGGTGCTCGGGAGAAAGACAGGCTCTTTCCGTGACATTAAACTTGGCCCAGTGAGGGTGGGGTCAAGGCGGTGGCAACGTCAGAGCGTGAGGCTGCGCTGGCTCTGAGAGGAGGGAGCTCCACAGGGCCGGCCAGGGCGCCCTGGGGATCATCACGCACACGTGCTTCGGCGGCGCTGCCGATCCACGCCACCGCCAAAGACTGAGGCTGCGAGAGGCTAAGAGGCTTACGGTGGGGTGGGGGTGGGGGACAGAGAGTGATGAGAAAGGGATCCAGATGTGCTGCCTGGTGCTGGAACCCAAGGCTTGGGAAGGCCAGGAAGGCTTCTTGGAGGAGATGGAGTTTGAGAATCTGCGATTTCTGAGATGGTGAATTGCATTGTCTGTAAGAAACAGGGGAGTGGAAAAAAAATCCCTGTGTTTTCATAGTCAGAGAGACATGCCATCTCGGGCTGCCACGGCTGCCACCCTGCATTAGGCTGCCTCCGGGCCCCCTGCATGGAGCAGGGCAAATTAGAGCCAATCAATGCGATTTCAAGGCGGCAGCTCCCTCCCAGCAGCCGGTGGCTATGCCTGTTAGGCAGCCCGCAGCCCCCGTGGCCCCATACCACAAGCAAATGGCTCCTAATGGGGACCAGACCTCCCGCTGCCCTCCCACCTGCCCGCCCGCCCGTGGGGCTCTGTGCCTGTGCGCCGAGCTGAGAGCCTTGCCCCTGGGACCCGGTCCTGCCCGATGGACCGGGGCCTACCGGACCAGGCTAGGGGCCAGGTGGGGGCGGGGCAGTTAAGACCCTTGCAGGTGGCCCCTACTCTGAAGGGAACTGGGCAGCTCCAGCTTGGGGGGTGGGCATGGCAAGGAGGGGTCAGCTCAGCCCCAAGATGCTGCAAACAGGGCCCCCGACCACTCCAACCCCCACGCGTCCCTCTGCCCACCCAAGGGCCCAGGGAGTTTCCAGCTGCCCGTTTTTGATGGTGGCTGGGTGCTGGGGCTGGGGGGCGGATTCTGCAGCACAGTCGCTCCCGACCGGGGCCACCTCTTGGATCCCATTTCTCTGGCCTTGGCTCGGGCCTTTCTCAGCTCTCACTTGGGGTTCCGATTTCAGACCCACTGCCTCCTGGCCTCGGTGCACCCTGCCACTGGCAGGCTTTGTAAAACACATGCTGGCCTGACTTCCCTGCTTGCCCGTCCTGAGAGGGTTCCCCTGGGGCCCTGTCCTGTCCACTTCTCCAGCCTCCTCTCTTCAGTGGGCACAGCAAGAGTGAGGTGGGGGAGATGCCCACCTATGTCAGGTACAGAAAGTTAAGGGGCACCAAAAACCTCAATAATTAAAATAAATAGTGTTTGCAATATGTATTATTTTAAATATTTGTTTACTTGAAAGGCAGCATCACAGAGAGGTCGGGGGCCCTGTTTGCAGCAGAGAGAGAGAGAGAGAGAGAGAGAGAGAGAGAGCGAGTGAGCTTCCATCCACTGGTTCACTCCCCAAATGGCCACAATGGCTGGGGCTGGGCCGATCCAAAGCCAGGAGCCAGGAGCTTTGTCTGGGTCTCCCACATGGGTGCAGGGGCCCAGGCACTTGGGCCATCCTCCACTGCTTTTCCAGGCACATGAGCATGGAGCTAGATTGGAAGTGGAACAGCTGGTCTGGGACCAGCATCCATATGGCATGCCAGCTGCAGGTGGCAGCTTTACCCACCACACCACAACACCAGCCCCAGAAAGCAATATTTTTCAAAGCTGAAATGAATGCCAAAATCTATGGTGAACCAAATTTCCAAATTCTGAAGAAGTGGACTAAAGAGGCAGCATTGGAGAGAGGGAAGGAGCCCCAGGGTCCAACCTTTCTTTAAGCCTCACCCTCATCGCCCTGGTGCTGGCTCTGATCCTAATGTGTCATCTTCCACCATCCAGAGGGACCCAAGCGACTGCCAGAATCCGCTGGGGAACCCTGGGCCTTTGCACATGCCAGCCCCTCCACCTGAAATGCTCTCCCGTCTTCCTTTATGTGTTCTTCATGGGAGGCTGGAAAGTTCCTGTAAATCTCATCCCCGGAAGCCCCTCCCTTTTTCCTGCATGTCGGGAGTGGGGTTGGTGGGAGGATTAGGAGTGTTTATTTGTCCCTCCCTTCAGCCCAGCCCTGCCCCAGCCTACTGGGTAGCACGGAGCCGCCTGTCACTCACCATCCGTCACTCAGCTTTGTAAAATGATGACTGTTCATTTGTGCAAGCCACAAACCCGTCGTGGGGCCTGGCACATTGTTTTGGGGGCTTTTGGTGGAATGAATGGATGAATGAATGGACAAATGAAAGAGTAACCTGGCCATGAGCAGCCGAGAGCCTGTGAGGTCCTTCAGCCCCTGGGAGGAGGACCCACACACCACCAGCATCACAGCGCCATTTTGATCCAACAGAGGGGCTCTGGCGGTCTCTGCAAATCTTGGCCATAGAAATTGCTCTACGCTTTGAAAAACCACTCTTGTTTCGTGATTAAAACCCTTCCACTTGCTCTGAGAGATAACGTGGGAAGGGGGAGGCCATGCAGGCCAATCCTCTCCAAATAAGGCAAAACCCAAGTTTCCTTTATTTTTAGCAATGATTTTCCCAACTGCGAGAAGGCACAATTCCATGGGCCGGCCTGACAGAAAGCCACCAACTTCCAGAAAAGTTTCAACAACTCGTAAAGATCCACATGTGTGTGCAGACACAAGGACCTCGTTCAGGGGAAGGGCCCCGCCTCCGTGACGACTCCCCAGCCAGCCCGGGACAATGGGACCCTCCCTGCAAGCCCACCTCTGCCTGCGTGGGACGGCCCAGCTCTCTGCACACTCTAGAAGCAACGCAGTTCCGTTCTCCAAAGACGCGTGGTGCATCTGCCATCGCAGCCGCCTCGGGAAGTCACATTTCCTGGGAAATCTGAGCAAACCCTAAGAAAAAAAAAGACCCTCAGCTAAATTCTCGGAGACCTGCTGAGAGCCAAGCCCTCCGCCGCGGGGCTGGAGGGGGAGAGATGGTTGACACTGTTCCGCATTGCTGTCCGGGGTCCTCATTAGCATCCTGGCTCCTTGACCCCTGCAAGGGAGCTGCCTCTAGAGCGGGTTGGCTGGAGCCCTAGACCCCAGCTCTCCCCCTGGTCGAGTTGGGGAGCTCAGGGTGCCTGTTGATGTATCTGTGCAATGGGCATAACACCAGCATGAGCTCATCGGCGTGAAAGCCAGAGAGCGAGCCTGCTGCCTTGCCATCTCCCTGTTTCCATGAGGATTTTTATGGCCTCCAAGATGGTGTCTCCTTGCGGCCTTTGTCTGCAGCGGTCTTGCCCCCCCCACCCCCACCCCCCGCACCAAACCCCCACTCAGATTCCTCCGCGTTTGGCTAAGAGCGCTGGTTTTCCCTCCGTGTGTCAAGCCGCTTGAAATCCCTAATGCCCATTCATGTTCTTTCCAAGGATTAGCGGAGCACCCCTCGCGTGTCTTTCATCACACTCCCCCTCTGCACGCGGGGTAAACATTGCAAGCGAGCAGAGCCCTGGCTGTCGGTGTCTGTAAAATGGAGCCTTTGGCGAGGCGCGCTCGCCTGGGTCAGAGCGGGAACCGGGCTGCAAAGCAGGCCTGAGCATCTTTAACGACGTGTGGAAAGAGAGAGGCCTCGGAGCACATGGGCAGATGCGCACAGCTGTTCCCGGAGCGGCCCCCGATCCTGCGGCCCAAGCGGCGGACCGGCCCCTTGCAGGCTGCCTGGTGGAGTGAAGACATTTTTTGTTGTTGTTGATCGTGCCTTTGAACTCAGGTCATTTAAGTATACAACAGATGTTCCTCCGAGGGAAACAGACTTATAAAGGCAGGGACACAGAAGGAACCTAATGGTTTACTGGGGGGTGGTGCATTAAGTTCATAGCACTTTAACTCCTCTCCATGCTAAACAAAACAATGACGCAATTTTATGCACAATAAAAACCTGTCAAAACAATCATCCTGGGCAGTGGAGGTCCTTTCAATCATTCTCCTTCTCCAGATAAACCAAGAGCACGAGCGACGGGCCCTGCTGACTTCTCCGTGCGCCCTAAGCAGTCGGTGTGGCAGCTCTGGGTCCTCCAGGGTGGCTGAAGGCTGAAGCTGGCTTCAGGGCTGAGCAGTCGCCAGCCGGGGGGCTGATGGGCTGGGCTAGCCCTCCTTGAATGGGGCCGATGGCCAGCTGCGCAGGACCCATGCCCGGTGAGCGCCTCCACCATCTGCCTTCCCATGTTGGAGTCCACTCTTAGAACTTTACCAGGCGGACCACAAATATTTATTGTTTTATTTTTTTAAACTAAGTGTGGGCACATCCACAGGGACCAGGGTCCATTACGTAAATGTGGCTGTCTCAGAGCAGAATCCTGGAGCAGGGTGACGGGAGGCTGGGTGTGATAAATAGCCCTGCCATTTATCAGCCGGGTGACCTTGGACAAGTCATCTCTCTGAGCCTTGATTTCCCCGTTTATGAGTAAAAATATTCATATCCCAGGATTGTTGCCAGGTTTGAATGAAACAATGGGTGGAAATCCCCAGTATGGTCCCTGGCATGCAGTGGGTGTTTTGTTTCATTTCTCAAGGCAAGAGCAAGGTAGCACCTGTCTCCAGGTGGCTTATGTCTTAGATGGGCAGACAAGCTCCTGGTGCAAAAGGAGCCATTAAAATGGGTATGTAATGAAAGCTACAGATGCTTGGGTCCTGTGGACAATGAATGGAAGGTGGTCTGTGGGACTGGTGTTGGGAGATGGGTTCCAGGAGAAGTGGTGTGAGTTGGAGCCAGTAGACCTTGGAAAGGGAAAGAGAGGGCATTCTGGCCAGGTGGGACCCCTTGGGAACATTGCAGGCACGTTGGAGATCTGTCTTGAGGTGACGCAAACGTGGGGGTCAGTGGGCAGCACGTGGGAGTAAAGACTGGCCAAGGAGAGGGGGATGCAGTTTGCAATGAACCTTTCTGGAGGTAGCAAGGAGCACGGCACCCCTTTGAACGAATGAACCCTACTCAAATGTGTATTCCATGATTTGTCTCGTCCGTGCATGGGAAATCACTGGGCACCATCCCCCTGCCTGTGCTCCTGGCAGACATTGCTAATCAATCTCACTGCAGGTTGGGTCTGGAGATGTTTGGAAGCTGTTACAGTGTGTGGGGTGAGGGAGGTAAGTCCTGGGTGAGCAGCTCGCAGTCCCCACCTTTTACTTTAGGACAGAGGGGGACAAGGGCATACTGTGCACATCCAGCCGCCTTCCATCTCTGCTGCTGCTGCTACTGGGGCCAGCGTTTCTGAGGCTGCACCCTTCTCAGCGGCTACCAGGCCACTCTGTGTTCCCTGTCCTGAGCAGTCTCTGGCGCCCCCTGTTGGATCCTGGAGCCGAGTCGGAGCGCTGTGGCTGCAGCTGGAGTCCAGCCACGGAGCCCTGGTCTGCGGCGAGAGGGCCCTGGCCTGGCCACACAAGAGCCTTGGCCTGAGGTTGAGCAGTGAGCAGGGAGCTGCGGTTTCCCATCTGCACCCTCCGGCAGCGAGGTGCATCTGCCGTGTCCGACTGCTTGGGCAGGAGCTCAGCAAGCTTGGCCTCACTCTGGAGGGCGGTGGAATTTTCCTGAAACGACAAAGCAAGTAGGTGTCTCAGAACTTTCTGGAGTTATGCAGGTGCCGGAAACAGAAGGCAAGTCTGCATCACAACGTTGTCATTTCCTTCCTTTTTTTTTTTTTTTTTTTTTTTTTTTTGACAGGCAGAGTGGACAGTGAGAGAGAGAGAGACAGAGAGAAAGGTCTTCCTTTTGCCGTTGGTTCACCCTCCAATGGCCGCCGCGGCTGGCGCACTGCGGCCGGCGCACCGCGCTGATCCGATGGCAGGAGCCAGGAGCCAGGTGCTTCTCCTGGTCTCCCATGGGGTGCAGGGCCCAAGCACCTGGGCCATCCTCCACTGCACTCCCTGGCCACAGCAGAGAGCTGGCCTGGAAGAGGGGCAACCGGGACAGAATCCGGCGCCCCGACCGGGACTAGAACCCGGTGTGCCGGCGCCGCTAGGCGGAGGATTAGCCTAGTGAGCCGCGGCGCCGGCCCATTTCCTTCTTGATTTGCATTGAGAGCCCATTCTGGCCCAGAGACGGTAGCTCTACTGAATGCGTCCAGCTCCTGCTTCTGCAAGACTGGGAGATGCACGGGGCCTCCGCATGGCCAAGGTCACCCATCAGCTGACTGGAGGGAGGGGCAGCTCTGTTCCTCCTGCCTGGAGAAGCCTCTGGAACAGTCTGGCAAGGGGAATGCCAGCTCTCACTCCTCCCTGACAGGTGCCTACACCAATGCTCTGCCCCCGACCCTGCCCTGACCCTCGCCAAAGTCCTGCATCCCTGCCTCCTGGCAAGCCCCCTGCCTGCTGTGCCTCCCCTTTCATGGCTCCACAGGGCTGGCACAGCCTCCTCCATGGTCTCCCTGTCCCCATTCCCCTCTGCCTTCCCAAACAGCAGCCAGGGACTCTGTGTAATGAGGAAGTCGATTAAAGCAGAGACTGCCTCGCGTGCCAGTCTAGAAGTTTTGCACACTGTCTTAGGGGAAGCATCGTCACTTTCATGGTGCCCATTTTACAGATCAGAAAACAGAGGTGCAGAATGTTTACTAGCTCGCCTGTGACTCACAGCCATCAGGTCCAGAGCCAGCTTGCCAAGGCTCTACGTCCACCTTTGCCATTGTCTGTGGGATGACTGTGGACACCACACCTTGTGCCTTGTGTGCCGGCTCTGTTCTCACCCACCTCTGGCTCCCACTGTGTGTGCAGTGACATCCGGCCCTTGCCAGTCCCCACAGGGTCTGCCCTGGCCCTGCCTCTGGTCTTTCTCAGGCCACTTCCCTCCCGCTCGCTGTGCCCTGGTCAGCTTGGACTGGGGTTGTTGGGTAAAACGCAGTATGCGCAGTTACACTGGAGCCTCAGATGAACACCTGTTTGGGAACAGGTGCATCCAGCGCAGTATTCGGGAAGTCTGCTATGAGAGAAATATTTGTTGTTTATCCAAAAATCGAATTTAACTTTTGTTGGGGTGTGGGGGGGGTATGCATGGGGGTACTGTGCCGCTGAACCTGGCAGCCCGTGTGGCCTCTATTTCTCGGATGCTGAGTGCGTGCCCGTGTCAGGGCCTCTGCTGCACTTTCCTTGGGCCTGCAATGTCTTCTTCCACTAGGCCTGGCTGGCTGTGCCCTATCTCTTATGTCTCAGCTTAGGTGTTGCCTCCTCAGGGAAGCCTTCCTTGACCACCCCTCTGAAGTGGGCATCGTCTCCTCTCCCCACAGTTTGTCCATCATGAGTAGCCTCTAGTAAGCTTGCGTCCACTGCAGCCCACCCCAGCACCCCTTGGCTGTGCCCAGGGGAGGGACCAGAGCTGCCTGGGTCATCACTGACGCCCAGGGGCAGCAGTGGCCAGACCAGTGGCCCCTGTTATCTCAGCGAGCATCCCTGCTCCTCTGCATGCTGACCCCTCTTTCTGGAAGCCTTTGCGTGCCCCTCAGCCCCGTTTTCCACCCACCCTTGCTGTCCCCAGTGGGAGCCGTTCCACCGTTTTGCTGCTGTCTGTAGGGTGGCTTGGCTCAGCACATCTATAACTAGCTCAGACGTTCTTTGCCTCTTTTGCAGCCAAGCAGGGCAGCCGCTAAGCCCCTCTGGGTCAGCTGGTGCGCAGAGGACCTGGGTTCGCACGCTGGTTGGCCCCAAGGCTCCTGATGGCTTCAGACACATTTTCTGCCTGCTGTCAGCCTCAGTTCTGGTGGAGCCCTGGGAAATGCCAGTCACCACCCCCACCCCGTCTCCCCCCAGCGAGGACATCCCTACCCAGAACCAGGGGTTCCCAGGGAGTGGGGTGCTCAGGGCTGCTGCTGAGCCCTTCCTCATGAGAGCCGGGGCAATCCTGGCCTCCCTACCCGCCTTGCCCCGGGAGGTCCATGCAGCCCTTGGCTGCACACCAGGCTGAGAGGGAGGCAATGGTTCTGAGCCTGGCTGTGTCCCCCTGTCTCGCCCCGACCCTGCACCACCTACATCGTGGGTCTGGCTTCTGGTCCCAGAGCCCCCGGGGAAGGTTCGCAGCGTGAGTCATCCAGGCCCCGCTCCTCCTTGGCCACTGCTCGGGCTTATCGGAGTCGGCGTCCTTGTAACCCAGCTCGCTGTGTCTTTCTGGAGATGGTGTTCCTGCGCCGCGGTGGTGGCGGCAGCCGGGGGTTTGATAACCACCTGGTGCGGCGGCCTTCACCTCCCTCCCATGGAAGCCATGAGCCTTGTGTTTCCAGCAGGCCTTTGGTTGTGCTGATGCAGCCAGCGCCATGGCAGCCACTCCCTTATGTGGGGTTTATTTTGTATCAGGCACCATTAAAAAAAATAATTCTCTGTGTCATTCCAGTCAATCCCTATGATCCCTCAATGGCTCATTCCATGTCCTTGATTTCCCTTTTACAGATTATAGAATGGAGGCTTAGGCCACCTAAATAACTTGGGGCCAGCGCTGTGGCACAGCAGGTTAAGCTGCCACCTGCAATGCGGGCATCCCATATGGGCACCGGTTCAAGTCCCAGCTGTTCCACTTCTGATCCAGCTCCCTGCTAATGTGCCTGGGAAGGCAGCAGAGGATGGCCCAAGTGCCTGGGCCCTGCACCCCACGTGGGAGACCCAGAAGAAGCTCCAGACTCATGGTTTTGGCCTGGCTCAGTCTTGGCCATTGCCACCATTTGGGGAGTTGGAAGACCTCTCTCTCTCCACCTCTGCCTCTCCCTCTGTGTAACTCTGTCTTTCAAATAAATAATCTTTAAAAATAATACCTTGCTTTGACATTGCGCTGCGTGCATGTGGCGCAGCTGGGATTTGAACCAAGGCAACTTGAGCCTCCCGTCCCCCAGTCCTGTACTGCCAGACAGAGTCACAGGCTGGGGGCAGCGGGACTCCAGTTCGATCCGCTGTTTGACAGAAGGCCCCAAGGGCTGCGTCCGTCCAGGTGACAGGTGGCCGGTGGCAGAGGCTCTCGAACGTGGTCTTCCTACCTGCTGAGCCCAGAGCTCTTCCCAGAGCTGTTCAAAGCCTTCTCTTCTGTAGAGAAGGAGACTCTTGGGGGTGAGGAGGAGGCTGCTTGGAGTTGATCGTGGAGGCCAGATAACTGGCCGCCGCGGTACAGCAAGGTCTGCGGTTGAGGCCTTGTCTGTCCCAGGCACTGGGCATAGCTCATCGGTTTCTCAAGTGTAAACTGGTTCCGTCATCCCAGAGGTGGTTGGGTAACACAGACCAAGAAGCCTAAAAATGTTCCTACACCTTACCCAATAATGCCACTGTGGCGAATCTACCCTGAAGAAATATTTGGAAATGGCAATAAAGTTTTTTATGTCATTGCTCTGCAATACTGCAAAGCAAGCGAACAGGCAACACCCACCTTGGGGGCTATGCTTATAGAGACCCAGGCCCAGCCCCCTGAAGGAAGACCACTCAGCCTTTAAAAATGGTCTTGACAGAGTTTCATCGAATGGGCGCTAACCCTGCTAATGGCCAGACCGAGGCAGCGTGGGGCAAGCTGAGCACACAATGGCAGGATGAAAAAAACCCTAGGATCTCCCTCGTGCAAACCAAATAAGCCCAGTGGTGCGGGAAACAGACCATAATGTTGATCTCTGCAACTGTCAGGGTTCGGGAAATTTCCTACAGGTATAGCTTGACTTGTGTAGCTGGAGAAAGCAACCAGGCAGCCATGAACAGCAGTGCATGAAGGGAAACCTTGCGGGCTGGTGCCTGTCCATCCAGTGAGGGCAGGAGCAGCTCCTCTAGGGCTTAGGGGAGGTGGGCACCCAGGCGCTAAACTGGCCTAGAGATATACTGCTTCAGTGGTAGGCGCAGGGGCAGCCTGCTCTCGGGGACCAGGGTCTGGGGGAGGTAGGAGGAGCTCTGCAGCAGGTGCTTGGGCACAGGGGCGGCTGAGCCCATTGTGCTCTCTGTTTGGGGGTGGCCCAGGCCCCCAAGCCTCCTAGTTGAGCCATAGGGGAAGGAGCAGCCTCACACAAGGGCAACCTAGCTGGCCAAGAGTTGCTACCTCCTTGGGCTGTCCTTTATCCACTTTGCCAAGCCAAGCAGAGTCTGCATTGCCATGGCAACCTGCGGGTACCTGGAGTGTGCAGAACACACAGCCTCCAGGCCAGAGCAGCGCTGAGTTCAGGTCTGGATGTGAGATCCCGGGGGTTGTAAGGAGAAACCCTGCCCTCAGGAATGCTCAGTGGGGTCCAGAGAGCTGGGCTCTGGTGCCCAGGGCCTCTCACCCCCTGGGGCCGCATCAGCGATTAAAGCAGCTCTTGTTCACAGAGTGCTTGTCCTGCCCGAGACCTGCTCTGATGTCCACAGAGAAGTTAGCAGGATGAATGGTTAGAATGGCCTGGGACGGAGCCAACCCGAGGCCAGTGCCTTGGGGGCTGCTCAGTGAACCTGCTGTGTGTCAGGGCAAAGGAAGCGGACTTGGCCTCTACGGAGAGCCGCGGGGTGTAAGGGAAGACACCTGCCTGAGCCTGCGAAGCGTCTGCTTCCCTGTGGGGTCCCTGACAACCAGGCTCCATGTGACTTTCCTCTGGCCCTCAGCTGCTGCTGTTCTGCCTCCCTCCTGGAGCCCTGTGCCCTCTGACACAGCAGCCAAGCTGTGTCCCCAGCCCCGGAGCTGTGCACACTGAGGGCACACGGGTGTCACTCTGGACACCAGCTCCCAGTGCCCACGGTGGCTGTTCCGCTCTCCACTCTGCAGAGTGACTCACCACGGCCAGGCTGGCTTTGCTGGGTGTCAACAGGACACTGCTGTCCCTGTGGTGGCTGGGCGGGGCCAGCAAAGCCATGGGTGGCATTTCTGCGTGGCCGCAGGGAACAGTTATGGGGTTACTTGCTGCTGCTTGTTTTGGTTTTGCGTTTGGTTTGTTACTGTTTCTTAATCATGCTTAGATCAAACAGAGATGTGGTTATGGGGGGTGGGGAGAGAGGAGAATTTTGGCTGTGAAAAGCAAGAAAACACACAGTGCCATCTTTCAGTCTCCCCACCTATTTTGAGCTGCTATTTATTGAGTGCTCCTTGTGTACTCCACTCCTTTCTCACAATTCCACTAGTCCTCAAAATCACCCCCACGAAGTAGGCAGTGCTTGGGCACTCATGCGTGGTACAACTCGAATGAGCCGTTGCTGTATGCCAAGGTCATTGTCACGTGTGTTCTCAGTTGTAGTGCAGGAGGCTCAGAGAGGGGATGTGACTTACCTAGGGATTCAGGCCAGCCGTGATGGGAGGTGGCACTGGGCTGGCGGGGGCAGGACCACATCTGGGGCTGGGCTGCACATGTCAGGCCAGTGAGTCTGGGGATTGTGACAGAGAGCATGACTTAGATCAGGTTGCATGTGTGTACACACATGTGTGAGTGTGTGTGCGTGTGCATGTGTATGCACACGCATGTGCAAGTGTGCGGTGATGTGTTGAGAGGGGCCTGCGGCTGGAAGAAGGCAGGAGTACAGGCTGCAGGATATGGCCTGGTTCCCCAGGCTTTCATGCATCAGAACAAACGGGCACAGGTGCCATTGACTCTGGATTTGGAAGGATCACACTGAGGCTATTGGACTTGACTTTCTAAAACACTTGGGTCAGAATCAGCTGCGATAGCCAATTACTCTGGTTTATAAACGTCAGTCCTGGAGTGGGACGTCCAGCATCAGGGTGGGCATGCTCAGGTCGGGGGGGGGGGGGGGGGGGGCGGGCTTCCAGATTGCACATTGCCGCAATTTTCAATGTGTCCTCCTAGGGGGAGCCCGTGAGCTAGCTCGCTGGCCTTATAAGGGCACTAATCTCTCACTAAGATTCGACTCTTCTGCAGGAATTACCTCTAAATACCATCACTTTGCAATTAAATTTCAACATTTAAGGGTGGGAATTTGTCAGAGCTGTTAAGATGCCACTGGAATGCCTGGGATGGGGTTGCAGCTCGGCTTCCAGTTCCAGCTTCCTGTTGATGCACACCCTGAGAGGCAGCAGGTGCCACTCTCATGGGAGACCTGGGTGGAGTTCTAGGCGTTGGGTTTTGGCCTGGCCCAGCCCTGGCTGTTGCATGTATTTGGGAAATCAACCAGTAGATGTGTGATATCTCTCTCCCTCTCTTCCTCCCTCTCTCATAAATAAAAATTAAAAATAACTTTCACCAGAATTTTAGGGAGACACAAACATTTAGTTCCTAACACTCAGGTTATTTTCCCAAGTTCAGTCCATGTAGTTCTTCCTGGATCCTTACCATGGACTTGGAGCTGTGGTTTAGCTGCTCCAGGGAGGAAGGGAAGGCAAGCAGAGGAAGGGAGGGACATAGAGACAGACAGACAGACAGAACGTGTTCTCTGACACTGGGAGTTCCAGTCCAGGTAAGGTGACAAGACTGACACTCACTTCCAGGTATGGTGGCTGACGTGCTTACAAAGGGGCTTCCTGGAGAAGGTGGCATCCGAGTCGGGTCTTAAAGGAAGGGTTGGAGCTGGACCGGTGGTGACGTGGAGAGAGGGACATCCCAGTAGGAGGCACAGCTGACAAGTGGGGGCCATAGCGATGAGCATGGTTGGTAGGGGAGAGGCCTGGCCTGAATGTGTGCTTGACAGCTCTTGGGTAGGCTGCTCCTGCAGAGAGGGGAAAGCGGTGGCCAGCGTCTCCTTCAGAGGGCCGCGGGTCCCCGACTTGGCTCAGCCACTTGTCATTGCCATGGCCTTGGGAGGATCAGGTGGACTCCAAGACTTGTTTTTTTTTTTAAGATTTATTTTATTTATTTGAAAGAGTTACAGAGAAAGAGAGAGAGGGAGAGATAGATATTTATAAAGAGAGAGCTTCCATCTGCTGGTTCATTCCCCAAATGGTGGCAATGACCCAGGCTGGCCAAGGCCAAACCCAGGAGCTGGGAGCTTCTTCCAGGTCTCTCACCTGGGTGACTTGAGCCAGCGTCCACTGCTTTCCCAGGTGCACCAGCAGGGAGCTGGATCAGAAGTGGAGCAGTGGGGACTCAAACCGGTGTCCGCATGGGATAGCGGTGTTGCAGACGGCGGCTCCACCCGTTATGCCACAAGGCCAGCCCCCAAGTTTTGTTTTTTTCTCAGCAATTTGGAAGGAGACGAGAAGCGTCTCTCTTTCTTGGCGCTGTTTGGAGAACCCAGTGGGGCGTAACCCTTGTGAGTCCCAGTGCCCCGGTGCTCAGACTTGGTGCAGAGTCTCCCTCAAAGAAGCTCCGTGCAGGAGCCTGAAACAGCAACAAAGCGTCCCAGTCACCATTGCGTCTCCCCGAGCTCCGCTCTGCCACTCCCCACGGGATTCTCAGAGTTCTTCGGTTCGCCTCAGTTTTCCCAGACCCTGCACCTGCTCCAAAAGTCTCGCTTACCAACAGGAGTTTACGTTCTCTCCCCGCTGGTGAGCTGATTTGCATCATATATGGTAAGGAGGTGGGGGGGGGGTGCTCTAAATGCTCTTAGCACAGAGCCTGGCTTTCCAGAAACCTTCGTGCACTCTGCTATCAATTACAAAAACCGTGAAAGCACACAGTAATTGTTCAAAAATGAGAGCTCCAAAACGCAGTCAGGACCAGGATCACATAAGCGTGATAAGTCGCTGAAATGAGTTTTAGACACTGGTAGCCCCTGTCGGAGCGCTCAGGCGCAAATCCTCAATTCTGACCCAGCTTCCTGCAAGTGCTCACCCTGGGAGGCAGCAGGTGACGGCTCAAGTACCTGGGTCCCTGCCACTCACAAAGAGACCCAGACGGCGTTCTGGGCTCCTGCTTCACCCTGGCCCAGCCCTGGCTGTTGCAGGCATTTGGGGAGTGAACCAGCAGATGGAAGATTCTCTCTGTCTTTGAAATAAATAAAAATAAGTAATTTTTAAAATGTTATCGAGTAGTACAAATAGCACCTTTTCTCCTAGAAATGTGAGATAGCTGAAGGCAGTTATTTAGATCCTGAAGGTTTGTAAAAAGAAGCATTGCCCTGGTCTGTTAGTTCCAAAGCTCTGCTTCCTGAAAATGTGTCTGCAGATCACCAGGAAGCTGCCTCCCTGTGTCTGCCCACCTGCCTCCCTGGTTCTCAACGCCCCTTCCCTAGGCCCTGAGACACAGTGGGCACCACTGAGACTCTGGGAACACTTCTGACAATGCTGGAGTTGGCAGGGGTTCATGGCCTCCGGCCTCCTGGATAGAAGGCAAGGCTATGACCCCAAGCTCCAGCTTGTTGGCACTGGTTGGATTCTTAATGAGAATGAGAGATCAGAAGCGCAGAACAGGAGCCATCCATCCACCCGTCCACCTGTCCATGTGTCCTTCCACCTGTCTGTCCTGCTGTCCAGGACGTAGGGGGCCTTATTTGCTCCCCTTGAATCTGGATGTGTCTGTGTGTGAGTGAGAGAAAGAGAAAGAGAGAGAGAGGGAGGGAGGGAGAGAGAGGCTGTTTTGGCCAGCAGACGATGGTAGAAGTGATGCCATATGACTTCCAATTTCAAGTCCTAGAAAGGATAGAGATTTAACCTCTGTGTCCTCTCTCCCCCTCCCCCTCCCTCTGTCTCCCTCTCACTCTGTCTCAGGATGCTTTGCCCTGGGAACCCAGCCACCATTTCGGGAAGGAGGCCCAGGCTGCCCGGAGAGGCCAGCCAGTCCCCCACCAGTCAGCTACCAGGCTCTGTGACTGGCGGCCTGCGTGGCTGCAGACTCTAGCTGAGGCCCAGGCCCGTGCACAGGCTGCACCTGCTGTGCTGAACTCCCAACCTCTGGGAGCCTGGGAGGTGAACGCTGCTGTTGTTCTCAGTGTCTACGTTGTGGGATTCTTTGTTCTGCAGTACCAGACCAGACAGAGAGCACACAGGCACAGGCTGGGCCACTGGGATGTCTCCCAGGGTCTCTGGGAAGATGTCTAAGTGAAGGAGGATGAGGATGGTGTTGTTTGATGCGCCTGGGGCAGAGGGAAGCACCAGGGAACCTGTCTCACTCCCCTGGGGCAGCGAGCAGGGGGGACTTCTTGGAAGAGGTGGTACTTCAGCTCGGTCTTGAAGACTAAGAAAGAGTTCCTGGGAGGAAGGGAAGGCTGGGCAGTGGGGACGAGTGCAGGGAGGGCTTCTGCAGGGGCAGGACCCGGACCGGGGCGGGGTCACTGGGAGTTGGCTGTGTAGGGAGTTTCCTGGCTTCCCTCTGCTCCGAGAACGGCCGTAGCACAGATGCCCGGCCTCTGCCTGGGACGCTGATGTCAAGACTGCAGCCCCGGAAGCCCTGTCCCAGGCCTGGCTCTGGCTGGGGCGAGGTGGGAGGCAGCGGCTGGACCGTCTCCCAGAACACGTCCTTCTCCCCAGGAGATCCCATGCGGGCCCTGCTCAGAGGCCAGAGGCGTTCTGGGTACAAAGCGTGGCAGCGTCCATGCCTGTGAGTTGTTGCTGCCTGGCTGGGGCAGTGAGACCGGGCTGTGCGCCCCCAACATGCTCCCCTGGACGCTTCTGGTGGCTCAGCCCCACTGTCTGAAAGGCCCTTCCCTGGCGGCCTGAGGTCCTCCTCATGCCCAAGGTACCTTTAAAAAAGGAAGAAAGAAAAGACTTACAGAAAGAGAGAGAGGTCTTCTATCCACTGGTTCACTCCCAAATGGCTGCAGTGGCCAGGGCTGGGCCAGGCTGAAGCCAAGAGCCCAGAGCCTCTTCCAGGTCTCCCACGTGGTGCAGGGGCCCAAGCACCTGGGCCATCCTCTGCGGCTTTTCCTAGCTGCATTAGTGTGGAGCTGGATCAGAAGTGGAGCAGCCAGGACTTGAACAAGCACCTATATAGGATGCCAGTGCTGCAGACCATGGCTGAACCCACTGCCCCACAGCACCACCCCCGGAGGGCCCTTCTGGCCATTTTCACCTAATCCCTTGCCTCCTCCAGGAAGTCTTCCAAGGACCCTTGGGCTCCTGAACACTCCTTGGATTCCTCCCTCTGCCCCAGCCCTGGGATGTGGCAGGGCCACAGCCTGTTCACCTGGGTTCCTCCAGGCCTTCCAGGTATTCCCTGATGTCCTGGACTGTGGCTTCCAGGGCCCACCCCAGAGCAGACCTTGCAACCTTGCTTCTGGGGGCAAAGTGACCAGGATGGATGTTCCTTGACCTCTGTCACCAGACTCTTCCAAGCAGGGCCTGAGGTTGCTGCGTCCTCACTGCTTTTGCATTGCCCACTGCAGCCTGCCTGCACCCCACCAGGCACCTAGTTCTGACCCGGAGAACGTGTGACTCTGGGAGCCGTGACACTTCCTGGTCTGATGGCCGGGCCCTTGCATCCAGACCTCACTCTGGGACTGGTTGCTGGATTGGCTTGAGTCTGCTTTGGCGCTAAGGAAAACAGGACACCGGTGCAAATGGGCTTGATCTGCGCGTGCGCATGCTCACTTGTGTGTGTGTGTGTGTGTGTGTGTGTGTGTGCATCTTTGAGGACCCCGGTGTTGGGCTCTGCGGGTGGCATCTGGGTGGTGTGTTCATGCCACTGAGTGCCCTTGTGTATGCCATCCTGATGGGTGCCTGGCTGTGCTGTGTGTCCGTGTGGCTGCTCCCTGCAGGCCAGGGGCAGGTGGGGGACAGCCACCATGTTTGCACGCAGCCTGTGGCCTGCTGGTGCCGGGACGGCCAGCCCAGCCCAGCGCAGCCCAGTGCAACCCAGCACAACCCAGTGCAGCCCAGCTCAGCCCAGCAGGAGTCCCTGTAGCCTCTCTTTCCTTCAAGTTCCCGGTCGTGACACCGACACAGCCCACAGTGCTGCCCGTGCCGTGACCCCCTGCCTGGGTGGCGGGCACGTGGACTGGGCCAGTGTTTCCTGGCCTGCTGGCTGCTCAGTAAGGAACGGATTATAAGTCTGGGGCAGGCGGCATCTGCAACCAACTTGAGGGGAATAATTGTTGAGTGAGTTGAAAGAAAAAAAAAAACTGTAGCGAGGCACTTCAATCCGGCCAGCCATCCGTGTCATTAAATTAGGCTAATCTAAATCCTCAGAGCCTCACTCGCTTCGCGGCCTCCGGGGCGAGCCCTCCGCAGCTCTGCAGTGCCCGTTGCAGAGTCCCCAGCAGAGGGCTCTTCAGGGGACAGTGGCCATGACCTTGCAAGCCTGAGGACACACAGCGCCTGTGCCAGACACCAGCTGCTCCCCAGGGATTGCCATGCGGGAGGAGCCCCGGGCTGAGTGCTGCCCCTTCCACCTCCCACGTGGCCCGTGGGGCCGTCACAGACCCCAGCGGGCCCAAAGCAGAGGAAGAGGGTGCCCTGGATGGGGGTGAGGGTCTGGGACTGGGGTGGAGGTGAGGCCTGATGACCGATGGCCGCAGGGAGGGGACAAGGAAGGCAGCCTGTGCTATGAAGTCTGCACCGAATCATTCATTCATCCAGTAGCCCATCTGGATGGATTCATTAATTCATCATCCATCCCCTCCTTCATTGGTGCTTCTCGTGGGTCCCTCGTTCTTGCTCTAATCTGCTCACTCTCAAGTGCTCCCTGCTGGCTTCCCTCCTTCCTTCCTCCGAGTCCCTACCTTAGAGAGAATGCCTGGGAGATGCTCATCCCAGTGGCTGTCTCCAGGGGAAAGAACTTGGGGTGCAACTGCTCCAAGAGCCACCGGCACCCCCTCCTACCCTCTGCACCTCTCCTGTCCCCTGCCTCGCCCCCGGCCCCTGCTCTCCTGGCTCTGGGACGTGTGGGCTGAGGGTGGGCTGTGGGAAGGCCCATGCCCGAGCACTGGGGAGGAAAGGTGCCGCACCGACCTGATCCGTGAACCGACAGGGATGTGTGGCCTGGCTCCCCTCCCCCTTGGATCAAAGCTCTGAACCCCTGATGACATCCCATGGCGTAGCCCTCTATTAATCAGAAAAGCCTTGACAGATGTAAGCAATTTGTCTCTGGAGCGGACTGGAGGGGGCGAGGCGAGGGAGCCAGGCTCGGCGGACAGGGTGGAGAAGACGAGAGGGGCGGCCTCCACGCGGGCTGAATACATGCATAGTAAGAAGGCCGGGCGGATCAGAAAGGGGCGCGTTTTCATTTCAAAGCATACTTCTTCCTTGATTGAACGGCACCCCCCACCACCAGCAACAAACCGCGGAGCTGCGGAGGAGCCGAGAGGAGGCTGGGATCCAGGGGTTAATCCCACCCAGACCCAGTCCTTCTGGGGGCTCAGACTCAGATGCTGGGGGTGACAGGGGCTTGGCGGGCAGGGTTCAGGTGTGGCACTCCCCACGCCTTCATCATGCCCTGCCTCACCTCCTGCCTGCCCCGGGCCAGGCAACGGTCAGCCTAGAGACAACTCGGGAACAGGTGCAACGGGTCAGGGCCGGGCCCTGGAGATGCCAAAGAGGAGCACTCAGGGCAGCTCTCCAAAGGCCCCGTCTACACCACCAGGCTGACGAGTCGCCCTGGAAGTAGGATTGACATGGCTGGGCAAAGGAAGGAGTGTGCAACGCACAGCGTGGACACAGGGACTGAGCCATCCAACCAGAGGAGGACGTGCAGCTGGCTCGTGGAGGAGTGGCTGAGCCCACAGGACAGAGGCCCTTCCTGCTGTGTCCATTTGTAGGGCTTCTCCTCGCCTGGCAAGATGTAGCTGGGTCTCCTGCTCTGCCAGCTCCTTTTCCTCGCGATCTCTTAAAGTCAGGAGCTGTGTGCACTTCATCTCTGTCCCCAGGGCCCAGCTCAGGGCCTGGCAGAGTGGCCACAGATGTTGCCCAAAGTGAGGTGAATGACACTGTGGACAGCGGAATGGTGCACACAGAGGCCTGCAGGCAGGCATGCAACAGTGCGGGGAGTGCAGAGAGCTAAGCGTGCGTGGTGCTGTAGGGACTGTGTCCAAATGATGCGTGTCGAATGGCCACAAAGGCTGGGGCTGGGTCAGGCTGACACCAAGAGTCCAGAACTCCATCTAGTCTCCCACAGGGGTGCCAGGGGCCCAAGGACTTGAGACAGACATCCTCCACTGCTTTCCCAAGCGCATTAGCAGAGAACTGGATCTGAAGTGGAGCAGCCAGGACTCGAACTGGCCGCTCCAATATGGGATGCTGGTGTCGCCAGCCCCAGCGCTGGCCCCTGAATTGCATGTCTTGGCTTTCATCCAGATATCTGGCACCATACAAAAGCGGCCCAAAGATCTGACTATGACTGAGAAGTATTATACGATCTCCTTCTCATCACAGCGGAAGCAGAAGCAAACACAAGGAGCGCTCCGTGAATCAAGCGTAGATTTTCTATGCTCTGAACACGGATTCTAAAACACGCGAGTTCCACAGAGCCGAGGCCCGTGTTTGGATCCTTTGCCTCCTTCGCCTTGCAATAAACACCTCAGACGCTCTGCCAAGGCTCCTCCGGTCGGTGTTCACAAATCTGTGACTCACCCAAGTGAGCCAGGGAACATGAAAAGATGTCGCTGGGGAGAAATATGCAGGCAGGGATGGGAGAGGTCAGCGCCTCCACCCGCGGGACAGACTCCCACAGCTTGTCCTAATAAACAACTTTCCAGGCCCTTTGAACTCTTCCTCGCATGGAGGGGAGGAACGTCCTGGACAGCCACCACGTGGGCCCAGCTCCTCCGAGAGGGGAGTTACCAAGCTCAGGCAGGAAGCGGACCGTGGAGGCAGGCTGGCCCTGTGCTTGCGGTGGCTGAGAGCCATCATTGAGCACCTGCTGTTTGCCCATCCCGTCCAGGAGGCTCGGGCTGGGGCTTGGGTAGGGGAGGCACTTGCCTTGTCCACGGTCACATGGCCCAACCGTGGGGAGCAGCGATCAAAGCACCTGTGTCTCAGGACTCTGCTGTGACTGGGACACGACAGGGTCTTTCAATCAGGTTCCGACTCTGTGCATGGGGCTGGGGCTTCTAACTGTGTGTGCCGGCTGATGCTTGCTGTACCCAAGCCTGACCCTGCTGCCAAGGACCCCCACCCAGAGCCCAGCCTCAGGGTTTCCTCTGGAGCCCCTCCAGGCTGCAGGACACTCCCTGTGCCAGCCAGGGTCGTGCAAGTGCAAACTCCAAACTCCATGACATCTTGTCCCGCTAAGTCCCTTGTCCGCCTCCCCCCTCCCCAGCACACACACACACACACACACACACAACTACCTGGCTCCTCTGTCCCTCGTGTAGTTCCCAGGCTCTGAGGACCTGACAGTGATCCCAAAAGCCTGTTCTGCTTGCGGAGGGCTTGCCTCGTCCGTGCTGTGCCCCGCATTTCATACCCATTGGCAGAGCCTCTCTCCCGACCCTGCTGCAAGGCGGGCCTGTTGCCTTCATTTCTCATACAAGACAGCAGAGTCCCAGGGAGGACAAGCAATCGCCAGAGCTCACACGGCTAGAAGTGGCAGAGCTGCTGTGCCTGGGCGTGGCGCGCCTCCAGCTGGGGGCTGCTTCACACACGGGACTCCTCCTCCTACCTTGTGGGAAGAGATGGACGAGGCCCCTGTGAGACACACACCCCAGAAGCTGGGCACAGACTGGTGTGAATTCACAGGGACCAGGCAAGCGGCTTCCGAGAGTGGGAGCTGCCCTAGCATGAGGTCGGCCGACGCACAGGAGTGGCTCCTGCGAACCAGCACTGGCTGTGTGCCGAGTGCACCAGGCACACGGCTGTCAATCATGCTCAGACCCTCGGGAGAGGCAGATGACGGGCCTGAAACCAAAGAGGAGGCAGCTGGTGCCGAGAGGGCTCTGGCTGCCAGGACCACGCAGCACACTGGGGAATGTGGACGCAGGGATGGGGACAAAGCTGAGACGTGAGTGCAGCCAGCATGCCCGTGGCAGAGTGCATCATCCACCACGAGCCACAAGGTCAGCACCTGGGGAAGGAGAGAGTGGGTATCCCTGAGCAGGGAAGAGCAGAGGCCTGGAGAAGTCCCATCAGGCTTCCAGGGGAGGGAGACCCTTCCAGTATGGAGGAGAGGGAGGCCCAGGAATGGTGGGCCTATCACCTGACTCCTCCCTCCCTCCTTGGTGACAGCCAAGGGAGGCCGAGGCTGGGTCTGACATCCGGCTGTTCCTGTTGCCCTGGACATAGACCGAGGAGACAGGGGTGCTGCTTAGAGCGGCCCGTGTCCTTTGGCGCCCCCTAGAGGAGCCCAGAGTTGCCCATAATCTCATGGTGAAGCCTCCATGGGGGTGCTGTATTCAACTCAGGCTCATGAGCCTATCTTGTTCTGGAAGGGACATGTCTACCAGGCTGGTTCACGGGCTCACTTCCAAGATCAGGCTCTAGGCTCACCTCGCCTAAAACCGAGACATCTGTCAGCATGTCATCATGATTTCATTAGCAAGGAGACAGGTGGGGATGAGTTTGCATCAGGAAACCAACAGGGTCTGCCAATGGTTCAGGATTGGGAGCCAGGGCAACAAGCTGCACGTGACAGAGCCTAAGAGGAGACAGCAAAGAATATTCACAGCGGGTTGTTGTTGAGCTGGAGTGTAGACGCTGGTGGTGGTGATGATGGTGATGGTGGAGATGAAGCTACGGAGCACTTCCTGCGTCTCACTCTCCATCCTCCCGTGCAATCTACACTGAGTCCTCCCAGCACACCTATTGCGTTCCCAACAAGGGCACTGAAGTTTATCTCCATTCGCCAGCAGGTGGTGGAGCTGAAGTCGTGCCGGCACCACCCTGGTTGTGATGTGCGCTGCCCCGAGTGGCACAAAGCCCTGGCGTTCTGGGATACAGCCGAGAACAAAATGCACAAGGCCCCTGCCCTCATGCAGCTACGTTCTAGTGGGGAGCTGGGAGAAAATCAAGAAAGCCATTAACCAATCACCCAATAAACAGGGAAGATATCAGACTGGTATGGGCTCAGAGAGACACCGGGACAAGTGGGTGGCAACAGGATTGGCTGGAGAGGCAGGCTGGTCTACAACCTGAACACGCCCAGTCCCGTCTGGTCTCAGAAGCTAAGCAGGGTCGGGCCTGGTTAGCACTTGGATGTGTTTATACAGAACGGCCGATGGCTGAGAGGAGAGATGGAGCAGCCATGGGAGACTCGGGGAGAGGGGCTGGTGTGTGGCACGTGGTTAAGCTGCCATGTGTGGTGCTGGCATCCTATACTGGAGCACCAGTCCACACCCTGCTCGCTCTGCCAACCATCCAGCTCGCTGCTAACACTCCAGGGAAGGCAGAGGAAGATGGCCCAGGTCCTTGGGCCCCTGCAACCCACGTGGGAGACTCAGATTGAGTTCTAGGCTCCTGGCTTCCACCTGGCCCAGCCCCAGCTGTTGTGGCCACTTGGGGAGTGAACAAGTACATAGAAGATCTCTGTGTGTGCGTGCATGTGTCTCCTCTTACCTCTGTCACTCTGCCTTTCAAATAAAATAAATCTTTAAAAGAAAAATAAAAGAAGAAAGGCAATCTGGGAGACAGGGATTGCAGGTGGCATCACAACAAGGGCTCAGACTCTGGGATGTTTGCAGCATCTGAGGATCAGACACGCATGTTGACTGAAGCCTCACAGGGTGGGGGGGGGTACCTGGAGGAGGCTGGCGAGGAACCCGGGTTTGCCCAAGTGACAGGAGGCTCAGTGGAGCGCGTTCAGCCCCCAAATGCGTAATGTGATGACTGCTTCCCGAGTGTTGCCTTTGCACAGAACCGCCCTCTTCCTTGGCACATATGGCCGCTCCTGGTTCCATGAGCATCTACCTCATCTTCCCAGACTGACTGCAGGTTCTGGAGGTGAGAACTGAACTCACTTCCCTTGGCACCTGCCTGTGAGCCTGCAAGGGTGATGCTAACCGCCCGAAGTATAAATATCAAAAGTTCCTGTCTCTCCCCCAGAGAGACCAGAGCACCCGACCCAGTTGCAAGAGGTTTCACACAGCACAGCAGACCTGGAGAAGGACACCCTTCTCCCTTGGAGATGTTTCTCCAAGGTTGGGAGTGGGGTGGGGGGAGGTCCTCTCCATCCCACCTCCCTCACAAGCTTGGGCACAGCCCTGGGTCTCATTAGGGGGAGGCTGTCAGATGAGCTCAGCTTCGGGCAGGTCGCTCCTCCAATGAGATCTGATAGGTAGCAGACGTGCGTGCTGGGGGTGACCTGGTGTGCAGCCACCCCTGCGCCCCCGCAAGGTGCTCCGCAGGGCTCAGCTCTGAATGCATGAAACATGAGGCCGTCCCCCATAATCAGAGCTGACTTATGGGAAAATTAAACACAGAAGGACCCGCCAGCTCCGGGGGAGCCTCGTGCGCCGCCTCCCTGGAGGCCCAGCCTGGCTCTGAACACCTCCAGGGAGAGAGGCTGACCCTGCTGTCAGGGCCGAGCCGTGACCCTGGAGTGGCAGTTGTGCCCAGATGAGATGCTTGGATCCGCTGGAACCGGGGACTGATAACAAAGGAAGAATGAAAGGGTGGAGTCTCTGTGTCTGGAATCTTCTGAGTCCTCAAGGCTAGGCTGGATGTCATTTATTTCTTCTAAGTACTGACTTGAAGTCTCATTAAATTTTTCCAGGTGAGTCCGTTGCAAATTGCCTAACTCCTGAAGCCATTAGAAGGGAGTGCTGGGTCTGGCTGAGGACAGTTTGCGACCGAGACCAAGGTGGGGCAGGTCAGAGGGACCAGTGGCAATCGGGACCAGGGGAACCTGGGAAAGGGTTTCGAGGGGCTGACCTGTGGAGGGGACACTGAGCTGGGCCATGACTCGACCCTGCTGTCACCTGTTGGGGGGAAAGACAGGTCAAGCGTCCACTCTGGAGTCGCAGTGAGCTTGCACCTGGGGGCAGGCGGCAGGATGAGACTAAGCCAGAGGTCTTCTGTGTCCACCCTGATTTGTCCAGCGAGCCCTTTGAAGGCTGCGGTGGGCTCCCTTTCCACTTACAAAGACCCTTTCTCATTGGGATTTAAAGCATATGGCTGGCTAAGGCTGTCAGAATGCATCACAGAGATGGACCCAAACCAACCGCTGAGCACCACCCCCCCCACCCCGTCCCGATCAAAGCAGAGGGGGGCGGGCGTCCCTGTGCCCATGGATGCTGGCGTGGAGCATGGGCAGGGCCCGCTGGGACTGCTGGCTGACAGCCCTGCGAGCTGCAGGCCAGGGGGTCTGGCCACGAGCCATAGACCAGTTAGGCACCAGGATGCACCCAGTGCCCAGTGTCTGCGATGGGATCAGTGACTGCTCTGGTCCAAATCCTGAACACAGCAGCTCGAGCCAGGCCAAGGAATCAGTCTCCTGTCCTGACTGGCAGGGCAGGATGGAGTGAGGTCGTAGGCAAGAGCACCGTGCCCTGCAGGGCTGGTGTAGGCGACTGAGCAGCACAGATGCCTACGCCCAGGAGGTGGGTGAAGGAGCGGAGGAGACAGGAGAAGCCCTCTCTTGGAAGCCAACTCTGATGACGGCAGCTCCTTGCTTGAGCACCAGCTGTATGCCTGACCTCGTCCAATCCCAGCAAGCCTCGGTTGGGCCTGCTAACATCACCAGATGACACAGCAGGTGCACAGAGGTGGAGTGTTTTACGTGACTTCACACAGGGGGCTTCTGGCAGAGTGTGAGTTTGAACCGCATCTGTAGGAGCCCGAAGCTGGCGTCCCTAATCCCTGAGCATGCCATGGCTCAGAGATCAGACTGGGTACGATTCCTACTCAGAGAGGGGAGGTGGGAGTTGGGGTTCAGGGCTCCTCAGTGGGGGGCCGTCTCAGAGGATTGTGCCTGGGAGCTGTGCTGAGCAGCTTCACACCCAGAGAAAGATTAAAAGAGGGGTGGAGGCAGATCCGTCAGGTGGAGGGTCTCCTCCTGACCACCCACGCTCGACTCAGAGCCACCCCGTATGGCCTCACTGGCAGCCCTGGCTGTGTTTGGGGACGCAGACTTAGTTCCTGGGTGCTGTCTATGCCTCTGCTCCTGCCCAGGGCCCACACCTCAGAAGTCTCAGTGGTGGCCTGGGCTCTGGGACTGGCAGGTCTTCCATCTCAGTCCCCACTGGTCGCTGGCCACAGAACAGATGCCCTGGACCAAAGCTCCGCCCTTTAAGAGCTGTCTTCCCTGGGCGATTGGCTTTGCAGGGCTATTGTGCCCTGCTATGCTGTTCTATGACTCTCTGGTGCCAGGAGGGCGCCAAGGGGGCCTGCAGGGCTGCAGGGGAGGAGGCTCTGCTCCCTCAGGTCTGTCTCCCCTAACCTCCAGGGCCCTGAGGCCCAGCTCAGTGTCCCCCGTGCTCCCAGAGCCACCTCTTGCATCCTTGCAGACGTCACTCAGAGGCAAGGGTCTCGACCAGTCAGGCCTCCATCTTGGTGAGTCCAGGCTCTCATCTGTGGTCCAGCGCCAGGGTGCCTGGAAGTGACTCTTCATGCCTCTTGTCTCTTTTCTCTGTGCAAATCAGCTGCCTATTTTTAGAAACTGGATTGCTTTCTTGTTATGGGATCCTAAGAGCGTTTTAATCGTATCCCTGCTGCTCCTGCCTTCGTGATCCCTGGTTAGCAGTGCCTCCGTAGGGAGAGGACGCATGTGAAGGCGTCTTGGACCGGACCTGGCACCCAGCGAGGACTTGGTCAGGGCTCTGAGGGGGTCGCTGTCTGTGGCCCTCACAGCAGCCCCTGGTGTCCGTCTGAAGCCGGGGGTAGAAGCAGGGCTCTCTCCCGGCTCCTCTTGTCTGACACAGAGGCGGTTTCTCCAGCCAGGCCATTCTGCAAGAACTGATGGCATGGGACAGGAGAGAGACTGGGGTCTGCATCTCCCTGCCTCCCAGTGGGGCAGGGGGAGGGACACAGATGCTTCCCACACAGCCTGAAGCTCATGCTTTAGATGGGCCTCAGTGACCAATTCCAAATCTCTCATCTTCAAAATGCACCACTAGCAAATGAAGAGACGCACCATAAACTGAAATAACCTAATAATAAATGTACAAACAACTAAAAAAATGGGCTAAAGACTCGAGGGAAGACTTTGCAAATGAAGACACTGGAAAGGCCCAGAGGCTCAGAAGCGCGTGCCGAATTCCACTGGTCAGAGGGAAATCCAGATGAAACCACAGCGAGCTATCACTACCCACCCCGTCCAGGAGCTGGCTAAGTTTAAAAGCACTGAAGACAGCAAGTGTTGGCGGGGAGGTGGTGCAACTGGAACCCGCAGATTTGCAGCCATTTCAGAAGAAGGTTTGCAGCTTCTTCCAAAGTTAGAAGTTCATGGAAAATGGAATTAACAGTTGTTTGTTCTGGTGAAAAAAATTTTGCAAACCATACGCTGTCACTCCCCCTCTTCATGGAGGAACGACACTAAACCCTGCCTAGGCTTCATATCCGAGTCACAGCACCATTATGTCGCTCCCCCTCTTCGTGGAGGAACGACACAGGACCCTGCGCTGTTCTTTTGTCTGCTCGGCCCTTCCCGGGTTTGCTGCTGGTTCTTCCCGGGTTAGCTACCGACACTTCCACCTCCGTGGAAGGGCGGTTCCCCCTGCCACTTTCCCCACTTCCACGGGGGAGCGGCACACCGCCAGCCGGCTCTCTCGGGGGCTGCACAGGTGTTCCTTCAGATAGATGTTCCTGGTGCATGTTGTCTCTCTCCTCCTTTATAGTCCTCTTCCACCAATCCCAACTCTGCTACCCACACGCTGAGTACGCTGCTCTCCTCCAATCAGGAACAGGTCCTACAGTTTATTGGTTGAACTGGAGGCAGCTGTGTAGAAGCTGTTTCCTCCTCTCCCAGCGCCATATTGTGGGAGAGCAGATGCATAGAATAAGTCTTAATTCCAGTAACTTAGTCTAGTCCGAGTTGCTCCCCACAATATGCCTTTTCTCATGATACACATTTCCCACGATCTCTTTGAAGATCCCACAATGTATGATTGTAAAAACTTTTTGCACCAAAATAAATCTATCTTTTAATTCCACTTTCCATGAACTTGTTGAAGTACCCTTATCCAATATAGCCCAGAAATCCAACTCAGAGATAGTTAGCTGAGAAAAATAGAAGTAAATCCTTATATAGTGTTGCAAGCATGTGTTCACAAACACATTTTATTCACAATAGCAAAAAAACTAAAAAACGGCCCAAATGCCCTTCAATGTTTAAAGGGATAAGTTGTGACATATGAACACAAGAGGATACCAACCTGGCAATGACATCAGCGGAGAGCTGGCGTACACAGTAACGTGGATGAACCTCCAAATCAGGGGGAGGATAGAAACTCAGTCCATGGATAGAAATCTCTAGCAAAGACAGAGGAACGTGTAATGAGAGGACCTCGGTCAGTGGCTGCTGAGAACCGAGGTCAGGGTGTTGTGCAGAGTGGGCAGGGCTCAGATGACCTTAGAGGGAGGGAACACTCTCTGTGCCGATGGTGGTGATGCCCACGTGGGTGCACACAGAGTATGCTTGGCATGGGCACACTTTGGTGGCAGTTACCCCTCAATCAGGTGGACTTCAGACGTGTCACCCAGACATGAAGCAGAGTGTGTCTTCACACTCTGTGGTGTATGAGGCAGGGAGACATCTGCAGGGGGAGCCCCGAAATGGAGCCCCGTTTGCATGAAATCTGGAGTCCTGCTGAGCTTGGTGCTCTGGAGCCCCTCGCTGTCCCCATCCTGCTCTGTGTCCAGGAGTCTGACTGGGGGACCTGCGTGGATGGCCCCCTGCCCGCTATCTTGCTGTGGGGTTGAAGCATGCAAGGGAGCAGCAGGACCCCAGTCTCTTTCCTTGGTTCCTCAAGGACTAATTTTTTTAAAAATTGCACCTCTACGTGGCCAGGGGTGCTTCCCAGCTGCTATGCCGCCTCTAACCATGACCACGGGCCTGGCCACTATTTAGTAGCCACTGCTGTGCCTTGGACGCTAGCTTGGCCATTTTACCCAGAGACACGGGCATCTACTCACCTCCTCTGTGATCCTTTTGGGGGTGTGTGTGATAACTATTTGGAGGATATACTTGAAATGACCAGAACCCTAGAATCCTCCGGCGAGCCTCTCCCTTTTGCTCCCAGATCAGGGTGTCTGAAGATGCACACCGTGACATTTGGGAAGGCTGGGGCTGTCCTGGGCACTGTGGGATCCCTGGCCTGGAGCACCTGGGACACACCAGCGGTGTCTTCCAGGCCCCAACTCCTGCTGTCACAAACATGTCCCCAGACATTGTCAGATATCACCGGGGCACAACCCCCTCCCAAGCTGAAGACCTCTGTCCCAGAGGAAGCCAGCACTTTGTCCTGGAGCTAAGCCAGACGTGACCCACCTGGTGCTGACTCTTAGGGCTGCGGCCCCGTGTGTGCCCCAGAGCGGCGCAGCTTTGGTTGGCCTCCTACAGCTACACAGACATGGAACCCCAGGGCTCCACCTCCTCCGTGCCTGGCTTCTCTCACTCAGCACTGTGCTGGTGTCGCCCAAGCCTTGCGTTTGCCTGTGCACCTGCCCCCGCATATCCACTCACAGCCCAGGGCTGCTGAGGGCCTTGGGGACTCTTCCCACTGTGGGGCTCCCATGAGCCATGCTGCTGGGACTGTCCCTGTACCTGAGTTCCTGGGGGTGGCATTTCCGGGTGCTGGGGAGTGGGCCTCTCCGGTGGTGTTTCGGGTAGTTGTACTGAACTGGCCTCTCATGGCAGGGTGTGACATTCCAATGGCAGCACCTGCGGGGACCAGCTTTCGTATGTTTGCTTGCTTGGTGCGATGCACATCTTACATTATTACTGTAGATTTTAGATTAGCATGTGTACGTTCTGTATTTCTATCAGTGCTGTCTTTCATCCGCACCCTGTTGGGAGCCTGCCCCCTGCGCTGTCCTGAATACCCCCAGCCCTTCTCCATCCCAGATCTTCCTCTCTGTCTTTATCTCTCCCTCTGGTCTGAAGGCCCTGCGGAAACAAGGTTTGCCCTTCCCCTACCCCATGTGTCCCATGCAGCAGAAGTTGGGTTGGATGACAGGATGAATGATTTGGGCTGCAGCCCACCAGGGCTCAGAGATGGGCCCGGGGCTCCTGGGGAGGCAGGGCAGAGGCCCCTGTTTCTTCAGCCTTGTCTGGAAGGCCATGGCCGGGGACAGGAGGGTAGGGGCCGGTGGTGTGAGTGTGTCTATTTCTCTGCCATATTTCACCAGCAGTCGCACTGACAGGGTTCCCATCATATCCAGAGAGGCTTGGGGAGGAGCAGGTGGGAAGGCCCTAGGAAAGCAGCACCTGGCAAAGCCAGTAGCCTGGAGTGCCAGGGACAGTGGCAACAGGTGGGGAGGCAGTGGGAAGGAGCACCTTCCCCTCAACCAGAACACGTGGTGACTGCCTGCAGGCCACCAGCAAGGCAGGGGAGAGGTTGAAAGGTGGTGGTGGAGACTAGCAGGTGCACCTACTCAGTGCCACTGTGTGCAGGCCCCTAGTAGGTGCTTAACTAGCATCATCTCACCCCCCCCACACACACACACAAGCACACACCTTTTGAGATGGGCTGACTGCAGTCCATGGTCAGGATGTTGACCCTGAGCTCAGAGCAGTCCTTCCAAGGCCACCAGCTTCTAAGGCACAGCACACATGGTAGCACAGCTGTTAACTGGACCCGTGAGCCACCCCCACTGTCCCATGCCACCCCTTGAAGCCCACACAGTCTCAGACAACCACAGGGACAACAGTGTGTGTGTGTGTGTGTGTGTGTGTGTGTGTGTGCACTGAATTGCATCTCCCTAAATTCTATGTTGAAGCCCTAACTCCCAACGTGATTAGAGCTGGAGACAGGGCCTTTCAAAGGTGACTGAGGTTAGATAAGGGTGAGGCCCTGATCTGGCAGGACCATGGCCTCGTAAGAAGGGGAGGAGAGCAAGATCTGTTTCTGACCACGCACCTGCCCCAGAGAAAGGCTCTGGGAGCGCGGAGAATAGGAGGGACCCCCCTCCTAGCCGCCATGCTTACCCCTTGACCACCAGCGCCCAGCCTCCGGAGCTGTGAGGAGAGTCCTCCCTGCTGTTTAAGTCGCCCAGTTTTGTCCTGGCAGCTCAAGCTAAGGTGGAGGGGTGGGAAAAGCCAAAATAACGTTAGCGGCCTCCAAGAACCCAAGAGTGCCTCCCGGGGACCCTGGGGATTGGGATGGGGGAGGAGCAGACACTGAGAGCCAGAGGGGGCGGGGGCAGGGGTGTGAGGGGCAGGGGAGCTATGTAGAAGGAAGAGATGTGGCGGGGGGGCAGCACTGGGAAACAGTGGGCACCTGCAACGCCAGCAGCCCATATGAGCACCAGTTTGAGTCCAGGCTGCTCCACCTGACCCAGCTCCCTGCTACGGCCCCTGGGAAAGCAGTGGAAGACGCTCTGAATGCTTGGGGCCCTGCACCCATGTGGGAGGCCTGGATGGGGTTCCAGGCTCCTGACTTCAGCCTGGCCTAGCTCTGGCCGTTGTGGCTATTTGGGGAGTGAACCAGCAGGTACAATATATTCATTCTCTCTCTCTCTCTCTCTCTCTCTCTCTCCCCCTCCCTCCCTCCCTCCCTCCCCACACTCCACCTCCACCTTTCAAATAAATAAATCTTTAAAAGAGAAATGAAGACATCTCACTGGGGCGGGGCAGAGATGGAACAGGTGTTGGGGGCGGGTTGAAGGGAAGGATCATTTGGGTCGCTGTCATTCTTGATCTCCATCTTTCCAGAGTACCTTCCACACCGAATGTGCAAAGCACTCTCAGGGCTGAAGCCCCTCCACCCATGCGACTTCCCATCTAGTCTCCTGGAAGATGACCTGATTCCAGGTAAGCGTTGAATACAGTTTTTGGTATGCGCCAGATACTGCATGGGCTATGCCTACACTGAACAGTCTGAGGCTGTCTGAAATTCATGCTCATCGAGGCCCCCCTGTGTTTTCACTTGCTAAACCAGGCAACCCTAAACAGGAGCTCTGTGCAGCTCCCATCCACATTGTCCTGGAAAAGTTGTGAGTGGCTCCCCCATGGGTGCTGGGTCAGCCTGGGGCATGGCTGGCACCGGGGTCCAGGCACCCTGGTTCCAATCCCTGACCCTTGCCACTCTGCACAGCTGCCAGCCCTAGGAGTGAATAGCCGAGCAGAGCTGCAAGCTGACATGTGGGGGCGTGTGTGCGACCACAACTGAGCCTGTGGGGAGCTGCCCCAGCCCCACATCCAAGCCCTCCTCCCCGAGGGCTCCAGCCACAGCCTCCAGGTCCGCTCCTAGCTTAGTGCCGTAGATTCCCTTGGCGCTGGAGACTGAGGTTCGCCAGCTAGGCGGTGAGACTGTGTTGCTTCTTTTTCTCACTGCAGGTGGGCACGATGCCACCGTCAGGAAATAGCACATGGCCCTTTCCCCACTCTTTCACATCTGCCTGCTGATCCTCATGGCCACCCTGTCTACTGCTGTCCCCATATTGCAGATGGGAACACTGACGTGAAAAGCACTGGGCGTACAACCGTCCAGGCAGCACAGAAGGGAGCTGGCTTCTCGGTCTTTTCTGCCTCAAGGACCAGGTTGTCACCTGGAGAGAGAAAAAAAAAATCACGTGGCATGTGAGGCTGCTCCTGGGTCTCAGGACAGAACCCTTGCTGGGCCAGAACCCAGCAAACCAACACTGTCCCTGTCTCAGGCCCTGCCTTCTTCCTCTGCCTTCCCCCTGCAGGAGGAAGGCTCTGAATGCATGGAAATAAACCAAAGAGGGAGCCCCACAGCCGCGCGCAGCCCCAGCTAGCTCCTCGCCCTTCTTCTGCCGCTAGGGCTCAGGGACCGTTTCATCAACCACTGCCATCAACAACAACCCCTGTAAATGCTGGCATTCCTGAAAGGTTGTCACCTCCCAGGCGGAAGAGCCTGTAGCCCGAGGTCTCTGGCCAACAACCAAGCTCTCCCGGCCCTCAATTCCCAGATGCAGAGACAAGGTCGCCCCACACAGAGGGCAGGAGGCTGGGCTGGCGTGCACATCCGTCTTCTGGGTGCCGGAGGAGCCATGCCCGTGTCTATCACGTGTCTCACGCTGGACTGGGTCTGTGCACCTGCCGTGGTCCCCGGGCTCAGCTTCCTTCCTGACATAGCTCGGCTGCACCCCGGACTGGGCTGCCTGCCTCGCTGGGAAACAGAGGTGAAGTTCAGGAACGCTCTCGTGGTGTCAACGGGTGCACGAACGGCAGCGCATCACTGGTCCGGTGCTCCCCAGCGCCCGGCCTCTGGAGACTGAGACAGGGTGAGCAGCAGCGGCCTTCACACTCCTCGCAGTGGCCGGAAGTCCAAGGGGGAACAGCGCTCTACAATGACAGGGTGACATGCACAGTGACACAGGAGCCTCCGGCCACCTCCTCACCTCATCCATCTCACCCTTGGGGTCCCTCCAGGGGCTGCCCCTTCTTGGAGACCCCAAGGCCACAGTGCCAGGTTCAGATTCAGCATCCAGGCACTGAACACCCCTCTGCCCAGCCCCACAGCCGGCCGACAGACTGCACCTTGCAACCACTGCACCCATGGGTGCCCCACTCCCTCCCAGCCCCTCCCTCCTGACCACTGGGCTCCCGGCCCGCGCCTGCCTTCCGCGGTGCCCTTTGGAAGGCGTCTCAGCACTCTCTACAGGTGCCCGGAGCCTGCCTACAGGCAACCAGAGATGTATTCCCAAGCTGCTAGCTTTATCTGTGCGTGCCCCAATGTGGGCTTTGGGCATGGGGCGGTGGCGGGGTGGGGAGGTCTCTACCGCCACGCCACCCTCTCTCCCATAACTGGGAGCTTCCGTCTGCTCCCAGCGCCCCCCTACCCCCAGCCCGGGGCGGGAAGGAGGGCGTTTAGAGAAGGTAGCACGAAGCTGCCTGCAAAGCCACGAAAGGCTCTGTGTGAGTCCGCACTGGCCTGCCTGCCCCGGGGCTGAGCCGCGGACCCGACGCTCGGCGCCCGCAGGGTCCCCGGCTCCACCGCGGTCCCACAGCGCCACCTCGCGCCGCGCCGGGAGAACACGCGTCGCGTGCCCCGCGTCGGAGGGCACTGTCCCGGGGGCGCGGGCTGCCCGGGGTTGTCAGCCTGGCCATTCCCTCCCAAGTCGTCCTGGGAGCGAAGGAATGGGCAGTAGTGTCATGGGGGGCTTTCCGGGGGCCGCACCGAGTGCGTCTCGGCTGCAGGGTGCTAATGCGCTCCGGACGTGGAGCCCCCAGCAGCGCGGACGTGGGCTTCCCCCAGCCTGTTTCACCGCGGAGAGTCGAGTTTCAGAGAAGAGGAACAACGCGGACGAGGCTCACACCAGTCCCAATGTCCCCAGAAACCGGCGCTGGTACCATCCTTGTCTTCCTCCTGCCGCTGCTTTGGGAGAAGCGCATGGCGCCTGCTGCCACGCAGAAGAGAGTTCATAGCCGCCGGGCCACTCAGCACCTCTTTGGCCCAGGACAACCACTGCATAGCCTGCTCTTGCACCTTCTCCCCAGAAGTGCCCTCCCCTCCTGCCATAGCTCCTGTCTCTTCCTCCAGGGAGGCCTCCTGGCTGATCACTCAACTCCCTGATCTCCTGCAGCTCGGCCAAGAGCCCCAAATCATCTGACCCAGGCTGAGTGACATCGACCTGTCCCCATCCCCACCTGACGCTGCATCTGCACTTCCCACCCCCCTCCGCCTGGCCAGAGGTTCCTCGCGGCTCACAAGGCGGTGCACAAGCATACTACGGACCCTTTGTCCCTCCTCCAAGGGCTCCTTGAAGATCCCTCCTATGCATGGTTTTCAAGTCTCTACACCAGCACAGCTTCGTCTTTTCATTCCGTGGCCGTGAACTTCGTGCAGCTCCCTCACGTAGGAGTGCAGTCGTGGTGAAGACGGCATCTGCATGTTAGCGTTTCCGAGGGAGAATATTGCTGAGCGGGCAACACTTGGTGGTCCCCGGACCTAGCTGCCCCTACGGGATCCCAGGTCCCCTCCGTGTGCAGAACCCCAGCCGTGTCATGGCACCAGCTCACTCAAAGTGGTCATTTACTATTGAATAATTTCTAAAAAATCCTGCCATTTACTGAGTACCTCCTGTAACCCATGCACTTTCTTTGCATCATCTCAACCCTTAGGGAGCCCTACCAGACGGTCAAGATCACCTCCACTTTCCAGATGGCCTGTGAACAGGTGTCAGAGGTTGGAACGTCTATGTCCTTAGATCCCATTACCTGGTTTCATCCATAATCCCTTTTTCACTTTCTTGGGGATGTGATAGGCTCAGGCAAGTATCTGATGGACCCTGGGCAGGTACTTGGTTACCTATGACAGTGAAAGAGACCTCATCCACAAAAAAGTCTTAAAAATCCAATTCTCATGCAAATATTTGTTGGAGTTACCACGTGTACCAGAAGCCGATCTGCTTTATAGGGAAAGTAACAATACTGCAACAGCGACCCTACACTTTCTGGCCATGTTCGGATTTCTTCTCCCTTCAGCTTGAATAGAAGTGGCCATCACCACCCATGTTACATATTCCACAAATACATACTGAGCCCCTTCCATTGGCACTGTTTGCCCTGGGTTGTCGTCCCTGCTGCTCTCCAGCTCCTGGGAGAGCTGCTGACTCTCTTGGTAGCCTGGACCCTTCCCTCCTAATTCTGCTCCTCATTACTCATTTCCTCCACGAGTATCCATTGAGCTCCAAGTATAGGTGAAGCACTGGGCTGAGTGCTAAAGAAATAGTGCTAGGCCTGCCCTTGTGGAGCCTGTAGCCAGGAAGGGGAAACAGATAATGCGTAGACTCCTAACTATCGACCTGAGTCTTCACCAGCGCTGGGAGGAAGGGCTGGGATGCTGTGGCAGTGGAGCAGCCTCAGGCCGTGTGCTCCCTCTGGGCAGCCAGACCACACGCACCTCCATCCACTGCCTGCAATGCCGTGCTGTCTTGGAGTCGCTTCGCCGTTTGTGTTGCTTTTTGAGCCTTTGGGGAAAGCTATGGTTTTTCAATCAGAAGAAAAACATCCGTTGACAGCCTGGGCTCCGAAAGCGCGTGTCTTGTAATCCTGAGTTATTCCCTCGTGGTGCCGTCTAGGTGTGCTTGTCCTCCCGCCCCCATTGAAGGAGATAGAGCAACAGGTGCCAGACTTGCCTGAAACAAACGATCGAGAAGCAGACAGAGCGTGTGACACAATGGTCTTCAAAACACTGGATGGTGTCTTGAAGGGCAGAGAACCCTGAGAGGCTGGGCACAAACGAGATGATGCCTACAATTTTCACAACTTACCATCGTGAGGGACTTTCCGGGCTGTAGCCCTCGAAAACTCCGGGAGTCCAGAACATGGTTCTGGAAGTCAGGGAAAACAAGGATGCCTAGAATTGTCCAAACCGAATAGCCAAGAGGCGGAGCGAGATCTCCAAAGGCTTGCCAGCCTGCTCTGAAAATGTAATTGATTTAAAAAGACAATTGACTTGTTACAAACACAAAATCAAAAAGAAAGTTACTTAAACTGAAATAGTCACATGCACTCTAGGTGTTATAAAGCTTGATATGCAAAATTAAAATATGTGATAAAATAGCATAAAGGCAGTGGGGGGAAAGCATAAGCCTGCTATGGTAAGATTCTTATGTGAAGGTATTTCAAAAAGTTTGTGGAAAATGAAATTTAAAAATACATTTATTGTGCAGAAACTTTTTAACATAATTGTATAGTTTTTTCCATGATATGCATTTCCATGATCTTTTAAAGACCTTTCATGTACTATGAATCCTAAAGTAACCACTGACATAAAAAGATAACCAGCCAACAAATGACATAAAACAGAAAATGAAAAATACTCCGCTAATTTGAGGAAAGCAGAAAAAGAGGAAAAACAAAACAAGGACAGATTTGACAAATGAAAACCAAATGGCAAAATGATAGTTAAAAACCTTCCCACACACACACACAAAAAAAACTTGACACCAAGAAGGCTTCACTGGTGAATTGAAGGAAATATTGAAGGAAGGAGCAAATCCAAATTCTTCACACAGCCTGTCAGGGCGTGGAAGGGGTTGAAGGGCTTCCCAAATCATTCGAGGTCAGCATTCCCTTGATGCCAATACCTGACTGACAACAAGGAGTAGCCAGTCACTGTGTGTCGTGAATAGAGAGGAAAGATTCTAAAACGTATTGCTCCAATCAATCCAATAATTTATTGGAAAAGTTTGGCACAATCTTAGCAAGTGGTGTTTATCCTAGGAATGTATGGTTGATTTGCACAGAAAAACCAATTGATTCAATTTGCCATGTTAACAACTGATAAAAGTAAAACCCTATTATCGTTTCACTAAATGTTATAAAAGCATTTGATAAAATTCAACATCCATTACTGATTTAAAAAAAAACTTCCATTTTTGAGCCTTTGGGGAAAGCTATGGTTTTTCAATCAGAAGAAAAACAGCCTGGGTCCCGAAAGCACGTGTCTTATAATCCTTAGCTGTTCCCTCATGGTGCCATCTAGGTGTGCTTGTCCTCCTGCCCCCATTGAAGAAGAAGAGAGAGCAACAGGTGCCAGACTTGCCTGAAACAAACGATCAAGAAAAATTAAATAAAATAAAATTCAGCATCCGTTACTGATTAAAAAAAAAAAAAACTTCCATTTTATCAGGAAAAAGGGGAATTTATGCAACCTGACAAAAAACTTCTGTGAAAAAATCTACCAACATACTTAATGTGAGAGAGGGAGTGCCTTTCCTCCGAGATCAGGAGGTAGACACAGATATCTGCTCGGACCATTGTGATTCAACATTGCACGGAGGCTTCTAGCCAACGTAACCAGCCCCACACTCACCACAAAATGAGAAAAAGTGAACACCTCTAGACTGAAGAAAATGGCTGAAGGTGTCTCTATCCACGGACAGT